>NC_058110.1:12766945-13396667 GCF_914725855.1 Thunnus albacares | reverse complement strand
TGTCAGTATAAGCTGTGAGGTGGGAACCTACAGGGGTAATATTGTGTTTGCTCTGACCAGACCTGCGCAGCCCAAACAGCTTCTTCCATGGACTCTGGGATGAACCCTGCTGAGAGGAAAGACCAGTGTGTGCAGAATCACACTAGACAATAAATGAGTTATCATTAAAAGTTAAAAGAAAAGGAGGAGGGAGGCAACACCCCGATGTCTTCCACCAGCAGCACAAAGAAGAGACAGAGACTCACCTCAACAAGTTTATGTGGTTTCTGCATTTGCTTAGGATAGTTAACCATTACAGTTCACTACACATGAAGCCTTTGGAACAGGTTCATTTGAAAATTAAGTATTACCAGAGACTGTAAATTCATTATTCAATATGGTGGAGGCAGTTCAAATGATGAAACCACAGCATTTACTATATTCACATTGCCTTTCCTTTCAGGGATATTCTGATGTAGGTCAGTCCTTTACCTGGGGGTGGACCTCCCTCCAGTTGTCAGGGAGGCTCTGTCTGTCCAGCCTCCTCACAGCAGCTTCCAGCCTCTCCAACAGTGTCATCTCCACCAGCAAGTAAACCACCTGTTCACTGGGGCTGCTCAAGCCCATCTCCCCAAGGTCCTCCTGGGCCAACATCTCCGCCAGCTCCTTGCTCTGGCGCTCCAGAAGAAAGGGGAGTTTTCACTGGTCAGTAGTTTGTCAGGCAGGACTGTGAAATAGCATTTAAGACAGTATAGAGCTATTAGAAATACTGTTGTATGGTGGCAGACTTAGCATAAACACAGATAAAGGTGAAGTCAGTCATTCTGGAGAAAGATTGTTGATATTTGAACTCAACACCCAAACAAATACAGCCCTCCCTGTGTGCTCAAATCCATGGACACACATTGCCAAGGAAACAATACTAACAACTGGCAGTGATGCCAACTTAGCAATTTTGTTGCTAGAATTAGCAACTTTTTAGACTACCATGGCAACTTTTTTTTTTCAAAAAGCACCTAGCAACAAATTTAGCTACTTTTAAAATGTATTTATTATGCACATTTTCCCTCTAAATGACACAAAAAGGATTTCTCTGTCACAACACATGGTCTGCCTGCCTGGCTGCAAAAGTGCATTGTGAGTGACATCAGCGGTAGTGACGTCTCAGCTCAATAGACAGGCACAGGCAGCAGCAGTCAATTGTTTTTTGGCCAATACAGTGCTTAAACTATAATTGTTCAGAATGTGTAGTTTTACTAGTTGATAAGAAAATAATTGTTCAATAATTCAATGTATCGTGTTTAAAAATAAAAAAATATCTGATCATAAAAAATGTGTTGTGTTATATTACTTTTACGAGTAAAAATATGTTATAAACAAACAAATCTAAACTAAAAAATTTCAAATCATAGTTTTCGTCAAGATGGACAGTCCATTTGAGTAGAAACTGTCATTCTACATAATGACAGTTTTACGTCATCACGCAATGACATTTAGCAACTTTTTTTAGCAACTGCTCCATTTACCAACTTCTTCAGTCAGTTTTGGGAGTACAACCACTTGGTTCACCCAGGGGGTGGTGCCCTCAACACGTTCTGCAATGTCCATGTCCACCAGTTCTTTTATCTTTTCCTCCACAGCCTCCTGGAGGTTGTATGGTATGCATCTGAGTGGCTGGGCCACAGGTTTCACCTTTAGGTTGATGTATAGGCTAATCTGCTTGGTGTTCAACTTTCCCACTCCATTTGTGTATTGCTGCTGGAGTGTGCATTTAATGTCTGTAACAGCTGAGACATTTTCACCCGTTTTCAGAACTCGTAGCTTCATGGCTGTCTTTTTCCCAAGGAGTGGTTCACCATTGCCTTTAACAACAATTAATTCTGCCTGATGAGTCCTGTGACCAATCATGATTTTACACTTGAATGCCCTCTTGACTGGCAATGACTGACTGGATGAATATGGGTACAAATTTCTCTGTTCTTTTGGCACATATGAATAGCATTTTATCTTTACTGCCTTCAGTCTGTCTCATACATTTTCTCTCATCACATCACTTGTAGCACTTTAATCTACTAACATTTTCAAGTCTACGCCCCCCACACAAAAGTTAAGTCTCTATGATATTTCATCCTCTTTTACAATAAATATAAAATCTTTTTGTTCTACCTCAACAATGTTCACATTGTTTTTTTTTTTTATCCTTTTGTGTGGCACATTTTTGAGAAATGGTCTTTTCCATTACACTTGTAGACATGTAACCACATCTATAATTTTTTCTCTCCGTTTTGCCCTCTTCTTTATCCATTATCTTTCCTTTTGTTTTCATGTGCTTCCCTCCTTTTTGTGTGAAATGATGAACAGTTTCTGTCTCCCTCTTTTCTCCATTCATAGACATAGCGGCCATCTGTTCCTCAATTCTTACACACTGTGAGGCGAGTGTTAGTCCATGCCCTTCCTCCAGTAATTTTCTGTGCACATATTCTGACATACACTTACACAGAGTTGCACCCTTATCTGGTTATCTGTATCTGCTTGAAAATCACAGTCTCTTGCTATCTGTCTAAGATGTGTAGAAAACTGTTGCATGTCTACTTATTGGCTTTTATGCCAAAGCTACTTCGCTCTACCAGCTTTCTCTTGTGGACAGTTGTTGGAAGCCTTTTCCATGTGGTCATTAAACCTTTTCCTCATTATTGCTGTGATACTCCTCAGCATTTTAGGGTCTGCTTGTCCTAAATCACAGACGTTGTTGTTTCACTCAGCAGACCACAGCTCCTCCAGTCATGTTTTCAGACCAAATGTTTTGACTTCTAATAGTGACACCTTGTGTTTAAAAGATGTTAATGCTTTGGTGATAAACGCTTGGCATAGAGGACAAAAACATGGATATTTTTCTGTTGTTACCTGTAGAATTACGCATATAGGTTTAGAGAATATGACCAGAATCAAAGGCAGACTGTAAAGGCTTGTGTTGTTAATTGATGTAAATCTCTACTATGTTGGGCAGCAACTGAAGCTGTAGTCTGGATAACAGACTCTGCAAACAAAAGTAGAGCACCTGTCATCACCTGTCATTAAATTAATAAGAATAGACAAGGAGAGTAAATGGCTTATTTCACTTTCAGATTATGAGTTTCATCTTATTTTAATCTTATTAAATAAATAAGATCAGTCTTGTAACTGTTGACTTTTGAGCTGAAACAATTAATTGATTGACAAAATCTACCAGCGACAATGTTGATGATTGATTGATCATTTCAATCATTTTGGCCTAGCTCCAGCTGCAGCTAGTAAGCAGGATTTTTTGCTTTCTGACTGTCTTATGTGATGATAAACTGAATATCTTTTTAGCTTTTGGACGAAACAAGCAATGTGAAGACACCACAGTAACTGATGAAATGATCCATTACTTGTGTATATTACTGTACTTTCTCACTTCCAGGACACTGACAGTGTCATTGCTGGGCAGCTCCTGGGGATAAACCCCCCAACTGTCAACCTGACCACAGCAGCTGTGAGATGACATTAAGAGACATTAAGAGCAAATTATAATCAAAGACAATTTTAATTTAACAGATTCACATTTTTCAGTGGAGATCATGAGTCTGTTACATGAACACTTCTTATCAAGAAAACATCACAAATTAACAAACACATAATGTTGACATAGTACATATATAATTTAAAAACTGAACAGATTCACTCATTCATTCATAAACACAGATTATAAATACACAATTAAAATCCCTGAGCAATGTGAATTAAACTTCAAGATTTGGCCCTTCATTCGTCAGTCTAATTGTTTCATTAATCATTCAGATCATTATAATGTTTGTTTTTAAGATGAGATTAAATGATTTTTAGTCTTCTAGCTCTGACTTGTGTCACCACAGTAAACCACCCTGCTCTCCAGTCGTGAACGCTCCGCTTCAAACACCAGCAAATGGCTCAGCAGCGTCTCCTCAGGACCCGAACGGATCAGAGATGGATTGTTGTTCTGCACACACACACACACACACACACACACACACACACACACACACACACACACACACCAGATTAATCAACCATCACAGTTTCCAAATCTTTAACATTAATTTAGTGTCAGTGCCTCTGCAACAGTTACACAAATGTAAATACAGCATCTTTGTTATATGTCGTTATTCCTTAATGTGGCCGAACTTCTACAACTACAAATTCAACTCAACTGTCCATAAAAGATAAAGATTCAAATGAAAGCTGTTCAAATATTGAAACAACCAAATGAGCTCCACAGGAAACTCTATATTAATAAAAACTAGTATGCATTTATAAGCTCTCACCGCCACAGCAGAGATAAAGGCCTCCATAAGGTGGTAGTCTGCTCCACCGTGTCCACTCATGCCAAAGTGTCCGGGAGCGTTATTGCGTGCTGTGTGTTTTGTGGATTTCTGGGTCAGAAAGTCAAAGACACGGATCTCATGGCCCTCATATGACAGCTCCCCCTGTAAAGACAGCAGCATTTAGCTGATGCATCCATCTTAGAAGCATCGTTCAAGCTCTGCAGCTTCAGCTTACAGTTATATTTTAGACAACAGTGTACATTCGGCTTTGTGGCAGTTTGAGGAAATCAGAATGACGATGCTACAAGCTCAAAGTGAGATCCGTGAAGAAATGGTTTTCGGAGTCTGATGTAGAGAAACTTGACCGGCAGAGCTGCTGAACACCTTTGAGATGATGTGGAACAATGACTGTGAGCCAGACCTTAACGCCCAACATCAGTCCCCGACCTCACTAATGTCTTGTGGCTGAATGGGAGCAAATCTCCAAAATCCTGTGAAAAGTTTTCCCTGAAGAGTGAAGCCTGTTATGTTACAGCAGCAGAGTCATAGTGGTGGTTTTGGAAAGACATGTTCAATATACGACTGTGTTTGGATGTCCACATACTTTTGGCCAGTTAGTGTGTGTAGTCAACACTACTGTGATATTTATTTTTTTTCATTATCACCTGTCTACAAACACTTTTGATTGGGCAGAATGACTTTGCTTCATGTGAGCTAATACTTGACATCATCTTCTTCATGTAGATTTTCTTTCTTTGCAGAACCTCTTGTAGCTCAAGTATTAGCACTTCCTTCCTCTTTCTGTTTCTTCTGTCCACATTCCTCACAGTCCTACCTTGCTGCCATACATAGTTGTTTTCCTCTTGCATATCTCCTCAGTGAACGCCACCATGGAAAAGGCTGCTGTCAGACCCCCTTCAAACTCCATGTTAACGACCTGAACGAGAAGATAAACAAGACAAAACAACAAAAGTGCAGATGTGTTAAGATTTTAAACAGCTGTAACAAACCAATACAGCCTGTGTATTTCAGTAATGCCACACAGTAATCAGCTGCTTCTAGACAGCATCTCAGATGATTTGGTAAATATAATGGAGACGTCAACGAGGCCACATCTTCACTCTTTCATGTGAAAACCACCAAATACATACAAAAAATAATAATACTACCTTGTTTTTTGGGCCTTTTTGATAAGATCGACATATTCTTTGATATCTGATGGTTTTCTAACATGTCAGGTCAGTCTTGGGTCTAGATACTTATAGTTTATTTGACCTTATGTCTGATATCACCATGGATACTGGTGCATCTCTGATGGAATTTGAATTTAACGTGTTTTTAAGCAAAAACAAAAGTTAACGGGTTAGAAAGTGACAGTACGCTGTGCCGTGGAGATTGAGAACCAGCCTCAAACTCTTGTTGCTCTCTCAGTCTACAAATGTGTTTTCTAACCTGGTTACTGCAGACGTCATTGTCACACTCGTAGACACAGCGGCCATATGGTCCAGTCCTCAGTGCCTCAGTTACTGACTCGATGTCTGGGAACGAGCTCGGACATATGACTGATACGGGCCAGCCGGTGTGACCCTAGCACACATAAACACACACACACGTTGTAAAGCAAGCAAAGCACAATTTTCAACCTGTGGTCAAGTTCTAAAGATAATTGGTGTAAATAATGTGTTGAGATGTTAACCTGTTTCACTCTGTCCAGGTAGATTTTGCGTGCTGAGTAAGGACAGACTGCTTCTACTGAACAATCCAGACAGCGATCTGCAGCACCTGTTGGCTGATCAAAATAAACTAGAAATGTTACATTTTATATTCATGTTCAGTGTGTGTGGAGATTTCTGTTAGAAATAATGTAGAGAACACAAAATAAACACAATCAACAACCAGTTTGTTCTTATCTGCAGTGGCTGCTTATTTCCTTTGTGATAAAGGTGATTTCTTTGTTTTGGGCCACATAAAGTGAACAGACTACACACCTTGTTGTCTTTGTGGAAGTGGCTGACGGATCCAAATGATGACATTTTCACACACCTGCCAAGTACAAACTGATGTTAATGATTCATATTAAGAAAAACAAAACACACAGCAAACAACCACGTCCACTGATGAGGCAGAGACTGGGTAAGGGTCTGGTTTCTGCTGGCTCTGTTTGGATAGAGGCATCGACAAATAAATATACTTGATGTCACACAGCTGATCAACCGTCTTATTTCAGTATTTAAGTGTTAACTGCATCTTACTTCTAAACATCAGGCGAGCTTTGAGTTGATCATTGACAGCTGTTTGTTTACCTGCGTCCTCCGGCCCAGTGATGTATGAGGTCGATGTCATGACATGATTTGGCCAAAAGAGCAAAAGAGCTCTCTGCTTCATTCCTCCAGTTTCCTCGAACAAATGAGTGGGCGAAGTGATAAAATCCAACCTGGAACAAGAGGTTGATTCCACTTTTAAACACACTGTATAAATGTAACTTTGTATTCATTGAAGCTTTTGAGTGACTCTGACAACACAGATCAAAACACTCAAACAACAAATCTGCTGCAGCTGCAAATTTGTACAGAATCACATCTCTGGATGCAGATTCTCTGTAAAATATATGTGTACATCAGTTTGAACTGCATGAAGAAAAGAAAAATAATATGACAAAACTAATGATTTAAATTCATGAACATATTATATTAAAGAGTTAAATAAGGAGCTCTGACGATTTACAATATTATTTTATTTCTATTCTTACCGGCTCAAGGTGCTGAATATGGATCACATCACCAATAACACCAGCATCTATCAGCTCCTAGAAAAAAAACCAAAACTATAATTAGCTTTTCCTGCTTAAAATTCAGGTTTACAGTTATCAGATCTTCAGAAGTGACAAGTACTGAGCACTTAATCAACTCTATTGATGGTTTGATTCATCACAAGTAAAGACAATTTAGCATTTTCATGTACAAGAGGTGCTGCTACTCCCAATAGAAATACAACTAAACAAAACTCAAGTCAAACAAACTGGAGAGCTTTATTTGTGGGATGATCAGCTGATCTGGATACTGCTGATGCTGTGAGTTTGTTGCTGATTTGAATTAGGGATCAATAATCCTAACTCTTTCATAAGAACCCAGACTGAGATCTTTAACCCCAGAGCCCTGACCCTCGCCTGGTGAAGAAAACATGAAGTGTGACAGAAACTGTTCACCTTAATCTTGTGGATGACAGGATCATAGCGGAGAACATGACCCACCGATAGCATCACACCACTCTGCATACAAGCCTCCACGATCGCTGTGCAGTCTTCAGCAGTCGTCTAAAGTCATGGAAAACATTAATGTGCAAATGCAAACGTAGAAAGAGTTTTAGTATTTTACAATACAAACAAAGTGAACGTCATACATTATGTTTATAATTATTTAGACTCACTGCCATTGGTTTCTCCAGCAGTACATGGTAGCCCTTCTTTGCAAAGGCCACCGCAGGTTCCTGAGGAACATAAACTGGTTTAATTGAGTGATTTTCCACAGAACAAATATTTCAGACCAATAAGTGTGTGAAAACACAAACGACAAAACACATACAGCATATACATAAATATATTTACCTTATGAAGGCGGTCTGGAGTACAAATCAACACAGCATCTGCAAACTTCTCTCTTTCAACGATACTGTGCCAGTCTGATTTGAAACAAGAGCATTAAATAACTTATTATGAGGCAGATAATTATAAACTATTTAAATGCTGTTTTTATTTCTTTTAATGCTCACCTTCAAATATGTTTTCATCTACAATTTTGTGTTGCTGTTGAAGTTTCGTGCGAGCAAATTTTCTGGGATCAGCTACTGCAACAACCTGAAATAGTGGAGCTGAGTTAATGTCTGTCAATCATTACAACTTAATACCTGGACAATGATGACATTTAGGCAGCAGTGGAAACAGAAAGCAAAATCCTTTATGTAAGTTAAAGCAGTTGAGGGACTATTTTAATTTAACCTGTATGATTATAGAAAACATTAATTAAAGGACATGATTGTACTTTTCTATTACAATGTACATGTTTTTATTTTCATGGGTATCTCATCTCATCATAGATGACTTGGCTGACAGGAATTTTATCAATGCAGTCAATGAAGAAAACAATCCACAATGATAACTGTGTTACTGAATCTCCTCCTTGTTAAATGCAGGCTGCACTGACCTTCATGCGTTCAGGGTGGATGGAGGCAAACTGGGAGTAGATCTCCCCTCGACTGCCAGCTCCCACCACGATGACACGGACAGAGGAAGTCATGCTGACACCCTGTGAACTTTGACACAAGCTTTCAGACTCTTGTTCTCAGTGCCTGATAAACACTCTTCAGTCATATGTGATCACCTCCACAGTCTCTGTCAGAGACACCACACCTCTATTATCTGAGTTATCATTAACCACATCTCCAGATATTGATTATCATTTGAAAGATTTACCATGTTAACATTTCTCTTTCCTTACAAATGAGCTGGTTAAAGACCTTAACAGACACAGTATGAGAGCTTAATAAAATGTATAACGCAAACATTTGTCTGGTAAATAAGATCTGTCACTTAATGTCATGGCTGGTTCTGTACCTATTTTGTCCCATAAGACGGTCTTCCACGTTGGTCCAGTTTTGTTCAGACACGACTTCAAAAACAGAAGTCCACTGAATAAACGACTACAACTCAAGAATCGGCTACAATAGTGGAAAGCTTCACTTCCTCGAACAATAAAAACAGTCACAAAGCAGTCAGACAGCTGCCTGACGCCCCCTGCTGCACCATGTACTTGTGCTGCGTTCAGGGCTCCTCGTAAACTCCTGCTTCCTAGTTTAAACATCGGAACTTGTTACATGGTTAAAGGTAAAATACACCCTAACATAGAACTAACACACCTGGAAAATTATCAGATATTCAAGTAATACGATAAAGAAGAGCTGAGAGGCTGGATTTGGTGTTTTGAAGACTATTCACCATTCATACAATCAATTTTTGTACCGTTGAAGGCATTTAGATCAATTTCAGTTTGGGGCACATTGAAATATGATGTTCGTTGAGGCCACATAGCCTTTATGTACAGAAAAGCCTCTCAGTTGGAGTAATGGGAGATTTCTCGCTCCAGTTTTCCCCTTTCTTTCATGTACAGAGCTACTTCCTTATCATTCTGGTCACTCAGCATCCTCTGTTTTTCCTGGATCTTTACACTAGGTGTCACCATAAATATACAACACAATGAACAGTTAAACTGTACTTCATCTAAGCTAAGAATAGTAATAGTAAAAATTGAGCAAACACTTGAAAATTAACTTGACTGTCATGCATTTCTGTTTTTGTTGTCAAGTACTCAGTAATGTCCTCCATGCTGACAATCAGCTAGTGGTGATCCAGCCTCTAACATTTGTTATTAAAAGAGCTGAATGTGAGTGCAACTGATTCTTTGTAAACAACTTTATTTGTCACAGTTGAAATCCATCATCTGTACCTGATGAGTAGAAATATGAATATGCACTCTAACCTAACTAGATTTAAATTTAGATTTATTACTGCAGAATGGTTCACCTGGTATTGAAGGCTTCAGTGCACTCAGAACTCAGTTTACAAACATCCTTGTGAATTGCATGCAGCTCCTGGGTGAGATAACACACAGTTAACTGTCAAGAGTCTCAGTATTTCCCCGATAATCCCCCTTTAAAGGAGAATTCACATCAGACGGTCAACAGACAACTTTTGTTGGACACTATTCCCAAAAGTCTTTATCTTTAGGGAAAGTGTTAAATGTTTTGTTGTCAACTAATTTGATTATTTTTATGTGTGTGATTTAAAGAAGATTTACAAGCAAGAGGGATGGAAGCATCATTCTGGCACTCCTTCCTTGATATCCTCCTACTTTCTACACACTTGGTAAAATGCAGCAGCCGGAAAAATGCAAATTTAGGAACTGGCTGTTATTAACTGAACCTACATTTTCTAGATGAGATTTAACACGTAGGAAGTGTTTCTTCTCCTCCTGCAGTATCTTCAGATCCTCCCTCAACTGTCCATTCCTGGTCATCAGCTGATTGAAGCGTTTGCAACCCTAGAATAAAACATATGTTCGATAATAATAATAACAATAACAGGTGTTTTACACACACACACACACACACACACACACACACACACACACACACACACACACACACAAAACAAACCCCAGAAACTGTGAATATGAGGGTCAACTAAAAAATTTTTTTGAAAAATATGAAAATCTAATTTGAATTTATGGTCAAGTGGATTCTCTGGGTAACACTAACCCTGTCCAGTTTGTTTTCCATTGAGCAGGTGGTTTTTAGCAAGCAGCTGTTATCAGATTTACAACTGCGGTGTGCAGTTCCCCCACTCTGTCCTGCCAACTTCCTCTCCCGTTCCAAAATCTGAAAACAAAGCCAACAAGTAGGGTCAACTGTGGTAAGAAAACCAGGAGGAATTCATCATGCAGCACTCTGTCAATGGTCTTCTGGAAAACAGACTTCACCTGTTAAGATGCTACTTCGCCTTTTTCTTCTTCCAGCTCCTCATCTGTTCTTTCTTCACAGGCCAACATGGCAGTAAGATCTTTAACAACGCTAACATCATTCTGACGGTTAAAACCACTCTGAGAGACTCTGAGACTGTGTAAAAGCTCTTCCCCTTCATCCTGGAGCCTCTGGATCTCTCGTCTACCACCGACAGAGAGACACAAACAAATACATACACACACAGTTTGGACAAAACAGGTGAAACTTGCAGAGGAGAATTACCTTTCAGCTTAATATGAAAAGACAGAAAAGAGGCAACTTCAAAGACAGAAAACACTGGAATGTGTCTTTGCTTAGTGAACAAAAAGTAAAAGTGTTATTTAAAAAAAAAACACACACACTCAGTGGAAGATTTGGAATCAAGGGTGCAAACAAGAGGAAAAAATCCACTGCGCTGGGTTCAGCCATGTTATATTAAAGGCATTTTATTGTATCTCAAGACTCAGAGTGCCTTGGATTTTACCCCCTCATTCACACAACAGATGCCTTTAAAAGCACCAGCAGTCTTTTTTTATTCACTGTTGTTGTTTTGACTTCATAGTTTTGATACTTAAGATGATCCTGAAGTGTGATACAGTAGTTTGTTATAAGAGATACTTTCATCTTGAGCTTCCATCTGACCCAGAAACATTCTGCATGTCTTCCACTTTGATCTAATCTCCTCTCTTGTTCTTTGGTAATATTACTGATAATATACAAAAATATCTGTAGTTTTTTCATTGACTAAAAATACAATGAAATGTATTGTCACATGTTTATGGAGACATGAATGTTTATATAATTATAAACATTTGACTGAATGTATTAAATCTGTTATATTATAAATATTTCATATTTAAAGTATTGAACATAAACTCAACATCATTGTATCACTGTAAAATATCTCTGGGATTTGTAAGTTTTGGCAAATAAAGGAAGCTACTTGTCTCTGTAGAGGAGGCCTTGGGTTTTTTTTTCAATATTCCAGCTGTCAGCTGGAATACTGGAACAATTAACATCTATGTGATTCAGCTGTTGGCACCCGAAATTATGATACTGGACTGCAGGTCTAAACTTGTTGAGCAAATTATGCCCGCAGGTATCTTTCCAGAAGCATCTGCTGCTCATTGTTTTTCCCATCATCATTTTTTTTTCAGTTTGGGCTTAAAATACAACCATCAGTATTACAGTATTAAAATCTAAATAAGTACAGCTAAACATGTAATTACATACACACACAGTGCACTAAAGTCAGTATGACTCACATCGCATCATGCTAATGGCTCTCCGGTTGTATGAGGAAATCACATTCCTTCATGGAGGGAGGTGTCCGTCTTAATTACCTTGTGATCATAATAATGTCAACAGCACTGAAAAGTCTTGGTTCACGTCCAGGATGAGTAATGCTGGAGTGTGTCGCAGGGTCCATACTTCAGATAGATCACGTTGTGTTGATGGTTGGACTGACACAGTTATACTACTGTGGCAAGAAGGGTGTGTAGAGCAAACTGTAGAAATGATGAAATGATTGAATCTTTGACCTGCTGCCAGGACGGGATTACAGCAGTAGTGTGAACAGACACTCCTTTGGGCAAAGCTCGATTTTCCATTTGATGTAATCTATGCAGTAATTC
Organism: Thunnus albacares; assembly: GCF_914725855.1. Taxonomy (NCBI): domain Eukaryota; kingdom Metazoa; phylum Chordata; class Actinopteri; order Scombriformes; family Scombridae; genus Thunnus; species Thunnus albacares. The sequence goes on along the minus strand of NC_058110.1, from coordinate 13,384,180 downwards.
TTTCAGAGGTCTCTGAGCAAATCACAAACATTTCTTTTCTGATAGAATGAAACTTATATTAATAACATCTGTCTAACTTTTCTCTTTTTCTGAGTAATGAAGATCAAACTGGAGGAGTTTCTTTCTCCTCTGTCTTCATGAAGCTATATGGTCCTCACCAGAACAGGTCAGACACACACACACACACACACACACACACACACACACACGCAAACACACATACAAAATGCCAGATAGACTGGCAGCTTGCTCCAGGAGACAAGTTTGCAAACTGAGTCAGCAGCTGTATTTCTGAATGACTCAACCAGTCCACCACAGAGCCCTTTCGTTTATCGGAGCCCTGCCCTCAATCCTCCCTCACACACAGGCACGCACTGCCTACGTTTTATTCGTGGCCTTACCTCACCACAGCATCACTTCCTTCCACCTAAATCAGCAAGGATATGTCTTCAAATAGCCAGCAGCAATAAGTCATGTGAAAATCAGTGCTGGTGACGTTTTATGATTGGTGTGGTAAAATCAGCAGAAGTAGTTTGTCATGGGACGGTTTATGTAAAGATTTAATTTTTATCCATTGACTCTGTGGTTTCTTACAATTCAAGGATGTTTTTTCACTTTCCTTTTGTGCTTGAGACTCTATTTTTCAGTAATGATATACGATGATGACATGCTGTGGTGAGTGATGTGGTGAATTTTCTGCAGAGCTAATAATCCTATGATCCTGCGAGTCATTTACTGCATGAATCAGTAATGTTGCCAGGAAAAGACTCCTACGTCTGCTTTGACTTTTCTTGGACGCTACCTGCTTTAATGCGGTAATATCTGCTGGAGGGCTGTTTAAGTGTCACACTGCATTTTTCTCCCTTACAAGACAGGCATCTGTGAACAAGGAAGTGGAGGAGGAAAGCAAGGAGGGGAGCATTAAACTATAAAAACATGGCATCGTGCAGTCTGGGCTTTGTCGGTGACTCAACAGGAAATGACGGAGCGGGAGTAAGTAAGGTGAGAGAAGGAAAGGGAGGAGGGTGGGAGCGAGAGGAGAGATAGAAAAAGGGAAAAAGGGAAGTTCGAGTAAGTCATGCCTCAGGACTCTGAGCTATGTTGTGGGGAGAGACAGACAGGGAGAGATCATACCATGGTTTTCTCAGGAAATCTGTAGGCCATGAAAACACAGATGGCCTCGTCATCCCCCCACCCCACACACTACTTTGCACAATAGAGTCGTGACGTGTACACACACATGTTAAATAATCAGCCTGCTGAGCAACAATATTACCAAATTTTGCAGTTTTCCAGAAGGATGACCTTGTATGTCATGTGATGATTCAAAAAAGACTTTGACCGCAGATCGAGTTGTGAAAACAGCAAAAGCAAATGTTGACAGTGACGTCCTGTACTGTAAAAATTAAAAACACTATCTCCATGACCTGATGAGTAAACTTGGGTTACTGCGAACAGATAATTACGCTGATGATATGAGGATTTATGCGGAGAGTTTCTACTGAAGAGCTACATAATATAAAAGTTAAACCCACTGCTCATACACAGCATCTCTGGATTCAAGTGTGAGGCCTGTTTTCCCCCCTTTTATCCTCTCTTAAACTCTTAATGAACTGGAGATCAACTTCACAGGCCTGCGGAAGGACACCCGCTGGGCCTGCAGACCCTCTGCCCACATTGAGGCCTGGTAGGGAAGCTGCCCAGGCCTCCAGTGTTACATCCTGGGCAAAGAATTGCTCTTTTCAGGCTCGGGTCTCAGCCATTCATTGAAGCTGTCACCATGAAATCAGATGTCAAAGAGTTTAAATCACTTAAATCTTCACCACTTCCTCAATCACTTTTTTCCCCGATGACTCTTTTGTTTGTCTGTTGGTATCCTGGGAAAGAAAATCTTTCGCTTTCTTGTCTTTTGTAGGGATGCACATGTGTGTGTGCTTGTATATGTGTGGCTTTCCAACTCTAATCAATTCGTTTGGTTGTAGCAACAAGAACTAAATATTTACATGACGCATGAGCAGCCTGTGATTCAATTTGTGTGATTAAAAAGATACACATCGATTTTGTATGAGAGTAGGTTTCTCAGAAATCATTTTCTTTTGGCTCTCAGTGCATTTTCTAAGCTATCCAGCAATCGCAGGCAGCGCAAACATCACTCTTCAGCCCGTCCTTCTCCCGGTGGCTGTTGATTCTGCGATAACTGAGCTGTCCTCTCTCGGGATGAGGTCAAAGGCCGTGGTACGAAGCCCACTCAGACATTTGAGGAGCTTTATTCCTTCCTGACGCCGCCAACTTGTCAGACCCAACTGCAAATCCATTAAATTAAAAAAAAAAAAAGGTTAAACTGATTAGACTGAAGGAAGTTGTAGGTGGTAACAAGGAAGTGCAAAAAGACACACTGTAAGAATTTCTTTTTCACGATTGCTCCATTATCAGTCCAGACTTGGATGACGGTGCCGTTTATTTCACCATTGCTGCCTCACTGATGAGTTTACTCACTTAGTCAAAAAACGGATAGGAATTTTGATTTCTTACACATGTAGCAGCTGTAACCGTGGGTTTTTTTTTTTTACAACATTTTATCATCTAGTGTAAATGTGTATATCTCGTAAACGTGACTCCAATACAGGTGTTTTTTTATTTGCTATAGCCAGTGACAGAAACGACAGCATTAAGAGGAATGTGAAACTCAAACATAAAACAGGTCGACCGTGACTTTGAAAACAGCAGCAGGCTTGTGTGTCTGTAGTCTGTAACAGTGCTCTAATTACTATTACATGTTTGTACACAGCTGGTTCCTCTATAAGAGAATTCCCTGTCTCACCATGTCAGCACATCAACCTACACAAATGTATTTACCATAGAACACGTATGTTAACACCTACTTACTTTATTTCCTATTCCAGCTTGATACACTGTTAAATGAGTGGTGGGCAGACATTCATCTTCTGAGATATTTTTCATTTTAGGGGTTGTTCAAACTATTATCTGAGATGAGATGTGAAACAGATCCGCTCGACCTCTCCAGCTTGATATTTCAAGAGTTATTATTGCTGTTTATCATCAAGTTATTCTCACTATTAATTCCTGCTTTAACCTCCATGTTTCTTGGCTTTAATCGAACTGAGCTCATAAAAAAAAAAAAAGAAAAAAAAAAAAGGGATGAACAGAAGTAGTTGATTGTGGTTGAACTTTTTCACGGTCCATCTTTAATTTTGCAGCAGCGTGAGGGAGTTCCTCCTTCAGAGCAATCCATCACATCTTTGAAAAAGCATAAGAAAGGAGGGTTACAGATGTGGGAGTTGGGTTTCTGACTACACTGACAGCTGTGAGGGACAGAGGTCTCTCAGAGCAGGAAATGACTTGACCTCCCCTGTGGGAGACTGGCCCACCCCGACAACAACCCCCACAGCTCTGAGCATCCTGGGACGCCACAAGCGCCCACAGAGGGGCCGCAGAGCAACAGCAGAGCAAATCTGCCGGTCCAGGTGGCAAAAATTTTAAAATTGGATGGCGCCGTGTCATCTCGACACAACAAAACAGAACAAATGGCTAAACTAAACTAAACTGTCCTCTGTTACAAATAGTTTAAATATCAAGATGCGAGCTGCTCTGTTACTCTTCAAAGACAAACTTTTACTTTTGTTCAGTGCAGTGTCACGTCCAACGGCAGTTCAACCTCTTTATCTCAAAAACACAGTGGAATTACAGGTGTAACTAGTTTCATTGCACAACAGGAAGTTGATCAAATGGCTTATTTGCTAAAAAGTATGAGTATTCCTTTAAGCAAACAAACTACGGCGGTGGGCACGGGACAGTCATTGATTGCAGCAATAGAAACACATTACATGTGGTATATTTATTTTGTGGGTTGGTGCTTTATGGGCATATGGGTATAAGGCACTCCTTAATCCATACAAGGCCCTATATGGACTTTATTGGAGCTTTACAACAGTGGAACATTTGAACAATTGGGAAGAAGGAAGAGGTCATTTGGCATCTCTTTTATGCTTTTATGAGGTTATATTATATATTATATTCAGCTCTTTACAATACTAATGCCTCTATTTGCCTGGAAGGATTTATTCAGATAGTTACCACAGATGAGAGATTATTAGGCAATCTGAGGGAATACTGTAGGCTCAGTGTGGTCTGGGCCCTGTGGTTAAAAACAAGAATGGCCTGCACCCACTTCCCCGTTATTTTCTGGTAAATGGCGTTCTGTATTGTCCTCCTGCTTCTCTCCGCGTGGGCGAAGACAAACACAGACAGTGAACTCCAATGTGACAGGAAGGCTTCAAAACAAGCCCTCATCCACCATGACCGGGCTGCCAATCTTGTACTTGTTCTTCTCTATCAGTTGTAGATTGTACTCAGGCCAAAAGCCACCCACACACTCTCTGACTCCCACACAGGTCACACTAAAATTGTTTACTGCCTTATGAAGGGCAATTTCCCATACATTCATCACACAAGGAAGATAAAATTATTCTAATTCTGCTTTTAGAGGTCGCTGATCATTTTTGGCCATTGACAGCCAGAGTTATTTTGTGCAGGGGGAAACATTGTTTGCAAGAAATGGAAATGTGGCTTTCTGATTTATAAACAGAAACATATGAATCTCCATGGAAACAATGAAGCACCAGTTTTTTGCCTTGAGGTATAGTCACATGTCTAGCTTGTTGATTTCCACACATTTTCTATTCCACTAGTAGTGAGGACACACGTTTTGTGGATGATGACAGCTGCACCTGGAGTCATTTTCTGTGTGATGATTGGCTGATTTGATTCACATTTATTTTAAACGAAAAATCCACCAGGCTGATAATCTTCTGTGGTTTACCCTAGTGGAGTAAAGTAGAAGTGGCAATACCAAAGCACAATACTGCATTAAAAAGTACAGAAGTATTATCAGCCAAATACCAAAAATACCAATTAAGCAGAATGACCCGTTACAGAGTGTTATTGGATAATTATTGCTGATGTATTCATGGACGAGCAGCATTTTCGTGTTGCATTTTATAGATGTTTTTTATAGTACTTATAGTGTTATAGTTTTTTTATGGTACTTAATGCCTAATACTTTATGAGACCATCATGTGTTTTGTATGTAAAGGCAAAGTAACCTATAACTTTGTAAATGTGTGTGGTAGGCCTAGATGTATAGCCCGAAGCAGTGGTTCTCAGAGTGGGGTCTGGGGACCCCCAGGGGTCCTTGAAGGGGTTCCAGGGGGTCCCCAGTAAAAAGGAGAATAATTTATTTTAACTATAATTCCATCCATAAGTAACACAATGACAATGTATGACTATTCTGATCATGTTGTTCATACACTTTCTGTAATAAAAAACAAAAATCTTATCAGATGGGGGAACCTGTGACAAGATCTTATCAAATGGTCTAATTTGGTCCATGGTCTAATTTGTGTCAGTATAAGGGTCCTTGACATAATAAAGTTTGAGAACCACTGGCCTAAAGAAACATAAAATATGAATATTCAAGTAAGTACCTTAAAAATAGTCTATAGCCTTCATTCCCCAAATGTATTTTCCACCACCTCTGGTTTATAAACCATTACCTACTTTTCCTTTCCTTTTTCATTTCGTTTTTCCAAACGCTTTTTGTGTTTTGGGGGATTTTTTCCCTTTAAGACGGCCTTTGGGTGGAGTTAACGTGTTCAGGGTGCTGGGTGTATTTATAAAGAGATGAGGAAAGACGCGTCACTCTGACAAAATGAGTTTCACCTCCCAGTATTGTTGACAGGAGGGATGCTGCACATGGTTCAGCTTGGACTGGGACACTGACTTTTACTGGACACACAGATTTTCATTTTCTCTTTGGACACAGATCGACCGACCCGGCTGTACGGGATGGAGGATTAGACTGACTTTCATGGTAAGATTTATTTCCATTTAGCCATGAAAATAATACTTTATTTAATGGAAACTGGGCTTTAAATACTTAAAATGAACGATCAGGAACAGTGTTATATGAGATGCGAACGGGACAGCCTGTTCAATCAAGATTTTACTCAGAAATCGGAGCTACAGTGAAAAGACTAGTTGTTAGAAGAGCCGGCAGACGCGGTCTTAGGTCTAAAATCACTTTCCAATAGTTCAATAGTGAGAGGACTGATTCAGCTGGTCTGTCTTGGATCGTGTTCTGAGAGCAGCGGGGGGGTCTTCTGTCCTGATCCACTGCAGGACTCTCTGATGTCCGCCAGGTCAAGTCCCGTCGAGGCGGGATGGGTCTTGCCTGCTCAGCGGCACCTCCCCGGTCAGCCGCTGGCGGGCGCTGGACGCTATCTATCTATCTATCTATCTATCTATCTATCTATCTAGCTATCTAGCTATCTATCTATCAGTGTTGTTCATGGGGGACAACACAGTTTTACAGGCAGCTCTGTATGTTGTCAGTGTAGTATTTTATTTTTTGAGTACTTTACTTATTTTAAGAGTAAAACAGATTCATAAAATGTGTTTTTTAGAGTTGTATCTGAGTGAAGATAGTGAGTGCTGACAGACTTACAGCAGTTTATGTTAAACTCATTTGGTAAGGAAATAAGTCATACACACAAATGTATGTTTTGTGCTGCACTATGTGCCTTAAATTGTGATTTATGGGTCGTCCACACTCAATAAACTGTGTCCTGTTCCTTTTATGGTTGAATGAAAATGTTGTTGCCTTTATTAGACTGCTACCTATTTGTATTTTAGAAATTGGGCCCCACGGGCTGCTACAACTGACCTACAGAATACTTACAGTATCTATATGAATCTACCTGGTTATACCTACATTTAGCCCATATGTCTCTAAATATTTATGCTTACAAGTAAACTACAGAAAATGGAGTCTATGTGTAATGATGTGATTTCAAATGCAATGAAAGATCTATTTAAAATTGGACAGGATTGTAACCATCACATTCGTGAGTTTATGCAGATAATTTGTAGATTTAATTACATCTTGACAGGTGATCACATGTGAAAACTGGATATGAATTTGTTTGAGCAAATACAAATGCGGATGGCTGTAAATAGTGCAGCCTATAAATATTAAGCATTTTTTCCAGTTCGTTTTTATTCTACCCCTCAGAGTTACCAAATTATTAATGCAGATTTGTGAAGGTCTGGGGTGAGTAAGTTCATGTAAAGCATAAAAATTAGAGTCTACAGCAGTCACTCTCTAACTCACAAAGTGTCGAATTTGATCCAGCCTCCTGGGTCACTTTTACACCTACAAGCTGTTAGCGATCAAGAAGCATCTGCGCTGTAATTCGTTTTCTTTTCTACAACAACAACACCTACTAAATCAGCTTCAAAGAACAAATCAAATACGACTCTTAATAACGTGAAGTGTCTGGGGGATTCATATCATAAACTGCTTGACCGCTGTTGCAATAATGGTAATTACTCATTACTCATGAGTAAACGCCGATATAGATCATAAATTAAATGAGCCAATCCCAGAGAGGAATGATTCACCACTATTGGTCCCACAATCTCAGGAGATTTGAAGTCAGCCAAAGGACTGGGAATCAGTGATTTTGCAAATGATAAGGAGAACTATTTTTATTTTCTTAGTCAGATGTTCCACATGCGTCAAGGTTGACTTATTCCACTTTCTCTCCAAATGGACTTTAATGTACTGTGCTGCTAACTGGTCATTCTTTTTTTGTTTTGTTTTTGTTTTTCTCTTTGGGATTTACATGTTTCTATTGTTTTTTTAAAGGGATTTTTAGATATATATATCTTTATCCTTTCTGTTGTTATCATGCTCTATGCAGTGAATGCTCTTTATAAGGGAATGGTTTAATGAACTGTATACATGGCCCTGTCACATATATAGCCAGAGTCTCATACATCTGACCTCTGACACCAGTGCATGGATAGTATACATGTCTACTGGTCTGGTGTGTTTAATAGTTTTTCTTTAATATATCTCTTAAATCATTTATTTCTTTCTCTTTAATCTTGGCTGCTAATACTGGTCCTGAGAGCAGTTTTTTTTATTGTATTGTGTGTATAAGTATTGTGGCCTAGTGAGACTGTGGTTAAAATATTTACATTAAATTCATTTAATAAGATTTACATATCGCCTGCTAAGGTGTGAATGTTACTTTACAATAAGTTGTAAGTACAAATAGGTGATGTAAAGCACCTATTTTATGCCAGGGTTTTAATTAAATCATCTGTAAAGGTGCAGTCAGTTGAAAGGCTTATTTCCTGAAAAAAGTGGCGTGAGGACTTGCCAAGGACAGCTCATCAAGGCTCCTGCAATGAGATAAACAAACAGGTTTTTTTTCTGCTTCTGGCTTGTCCTTCCAACAGTGCCAGCACACGCATATCCTCCTGCATAGGATTTGTGGCACAGGCTCATACCTTGGCCGTGTCTTCTTGTCTCCATGGCGTATCTTCAGTTCCAACCTCATGGGAGAGTTCACTTGGATTTTCAGGCTTGCTTCGCTGCGCACCAAAGTGACACAAAGGCCCATTCATGCCTGAGAGTGGCTCCATTCATCGGACACTGAGTAATTGCCGGTAGAATTCATAATTGTTCAGCATCTTCCATCTCCGAGGTTCACTGGCGGAAATAACGCCACAGTCGGTTGTTTTAAGGATGACATGAATATTCAAATAGATGCACAGGTCACTGTTTTGTTTGTAGTGGGTTTTTTTTTTTGTTGCATTATGCATGCGCTGCATTGTTTGCATCCCACATCGGTCGTAAACCTGAAATGAAACAAAGCAGGACTCAGAAGAATAAGATTGCGCATGTGACTGTAAAATTGTGACTTTTCGTCATCCTCCTGCAGGCGAGGAGGAGGAGTAGGCTTCTGTAATTATTGGTTTGAAAGTAATTTTGGTGCATCGTTCAATTCTATAGAAAAAAGACAAGGTGTAGTGTATTTTCCAATGCTTCATAAAGTTCATTTTCAAGTCTGAACAATGATAATAATAATAATAACTCAACATGGTTTTGCATCAATATTATTGTTAAACTAAAAGCTATTTAAAAATCAGATGTCCAGTATAGGTCGAATGGTACTTTCTGATCATTATGATAAATTAAGATATCACTTGATTTGTGTCTGTCACGACAGAGGTCAGGTCAGAGGGTCATGAGCGGCATCCCTGGAGCTGGAGGGGGCTAAAACTGAACACACAACTTTCTCTGTCTGTACGACTGTTCTTTAGATACTCTGCATATACTGTTTATGCCAATCTTTTTTGGTCTTGTGTGTTTACTTTTTGTCATTCATTAATCTGACTACTACCATTTATCTCCTTAAAAAAAAGACCTGATAACATTTTTATAAGATATTTCCTTGTCAGTTGCGGCGTCTGTCAATGTACGTCTTGTCTTTACTGAGATATTAGTAAACGAAAACACTTTAAATCACTTTACGGTCCATGGCCGACTGTCATTGTATGCGCGGTACTTTGGTGTGCCATCTCACTGGCGGAGTTTGTCATTCAGCTTCACAGGAATGCCGCACAATTAGCCCCTGTTGTTAGGGCAGATACTGCAGGGTTTCATGGTCACAGAGAGGAAGGAGGGCGAGGAGTGCGGCCGCCCTCCCACATCTGACCCAGAGGTTGTGCAATAGCCCGCTCATCAGACAAATGGCTTTAAGCTGGCACCACAAAGAGTCACACATACACAGCTGCCAGAGCAGACTGAAGTCGTTTACTGGTTTTTTGTTGTGACTGTAGCGTCACCTTTGTGTCTGAGCTTTCAATAACAATGCAGCAAATCAGTAATGACACTATATTTTGATATTTACTGTACTTGGTAAATATAAGGACAATTTCAGGATAAGAGAATCTCTTGCACAATACTCTCACAAAATGTTTTACATTTATTCAGTTTCGCTGCAGGCCGATCTTTTTCAAAGTGAGAGATGTCCCAAAACAGGACAAAATAAGGAGCGTAATGATATTAATACAGTATTGTGTCTTTCATTATAAAGCTTTCACTTTGGCACACAAAATCTGTTGAACTACTCAGTGCTGTGGTTGTTTTTGTCTTTCCACATCTGCACACATTTGCTCTGTTGTTCCATGTGTAAATAACTTTCCATAAATGGAAAGTCATTTGCCATTTTTAAATGAGTAACGTGACACGACATCAACTTACTGAACCGTGAACTTTGTGCAGCATTACACCCTTAAAGTGCAGAATTATTATATGCTGGAGTCACATATACAGCATGTTTTTGTTCCAGTTCTTGTTTCATTTATTGGCGATATATATTTATATGCTGTTGTGATTCCAGCTTATTAAGTATTCGCTCTAGATTGTTTTCTGACATTTGATTTGCCTGCAGCTGGGTGTGCTGGATGTGGTTGTGTTCCAGATGTATGCTGTTTATATGCCCTGTTTGTAGGTAGAGTGTTGTATTACAAAAGCTTAATTGTTACACACTTCCTCTAACAATGTGTGAATGTACAAGATAAGTAGCCATGTGAATACCATCCATCTACCACTCAGTTTTCTGTTTCTCCAACAGCTCACCGTGGGCTAGGATGAAGCCGGGATGAGTTTGATGGAGCTGACTTGTGTTGGAGCTGTAGACCGATACCAAACAGAACTCGATGCTTTTTAACAATAAAACTGCCTTTCTGCCACAACATGGCCAGGAGTCAGAATAACTACTGGGGACAGCATGACCTCAGCAGGTACGCAAACACAATTCTGACACTGGCAAAAACAAAATATAACATGCATCCATTGTTATATAATATGGCAGTAAAACCACTATACTTTCATCATAGTATCAGGAGTGTGATTTTCATATTATCTTGCCACATTTGATGCCTAAAGGGACAGAAATCACTAAAAAAAGTAGAATGAAAGGTTAACTTCTGCAATTGTTAAAAGTATTTCTTTAATTTCTTTTTCTTTTCTTACTTAACAATAAGTATTATTGTTAAAAGTATTAGTAAAATTGTTTCCATGCATCTGTGATCAGAGTCCGTCATTTTCTTTGGTAATGCTGATATGTTTATAAAACGTAGAACAGAAAATATTCCCTGTAAAGCATATGTCATGCTTGTTATTTCATGTATAATGACTTACTCATGACAAGTTATGTGCAGAAATGATTTACGCACATGCACAGCTCTGATTTCTCAACCTCTCCTGCTTTGCAGAGTGTGCTTTGGCCTGAGTGCTGACATGGAACACAACCTGACGGAGCTTCAGCAACAGCAAATAGCCAAGGAATTTAACCGTGAGTCTTCTAGATATCATTTTTACATGTATGTACAACCAACTGACTGCAAAACACTGACGCTGACAAGCATTCACACTGTTCTTCAAATTTTTATGTATTCTTTTTCCGTACGTTTTTCGATCGCTACCTGCTTCTGCCTACTTTCAGCCACAGAAATCATGCAAATATCAAAATGTTCAGCTCTTTAAGTGCATTTATGCTATGACCTTTCTTCTTTCTAGCATAGTCCAATGATTTTATATACTTTTTAAAAATATAAAAATTTATAATGGAAAGTCTATGGGAGGAATGTTTGAAAGTTGATATCTCAAAAACTAAAAGTGCTAAAGTATTCATACTTCATGGACAGGTGTCTCATGTGGAAATGCTTAACATATTAAAACATGGTACCAATAGCGCCACCATTTGGTCAGTTATTATGCATTTTATGCCTTGGCTAATAACTTATGAACCATGAGGTGTATCAAAACAATATTTGCACAGCGTATTTCTTGGACAATGCCAATTCGACTGCAATAGGCCACACCCATTTGCGCCTGGAAAAAATGTACTTTTGGTAAACACATTTTTTGCTTCTGTTGGCACATATTTCATCTAATCTTCACCAAACTTGGTACATACCATATTTAGATGACCCTGAATAAAACATATGAGTTTGTTTTTGTGTATTTCTTACTGTTTATCTGTAATTGGTCACCAAAATTTTGAAGGAGAGGACAAAAACAGTAGAGTTTCCTTGGATGAAGACTGCATTTCCCATGAGCAACTTGGTCATAAATAGGTTTACTCACTTCAGTGGTCTAGCCCCTCAACGTTATACAAACTACTGTTGATTGCCTGGTGCGTGTTGGTCATCATGCTAACAATCACAGAAAGCTTTGCGGCACTTTCTTTGCTCTACAATTGCAGCTAACATTAGCTACATTCAACTAACGTTAGCCATAGCGTTAGTTTGCTTTGTTTTAGCCACCAATATAAATTCATATATTGATGTAAAACCACGTCTTGCAATGTATTGCAAGAATAAAATAAACATATTACATACCTGTTTAGGAGGAAGAGAGACAATTCAGGATTGGTTTTGAATCCTTTCAAATCCTGCGGTTCTGTTCATTTGTTGAATGACCGATCAAGGTTGACTCGTGTTTCTATCACTGCCCCTTTTAGCTTTTTTTGTTCTATGGTCAACTCTTTTCTTTTTATCTTTGCTGATCCTGCCCTAGTTTCGCCATAACCACAAAATATAAAATATAAAATATAAAATAAAATTACCTAAGGAAAAATCTCCTCCTGCTTTCTTTTAACTGGCTAACGTACAACTCACTGTAAAACTTGTAAAATGGAAAATGTAAACACAGGTTCTTCTGATCTGTGTGCTGTAAATTGTTTCATCTGTTTTCGCAGGGAATCCAACCTGGCGACAGGCATTTAGAGTAACGATATAGAAATAGCCAATCTTATCGCTGTTGGTCTCGTTTGCTTATGTAGGTCATACAGAGGCAACAATATTAAACTGACACTGTTTCATAACAAGGTAAAAACTCCTTGTAGTTGCTTTAAATGTTAAACCTTAATATACAGAGAAACATTTATTTGAAACATGGCACACAAGGTTTAGCAAAGAAATGAAATGAAAATACATTTTATTAACTAAACACTAATATAACTTTTACTTTTTTATTTTTACCTTTATTTTAACCTTTTTCATCGTCAACTCCTGTTCTGACAAGTGCTAGAAAAAGTTAACATCCTATCCAAATTTTTGAATTAAAAAAAAATGTCTTAGTTTTGTCTTGGCCTGAGAAACTTGAGTGTAAAACCCATTTGGCTAATAAAAGAGTGTGTAGAGTTTAGGTGAGTTTGTCATCGGGGGGGTGGGGGGAAGCTATCGCTCCCTGGTCACACCAGCTGTTCCTGCAGTCTGGGGCACATCGGATGTTATGGGAAGCTCTGTTAAGATTACGGCCTGCCTCGCAGATAATGACGATTCCTGTGTTAATCAGAGTGTTGTGGCTGATGTTTGACGAACAGGGTGATAGGTTAAGCGGTTGTTTTTGACGTGTTTTCACTCCCGTTTCCTGTATGATACCTTCAGCACAACTGTGGGCAGCCCACTCCCCCTGGTATTTTTCCCTCCTACACCATCCGTACACTCTAGTTAAGATTTTTTTTTCTCATTGCAAGTTGTTTTCCATGTTTCTTCCTCTGAGAGTTGTTTCCGCTCTGAAGGAAACAACAGTGATAGCAAAACCTTGTATAATAAACAGCGGCTTCTTGGTATATAGTGCCATTTACGATTTCATGAAGGCAGTTGTTTAATACATGATTGTTTGTCCCTTTCCCAGCCAACATCTCCCTCTCCCAGTCTCCTTTCTACTCTGATACTTACCGCCTGACGCCTGAAAACATTCTCCAGCCCCATGAGGGGGACCAGGTGGTCCCTTCATCCCAGAGACGGACAATGTTTGGGGGCCACCAGAGAGAAGCCAAACCCCTGCCTCCTCTGCCTGACCCTGAGGAGCTTATGTCAGATGAGGCAGCCGATAGCGAGGTGGAATTCTTTACCAGTGACCGACGGCGACTTTTGCCCAAAAGCTGCCCCAAGGCTGTGTGCAGGGGCAGCAAAAGAGGCTGCGGCCAGGTGAATAATGCCTATGAGGAGAGCTCATTGCGGGCTGGTGGCGCTGGAATTGGCTCTATGGCTTTTTCCTGGCCAGGCAGAGAGGACAGGCCAACAGGTAGAGGGGGTGGGTTTGGAGCTGACAACTGGACACTAGCTCCCCAGAGAGAAGACCACCAGCATGTGGTGTCAGCAGTTGGGGGTACTTTGTGTAACAAACAGCCAGACCAACACCAGTCATCCAGATTCCGGTTTTCCTGCTCAGGCCCTGCTCCCCAGCTGTTCCACAGCAGCACCACAACAGTCCCCACTGAAAAGCCACAAATCCCTCCTCGTATCCCCATCCCTCCAAAACCTCCAGCTCTCTCAAAGAGTATGAGCGCCAACAAAGAGGACAAACCTCCCAAAATCCCACCAAGGGTCCCTTTAGTCCCACCGTGCCCGCCACGTACCCCAAGCCCAAAAAGCCTTCCAATTTATATCAACGGTGTGATGCCTGCCACACAGAGTTTTGCTGCTAACCCAGAATATGTGAGTAAGGCATTACAGAGACAGCAGAGTGAAAGGGCGCCACCTACAGCTCAATTTTCTCCCTGCATTGTTCCCATCTTGAAGGATGGCAGAAAGGCCAGTGCCACTCACTACATCCTCCTGCCGCCAGGCCGCCAGGCGTACACGGACAGACGAGAAAGACTCCTGAGTGAACCCGCCAGGACGGGAAACTCCAGCGTCTGGCAGAACAGATAAAAATCCTCGCTTATGTCACTGTGTCTGACACTCAATGAGGAGAAAACTTTGACTGACATCATTAATAAACATGTGATACACTAGTGGACCGAGTGTGTAACAACACCTACATGCTACATTCACATGTCTAATGTCATATTGGTCTTACTTTCAATGGCTGATGTATTTTAAGATTATTTATGTCACACAGCACTGTGAGGTTTTTGTCTGTTTTTAATGTTTCACCGGTGAGTATTTTAAAGATGTCTCCTGGAAAACATCATAACATTCCAGTATTTTCACTAATGTAGGAGAAATATTTACCTCCCATAACCATTTACGGTTTTGGTTAGCTGCAGTTTCTTATGAGGACAATATTTCATCACTCATTTAATTTTAAGTCTGACAGCCATGCAGGCATATCGTTAAAACAACTGATACTATATTTCTTACAGGTGAGCAAATAATTACTGTATATACAAGCTGGGCTTGTATAAAACTGTTCATTCCCTGTGTGTTATTTTTTAAGACAATGCTGCTTGAAATCCTGATTATAATGTATTGATAGATTTTATGTTTTGCAGAATCATTCTCACATTAAGATAATAATGATTTATGGTAAACTTAACAATGAACAATGTGGCCGATATTAGAACACAGTCAAAACACCTTTTAAACTACAGTGATATCAAACACTTCATCTGATTAAAACTGAATTTAACTTGTATTTGTAATTCAAAGCACATGCCTTTTGCAGGATTTTGTGCATGAGTGCTTAATTTTTCTTAAAAGCACCTCTAATTATGAAAAAGCTGATTGTCTTATTTTAAAGTTACATCAAGCTACATCCTTCCTGCAAAATAATCTACATTTTAATTTCAAACATTGATTCATGCTTTTTGTTCTATGCTCAAGTGCACAAGATTTAATTTATTTAAAAGGTATTTTCTGTGATCCCAAAATTCAAAACACACGACTGAAACCTGCCGTCATCCTCAAATTGATTGACAGGTCTCTTAATAAACATATGAAGAACAATAGTCAACAACTAAGTCATTAATGCTGTCTGATGCTGTTCATTTTTGTGTATTTGTACACAGAGGTAAAAAAGCCTCTGTATTCAATTATGATCCTTTGACAAAAAACATCTTAATAATTAAAGCAAATACTTCTAATTGTGTGTGTGAATTTAGCTCAAATACTGTATACATGGTCAAAAAAAATACAGATTGGGCCTTTTGTATGTGTGGGCATGGAAATTGTGTTACGTTTACACTGTTGAGGTACGGACCCGCGTTTACAACGTTCGTTACATCGACGGGTTGGAAGTTCTCATGAAGGTTCTGTGTCAAATTCAGCCCAAGCAAAGGCTGTTTGTAAGTTCATCATGTTGTTTGTGTCAAAAATAAATCATTGTAAAATTGTGTTTTTAATGTATTTATAGAAATAAAATAACTTATTCATTCTATGAATGGGTCAGTGTCCTTTTTCCTCAACATATGTACCTATAGGAGGCATATTTCTGTTGCTCTTCTGTTTTACCAACATTCTCAATAGGATACTTGAGTCTTTCATTATTTTGTCAAGATGGATCCTCATTACAACTACAACCTTCCTTTGAAATGATGACAGAAAAGAGGAAAAAATGGCACTTAAATTTTTGCCATTATTATTGTGTTATACGTCTTTGAAGAAAACCATAATTAATAAGCAGCAGGGTCTGCTGATGTACAAATATTCCTGTAACTGCTATGATATAAAACACACTGTAACGCAGACAAGATTACATGTGTACGTTTAAGTGCTGATTTTAATGCTTTATATTGATTAGTCAAGATATATAATGTGTGCTTGAAAGATGCCAGATATATTTCTAACCATAATTATGTATTATGGAGACTACAAAGAGTTCATTTTTGTCTCTGAAAGTTTTGGAAAACAGAAACAAAACACTTAAACTGGAGTTCTGAGACAATTTTTTAATGGAGCATTAACGGTAGCTGATAGTGCTCACAAACATCTGAGCTGCAGGATGACTGATGTACATAAACAAGGGCTACTGTTGGTCATTTTCCTTCATGAAGTGTGTGATGGTGAAGACATCATGACAGTGCTTTTGGTGGGAGCATCTTCAGGAAAGCAAATAACCGTTTCTTGCCCGTGCTACATTATCTCCTCACACTTCATATTCACAGTTCATTTGCCATCAAACCGAATGGCATTTGGGTATCATGGTGATTCAGCAGGCTAAAAGTACAAACCATTCGACTGAGGTATTGTACTAAGTCATGCTCACGTGTGTTGCATGTCTTCTGTCTCTGGTTTCTCTGACTGACCTCAACATTTATTATCATTCTCATTCAGAACAGTCTAATGACGCAGAAATGTGACAAAATTAATCTTAGTAAAAACTAATTTCCAAACTCCATTTACTAAATTCAAGTCGTTTCAGTGATTTGTAATTAGTTATGTTTTAAACATTTAATCAAAATGACATGGCACAAAAAACAATTATCCTACTATGAAATTATTCCTTGTGCTTGCAAAATAAGTTATAAAATAAACACATAAAACCTTTTCTAACCCCTCCTTTCACCCCCACCCCGCCGTCCCCGCACCCCTGCAGTTCCTTATGGGCCTTATTGAACTTTGACCTGTGTTCTTCTACAGGCTCGGCCTCAGCGGTCTCATCTCCTCGGGCTGAGGTCCTTTGTGCAGCCTCGGGGCTGTCAGAGATGGGATTTTGACGATCACTTTACCGCCAGGCCCGGTTGAGCAGTTTGACTTCTGCCAGGCGTTTGCTGATCATGGTGGCGAAGAACAGGGCGAAGAGGACGCTACTGATCAGCATGTAGTCGTAGTCGTCTTTCAGTACGTCAAACTGCTTTGAGGGATAGACGCGTGTCTGGTAGATGTCAAGACCATATGCCACCACCTACAAGGAAATAAGTAACACTGTCATTAAATCTCTGTATAAAAGAGCCGATAGTATAGAATAATAAAGTATATAGTATGTTTGTCAGTACTGTGAAGGCAGACTCACCAGGCAGGTCGACTCCAGGCCAGAGGGGGCAGTGTAAATTCCTCGCACTCTTGATACAGTTTGATTGTAGTTGATGAACCACTCTGTTCGGATCAGCAACTCTGGTGCGTATGGTATCAGATTCTCTTCCCTGGAGATCAAGTTAACAGGTTACATAGAAAGATAAGGGAAAAAAAACAACCAATTAATAGTTTTAAACCAAGTCTGACTGGACTTACCGGCTTTGCTCAGATACTATTTCTGGCCTCCGAGGGTCAAGGAACATTTTGGGCAATGACAAAATTCCTCCTGATGGCAAGCCAACTGTGACAAAGAAAACCCAAGAAACATGTTAAAAAGAGGCCACTTGTCACCAAGCAGTGCTGAAAAGACCTTTTTGTTTGCGAGAAAATGTGAATTACTCTTAAATGTCTGAAGGTAAACAATAAAAGACATTTTGGCTGGCAGTAATACACGTCACTACACCCAAAAGAATAGACCTCTGTGAAACTTACTGAGCAGATGGCGGCTGGTGATGCCCTTCTCAGTCAGGGTGGCCTCCATGGTAGAAATGGCGGAGGGGAAAATATAAGACTGCTGCAGCACCTGGGGAGCATGTGGTCGATCCAGAGAGCTGAACACAGTGCTGTTGTAGAGCTCCATTCCTTCATACAGCTCAATCACAGAGAACTCGTTCCTGCGAGACTTGGTGCTCCAGTATTCGTACTGCAGAGTCAAACACACGTTCAATAGTGAGATCACAACACCCTCAAGGCATCACCTGAGTTCCCTTTCAAAGTCTGGGTCTTAATGTGTTCAGTGTTCTATTACAGTGTGGGTGCTAAGTCACCGTCCTCTCACAGTAACCAAGCAAAAAGCATCAAAACAATAAAGGATCCAAGAGTGAGAATATGTAGGTGTCAATAATACTCACCACCACCCAGTTTTCAGAGTGCACAACATGCACCGGTCCTCTGGTCTTTCTCTGAACAGCCTCATGGATAATGCGACCAGTTACGCCATCAATCAGCAGGATCCCGACAAAGCTGCGCTCCTGATGCAAGTCTGTGCTCTCAGTCACCACCGCCAGAAGATTGGGGTTCAGGTACTGTAAGAAATGAAATAAAAACACAATTTGGCATCTAAATCAAAAGGTGAAAAACACATATTTTGTTAATGGTCAATAATTTGCACAATTTCTCAGCCACTAATTAAAAACACTTGTATTCTGGCTGAGGACTACAATGAATCCAATAACAGAGTTGCTGCTGTATAACAAGATAATAAATTTGATCATTTACATCCATATTTGCCTTGCAAATTTCAGTGTGCAGACTACTTCCCCTTTTTCCTTTGAATGCCGTTTTTGTCCTGCACCTGTACCCAAGTGTGGCTGGGCACTATCCACATTTTTTTTTGCTTAAAACTATGATGGAAAAAAATTTGCACTGGCAGCAGCAGAGCCTAAAATACAACAAAAATAATTTAGATCACCAAAAATATAAGCGAGGACTACAGTAAGGACTGTGAGAGTCCTTGTAGAAAGAAGCAGTGTTTATTCTATTCAGAGTGAGTCGTGGAGCCGGTTTATGATTCACTGGGGAAACAGTGACACGAGGTACAGTATTTATTGGAAAGATGAGTTTTCAGTCCACACAAGAAAACGGGGAGTAACTCTCGCTTTCTGATCAAAGAAGGAAAGAGAGAAAGAGAGAGAAGAGTCGAGGCCGGAACCAAAGTCACAAATAAGAACAATGATATAATTCAGCTGATATAATATCTAAACTTTCTCATCACATTTCTCACAGCTGTAATAAGGTTTTAGGCAAAGTTAATGTACCTTATAGAGGACACTACGGTCTCCCATGACTCTGC
This sequence comes from Thunnus albacares, assembly GCF_914725855.1. Classification (NCBI taxonomy): domain Eukaryota; kingdom Metazoa; phylum Chordata; class Actinopteri; order Scombriformes; family Scombridae; genus Thunnus; species Thunnus albacares. The sequence goes on along the minus strand of NC_058110.1, from coordinate 13,364,703 downwards.
CCTGAGAGTGCACATGCTCATTGGGCCTTTTCCCTTTGACGGAGACAATCCTCTGCACCTCTGTCGGGATGACAACCTCCCAGATCAGCTCGGTCGACAAATCCTGAGAACACACAAACATCCGGATTTATTCTTTTTTTCCAAATCAGTCATGTGTTATTTAATCATAAAGCATCAACCCTGAAAGGTTGCCAGCTCGACAAACATTTCTAAAAATTTCTGTGGGGTCCTGATGTGCAAAGAACCTTGAAATAATGCAGCGAAAGAAGCTTCACTTGCCGTTCGTAGCCTGTAGCCGGACAGTCTTCCCTGGCTGGAGTCAACAAGATAAAAGAATATGGATGAGGCCATCTCCTGGAGTTGCTGTAATACATTCTTTGTAGAGGGAAAGGCAGACACCTGCGGAAAAATAAGTCGGATACAATTTTAACAAACCGTTTGAAGCCAATATTTCTCACCCAAAAAGAAGAATACCACTACAGTTAAATACTATAGTTATAAAATGTTTGTACTGTTTTGTACTAGTGTCCAGTAGAGTCGAGTGTTAGTCTGATGTGTATGAATTCAGAGAGAAAAAATTTTTGGACACAATGTACTGAATGTGTAATGGTTAATGCAGAATGTTGATCTGGTTTACAGCTTGCCACTGACCTTGTACTGGTCATCAATGAGAAGTAAGACCTTAGCATAATCCTGGTCCATGAGCGGCAGCATGAGTGACTGCAGTATTGGCTGAGGCAGAGCGGGTGGGGTGATGTGACTTTTCTTTCCAAAGATGGGGTTAAACACATGAAGCGTGGCCAGGCCTGTGTCCTGATGAAAAAAAAAAGAACAAAAAGGAAAACAAATATTGAGCCATCACCACAATGAGAAGACATGTTCAGTAAAACCCAGTAGTGATGTCGTCTTTTTAGACCCTCAGCAGTTGGTCTGTTGATGTCACACTACAGTAATTTTCACAATCGCTGGTTTTGCTTGATTTACACTTACAGCCCGGCCCATAAGATAATGAAATTGACCAACATGAAGCCCTTTAAGTCAGGGATTGTGCAATATGGCCTTTATACCCTCCCTTTTAAGAGGTACACAAAGCTCAGAGCCCTTGTTATTGGATACCTTGTCTTTGATGAGCAGTGTGCACTGTGGGGGATGAGGAAAGTGTGCAGTCGTCCGTTGCACCATTAGTTTGAATGCTGCATTAGGTGGGATGTTGTCCAAGTAGTGCCTCCATAAAATACTGCCGGTCTTGCTGTCAATCCCAAAGAGCTTAACAGGAAAAAAAAAAGAAAAAAGAAAAGGCTGAGTGCAGGTTTTGAGAGGCCTAATGGAGTCTATTTATTAATGTTTAATTTTACTTCAGGCCTGCATAGTCTTAGACAAAATAAACAGAATCTAGTTAGACCACAAGTGTGCCGCACAGCTCGCCTCTCCTCAAACTACCAAACAGTAACCAATTGAAAAGTGGGAAGCTTTAGTCTCGTACCTTGCCAGATGCCGTAACCATAACCATCATCTTCTGCAAGTTGAACTCGTCTCTGGACAGGTTCTCAATGGTCACGTCGTTTTTAACTTGGCTGCGAGGTTTCCGCGCATCATAGAACAGCTTCCAGAGGTGGGAGATCCAGGCCTGCAGCAAGATGAGCTGAGAGGAGAGCCTCTTCAGCACCATGGACATCAGGCCGTCTAGACATATCACGGCGAGAACACAGATGGTGTTTAATGGCTTTCAATTCATATTTAAGGATTAAATGACCTTTCTCAGAGTGGATCTCGGCAAATCGCATGTGTGCCTTATAACATTAATAGACTCTATAGATTACTTTATGTAAAAATCTAGAATACTTATTTAGCAGCACATTTGTCACATAATTAATAAAACTGTGCAAGAAACAAGAAGACAGGAGCAAATTAGTCTTTGTAGAAATATTATATGACTGATTCTAAAAGTGAAATCTAGAGCTGGGAGAGGTTGATGAAAAGACGGGTACAGTGGATGTTTCGAGGGATTTTCCAAACGACAGGAGACCCTAACCTTAAGACTCAAGCGATCAGGTTTTATTGAAGAAGAGCAGAGAAGTGTGTTACCTTGAATGGCTGAATCCAAGCGCAGCAATAAAAGTGGGACAAGACAAAAGAAAGTGAAGCTAATGCGACAAAGTGGTTCATGGCCTCAATACATCTTTTTTAACTGTTGCAACCTCAACAATAATAATAATAAAAAAAAAACTTAGATTTTGTTGATTAAGCTTGACTCTTAGATTAGAAAGTGGACAGCTGTCTGTGTTTTGAGGACATGCAGGAGAATTTGAGAACTTCTAACAGACTGCAAACTGAAAACAATCAAAGTAATACTGAATGATATCGAAACTTTAGAGAAAGAAAATCTAGACGGGATTCCTGGTTTGACATTTACCGGCCTTTTTGCCAAACTCTCCCTCCAGCTCTGCCTGCGTTCCTGTGAGGGGCAGATCCACCATTTCCATTGTCACCACATCTGACAGGGCTTCCTCTCTTGTCCACATTACACGCCCTGGAAAACAAGACTCATTATTGTTCTGTAATCATTCATTCCACTTTCCACACCCTGTTACAGTATGCAGTTTGCGTTGATGCTTGTCATGAACTGAATGAATGAATTACCTCCCCCCCCCCGCAATGCTTGTGGAAAGGACAAGATTATGTGTACACTATGAAAACTGAGAGCAGTGGTCAGACTTTGGCAGCCTTTATGATGATTAAGTGGTGGGATATACTCAAATGTTACCATGAGGCAAAGCGTGGCTCACTAGCCTCTGCATTTTGGAGAGATGTACTGGATCTCGACAGTGAACACAATGGGGGTTGGAATCATCCCATGAATCATGAATCACATACATAATAATATTATGGTCCAGACATTAACGTAGTTGTGGGATCTGGTTGAATTAAATTCCTTAAAAAAAAAAAAAGGCCTGCTCATTTTGTCTGTTATTTTATTACTTTGAGAAGGATTTTAAAATGTTCTGACTTTGGCGCCCCTCAGTGGCCGGTGACCCCAGATAACATTAAGCAGCGCAGACTGGCGGAGTCTTTCACACATTAAAAACCAAAACTTCCTGTTTTTGCGTTCCATACCTGGCTGTTGTATGAAAGTGAGAGTGTGGTCTTCTGTCTGCACCATGACCCTGTAGCCAACAGAGTCATCTTTCTTCAGGAATGATTGTACATACAGCTGAAAGACAGAATAAAAATGACTTGGATTGCGTAATATTATAAAAAGACAACAACGCATGTATGAAAAGCATTGTTAATATCCTAATAGTAATAATACAAGGATTTGACAGTGATTTGACCAGCCACAGAGCCAACATGCTGTAGAATCATTAGGAAGAAATTGAACAGCAAACTGTGCAAAATTGGGAAATTCGGCCTTCCAGTCAGTACAATATTCCTGTTTTCACTCACCTTCTCTGGTTTCCCACCATTAGGATCCATATTAAAAATCAGGGTTGTGTCTAGAAGTCGGCGCCCAGTTTCTGCACTGAAGAGGTTAAGACTGCAAGCCTAAAGGAAGAAAACAGACAATCATATATTTCACAATGCCTCAAAACATCTTAAATACAATTCAGACTATTTAAAGTATACCTTGTAGCATTATTTCCAAAGGGCACAGGCGCATATAAAGCCTGATAAAGAAATGTTTCTTGGCTTGAGTGTAACACATTTGATCTCTTCATTGAACTCAACATGTGGATAACAGGAGACAACCGAGACTGTACTAAACCAGCTGGTACACACTGTGAGAACGCAATGGCAAAACAACACACATACTTAACAAATCTGACCAATCTGTGCAATTTCACATCAACTTACAGTTTTATTCTTGGGTGACATGATAGCAGCGACAGTCTTCTCTCCAGTGGTTGAAAATGAAGTCAACATGGCCTAAGAATCAAGACAAACATGCCATTTTACAATTTCTGAAATCATTACACTGAGATTTGCTAGTTTTAAGTGAAAACTATAATGATTTTTGGAAAAAAAAATCCTGGGCTTAAAATATTACAACTTAAGAAAAATTGTGAATTTTGCCTTATTCATAAAGGGCAAATTTCACAATATTTTCTTGCCTGTAAAGTTCCTTCTGTTGATGTTACCCACTCATCTTCCCATGACGGTCAAATATTTGAGTAGCCAAATTACATTTTAGGCTTACAACTGAAGCCTTTATCCAAGGGTGACTTAAAGATACAATAATTGCAATACTGGAATATGCTAACATTTTAAAAGGAAACATAAGAAACAAGAAGTGGTCTGGATTTAAACTGTCAGATCATCTTAATCATACAGAAGTGCAACAGCCACTTACAGGCTTGAAATCCCTCAGTGTGACTATCTGACCCTCGTTGAGCTGGAGAAGCACGTGGTGTTCGGGTCCAAGCTGAAGGAAGAACTCTGACAGTGGATGCCGGGCTGGATTGGGCTGAGTGGAAACCAGCACTGGATGGAAGCCTGGTGTGACTTCAAGTCCCAGTGACTAGGAAAACACAAGTGGTAGAACAATGTAAAAACCGGCAAAGCATTTAAAGAAGGAGAAGAATCAGTGTAAAGAGAGAGATTTTTTTCTGATTTTGGAGGATACCTGCAGGGGGATTTGGGTCATCTGTGACTGTGTGTGCAAGTCAAGCGTGTAGAGGGATAGAGTTGCAGAGTCCACACACGTCAACATCCCCTGGCCGACCACTGCACAGCTGGCCTGTATGTTGGACAGCCATGGAGCTTCGACTGAGATCTGAATAGAACAACACAAGCAAAGAAGTCAGAAATATGACCAACCAAGGCGTTGATTTACTTATATAAATATATTCAACAAAGCACCTATGTTCTTGTCACTATGAATCAGAATTACCTGCTTGATTATCTCTCCATCCTCCACACTGTAAGTAACAATTGCGATGTGGGAATGAGGAACAACTCCCAGTACATACACTTCACCATTTCCACCAGAATACACAGTCTGGTAATCCACTGTTTCACTGTAAAGACAAAAAAGACACACAGTTATATTGTAATTTTTATAATGTCAACCTTGACCTCAATGTGTGCTTTTATGTCCCAAACATTTCTGCTGCTTCATACAGGTAGTGCTTGAATTCATATTTGGTATGCACACTGGACATATCCATTCATTCTTTTTTTAGAGGTGCAAAGATTAGTCCATTAATCAGTCAAAAGAAATTAATACTGTTTTGATAATAGATTACTCATTTAAGTCATCTTTCAAGCATAAATGCCAAACATCTGAAGGGTTCCAGGTTCTCAAATGTGATAATTTGCTGCTTTTCTTGGTCTGATATGATGGTACATTGATTATTTTTATATTTTAGTGTTGCAGCCCTACATTTTTTAATTGATTTTTCTGTATGTCACTTGAACATGTGTATAAAACAGATATTCTCTAATTGTTCATAATCTATTCTTTTATCATAAATATTATCAATATTTGCATACCTTTACTTCAAATGCATTGCTATCATTCCCCCAAAATATATCGCACCAAGTCATTAAAAGGAACCACTACCAGCATCTTGTAATATAGATGGTATTTTTTACAGAGGCATTCAAGCTGACAAAATACTTAATTTCAGGGTAGACATTGTTAATAAAGACAAGACTAATATTAACAGTATATAAAAAAGTATAGCATTCAATGTAGCAATATAATGTTTATTTGTATATACTGTATATATTTTTTTAATTTAGTCTTTCTCTTATCATTCTCTTCTTCCTTTTCTCTCTCCTTTACTTCTTCTTCTTTTTTTTTTTTTTACAATTGTAAATATCTATTTCATAATATAGTTGGATCTAGAACTTGAAGAAGCCAAATTTCACTGCCTTCAATGTTGCTATCTGCTGTGTTGCTGTGCATGTAACAATAAAAGCTCTTGACTGCTGATCCAGTGACATTATGGCCACTTACCTTTCTGGAAGATTCTCTATCCATTTTTGGTGACCATTAGAAAGATAATGGAGAGAGATGGCAGTTTTCTTCAAAACAGCCACGTGTTTCACTGTGTCTTGCTGTCCAACTAAACATGCTGCCTGGAAGCTAAAACGTATGACAAAAGCAGTTTTTGATCAGTTTCATTTTCATTTCAATGTTTGGTCAAAATAAGGACAATTACGAATGTAACCACCGCCAGTCAAGACAGTAATCACCTGCCAGAGTCAAGCACAATCTCCCAGTTCAAACCACCAACATTCATGTCCCAGGAACGCAGAAGGCGACCGTTACCAACCACCAGCACCGCATCTAGGACGCAAAAACATTTTCATGAATTATCTGCATTCAGTAAATGAACTATAAAGCTCTGTAACCTCAACTGAAATGACAAAAATCACCTTGTCCATGTTGCAGAAGAGCGTCAATGTTTCCCTCTGGCCCAGTCTTATCCACATGTCGCCAGACTGTAACAGACATTGTATAAGCAGTCATTTAAGAACAAGCTACGTCAACTAATGGAGAAATTGTATATTTGGACCAGTAGGACTGCCTATTATGACAGACTAACACATTACTTACAAAGTTCTCCAGTCCTGGTATTAAGGGCGGCAAAAACGTTCTTATCAGTTCCCACAATCACCTTTTTGGATGATTGCAAATGTGTGTCAAAGTGGGCAAAGCGAACCTTGCCTACATATTGCTGCCTCCTGTGAATCACAAAGTGAACAAGGTGAGAGGGAGTCAACAAGATAGTTTATGGGATCAGATCCCAGTGTTATAACACACACAGTTCAAATGTAAAAAGGAAATATTGGTGGACGTCACACTGGTTAGTAACAAGATGGTTACAATCCTTTCCAAATGCTTAGAAATACATTTAAAGTCTCCTTCCACTCAAAAGTATGTTTTTCTTCTTCTGTTTTCTTTTTTGTGTGTAAAAACCACATCAGACACACATTATTATTCAAAGTAGAGTATTTTATATACATTTTAAACATGTTAAATGAAATACATTTACTGCAGCTCATTGAGCTTACTAGACCCTTTGTTTCATCGCTGGCAAACTCGGCAACCTGACGAAAACTATCAGATGTAACTTCTTGCATTTTTAATTAAGAATATATATAATAATTTGACCTTTTCTCACACATAAAGACTGGGTTAGCTCAAACACACCGGGTCGCAGCAAGGAGCTGTGACAGGTGTTAGCATTAGCATCTCCACATTAAAACATGGGTCTAACTAGCTTACATGTTTTATCGTTCGCTAGTTTCCTCTTACCAGTCAAATTTTCCGACTTGATCCTCAAACACGGCCTCGACAGTGCTCAATAAAACTATACATTTCAGCAACAACAAAATTAGCTTTGCCATTGCAGCAGTGGCTATGGCTTCCTCTTCAAGGGAAGGAGGAAGTCGGAAGTTGTCGAGCTTCCTCTTTGTGTTGTGACAGATGAGTGTCGCCCCCTGCAGGTGAGGAAGACACACGGCTTCGATAAATGTCCTGCAATGGTGGTGCAGCATGAAGAATGGACTTAAAACAGACAAAAACCTGAATGAAAACTTGTTTTTTTTACGCATGATCGAGGCTGTGTGGAGAGAAAAATGCAGATCACATCCATGTTTTCTGAGATGTATGAAAATGAGAAAATACTGGGATCATGTTTGGGTACAGTTGAAAGATCCAAGATTCGAGAGTTTCTTTCAAACTTATTCACTGATTTTACCCAGCCAAGATATGTTTTCTTTAGGAACAACATGTGTATCTTTATCAACAGCCAAACTGATAAAAATGTTATATCATTTTGGGAACATGTACTGTTTGGAATACTAGAAGATAACTCTAAACTGAATTACCAGCTAAATATTAGCTTTCAATTTTATTGGCTAAATTTCATATTCATAAAGAAAATTTACAGTTAAAAGCTGAAATTCTTGGTACACTGATTCAATCTGATTTTCCTCTAATCCAAAGGCTGTAAAAGCTGTGAATGCCTGTTTTTGTTTAAAATCTCTATGTGAAGTGTAGCTCCCCCGAGCTCAGTTTGTTTGTTTGTTTGTTTTCCTCTGCAAACTGTAAAAGTGGAAATTTAGTATTTCATTGGAAATAGATGAAATATTTTCCAACCTAATTCACTACTTAGTACTTACTTAATACTAAGTAGTAATCTTTAATTAAAGCATAGAGTTTCAAAAATTATGTGTATAGAAATGATTTCATAATATTTGAAGTGAAAAACAGACAAGCGTCAACACATATGTCCAAAAGGAAGCCCTCCCAGAGGTTATAAATTCAGTGATGAGTATCCAGTTAAATTTGACTCTTTCTTCCCATCCAAAACACTATTTGCTGTCACAGATCGCAGTGATAAATTAGATTGGACTTTTTGCTGGGTTGCTGGGATTGAACAAAGTCCTGTTGCTATTGTAAAGATGATGCAATAACTTGATGAAAGACCTTTAAATTTAAGGCAGCAAAGAATGTTATGTACTATAATGAACTCTTATATAGGATTCAAGGATTCAAGGAGCTTTATTGTCATCTCACTACAGTTACATTTATACTTTCAGTATCAAATGCTTCCTATGAAGAAATGAAATTATGTTTCCCGGGCTTGATGTATTAAAACTTTAGAGGAATTAAAATTAAGGTTTAAAAAATAGAAAGAAAAATAATACAATATAAAGAATCTAGTGTGCAAGGTTGAACATATATATAGCCTATTATGTTGGACCAGTACTGATCCAGTACGCATTGCAGTCAACAAAGTCTCACCACTGATGGGATAACAGCCAAGACTGTTTGGCTCTTATCCCAAGATAAGATGAGATAACAGTGATGAGATATTACCCCAAATTTCACTGGAATCTGTCCAATCTGCTTCATACACACATGCTATTTATTTACAAAAATGTTAAAAGAGCCATGATTCTACAAATTTTCTTCTATAATCAAAAATAAAGCAACATGTCATTTTTTTGTTTACCATTTATTATTCATCTCATCACTCTTCACTTCTTTGCACTATTTGTATCCTGTTTACAGTTCACGTGTTTATATAGTGTTGTTGTTATTCTGTGTGTAAGTACATTGAGAGCCACTAATCTAATCTAGTCTAATTCCTTGTATGTGTAAACATATTTGGCCGATAAAGATGATTCTGAATCTGATAAGAGTGAGAGAAAAAATGTTTTTTTATCACTCTTAAATGTTTTTTTTTTTTTTATCTTTCTATGTTTTATTTTCATGTACAAATTAGTAATTATTTTATTAGCCTTTATTAACCTTGTGGTGAGATGTTGCTCCTTATATGACAAGATGTTTTCATGTGTTTATTCAGTCCTCATTTTGAAAAACTATGCGTACAGTATACATAGATAAATCATAACAAATTATATCAAACAAACAAAGAAAGAAACATTATTGACAGAAAAGATGCAGGCTGAAGCTTTAGCTTATTATACCTACTTGAAAAGCAAACAATACAATTGTCCCAAAATACAAAATAAAAAGTTTCATTTACCATATGTTCATACCTCAGTTTTACAATTTGTTCACTATTATTTTTGATTTCTTGTAATTCACGAATTGTCGGCTACTACACATTTTTAATTCTCTGTCACAGTTTTCCGATAAATGAACCCCTTTAACAGTTAAAGTCACACATCTATTCTTTATATTTACTTTTAAGCATACATATTCCCCTGTTTGGTGTTTGGTGGACAGTCCGGAGGTGACTGTTGTCGGGGTGTGAGCGCCCCCTGTGATTTACTGGCCGTTTCTTCTTCCAGCAGCGAGCTTCTTCTACGGGATTTGAAGATGGCGTCGAGCGGAGGAGATGGGGAGCACGAATGGACAGCGGCAGTACGACCGCTTTTATCGGCTTCGTACACCGCTTTTGAAACGAAAGAGCTACCTCAGCTTATTGGCTCTATAATCAACAGGTAACCGGTTACATGTCAATTAATTGCGGGCCTCTATTTGCTCGATTACCGGCCTTGTCCACTCAGGAGTGAGCTAACTAACTCAGCCTGGTTAGTGAAGTTAGACGGGAAACGTTACTTAGCTTAGCATAGCTTAGCTTAGTTTAGCTAACATTAGCAGCTAGCTACTGTTAACCGACACTGGCATCCAGTCAGTTGCTGACGCTAGCTAATATGCTAACCTTAGCTGACTTACTCAAGATGCTATTAAGCGTAACCTGGTTTGTAATGCAGTATCAGTTTGAAACAAAGCACTTTGTAAGATTGGTGGACATTACTCTTCAATGTACAGCTGTGTAAACGTTGGCCAACGTCGCAGTGTAACGTTCATAAAATGTGCTTCATCATTAGCCAGGAAGCTAAGTAATGGGCCTTCCAGTTGGACTGGATAACGTAGCGTTAACGCTGAAATCGGTCCAGCCACAGTATTATGTGACATTGTCAGCTAAATGCAGTCCAAATTGTATGCTGAGCTTGTCATATCTAGACCACTCCGGGCATGTCAATAAACAGTATGTGCATTATCTGGTTAGTAAGGGAGCCAGTCAGTATAACGTTATCCGCTGTAAACATGTCCGTGGTTGGGTTGAAAGTAGGCGGGGACCTTGTACTTTCTCCTGGTGGTCGCCTTTAATGCATTGTTAATAAAATGATAACGTGGCGGTGCTGCTGCTTTGAAATTAAATGTAACATTAAGACTAAAGGTGTTGTGAGGAAAACCGTCATCCTGCTGTTAAACCACAAATATCCTGGTGCAGCGCCTGTCACGCAAGGGGAACTTGCCTTTAGAGAGGAGTGTGAACAGTAAGGCATAATCAGCATCAGGGACCTTTAATTATTTTTGTCGTGAAACTAGATAGTATATGCACATTTTGACCTGCAAACTACCAATGGATACATCACCATGGAGAGATTATCAAGTCACTACCTATAGAGCAGCCAGGTTGTCACTTGACACCCTTGTTCAATGGTGACATCAGCTGATCCCTCTGGGCATTCATGGTGTTTGTTGGTTTCATTTGCTGAAGCCACTATCAAACTGCACATATAAGCACTACTGCTGCAGGGCCTGTTAGTTTCGTTTTCAAGTGAAAAGGTCCAACCAGGAAACATAAAAAGCAAAACTCTTGTTTGTTTGCATTCTCCTGTGAGTTTTCAACCATCCTCATAGTCCATTATGTCTAACATGTTAAATGAACTCTATGAAATGTCAATTGCATTTGTAATAATAATGTTGGAGAAAATGTTGATGCTTTAGTTCTTTAGTTCAGTAACAAAAACAAAACAAAACAGGTGTTTAAGTGGGGTACGTGAAAATATCAAACCACATGTAAAATAAGCACCATGGTTACCCTTTTGGACGTTAAAGAAGTATACTGAATTTTCTCATACTGTATTTTTGTCGTCAGTATCATCATAGATTCTGTTATTCTACATACAGTGTTTATGATGGTCCCTATTTATAAAGTCATTCTTGATAATGTACATCATAATCATCATGCATCATTATTATTCCTATTTTTAAAGCATCTGAGAGCAGATATTGTAAACAATTCTGAGTGATAAATAAGATGGACTAAATGGTAACAGTCAAACCATTATAGTCTTTCAGAGACAGATTTTAGAAATTGTATTGGTTAATTGAGAATTAATTGGGAGCCCTTCTTTTCTTTCACCCGAATGATGTACAGCTTCTTTGTGGTCAGTAAACAAATGCCAGCAAATGGCCCAATCAGCAGTACTTTCTTTGGAGCTTGTTTTAGTTTAGAGTTGGAGAAAAAACAGATCGTGTTAACTAATTTTAGATTGCTTTAGCAGAGATGCATTAAGCTGTGTTGGTGATTGTTGATACTTGGAACTGTATATAGTCATGGTGTAGCACATTGAAGTGATTTTGTACTGTCACTTGAGCAGATTGATGTGTTGGAGGCTGCAGAAAAAAGTCACTGTTTTATGGAATATAGATAAGGAAAAAAAGCAGACTTCATGCCTGTGTCAAGGACTTATGCTTACAGCAACACACAGGTCGGTTTCCAGCAAGATAGGCTGTCTTCCTTCTGCCTGGAAGTATGTGATCAGATCACAGATTGATTAGGTGTCATTTGGTCTGTCCCAGTTCTTTATCAGCAGAAACTTTATATCAGAGTCGTGGGTTTCCAGGTGTTGTTAGGGCATGGACAGGCTCATCTTAACTGCATAATTTACCACAAACTGGTTTCCCCTGGTGACTACTGCAATTAGCTGAGGAGCAGATCTGTCAGACATTTTAGAAAAGACTGCATAACCGTGTGCCAGGGCCGTTTCGGTCCTCCTGTTATTCATGTGAGAATGCATTCATCAAAACTCAAGACAAATTATCATGGTTTAAATGAATACAGGTGTGCTTATACAATACTATTTTGTCAAACACACACAGACATCTAAATGAATCCAAAGTTAATATAGCACCAAACACACACAGTCACACCAGTTCACTTATTGTCATTTGCATAGTATTAATAATACCATTTGCCAGTCAAAGGTAATTATCAGTTCCAGATCAGGATTTCTTTCTAGATCAGCATTTTTGGCAAATAATTGTCTGGGTTGAAAGATGTTATCTAAGTGTTGTAAAATGTCATAGGATGTATTAAGTTCAATAGTGTCTCTCGAACATCATGTCATCATCTCTGTCTGTTCTGCTTTTCTCTACTCTCCTCTCCAGAAAGAAACATGTCATAAAAATGTGCTATTAAAATAATATTTGACATTATTTAACGAGATACTTCACTTGTCATTTGCAGTGAATCAGACATTCTGCACCACGACAAACAGTATGAGCCTTTCTACTCATCATTTGTGGCACTCTCTGCACATTACATCACCACAGTATGTGGGCAAAGTATGTATCTTTCATTTTCTCTTTAGTGTAACAATGAATAAATTACTACTGCCATTCAGTAAAATACAATGTCATAGGTTGTTTCTTCCAGCCAGCAATTTTTTTTGTTCTGTCTCTCTAGTACCGAGAAATCAGCTACTGTCGGTTGCTGCAGCATGCAAAGTATTGATTGAATTCTCATTACTACGCCTGGAGAACCCAGATGAAGCATGTGCTGTGTCACAGGTGAGAGGAACAAACAAATGGGGAAATTATAATGTTGTGGGACTGAATTCAACTGAACATTTTAGGTCTGTTGTAAGGAAATAGGAAGTTTACACCAGACACTGATAAAATGCTGAGCTTTACTGAGTTTTTCCCATCATTTGTTATGTATGTTAAAATGTTAAATAGACATTGACTTGCTCATCTGGTCATGTGTGTCAGTTTTCTCATTTCTATTTGAAAGGAGATCATTTTTAAACCCACCTGTTGAATTAAGCGATACTGTTTATTTTTCTTCAGAAACACCTGATTCTTCTGATAAAAGGACTTTGCACTGGCTGCAGCAGACTAGATCGCACAGAAATCATAACTTTCACTGCTATGATGAAGTCTGCCAAGTTGCCTCAAACTGTCAAAACCCTTTCAGATGGTAAGTGCGAAGCCCCACACTGGGGCTGTAAATATTGATAGTATAATCCCATATTTCCAAAAACAAATGAATAATGTAAGCTTTGGTATGTAACAGAGAAAATTTGTTTCCTTTTGTGTTTAATAGTGGAAGATCAGAAGGAGGTGCCCAGTTCTGTGAACCCAGAGCTTCGGCAAAAAGAAGTACAAATGAACTTCTTTAATCAGCTGACTTCAGTTTTTAACCCCGACCTTACCACCATCTTGGCCTCCCCATCAGCAGCACACATGCAGGCAAGTGTTACAGACACCTGACAGCTGCCCGCTCCTTTAGAAATCTAATCACAACTGTGTTCTAGTTTCTCCTCTTCAGTGTTTACACTGAAAATAAACTCACTCTTTACCTTTTAATTCAATTTGCTGTGTTTGAAACAGCTGTTCTGTCACTGCATTGATGATTGTAATTGATGACCATAATTAATTATTATGTTTTTCAACTCTTTTTGTAATTATAGGCTGAGAGTGATTGCGATGACCAAACCACAGATCAGTCCATTCAGGCCAAAATGAAAAATGCCTTCGTCTCTCAGAATGTGTCAAGCTTACAGGAACTTGGTGAGTAGTTGTTACTTTGTTGTTGTTCGACGTTGTCGGATTATTAGAACTGAGTTTACAGTTATACTGTACATATGTCTTAATTTGAAAGTTTTATTCAAGATGTTTGTGCTGAAAAACATTGAAAGAGGTTGTTTTTTTACAAAGTATGTTGTTTTAGAAAGCTACCGTTAATTAATATGCAAGCAGAATATGCATATAGCAGTTTAAGTATATTGGAAATTAATTTCTTTACAGCTAATATTTAAAAATGTTTCCAACACAGCCACTTGAAGTAGTCAACCCTTCTGACATTATGTTTTCTACTAAGTGATTTCAAAATTGAATGTTAATTGGAATTTCGAGGCTCCTCATTGTAATCTATTTGCTTGTGTTGCCACTAAATACATAAAACACTGACACACACTGTTTTTAAATGTGAATCACCCATCACCTTTCAGCAATGTCCTGTTGGTTTTATAACAGAATCTTGGTTTAGTTTGTTTTCCTTCAATCTATCTTTTCATGCCGTGTGACAGTCACAAGTGTTGATTTTACACTGCCGTTAGTATAAAAATCTAAATCTTTTAAGAACCATGGAACCTGACAAAGTACCTTTTGCTTTTGACATTGCAAAGTAACATGACAAGTTTTATTTTTCTCATTTTGTTCTTCTCTTTACAGAGCTAATAGTTTTTTTTAATAATTTCTCCTCTTAGGTGGGTCTGAGAAGTTGCTACGAGTGTGCCTCAACCTGCCCTACTTTCTACGCTACATCAACCGTTTCCAGGATGCTGTATCGGCCAACTCATTCTTTATCATGCCTGCCACAGTGGCTGATGCCACAGCTGTCCGCAATGGGTATGTTTTAAAATTTACGTACTAGGTTAAAATGATCCAATTTTTTGATCCAACTATTTTAGTGTAATAGAGGCTGTATAATCTGTTTCTGTGTGTATTTGATGACTTAATGTCTGGAAAGCTCCCCCCTGACATAAAATTAACGTTCCATACTTAAAACCCATCCCCAGATTTCATTCACTGGTGATAGACGTAACCATGGCTCTGGACACACTTTCCCTGCCTGTACTGGAGCCCTTGACACCAGGGAGATTACTGGATATGACTGTACTGGCTTTGAGCTGTCTCTATGCTGGTAGGTGATAACTCTGGGTGGGTAAGCTAAAATTATACCGTCCAGTTATTCAAAGTGCTATAACCTTCAAAAAAGCAAACAATGAGGAATTGTAGAAGAGTTTTCTACAAACACCAACCTCAATGAATCATAAAGCACCAGCTTGGACACGCGCTACTGTTCTTAACCCTGTTTAATCAACAATGGAATGCAACAACTTTATTTTCATTATTTTAATACATCTATACATCTATTCCTGTTTAGGTGTGAGTGTGGCCACTTGCATGGCCATTCTGCAGGTAGGTAGCGGCTTGCAGCTTCGCTCTGCCTCCACTGGGACTAAAGAGGAGGACTATGAAAATGACGCAGCCACAATTGTCCAGAAATGTGTGAGTATTATGAGTACAACATTCCTGATGCATTAGTTTTGAGGACATAGTTTGGTGCTACACAGAAAGTCTTCTAATAGAATTCTCTAACTTGTATGTTTACATGGACCTAAAGTAAGTGTTTGCTTCAAATAGTTAAAGATTTGTGGGGAAATAAAATTTGTTTTCTGATTGGGTCTCAAATCTCTCTTTATCTCAGGATATCTTGCTTACCTTAACAAGATACAATTATATATTTAAAATGGTAACAAATACCAAATTTGTGTTTGCAACAGCTGGAGATCTATGAAATGATTGGGCAAGCCATCAGCAACTCCCGTAGAGCTGGAGGAGAGGTAAGTACCAGATTTGAGTGCCCTGGTATTGGCAATGCAGCTTAAAGAAAAAAAGTAATACTGGTTCAGTGCTGTTTGACTGAGCAACTTCAGAAGTTAACCCTTTTTTTGAAGTTAAAATCAAGAATTGTGTAATTGTTAAAGGTATTTAGAATGATTATTCATCTACTAGTGATAATTTGTGTACATATTCGTGTTCTGCAGCATTATCAGAACTTCCAGCTGCTTGGAGCCTGGTGCCTTTTAAACAGCCTGTACCTGATTCTCAACCTGAGCCCCACTGCCCTGGCGGATAAAGGGAAAGAGAAGGATCCCTTGGCTGCCTTGCGTGTTCGAGATATTGCTGCTCGCACTAAGGATGGCGCAGGATCGCCTAAATTGGGTCCTGGCAAAGGGTAAAGTGAATATGTTTCTAGTGTCACTGTGGGATCAGTTTTGTCTGTCCTTCTTTGGCAGTAATGCAGGTTTTGTGTTTTGTTGTAATTGTTGAAGTGGGCAGTAATAAGTACAATGAAGTCTCTAAAATTGTGTGCAGGAGTCCCTCAGTTGGTCTAAAGAAAAGGTCTGCATTTAAAATTAGATTGTGCGGTGTAAAGAGTAAGTTTATAGGCCGATTCAGAAATAAACAGGACTAAGAGTCTACAGCTGTGCCAGGGAGCTCTGTGAGGCTCTATTTAAAAGTGGTGCTTCGAGACAAATGCTCACATCAGTATGCTTACAATGATAAGGCTAACATGTTGGTTGTAGTTGGTTTAATGTTCCATATTCATCGTCTGGGTTTAGCATGTTGGCGTGCTAACGGGATGAAAGTTACTACAGTTCATTCTTTCAAAACCGTCAATGTCTGAACCAAATTCATTCATCCAATAGTTGAGTTATTAACCTCATGGTGGTACTTGAGGAAAAGTCAGGAATACCAAAGTCATTATGATTCATTGTCTGATGATTATAAATGTAAATAAAGTGACCTATTAACAGTCCTACAGCACCTTGTTGACTAGTGCACACATGTGAAAGGCAACTGTGTCCCCGGATCTTCCACGGGTTGGTGCTCTTAGTGTCGGAACCTCTGTGAGAGATGTTTTGGTCAGTAAATGTATGGTTTTAAAACTTATTTCGGGGCTGCTCTCAGTCCTGCAGAGAGTGAGCTGTGCTCGGGGCTGCACTCAGTCCTGCTGAGAGGCTGAGTGCCTGCGGACATGAGTGTGGACGTGCTGTAAATGCACCCTGATGACGTAATAGAAAACTGTTCGCACTGAATCATTTTGAAAGAGCAATAGCCAATGTGGAAACTAGGGCTGATCCCTGCTGTCCAGCCAAAAAGAAAGAATGAACTGCATTTTTTAAATATGTAATACTTATTTTATTTTATGTTCAAGAAAAAAGGTCACATTTTGAAATTGATTCATGTGCATTAATTATTTTTGTGGTTTTGTTTTTGCTGTTTTTTTCTCAAGACATCAAGGGTTTGGAGTTTTATCCGTAATCCTGGCCAACCACGCCATCAAACTTTTGACTTCGCTTTTCCAGGATCTGCAAGTTGAGGCCCTGCACCGAGTAAGTAAAGCAACAAACCAATACGGTTACTTGTTGTTGTGTCTTTACGTTGCATTACAATGAAAAAGTGACTAATGAAATGTGAGCCTTCAACCTGTTGTTCAAACAACTAGAAAACGTCCTTTTCTTCAGTCAGTCTTACTTTACAGTTGTGTTGACCAGATCGTGTCCCTTGTTTCACTGTTAACAAAAAACAGACACTGTTTTGCAAACCAGTCAAACTTTATTTATTACTCATTCAGTGTAGCTGTAAACAAAGAAATTCTACTTTATGAATTTAAAGGACCGGTGTGCAAGATTAAGTGGCATCTAGTAGAATGCACTTGACAGACATGGGATATAAATTTTATAAGTATGTTTTCATTAGGTTATAATCACCTGAAATTATGGATCATTGTGTTTTGTTACCTTGGAATGAGCCCTTTATATCTACATAGGGAGCGGTTCTCTCTCACGGAGGCTGCCATGTTGCACCACCATGTTTCTACAGTAGCCCAGAACAGATAAACCAAACACTGGCTCTAGAGAGGGTCTTTCATGAGTTTTGTGGCCACCGTAGGTTCTCCTACACGCTTGGAAGGGGAGGATGAGGGGAGGGATAGTTTATTGCAATCTGAAACCTCACTGCTAGATACCACTAAATCCTTCACACTGGTCCTTTAAGTCTGAGAAGTCTTTAAGTCTAGAAAATTAAGAAAAGTTGCTGAGGACAGTTATCTTAAAAATCATACGTATGACAAACCTTTGAAGGAACCTTGTATTCCCTGATAACCATGTTTCTTCATTACAATCCCTCTGTCCCCCTACCTGCAGGGTTGGGCAAGTGATGGGCCACCAGCTGAGCTCAACATCATGGCACAGAGCACCTCAATCCAGAGGGTCCAAAGGCTCATTGACTCTGTGCCCCTGACCAATCTACTCTTCACTCTGCTTTCCACTTCCTACAAAAAGGTGCAGTAATTTATATTCACATACCTGTAATTTGCATCATTGATAGTTATGTTGTGTTATTAATTTCATCATGGGAAAGACAGAAATGCTGCTTTTGGTAAAAGAGAGAACAGATGGGTGCTGCAGTTCATCTGTAAGCTGCCTGCAAGGGTGAAACTTATTTTCCTCTTTATTTTAATTGGTAAACTTACTTCCTCTTTAAATTTTCCTTTTAAATTTTTTAAAAAATTCTCTCCTGAAAGACACTTATGGTGTTGCGCTCGTTGTACAAATGAAAACTGACAGAAATAGTTGTGTAAACAATGAAAAAATAGAGCTAGAGTGGGAAATAAAAAACCCTGGCTGCTTTCTAACCTCCACGCAGCCGGCCAATCACAGCGTGAAGTTGGTGTGAATGTCGGATCGTCAGTTTCAGAAAGTTACAGAAATAGTCAGACACAACCCTCCCACACTAAGTCAAATGAAAAAAGTTCTCTTTAAGTATTAATACTTTATTAGTGCAGTGTGATATACTGTAACACAAAAGGTAACATAAATTAGATGGCCGTAGTCACAATAAAATGTACATAAAAGATACAACAGATACTGTTATTTTGAAAATAAATTGGAGGCTGATTGGAAAGAGTGTGAAAATGTGACTGAAACATTGAGAAGTTATAAACTGTTGTTTTTGCTTCCATCAGGCTTGTGTTCTCCAACGCCAGAGGAAGGGCTCCGTCAGCAGTGATGCCAGCGCTTCAACAGATTCAAACACCTACTATGAGGATGATTTCAGCAGTACTGAGGAGGATAGCAGCCAAGGTACTTTATCATTCTGGATTTCACATCAATCACATCAGCACTTAAGACATCCTCCTTAAAAATGTTCATGCCAAAAGTATGCACCCACATAGCAGCTTTAGGTTGGCAAAACAAGAGAAGATCATACCTGTGGCTGTTATTGGACTAGAGGACTTGGACTGACATGATGGAGACAAAAGCACCTAATGTATTAACTACACACCATCCTTATTAAATAATATGAATTTGCAGTTACATATAAACGCAGTGCAGGAAACTGGGTTTCTAGAAAAAAGAGGACAGGTGGCTATTGGGGTGTTGAATGAAATACTAACTTTAAACATTGTTGATACAATGATGACTTGGGACATTTTTAAATAGCATTGGATATTGCAAAAACTACATTCTGTTTATTGATCCAAAGATATCTCATTATCACAAATAATCAATTATATTGATAATATAAATTGTTTCTAGAATAAGTATTTTGAAATATGATACATTTATGGAACATTAATTGAAGGTATGATCAGGGCATCAACTATATGCTGATGACTTGAATCATCACTTGAATGAGTAAATCGACCAACGAGTCAATATCGTGAAAGCTTTATGTGATGCCTCCAAGGTTTCTCTCCATGACAGTGTGGAAACAGGTGCTGAAGGCAGAGTCACGTTTCTGTTTGATCTCTGAGCTAATGTCAGTGAAGCAGGTGTGCTTTCAGTGGATCAGTCAGTCAGGTTATGGCAGCAGTGAGAGGGGTAAACGTATACAGTACACATACAGCGCACAATAATGTCATTAAAATTTTTGTCCCGTCATCACACAATGACAGTGTAGTTGACAGTGTCTACTATTTCAGCAGAAAGAAGACAGGAGAAGACAAGTGCAGCTTGTGTCTCAGGTCAGCAGTTTTCTGTCCTCGGGTCAAAGACTTCGTGTCCTCTTCACTGTCCTAGATTCATTTTGTTATTGTATGTCTCACAATTTAGGCTATGAGCTATAGCTTCATCAGATAAGAAAATAACAGAGCCACAGATGAAGAGCCTTTGCAAAACTGCCCTTTATCTGAAAGATGCCTTGTGTTTTAATTGACCTGAGCTAAATTTGAATATTTTCTCAAAGAAGGTTCATCTGTGGCTCAGTATTGTTCAAAGGATAATACCAGTGGTGTTACTATGTGGGTACTCGTTACTGTTTTTTCAATCATTAAAACCTCAACAACATTTGCAGTAACTGACTGACTAAACATTACTACTCTTGTTACATTTAAATAGAAGTCTTAGGTCCTTTTGAAAGCTTTCTCCTAAAACAATATGTCACTCCTTTGTCATCATCCAGTCTGCCCCTGCCTTGTCCTGTCTTTGGTCTGTACAGTCATTGCAGATAAAGTGGCTTTCAACATTAGGACCACTAATGGTAATGCTTTCATAGGTAAGCTTGTAGCAGGTCGTAGTCAAAGTTAAACTTATTTTTTTGGTCATTTATCAATACTGAGGTAAATATTTAAGATTATTGTAGCATTGATTTTATGGACATATTGCCCAGCCCTACCTCAGATCTTTGTGAATTTTTTTTCTTTGGCCATCATATTCTTCTTACTTGTCATTGCATTACTGGTCCCAGATGTCTGAAACATTCTCAATACAAAAATAACATTGAACCCACGTCAAAACAGTGGTATTATTCTTGAATATGATAAATTGAAGTTGTGCTTGTAAACTATGGGCTTAAACACTCTATGCTACGTCTTGCTGTCACCTGAAAAGTTATGATTTTTGTATGTTGCATGCAATGTGAATATCAACTTAAAGTGATATTCTTTTCAAATCTAACAGTAGTTTCTTGTTTTCATATTTGAAATAATCTGTAGATTCCTCAACTAGCTATGTCTGCAATGAGATGCTTTTCTAATCCAATCATAAGGTTGCTGAAATGTATTTTATTGATTTATAGCTACTGAACTAGGCAGCCTTGTGGAGCCACCATCCACAAGGATAAGTGTGAAAGTTCAGTGTATTTCAAGTGAAGGCCCTGATGAGCTTGTAGAGTGCAACCTCTCTGGTGGGGAGGATCCTTTGTTAGTTTGGGAGTTCGAGTAACTACATGTGGATGGGCTCCACCTCTTCGCACAGAACACCTGGATATGGGCAGTACTCATCTCTCTCCTGGAGTTGTCCAGGGTGAGAGGTGTTGGAAAAACTCAACACATGTTCACCTGGCTGATTGCTGCTGTGTTGGAGTTTTTCCTCTATGCTACTGTGTTTCATAGGAAGGAAGTCTCTCACTGTTTTCTGTTCCTATACAGCAAACTTTAGAGACCATGGCCACCTTGGATTGACTGGGTGGTGTACTGGGGAGGGCAATGTCTGTGGATTCTTCTGATTGGAAACTTAAACAAACATAGGAAATGATGGATAAACCTGGAGGGGGTTGCCTGCCTATTCTGAACTCAAGTGGTGTTTTGTGACTTCTTCACTAGCCATTGATTGTCCATGACAAACACTGGGCGTTTTCACACCTATAGTTTGTTTTCTTTGGTCCGAATCAGTGGATGAGTTGCTACTTTGTTGCATTTTCTCTTTGTTTCGGTTTGGTTTCACATGGCAAAATTGCAAGTGAACCAAAATGTA
Source organism: Thunnus albacares (assembly GCF_914725855.1). Lineage (NCBI taxonomy): Eukaryota > Metazoa > Chordata > Actinopteri > Scombriformes > Scombridae > Thunnus > Thunnus albacares. The sequence goes on along the minus strand of NC_058110.1, from coordinate 13,342,869 downwards.
TCATCAGAAGCCATGTGGGAGCTCCATTCATTGGTCAGAAATCTCATGGGTTTGGCCGGTGGAGAAAGGAGAGTTTGTTTTTCTTCCGAGATAGCTATCCAAATATGAACCATCGGCAGAATTGGCATTTCTTCGTAATTGTGGCCATTGTTTTGGTCATATACCAAGCCAGAATATACGACCTTGGTCCGCACCTAAGTGCGATTGCTATGTTTACACCTGCCCAAATGAACCGCACCAAGGGGGTAAATGCTCCAGGGTTCAATTCAACCAAACTAAACAAGGCAAGTGTGAAAATGCCCTTTATGTGTGCGTAAGGTAATTCATTCAACATTCAATTGTTCTTAGTAGCAGAACACCTGGTAATGATTAGGACAGGTGGTGGGTGAGGATGCCGGACAGACTTGGTAAAAACCCAAAAATGTCTTGAGGCTGAACCAAGAACATCTTATTTTCCTGCATCTGATCTGAGGTCTGGGATGTAGAATTAAAGTGGGTCCTGTTCCAATCTTTCATTGCTGAGGTGGCGGCCCGGACTTGTGGCCAGAAAGTTCTTAAAACCTGATGAGGCAGCAGACCCAAGAATCTTCTGTTGGACTCCAGGTGAAGAAAGCTGTCAAGCTGAAGAATGAGACCTTGTGGGCACTGGGCCTCTAAGATTAAGATGCTTTCTTTCCATATGCTCTTAGGAAAATAATTTTAAAATTCCAGTTTTCATTATAATGAATGAATAATGGTGAATATTAATTTGACAGAATAGAAGTGAACATTCATGATATGTGTTGGTCCATTTCACTTTAACATTAATGGTACAGATGCAGAGCAGGTCTTCCACTATTGGCAGGGTTGATGGTTCGATCTCTGGCTCCTTCCTTTCACATGCCACAGACACACAACCCCAATTGTTCTCAATGGTTAGGCCCGTTAGGACAGGCATGATAGCCAGCTGCCATTGGTGTGCGAGTGGTGTGTTTGAATGGTTGAATGAGAGGGAAATTGTAAAGCACTTTGGTCAAAGTTCTATATAGACACAGTCCGTTTACCATTTACAATTAGTCAATGTAATGGAAGCACATTAGCAGCTCCTGGTTTCCATGCTGCTTCAAAGAGAGACAGAGTTGGTTGTGTGATAGAAACAACCTTTTGTTATTACAGCTACATTAAAACCACATAATTTTAACTGAAACAATAAAATAGCAAAATATTTGTTCTAGCTGCTGCATGTTGCTAGTGCATAAAAATAAAGTATCCAGTGCTTGTGACATGTTGATTGTAACACAGTGCCCTCTGCTATGTGATAATGCAGCAGTGATGTGTTCTCAGTTCAGCAGATAGAGCTCCCATTGTAGAATAACAACAAGTGTTGCATCAAGTGTGAAGTTGACCTTTTGCATTGTTTCTCTCATTTTGCATATAGCACAATAGCATGTATGAGAAGGCACACACACAAAATGTGTTCATTTTTAAAATATAAATGTGAAATGGTTTATTTCATTAAGCTAGTAAAAACATATTTATTTATTCTAATTTTCTAAACAGTAATTCTGCTCTTGGAGCTACAATCAAGATTTAACAAAACCCCAGCAGGAAGATTTTTTTTTTTATATTCTTTTTTTGTGAGAACTTACTTTAGTTAAGATATGCCATCATTTAAGGTTAGAAACTTTGAGAATGTGGAAGATTGTAGAGCGGCTTTTTATTTTTTCAGCAACTGGGGTGACAGAGAAACACTATATCATGAGCTCTTTCATTATCATTTCACTATCTGTTGTGATGGAAAGTATATTGAGGAAAAAAGGAAAAATATATAAACTAAACAGCCTGTTCCTTATTTTCAGTGCTAGCAATTAAAAGTTGACATCTTTTGAGAAAAACATTCTCAGAAGACAAATTATGTAATATTCTTCTTTAAGTGGATATTCACCAGCAGAATGTCAGTATGTGTTCACTATGTACTGCAGTCTTTGGCTCTTGTTCGCCGCCTGCACATTGTTGTAGGTGTCATGAAGTAGTTTGAAGCTTCTTACATTTTGCCGTTTGATAACACCACTACCACTTCACAAATGTCTGGTAATTCTTGGAACATTTCTTTCCTCCACTCATAAGAAGTTAATATAAATAAATATGTCTTTCACTCAGATGATGACAGTGAACCCATCTTGGGGCTTTGGTTTGAAGAGACAATTTCGCCCACTAAAGACAAAGTAGCTCCTCCGCCACCTCCACCACCCCCACCCCTGGAGACCTCTCCCAGACTGAAGAGTCCCAGCAAGCAGAACCCGAGCGAGAATGGCAACATTTTAGCTGGCCGTAAAGACCCAGAGCTGGTGAGGACATGTTTTGACTCATTTGTATGTCTGTCTACATACAGAATAAAAGTCATGAGGGCACCGTGCAGGTAAAGTTTAGTCATTTTAAACAACCAAATAACTCATACTTGTTTATTCCTATAGTTCCTCAGTTTAGCCTCCAGCATTCTGAACTTCATCACCACCTCAATGCTCAAGTCAAGAAACAACTTCATCCGCAACTACCTGAGCGTGTCTCTAACAGAGCAGCACATGGCAACGCTAGCCAGCATCATCAAAGACGTGGACAAAGATGTCAAAGGTATGCCTGAAGAAATGACTGACTGCTTATCATGAAAGTCATCTCAAACAGTTACCCTAATTTCCTTTTATTGGCCTGGTAGATAATTACAGGTGTGGACCATAATTGTTAGACAGCAATGCACGCTGCTAGATTTTAAGTATTTTCTTTCTCCTCAGGCTCCTCAGATGAAGTGTTTTCTTTAGCTCTGTATCACTTCAACCACACCCTGGTAACATCAGATCTGCCATCTCCGGCCCTGCAGGTAAGAGGATTTTGTTTGTATTGGCAGGAACTTCTTCATGTAGAGAAATTGAGATTTGGGACCAAAAATCTCTGTGATTAATTTCATGTAGTGCATCAAAGACTTCAGCTCTCAATGAACAGTGTTCATATAGTCAACTATAATATATGTAAATGCTTAGGCATGGTGTATGCTCTCTTGAAAATGCACAGAAGATTAGTCTTACCTCAAAACCTCTACATACATACACATACAGTTTGCTATTGTGCACCTAATCCTGCACAAGTAATATAGAATTGCTTCCTTTTCAATGCATGATTGTAATTTAAATAATGAGCCTATAATTTCAGAGTTGTTTTGTGATGTCTTACTATTGTATCTCTTGTCATTCCCAGAGCACTCTTCTTCAGCAGTTAGGTGTTGCACCCTTTTCAGAGGGACCCTGGCCTCTCTACATTCACCCTCAATCGCTGTCAGTCCTTTCCAGACTTCTCCTCATATGGCAGCACAAAGCCAGTGTGCAAGGAGAACCAGATGTGCCTGAGTGCATGAAAGTCTGGGAAAGGTATGGCAACTATGGCATTCTCATCTGCCTCTTCTGGGAACCTCACTAGTTTAAACCTGTTTTAACCTTGAATATCAGTTAGGTGTATTAATTTTTGAAGTTGCTCAAGCTCAACCTTTGACTCATGACAAAAACCAACTAGATACCGTATTAGCTAGTGAGCTGTGTTTCTATACCACATCTGAACTGTGGGAAAACACAGAATCTGCACAGTTTATTTATTTATTTTTTTTAACCTGTTTCTCCTTTCTTCTACATTTCCTTTCCTGCTCTCATAGATTTTTGGGAACATTGAAACAACACACTATCCAGGGTTCTGTTCATGGAGAGGATGACCTTAATGTGGAGCACCTCCAGCTCCTGCTACTCCTTTTCCATAATCTGTCGGAGCGTGGGCGACGGTCAGTCCTCACCCTTGTCACCCAGGCCATCACTGAAGTGGCACAGAGCAGAGACTCTCAGCTGAAGGCTGTTCCCCTCAACCTGGCCCGCCTGTTGCTAGTCTTTGACTACCTGCTGCGCCACTACTCCAAGGCTCCACTGTACCTTTTTGAACAGGTAAATGCTTATTTTCAAGTGGCTGTTGTGTTGTCCTGATGGCAAACTGCATAGGTTAAGTTTGGTTTTATTTATCTGGAAACATTTGTTACTTGATTTTATACTTTCAAGCAAAATACTGTCCTGAAAACACATTCATTTAATAATTCATCAATCATTACTGGCTTCACATCTTGATAGTTCCATAGATTCACTTATTTAAGTGGTTGCCTGATCTGGTAACTTTTTGTCTTGAGTTACTTGCTGTAAGACTAAAATGATTAGTAGTTAAGTAATATTCCACTTAGTAGTATAAATCATTGTTATTCTAATGCTGAATCTCTTAATGAATGTGGAACTATGATGACAGGAAAAAAAGATTTAGCTTCTCTCTACCATTGTTGTTTATAGGTGCAGTACAACCTCCTCACTCCACCATCCACTGGGCCAAGTTCTATTCAGGAAGGTGGCAAACGAGGCAGTCTCCCTCTTTACTATGGCTTCAAGGAGGTGGAGGAGAACTGGGCCAAACACTGTTCAGCAGGTAAGAAGAGGAGTTGAAATGTACTTCATTAAATTCACTGGTCAGAACAAGACAGTAGATACAAAAACTTGTCAACTGCATTTTTTAGCATAAAGATTATTTGAGCACTGGTCGTCTACCCGCCAAAGTCACTGGTAGAATAGAAACACTTAATAGCCACAGCCGAGATTTACCAGTGTTGACATTACTGGCAGTAATCTCCCAACCTCAGCAACTTGCACACATGTATTTCATATATTCTGTGTTCTTACTTATCTGTGAAGAAAATGTGGCTATTCATGTTGGTACTAGATGACAAAATAATTTATGTTTTCAACCTTTCTTAGATTCAATTGTTCAGCCCAAATTCTACTGCGTGTTGTCCCCTGAGGCATCTGAAGATGATATCAGCAGACTAGACAGCAAGGTGAGACTTGAGCCTTTGTTATATCTTTTTATGAAATGTTTTTATTCATAAAGTGATGTGACCAGAGTCTTGGAAGTGTGTATTGTCAAGGTGGTGTATTTTTTAGATACATATTTCCCTGCTCCCTTTTTTCTGGCAGGTCTTTCCTAAGCTGTTCAATGGAGCAGTTAAATACGATGAACTGTATGCGTGGCTTATCTCACTCCTGGCAGCAGGCTCCCAGTTTGACACAGCAAGAAGACAGGAGAGCAAGCCCATCACTCCTATGGTGAGAACAAACCACATGAACGAACCATGAACTGCGTAAATGGGGTCAACAGGCCCATGATGTAGGTGGCATCACAGGCTTGTGCAAGCTGCAGCAAACACCTGTTGCCCGCAGCTCTTCAGCTCGCTGTAGCTATACCTTTATACTAAAGGTATGTCTTGATCTGAGACACTTTTTATTAAACAGTGAGTCAGTACAATTTCTAACCTCCATGACCAAGGCTGCGCGTCTGAATGTACTTCAGTTAAAAGCCTTCCTGCGGTTCCATTTTGAATGTGAAGCACCACGAGGAAGTGTTAAAGAGTTACTACACAATCAGATTCTCCTAGCTCTTTTGAACCCATGTATATTTAAAAAATGCAGCAGAGGACTACACAGGACAACTGTGGGGGGGGGGGGCGTGGCCTCGTGGCCACGTAGTGTGTGACGCGGGGAGGTAAGTGGGCACTGTTCAGAGTGACCTACCGAAAGTGTGACAGAGCCCGACCACAGCTCAGTGTAGCACAAATAGCAATGTAGAGCTGCTGTCAGACTCTCTGTGTCTGTGCTGGAAACACAGAGAGTCCGCTGGAGCTCTGACAGTCACTAGAAGCACATTCATGGCCCTTTGTAAAAGGTTCTGTGTGGTACCTGTGTGTTGTAGCTGAGCTAGCAGCTCTGCTATGAGAGGCTCTCCAGTGTGTGTGTGTTGGGGGGGATTATTGTGATTAGCATTATTGCTGTCAGCCCTGAATATCTTGTTAAGCTCTGAATATAGTTATTGGTGGGCCTGTGTGTTTCCTGCCACAGAAAAGGAATAAATCTTGGGGTCATTTGCATAACCACGGTTCTCTGAGTAGCACAGCGTTGCCTCTCCGCCGCCTTTTATCAGGCTTGCTAACACTACCAACAGCTCTGTGTGAGAGGCACAAACTGAGGATACAGTTAGCCAGTGTTCAGATATTTATACACGCAGCTGATATGAAAATTAGGGAGGGGCAGAAAATTTGACTGAACTGAATTTTTAAATCCAAGCACACAGAAATAAGCTGGTGTTGATAAGAAAAAGTAGTTTTTCACGAAATGTGTGTTGTAAGAAAAATCACCTGTATTAACATCATAATGCCAACATAGACCAATGTTATTATGTGCACAGTATAAAAAAATGATTTAGTGTGTAGTTATGCTTTAAAAGATTCACAATATTCAGGTCTGTCTTAAAACAGTAGTCAGGTACATGGAAACAGGTTTTGTTTGTTGTGATTCTTCATCCTGTTCATACCATTTAGAGATCCTAATGCGCTTCCAATGTTAGTGATGGGGACAAAATCCACAGTCCTTAATCTGTGCGACATGTATTTTAAAGTTTATCTGAAGCAAATATAAGGTTTAGAATTTAATTTAGAAAAAATAAGTGAGTATCTCCCAAAATTACAAGCTTTTTTAAGATTATTTTTGTTATTGTTGCCTTTTATTTGAAAGCTGAAAGTACAGGGAAACAGAAAAAGGATGAAGTGAGGAGTATGAAATGCAACAGATTTGAACTGTCTGTAGAACTGTATGTCTGTTTATCATCCTGCACAGGAGGCCTGCTCCCTTCAGTACTACTTCCTAGTGCTGTGGAGGATCTTGGGGGTTTTACCACCTTCGAAAGCCTACATGGAGCAGCTCAAGACTGGCTGCAGTGATCCCAGTGAGAGCGACATTCTGCACACACTGCGATGGTCGTCACGTCTCCGGGTGTCTACCTACGTGAATTGGATCAAGGTCTGTTGATGCCTGAAAGTACTGCCGAATGCTAATTAGCTTGATAGATGCCCAAACAAGTAAAAGAAAAATATTACGTTCGTCTCATGGTCAAGTCAGATGTAATTGGTTATGACATTTATGATTATTCTACTCATCATTACTAATTATTATTCTACTCATAATCACAAATGCTACTCATTATAATTACATTTTCAAAAAAATCAGTTACATTTCTGAAATGATTGACTTCTTGATTTCTATGGGACTTCAAATTTACGTCATAGGCTGTACAATAATCCTGTAATGTCATAATTTTTCATTGTGGTTTACTTTGATGTGTGACTAAGCCCATGTCATCACTGACAGGAACACTTGGTGAAGCAGGGAATGAAAGCAGACCAAGCAGCCTCTCTGGTTGAGATGACAGCTGCTAAGTGCAGCACGGTTAAATATGATGTGGAGCTAGCAGAGGAGTACATTGCCAGACAGGTAACAATTACAATATTGTCATTGATAACCTATGTATAGATTGTTGTCCAGGTTAAGTTTTAACTCAACTGTCACTCTTCTGTTACAGATTTCCACCTTCTCCAGTGTAGACCCGAATGTTATTCTTCCACTTCATCAGTTGCCCTCTCTACAAGCCATCTATACACTGGATGCAGTCATCTCCAAAGTGCAGGTCTCTCTAGATGAGCATTTGTCTAAGGTTGCCATTGAGGCAGACACCCACAAGTCCTCTGAGATCGCAAAGAACCTGCTTTCTGCCACACTACAGCTCACTGATGTTTACACAGCCTTCACAAGGTGAGAAAGATCATTCTTAACTTCTGCATTGTGCTTATCTTTGGAACATGGGACTAGCTGGTCTAGGTCATGTATTATCTAGCAGACTGGAATACTAGGATGTAGTTGATAACTGCGTGATAATTGCTTCCTTCACAGCAGAGCTTTAATGCTCCATTTTGCAATGAGCAACACCTTCTAATACAAGAACTAGGCCAAACTGTATTTTCAGAATTAAATCCAAAAAAGCCTGTGTTTATGTTTGTAATATCCACATATTAGAGATTACCTTTTAAACTTTATATGCAAACCTGCATATCGTAATCAAATTATTGAACCAAATTTTGTCTCGATCAGGTCTTACCTACTAATGAACATCCCAGAGGAAGGGGAGAACAAGCTAACAGATGCCAAGCTTCAAGGTTATGCTGCAGTTCTGTCTATTGGCTCCACCCGCTGCAAGGCCAACACACTGGGTATGTGGAAGAATTACTAAATAAAAATGTTAAACAGTACATTCATTTTCACCGCACACTGTGTTTTAACCTAAACCTTTTAAATGTAATTTCACAGGCCATAGTGTTATGCAGAACTTGCCGTCGGCTGTACAGACAATATGTGAGACTTGGAACAGCATCCACACCAATGAATTCCCCAACATCGGCTCGTGGGTACGTGAACAACATTTTTTTGTGTCCCAAGACCATCCACTCCTATGTCACTTAGCACTGACCAGACGACCACAACATACCAGATACTCACACTATGCTGAATATGACTGCTATTGAGATATTTAATGTGTTTTTATGTAACATTAATTTAAAACATTTCTGTATAATATATATTTCCATCTGATTTAATTTATTATAGGTTGTCCATTTTAAATGATGGTTTTTATCAAAAGTATATACTTTAAGCCATTTAATAAATATAGGAATAAGCAGAATATTAACAAAAAGTAGAAACATATAATTTCATATAAATTAATTATTGTTCCAGCAATCATGAGACTAATAGTTTGGTTTGTTTTCCTTCTCAGCGAAATGCGTTTGCCAATGACACCATCCCATCAGAGAGCTACATCAGTGCCATCCAAGCTGCTCACCTGGGAACTCTGAGTTGCCAGTCCTTGCCTCTGGCTTCCTCTCTTAAACACATCCTGCTGTCTTTGGTTCGCCTCACCGGTGACCTCATTGTGTAAGTGCTTGTCCAGTCCTTATTAAAATCGGAATCATTTTAACATTTGGCCTCCAGGAAATGTGATAAACTAGTATCAACCGGCAGCCAGTTGTCCATACAATCTGATAAGTTAAATGTGCAGCTTTGAAGCAGATGTAGATGGATTTATTTATGAAAAACTTGAAATCTCCAGTTAATTTCTGTGCGTGTCTGCCTCCTCAGCACAGAGGAGCTGAATCCTTCGCAGGTTGTACGCACCCTGCTGCCACTCCTCCTGGAGAGCAGCACAGAGAGTGTAGCCGAGATCAGCAGCACCTCACTGGAGCGCATCCTCGGCCCATCAGAGTCAGACGCCTTCCTGGCCCGCATCTACGAGCGTCTGGTGACCGGGTGTTATAACATCATTGCCAATCACTCAGACCCCAACAGGTAGCATCCCACTATGCAGCTCTGTGTAGCTTTTAGCCTAATGTAGCATTTTGTTCTAGCCTGCACATTAATTGTTTGGTTTAGTCTCACTGCTGTTATCAACCTTTGACCTCTCATCATTTTAGTGGTTTGGATGAGTCTGTTCTTGAGGAATGCCTTCAGTACCTTGAAAAACAGCTTGAGAGCAGTCAAGTCCGCAAGGCAATGGAAGAGTTCTTTTCATTCAGGTATCTGCTCAACTGATGACACAGGCTACATTTTTACATATGAATACAGCTGCCTCACTTATTTTGTCCCTTTTTGTTTTTCCAGCGGTGAGCTTGTCCAGATTATGATGGCGACAGCCAATGAAAACCTGTCAGCAAAGTTCTGCAACAGGGTGCTGAAATTCTTCACCAAGCTCTTCCAGCTCAGTAAGTCTACTGTTTTCAGAGTTAATATTATTATTTATTAATGTTTCAATTAAAACATTTTCTAATGCGGCAGTTTCAGACATTGTTCAGAGAAGCACTTTGTTGAAAGCATACTGGCGCCTTTTAAAAGCTGCATGCTGCAGGTGTGTCAGATTTCTCCATATGTTTAAATCTCACGGTGTTGCTGTCATCCCCAGCGGAGAAGAGCCCAAACCCCAGTTTGCTGTGTCTGTGTGGCTCTTTGGCTCAGCTGGCCTGTGTGGAGCCCTCTCGTCTGCAGTCTTGGCTGACACGAATGACAGCAACACCACCAAAGGACTCAGAGCAGCTGGAAATAGTGCAGGAAAACCGGCAGCTTCTGCAGCTGCTCACCACTCATATTGTGCGTGACAACAGCCAAGTGGGCGAAGGAGTGTGCACCGTCCTCCTCAGCACACTCATTCCCATGGCAACAGACATGCTGGCCAATGGAGATGGAACAGGTTTTCCTGAACTCATGGTCATTATGGCAACACTTGCTAGCGCTGGACAGGGGGCTGGCCACCTGCAACTGCACAGGGCTGCTATCGACTGGCTGACTAGATGGTAAGATATCAGTTTTACAGTTGTTGTTTTTTTTTTTTTTTAAGCATCAGTGGGCTAAAGCCATTAATCAGTAAAAGGACAGGTTAATAACCATGAATGGAAAAAATACTTTGCATTGAGTGACCCAACCAGTCAGCCAATATCAGGATATTAAATCATATATATGAGGATATTAAATTCCTGGATATTCTTTTTAAAATACTCTCATTTTTCTCTGCAGCAAAAAGTATTTAACACAGAAGAATGTCGTGGAAAAAGTGAGCACAAACTTGTCCCAAGGAAAGGTACGTTTTTATATTTATCAGTATATTGCACCAGGTGTAATTCCATTTTAAACAGTAGTCTAACATGTGTTTTCCATTTGGTGGTTCCAAAGGGAGTTATAAGCATCTTAAACCATCAAGATATTTATTTGCACCTGTTCCTTGATTTCAGCACGCCAGCATGTTGGAATGCTCGTGCCACATCATCTCTTATCTGGCTGATGTGATGAATGCCTTAAGGCAAAGCAGTGGCCAAGGCACCTCAGCGCTGCTGATGGAGGGAGAAGAAAAGGCCATGGAAGTGGACTCAGACTGGGTGGAGGAACTTGCAGTGGAGGAGGATGATTCCCAGGCAGAGGACTCTGTGAGATCACATCCCTTTATGTCTATCCCCCTGAAACAGGGCCATGATTTATAAATGCACAGAGTACAGACCTGAACTCACAATCTGATGGAATTATAAGAAACTGCTGCTGCAAAAATGATCTATGCAAGGTTGCAAAGTTTACATGGCATATAAAGTAATCTCTTAGGTGTTGTTCTAAATGCTAAAGCCAAATTATTATACAGTGATGCATTCTGATGAATCTCAGACAATAGAAAAACAACAAAATGTTACTTTAAACTAGGGCAGGGCAATATGGCGAAAACTTTTATCACGATAATTTTTTTTTCATATCAGTCAATATTGATATGGTTCCTAGTCTAACTGAATATAATGTAGGCATTGACAAAGATAACATTTTACCTTCATAGTAATTTCATGAGGAAATGGGAAACTTCATCTTTATCTAGATGCCAGATATTCTGCTTGTCATTCCTCTACTGATTTAGAAAAAGTGTTGAGGAGAATAAACAATGAAACACAACAATTAAGATGATTAATTAAGATGACCGCTCGATCATGATTTTAAAAGAAACGTATATACATTATGCAGTGGATTACATGTCTTTGCTCCATCAATTGCTAAATGGAACAACCCATCTTAACATGTTTGTCATTGTTTGACAGGATGAAGACTCCCTTTGCAACAAGCTCTGCACCTTCACTATTACTCAGAAGGAATTCATGAACCAGCACTGGTAAAGAGAAAAATATTGTTCCCCATGATTTTGGTTTGATTCTTGAATGAGACCAGAATACGTTTTTTGTTTTGTTTTGTTTATTTAAATCATGGTACAAATTAGGAGGCTGTTAGACCAGAAAATAGATTTGTCACACAGGAACCCTTTCAAGTTGGAATGAAGAGGAAAATATATAAAAAATCCTACATACAGTAGATTTACACGAATCAGAAAAGTCATTGGCATGTGTTAAAATCCTGAAAAAACAGGACAACTACACACCATTGAAGAAACAATGTTCAGTTGTTATATATGTAAACATTATGTAGATGAAAGTACTTATTAGTCATTGTGTCAGTGATGTGCTATTCATGTGTCCTGTAATATGTTCCTACAGACCTTTTTATATAGAAATACAGTTTGCAGGTGACATTCTGTCATCACTAAACTACTGCACTGTACAATGACTTGTTCATTTTCACTCTGCAGGTACCACTGTCACACCTGTAAGATGGTGGATGGGGTAGGTGTGTGCACAGTGTGCGCCAAGGTCTGTCACAAAGACCATGAGATCTCCTATGCCAAATATGGCTCTTTCTTCTGTGACTGCGGTGCCAAAGAGGATGGCAGCTGCCAGGTGAGACCGAATACCTCAGGTCATCATGGGAAGAGAACAACAGCGGTAACTTTGGCTTGCAAGTCATTCCCCCATTGACTTCCATCCAGTCATTTCATTTGGTCAGGGTTATAGCTAGCCCACACGTGTGGCCAGAAAATGAGATAAATCATGTTACAAATGTCACAAACATTTTGTGTACTGAAAAGGCCAGCTTTCCTAGTTAACCTTAAATGATGGAATTTTGAATTTGCATGCAATGAACCAACCATCAACTACATTTTACCTTCAGTATGATTGGCCAGTTGCATTCTTTCTTTGTGTTTGTGATTGCAATATTTTCTTCTGTCAGTCTGATGACTATAATGGCTCATAATAGTTTTTTTCACCTTTGTAAATGGACATTGTTTCGCTTTTGTAATTATACATGTTATGAGTTGACTTGTACTGTCCTGTAAGGGGATAACAATGTGAAAGTACAGGTATATGGTACTGGCATGCAGCAAATTCAATTTATCAATATAGTTTACAATTGTTCCAGTGCTATCAAGAGTCTTATCAATCAGTGATATTTGATATCCTTTGGAAGCAGTTTAGATAAAGAGCGCCTCCATCCAACACAATATCACATTATCTTTGGCTATTTCTTTGTGAACTATATACTCCACAATGTGGAAGAGCTAGCGAAAGGAAATAAAATAAAGTTATCCTAATCATAAAGAATTTACATAAAGATGATGCTCTTATGTGAAAAGCTTGTATTTGATGTGTGGCCATATTCGGTTATATATGCACGTGCGTATCGACCCTTGCTTTTCTCACTGGCTTACTGTGTGTTGTATCATCCACAGGCCTTGGTCAAACGCAGCCCCAGCAGTGGCATGGGCTCCACTCTCAAAGAGTCTTCGGCGTTCCAGAGTGAACTACGCATGCCTGAGAGTGCTATCCGCCACCAGAATGCCTCACCCTCCGACAAGGGCAAGGCCACCATCTGTGATGGCAAACCTGGTGAGGAAGACAGACCTAAGAAGAGCAGTGTGTGCAAGAGCATTGAGGGCTGCCAGGAAGAGTTGATAGCACAAGTGGTGAGAAAAATATGGTTATCTATTCTGGATTCATCACTAACTATGTCTCTGTCTTGTGTCTGTTAGCTTCATGTTTTTTTGTTTTTGTTTTTTTCCCCCTGAAAAGATTGCCCAGAGGACATAACGTTATGGGTCTTATGTTGTTTTTTTTGTTTTGTTTTTTTACATCCACTGCATTGTACATTGTGTGACTTGTGCTTTTGGCTCGGTTTCTCCACAACAGATGGGATCATCTACTGCAGCCGTCATACTGGAGATGCTCATGTTTCTTATGGAAGCCATTCAGACCAACTTCCAGCAGGCATCAGCTGTAGGAAGCAGCAGCCGGGCTCAGCAGGCCCTCAACGAACTGCACACTCAGGACAAAAATGTGGAGATGACAGACCAGTTAATGGTATGATGACCTATACAATTTAGAGTGGTTAGGAAAATCACTTAATTCCTTTATTCATGGTCATTTATTTAAACCTTATTAGAAGCTATACTATATTAGAAATTGTTTATGTTGATCTTTTCCTCAGGTGCCCACACTCGGCTCTCAAGAAGGGGCATTTGAGAATGTGAGGATGAACTACAGTGGCGATCAGGGGCAAACTATACGCCAGCTCATTAGTGCACATGTCCTGCGCCGTGTTGCTATGTGTGTCCTGTCCTCCCCCCACGGCCGTCGCCAGCACCTTGCAGTCAGCCATGAAAAGGGAAAGGTGAGTCTCACTAACTTATTGCTTTTGTTATAATTGCCTAAATCATTTAAGTTGTTTTTTTTTTTCTTAAGGTTCATATCTAGGTTGCAGTGTCTTCACTGTTAGAACACTACATAATGCAATTTCTCTCCATCTCCTGGTTCACAGATAACAGTTCTGCAGCTGTCCACCCTCCTGAAGCAGGCTGACTCTAGCAAGAGGAAGCTGACACTGACCCGTCTTGCCTCCGCCCCAGTCCCTTTCACTGTCCTCAGTCTCACAGGCAACCCTTGTAATGAAGACTACCTTGCTGTGTGTGGCCTTAAGGTCAGAAAACCTGCCTCTCCTAAATTTTAGATTGTTCTGTTTTGTGTGTTTTCTAATAATATGTGTTCAAATCAACATATTGAAATGAAAACACTGGAGGCAAAAATGTATTTATTATGCAAGTGAAGGAAGAAACTAAGTTGAGTTATCCTAGATCATAATCATGGTAGAATTCACTAAGCTGTCCATGCAACTTGGCTAAGTAAATTTACAATTACCTTTTGTATATGAATGGCTGCTATGTAGTTATTTGACTGTCTCTTTGTGATTCTTTCATTTTTTCCCAGGACTGCCATGTACTAACTTTCAGCAGCACAGGCTCTGTGTCAGACCATCTGGTGTTGCACCCACAACTGGCTACTGGCAACTTCATTATCAAAGCTATCTGGTTACCAGGCTCACAGACTGAACTGGCGATCATCACTGCTGACTTTGTCAAGGTATGTATTAAGAGAATAGACATACTGGTGGCTGAGTGGCACTTTTTTTGTTTTATATGTTGCATGTACGTTAGTTTAGCATATTGATGTATTATTGGTGATTTTTTCTTTTGAACTGAGAAAACAGTCAGTGCTAACAAACATTATTTGGTGAAAAAACAACCAATACTTTTTGTTTGTATTTTGTTGTCATATTACATTTTTCTCCCTTGTCAAACAGATATATGACTTGTCAGTGGATGCCCTGAGTCCCATGTACTACTTCCTGCTCCCAAGTTCCAAGATCCGCGATGCTACCTTCCTTTTCAACGAAGACGGGAAAAACATCATCGCCATCATGTCTTCAGCAGGTTACATGTACACCCAGATCATGGACGAGTCCAGCAGCGCCCAGCATGGCCCTTTCTATGTCACCAACGTGTTGGAAATAACCCATGAAGACTTGAAGGTAAGTGGGCCACATAAAATTATACCCACAAAATTATTTGACGTTATACCAACTGTTACCACATCAACAGCAAAACATACTATTGTTGGTTGTAAGGGTCTCTACTATAACCTACCCTAAAGTACATTTCTGCCATCACTTTTTGGAACGTTTGGTTGATGTTTACACACCACTTGAACACCATGTTTGATGTTTCTGGAAAATGCTGAATGGCAAAAATGCAGTATTGAGGTACATTCTTTCTGTGTGACTCCAGGACAGCAACGGGCAGGTGGCTGGAGGTGGTGTGTCGGTTTATTACTCCCATGTGCTCCAGATGCTTTTCTTCAGCTACAGCCAGGGGAAATCCTTCGCTGCCACAGTGAGCCGAAGCACCACAGAAGTTCAACGGCTCTTTCCCATCAATGTCAAAGGGTAACATTTCTTCCACACTAGATACAGTCTTCTCACTTCTTTATTGCTGCGTTGGGTCTGGGAGATGTAATGGGCAACTGAAAGAGCTAACTCTAAGGCAGCCGATATATGGTAGTTGCTTTTTACCAACACGTACAGTACATATAGACAATGGCGGCACCACAAGCATCATTGTTCACAAACTTGCTTGTGTACTTTGTGTATACCTGGAAGATTAAAAAGTATATCAGATTAGGGGCAGATTAGGGCTAATCCTCCCTGGCTGACAACATATCTTTCTTGTTAACTTCCACTTTTGCCACCATGGCCACACTCAAGGAGATTACTATGTTGTTGACATGATATCGTGGCAGAAAAAGTGGCAGCAGCAACATAGTAGCAATCTCACACCAGCTATTCTGGCATGCCTATTTGTCACTGTGGAGTGGAGACATCATATAAATACGGGTAGTTGCGGACAAGCTCTAGGTATCTTTAACTTTCCCCCATTGCTGTGGTTAAGTCTGCTGCTGACCTCACTCTCTGATGCTGCCCCCACCAGTCATGTGCTGAATTGCATCTTGCAGACATATAGCGTTAAATTCGTCAAGCAGGGGTTGTCATGATGTGCACATGAACGCGTAGTTAAAATCAAGCATAACACCGTCCTACTCTCCCATTTTGTTTCTTTCCCATCATTTCTGATTTTTAATGTCTTTCTCTGTCTTGCCCTCCTGCCTTCTTTAGCTCTAATGGAGGCAGCAGTAAGATGTCACCAGCTCTGTGCCAATGGTCCGAGGTCATGAACCACCCAGGGCTGGTGTGCTGTGTGCAGCAGACAACAGGCATACCGCTGGTCATCATGGTCAAGCCTGACACTTTCCTCATCCAAGAGATTAAAACTCTGCCAGCCAAAGCGAAGGTAAAGGTCACTTACTGGAGTAACAGGGAACAGTCTTCAGTAGATTAGGAAAAGATCTTCAGCAATGAAAAATCAGCAATGTCTAGAATGGGAAAAGGAAACGCCTTGTAAAATGAGAAAGTAAAAAGAGCATGTTTATGAGAGTACAAAGGTCCAATTCAGGCATGTGTGTGTATTTATATAGAAAGCTTTTGCTTTTTATGATCAAGGCTTTTCATATACACCACATACTATCCAATATGAAAATATACTTTTCAGGGAATTGGTAGCACTTAATTTGCACATTAATAAAACAGTTACAAGAAATGATAATTCAGAATGAAATTGTGTCAATAATTGAGAAACCATGAGTTGATTTAAATTGATTTAACTTTAATTTATTTTCTCTGCTCCCCAGATTCAAGACATGGTAGCTATTCGACACACTGCCAGTAACGAGCAACAACGCACTACAATGATTCTTCTCTGTGAGGACGGAAGCCTTCGAATCTACATGGCCAATGTGGACAACACCTCTTACTGGCTCCAACCCTCCTTACAACCCAGCTGTGGTATCAGTATCATGAAGCCTGTCCGCAAGCGCAAAGCTGCTGCTACCAGTGAGTTTGAGGCCAATAAAGTGCAGTTATTTTCTTATCACCAAAACCGTAAGAAAGTGGATCCAGACATATATGACACAACAGTTATGATAATCACACGCAGTTAATCGCTGGTTAACCACAGCTGACATTTAAATGGTTACCGTAACCCACAAAAGAATGCCTGACAGGCTTCAGTTGTTGAAAAAAATGAAAATTTCCGTTAACACATTTAATGCTTTCACATGATAATTGTTCGTGCACACAGTAGACCAAGTGGTACAACAGCTGTGAGAAAAGTGAAGGATTATGTTTGCTTACTTCCATTTATAGCTGCTGTCTGCCTGGCAAAACTTTCAAATTTTAATGTCATGACTTTACTTTCAGCCACCCGTACCTCCAGTCAGGTGACGTTCCCAGTGGACTTCTTTGAACACAACCAGCAGCTGACAGAAGTGGAGTTTGGGGGAAATGATTTGCTGCAGGTCTATAATGGACAGCAGATTAAACACAGGCTCAATTCCACTGGGATGTATGTGGCTAACACAAAGGTAGGAACATTTTAATAATGTTCTGTGCTGGAAAAGTCCTGTGAGACTTTTTTGTTAGTCATGCATGTGTTTGTTTTATGTAATTTTACAGTAAAAGCACAACGTAAGGTATAGGTCAAGTGAGTAATCATAACTGCTACAAAAATCTGTCTGAAGAGTACCAGTGGTTAAGGGTTATATTAACATTTTGTCAAATGAGCTAGTTTTACAGCTGTATTATACACTGATGCTCAAAATGGTCTCACTGAAATACAAGTTCACTATTTTTTTACTATGCATCCAAGTAAACTAAATAAAAAATGGGACACAGGCGAACCTGCATTCACAGCGGAGCTGTTTGGCTAAAAAAGCCTGACATGTTGGGTGCTTTCCATTCTGTTAGTTATGCTTCCTCCTGTCCTCGCTCTTCTCTCCTCCTACCCATGGCCTGGAAATCGATTGATTTAAGATGTTCCCCTAAATGCGTCTCGGAGAAGAGGAGGTGCGATGACAGTGCCAGAGGAGTTATGAACGAGGAACCACAGTGGTATCCTACGTGGAAGAGTCTTTTGCTGGATTGCAACACCCTTTCAATCTGAATGTGTTTATTGATTTGTCAGTTGATCTGATGGGACAGGAACAGTTGGGCTGCTGTGGAAACATCATTAGCCAAATGGGAAGCACCCAATGTCTACACAGCCTGCATAACGAAAATAGCACGTTAGCAGAACAGCAGCAGCTTCCTCCGTCTGTGTCTATACAGGATGCATTCAGGCACAATATTGAGTGAAGGTCACCTGTGTTTTGGCTGTCCTCATAACCTAACACACAATCACTGTATTATGTGTGTAAAATTGAAGAAAATAGACAAAGTGTAAACAGATTCGGTTATGAGTAAAATGTGGGCCCTTATGCAGCTTGTGTAGACAGCTGGATTGATTTAAAAAAATAAATAAATAAATAAATAAAAAAGAGGCACATGAAACGGACGACTGAAAAACACGGCTAAAATGTCTCCTGTGTAGACAAGCTTTGAGGCCATTCATGCTAAAAATGTTTGTATTTGTGTTATACTGTTGTATGAGACGTAGTAGTACACTTAACTAAAGGTTGTCATGATTTTGGTTGTTTCCTTCTAGCCTGGGGGATTCACAGTGGAAGCGGTCAACAACAACAGTTCAATGGTGATGACGGGTATGCGGGTGCAGGTGGGCACTCAGGCCATTGAGAGGGCTCCTTCCTATGTGGAGGTCTTTGGCCGCACCATGCAGATAAACCTGACGAGAGCACGCTGGTTTGACTTCCCCTTCACCAGAGAGGAAGCCCTACAGGCTGACAAGAAGCTGTCTATATTTAGTAAGAGCAAGAATCTGTAATGATGATCATATTTGGCTACCTGTTGAACATCTTATGAATGAATATTTTGTTTGTGTTTTGTGTCACATATCTGTTTTCTTTGCATATCCATCCAACCTTTCTTGTTTTTAATCAAAGGATATTTATTTTGTGCTCAGCTGTTCCTTTAACTTGGATCATATTGAATTAGCTGCAGACTGTTAAGAAACTATCATCAGATGCAGTTTCATCTTCCTGTTTATTTTAAAGTTGGAGCATCTGTTGACCCGGCTGGAGTCACCATGCTTGATTCAATCAAGATCTACGGTAAAACCAAGGAGCAGTTTGGTTGGCCTGAAGATCCACCAGAGGATTTCTCCTCTGCCTCGGTTAACAATGTCTGCAGTCCCAACCTCAACCAGGGCAATGGCACCTCTGATGGAGACATAGCTACACCAACCACCACCAGCGGCACTGTGCTGGAGAGGTATGAGCTTCCATTTACGGGTTCATAAGGTCAACACAAACAATTCAGTTGTGGGCATTTACACTTCTCAGTCTCCTGTAGTTCAGTTAACATCTCATTTTCTGATGCTAGCTGTGTTAGTGTGACCATTTGTTTGATCTAATGGACTTGTTTGTATCTTTTATATTAAACTACCTTTTATCTACATGCTCAGATTTTGTCATACTGTTTATACTGTGGTATCCTATTATTATTATTATTATTATTATTATTGTTATTATTATTATTATTATTATTATTTGTGCATAAACGTGATTAAGTACCTAAATTTGACAGGTGTTTGTTTTACTAGATTAGTGAAAAACCTTACTGTTATTTCATCTATAAATAATTTCTCAATTGGTTTTCCAGAAAATGTATTATTTGATATTTGATTATAATAAATATAGTTTTTGCAATTAAAAAATTCACACACTGTGATAGATGTGACGGATTCTATACATATCGCCCACTTCTAGCATGTCTTTACCCTTTATGGGTCCAGCTGTGTAGCAGGACTTGTTTAGGACAAACCTGAATTTTTAATAAATGGGGGTTGGGATTTCTTTAGAGTATTAAGTGCATGGCTATCGTGATGTCATCTTTTCTTGCATGCTTCTCTTTTGTTCAACTGAATCATTTAATTTCACTTGTTTCTTTCTGTGATCCTCACACTTTTTTGTTCTTTTTCTTTTGCTCCCAAATATACAATAAAAAGTTGTGAAACTGAGTCCTTATCAACCTTGGACCGGTTAGTAACTGCCCTTTCTCTGCTTGTTTGTATGGTTTTGTGCATGTGTGCCAGCTTGTTTGTCCATGCCTGAGACTGTGAACATGCCATGCATCATCTTTCACGCTTGTACAACAACAAAAATATTTATTTTTCTGGCATTTATTTTTGCATTCAGTGTTGTTTTTGGCATTTAGCTTAGCACAGACTGCAGCAGGTTGAGATTTGCTCTAAATTTAGTTTGATTGGTTAATTTAAGGCAAAAACTGAAGTAGAAGCAGTGTTGATCTTTTTTCTCAATTTCAGGTTGGTGGTCAGCTCCCTTGAGGCTTTGGAAAGCTGCTTTGCAGTCGGGTCGTCCAGTGAAAAGGTAAACAGATAAAGATTTTAGTTGTACTTGCAATAAAATGCCTAAATGAAAATACTTGTGTTGCTTGTCTACAGGGAGCATTTTTAACTGCATGTCTTAAAATCTGTTAAGGAGAAAAACAAGGCTGCTGCGCTGGAGTTGGCCACTCTACTCCTGTCCATGCCAACCCCTGCAGGTGTGCAGCAGCAGACCAAGGGACTTCTTGCTAGCCTGCACACCAGTCGAACTGCCTACCACAACCACAAGGTAAAACCATATGTCAGATCAAAATCAGCTCCATCCGCATGGGTTTGTAATGTTAAATAAAGATGAGTTAAAGATTAAATGTGGTATATATTACTTAAAGGGAGGAAGGGACCCGAGAAACGGGAGAACCACATCATAAATATATGTCGTGTACATCGATTAACCTTGAATTCTTTACATGAAGGAGCCTCAGTGGAAATAACGAACCCAACATGATTGGTGGGCAATGTAATGGGAATAGTGTTTAGCCAGCTGTGCAGAAAAACTGCTTGTTCATCATTTGTCAACAGTTAATCCATTTATTCAGAAACCAAAGCCTCAGACGAGCATGCTGACATTAGATTCTCAGTTCTTAGTACTTCTAGGTATTAAATGTTGTGTGTCACTTAGGAAGAACTAATGCAACACTTACCTGTCACCCCTCATCAGGACCAGTCCTTGCTGAGTAATGCAGTGCAGTGTCTGAACAGCTGCAGCCGTGAGGGGAGGGAACTCGACCCTGATGTCTTCCAGAGGCTCGTGATCACGGCCCGCTCCATTGCAATTATGAGACCCAACAACTTGGTGCATTTCACAGAAACAAAGCTACTGCACCATGACTCTGGTAAGAGGCTATTCTGCTGGTGATGAATGTTGCATGAAATCATCGTTACACAGTATGTAATCATGATTTCATTAATTGCAGACAATGTCAAAAGAAATTCTTCTGAGCCACTACTGGTTGAAATGAATGTGTTTGTGGTTTGGAGGCTAAATAACCTGAAGGTGCCAGAGAAAACTTATTGATGTTCTTCTTTTCTTAATCCAGAAATGACAGAAGATGGGCAAAAACATGTGGATGGTGAAAGCTGTAATTTCATCACACAGCTGATGAATAACTTCTGGAAGCTTCATGCCCTGAAACCAAAGAACGCATTTCTTGCTCCTGCTTGCCTGCCTGGTACGTGCAAACAGTCAGACCCTAACATTATGCAGCTTTCATACTGATTTAGTTTGAAATGTGTCGATAAGTAATGTGATTGTGAACATGACTAGTTTTTGACTCATATTTAAACGTTAAGTAGCACATTTACACATAATGTATGCTGCCTATAAGAAGTATTTTGATTTTGACACTGTATACTTAATTGCAAGTAAGAATCACAGTGTGTGAATGTTTTTTTTCTTTTCCCTCATCTAAGGCTTAACTCATGTGGAAGCAACAGTAAATGCCTTGGTGGACATCATCCATGCATACTGCACATGTGAACTTGATTACATCAATGTAGCCTCCAAAATCTACATGCAAATGTTACTCTGTCCAGTAAGTACAGCACCTCTGTTACTCACTAAAATCAAAATTCACTAGAAGTTGTAGGTACCTTGGGAATCAGTTATGAAGTATAAAATCACTATCACTGATTAACTTAGGGGAAAACATCTTTACCATTGCTTTTGACTAAATGTTTGTAATCTGAATACTGCACCTTTTTTAATACAAAATTTTGTTTATGCAGAAAGGTTTGTTTATAATCAGGATTTAATGATGAATGCAAATAACGTTGGTCAGCTCAAGAAAACGTATAGAAAAATGATACATAGAAATTACTTCACACAAATATAATCTCCCAATTAGGACTGGAACTGTTACATGGATTACCGTAATTATTGTCTCAGGTAACCGATGAATCTGCATTTGAACCATTTTCAGGACACTGCTGTGAGCTTTGCTTGTAAGCAGGCGCTGATCAGAGTGCTTCGACCAAGAAACAAACGGCGACATGTGACCCTTCCGTCTCCCCCACGCTCCAACACACCCATGGGTAAGTTTGCACAGGCTTTACACAAAGATCCCAGGACCTTCATCCGTAGACAGTTTGATGGAGCTTGGGTATTAAAAACTAAGCATGGTATCAAACGGCATTATGACCATTACAAGTTGAAAAGGTTTTCTGCATTCATACCACTATTATTTAAGTGTAGTAAAACAAACTGAATGTCTCAACAAAGAACATGAACTTGTGTTCAGGCTCTTATAGAAGAAAGTGGATTCAGTTCTTTAAGACTTCTTGGTTCATTTCCCTTATCAGGAGACAAGGATGATGATGACGACGACGATGCAGATGACAAAATGCAGTCATCAGTGCTGACTGGAGGAGAGGAAGGAAGACAGGAGAGTCAGGAGCAGAGTGAAGTGGACCATGGCGACTTTGAGATGGTGGTGAGCAAAGAGGGTTGTATTTGACTGAAATAGGAAATAATTTGAAGAATGAATGGACGAACTGTTTCTGAATGATCTCGCTTTTAATTATTAATGATGCACAAACTAATAAACATGGTTTAGTTTATTTAGCTGGATTTCACTGTTCACAGCAACAACAGTAATTATGTCACATATCAACCCTGTGCATCACTCTTGTGTTCAACTGTCAAAGATACCTTTTGAAGTATCATCCAGTTCACACATCATACAGAACATTAATAAACTCAACCTACAAAAATAAGCCACCTATAGTGTATCTTTTTCTTTCCTCCTTGGTATATGAGTTTATCTTCAAATATAAATGTTATTTACAAACTTTTCTGTTAAAATACATGTTGCATGTTAAAGAGAAAAAATAACACCCTTGTTTTCTGTCTCATCAGTCAGAATCAATGGTCCTGGAGACAGCAGAGAATGTCAATAATGGAAATCCATCTCCCCTGGAGGCTCTGCTTGCTGGAGCCGAGGGTTTCCCCCCCATGCTGGACATCCCTCCTGATGCAGATGATGAAACTATGGTAGAGCTGGCCATCGCTCTCAGCCTCCAGCAGGATCAACAAGGTCAGCTGTAAAAAAAACCCAAGAGTGATGCAGTAATATTGTGCTAACCCAGCCTGTCTGGATGTCTCACCACACATTTAGATAATCTCCCCAGCTGTGATGAAACAGTTCTTAACAAGGGAGGTGCTGAACAGTTGATAGCAAATCTAGGAGATGATAACCAACACAAGTAACACATTTTAGTTACAACCTAGTTATTGAAACCTCTCTGTTACTGAATAAAAACACAAATTAACCTGAATTCTCATTAACTTTAATTACATGAATTTTCTAGTCTGCATATAATGTTTCTCCCTTATATATCAACAATTTTTTGGCAAGTGCTTAAATCTATTGTGCATATTTTTGACATTTTTAGGCAGTAGCAGCAGTGCTCTTGGCCTTCAGAGCCTTGGCCTGTCTGGCCAGGCGCCAAGCTCCTCTTCACTGGATGCTGGCACTCTTTCAGACACCACCGCATCAGGTAATAAGACCATCTCCCTAATAGTATGTGATCAGCAGAAAGTTAGTTTTTTTGTGTCTGCAAGGTCACAGTGGCTAGAAAATCCTGAAGATACACATTTCTCTTAGTTCTCTTATATTGAAATTGCCAAAAATCTTATTATGAATAATGTCCCACTTTAAAGCTCATAATGTAATCTGTGTCACAGCTTGTGGTCTTAGTTCATAATATTGAAATTAAAACAGTTTCTCCTCTTCGGTCTGTCAAAATTTCTCAGTTAGTGGTAAGATAGTTAGTCAATGTTGATTTAAACCTTAAAAACACAATAGGTTCAACATATAAATGAGCAAACATTAACGCAGGTTGAAGTGTTTCTAATTCTGCATGCTTTATTGCATTGTTATTGCAAAAGTATAAATAAAAATCACATATCCTGGCCAGATGACTGCGTTGTATTTACTGTTACAGCTATTGCTATTATTTCAGCCCCGGCATCAGATGATGAGGGCAGCACAGCTGCTACTGATGGCTCCACGCTGCGGACCTCTCCAGCTGAGCATGGAGGCAGTGTGGGCTCAGAGAGTGGAGGTTCTGCAATCGACTCTGTAGCAGGGGAGCACAGTGGTGGGTGATTTCAGAAAAACAGCAGTGACCCTGAACACAACCAAATGCGAGATACTTTTTTTTATGCTATTCTAATGTTCAAAATGTTAAACAGTACCAGTCAAAGGGTCTAAACTTTTGACTGGTACTGTACATGCATGTCTGAAAAGAGATCATATAGAATCTGTAAAATATACAGATATCAGTTTGTATAAGAATACAGACTGATTTTTAGACCATTTAAGCGGCACTAAACTGTACACTCTTTTGTCCCCCCTGTGTTGATAATTTTGAGGTATCAGTCATACACAAGCATATTATATATGACCATGTTTCCACTTTGCTTAGTTGCATTTGTGCATGCATGTGTGTTTACAGTGTCAGGGCGCAGCAGTGCATATGGGGACACAACAGTGGAGGGTCACCCTGCAGGTCCAGGCAGCGTGAGCTCCAGCACTGGAGCCATCAGCACCACCACAGCCCAGCAGGAAGGTGAAGGCTCAGAGGGCGAAGGAGAGACTGAAGGAGACATCCACACAAGCAACAGGTCAGACATTTCAAATGAGGAAGCAAGTTTAGATTAAGTGGGAAGGTTCAAGTTGCTGCCCCTTTTGTGTTAAGATACTAGATCTCGAATAAATTAGCTTTTGGATAGCAGTAGATTGTTGTCATAAAAAATGCCAGGTAAAAATGTTAGTTAAATACAAATGCACTTTTTGTATATTGTGTCTCTCATCAGGCTGCACATGGTTCGCCTTATGCTACTGGAGCGCTTGCTTCAGCACCTTTCTCAGCTCCACAATGTAGGAGGAGTCCAAGCCATCCCTTACATGCAGGTTATCCTCATGTTGACCTCTGACCTGGATGGCGAGGATGAGAAGGATAAGGGTGCCCTGGATGACCTGCTTGCACAGCTCATTGCCGAGCTTGGCATGCACAAGAAGGTAACCCCAGTCTCTTTGTGATGAATCAGGTGTGATGTGTTTTTCTTTTACTTAACCACCTTGTTGTTCTGCAGGACGTGTCCAAAAAGAATGAGCGCTGCTCCATCAACGAAGTTCACCTGGTCATCATGAGACTGCTCAGCGTCTTCATGTCTCGAACCAAGTCTGGCTCCAAATCCTCTTCTGAGGTACATCATCTTTCTTCAAACTTCATAGTATGTTCAAAGCCACAAAACTCACATAACATTTTCTACGTGACTACGCTTTTTACTCCTACTTTTGTGGGTATTCAAAATTAATTTGCTTGTCCAGTGTATCACATGTTGGGTGCCCCCTCTTTCTCTCTTCCAGTCATCCTCGCTGATTTCCAACGCCACAGCGACAGCCTTGCTCAGCCTGGGCGCCATTGACTACTGTCTCCATGTGCTCAAATCGCTGCTGGAGTTCTGGAAGAGTCAACAGGGTGAAGAGGAGCCTGTGACCACCAGCCAGCTCCTCCGCCCACACACAGCCTCCTCTCCTCCAGACATGAGTCCTTTCTTTCTGCGGCAATATGTCAAGGTATCACATAACAGACACAACTTTAAAAGAAAAACAGATCTTTTGCATAAGGACTGTTGATGACAACTTGCTCTGTTGCTCCTGCTTTCAGGGACATGCTGCTGATGTGTTTGAAGCCTACTCCCAGCTGCTGACTGAAATGGTGCTCCGGCTGCCTTATCAGATCAAGAAGATTGCTGACACAAACCCACGTATCCCTCCCCCTGTCTTTGACCATTCCTGGTTCTACTATCTGTCTGAAGTAAGCATTTGAGTGTATTAGCCAGTTATGTGATATTCCTTTTCAACAACTGTTCATGAACGACTTAAATACAACCGGTCAATTCTCTCTCCCTTTGCTCCTCAGTATCTGATGATCCAACAGACCCCGTTCGTCAGGAGGCAAGTCAGAAAGCTGTTGCTGTTTATCTGTGGCTCCAAGGAAAAATATCGTCAGCTGCGGGATCTGCACACTCTTGACTCCCATGTGCGCAGCATCAAGAAGCTTTTAGAGGAGCAAGGCATCTTCCTCCGGGCTGGCGTGGTCACAGCCACGTCTGGCTCAGCTCTACAGTATGACACACTCATCAGTCTGGTGAGTGTCCTCTGAACAGACACTAAGATTTACTCATTCAGGACTTTTTTGGATGCTTTGTATAAAATGTTAACTTCATACATACACGTTCATTGTTTTTTGCCTTAATAGGCTAACATGTTCTGGTATTTAAATAGTCGGGTGGTCTTGATTTTGTTATATTTTTCTGTATTTGTGCTGTATTTCTTTGCTCTTTCAGCTGCTTTAAGAATTGAGATTTTTTCACTTCCTGTGCTTGAGTGTAACATGTTTCTCTTGCTGCAGATGGAACACCTGAAAGCTTGTGCTGAAATTGCCACTCAGCGGACGATCAACTGGCAGAAGTTCTGCATGAAGGACGACTGTAAGTTGATTTTGATCAGTTTTTGTAAATAGAAACAAATCAACTTTTAAGGCCAGTGTTGTAAACATTGTTTGTGTCTCTTCTCTCTCCTCTTATCTGTTGTTCTCTCCTCTTTCCAGCTGTGTTGTACTTCCTGCTCCAGGTCAGCTTCCTGGTAGATGAGGGTGTTTCTCCAGTACTTTTGCAACTGCTCTCCTGTGCCCTGTGTGGCAGCAAGGTGCTGGCCAGCTCCTCCTCCTCTTCTTCGTCATTCTCAGGAGGAGGCTCTGGTAGTGCTGGGCAGACGGGGGCTTCTCAGTCCTCTCAAAGCAAATCCTCCAGTAAAAAGAGCAAAAAAGAGGACAAGGAGAAAGACAAAGAGGGTGAGGCGACAACACAAGCTTTCTCATGCTTCATACTAGAGCTGCTTGTTTAGACAGCACATATGCTACACATACACATCACGTGAACCTGAACAGGATGTGCAGATATCAGAAATGGGTAGTAGATGCCAGTGTCCTGACTTTTGTATTTTTGTGGACTGACAACAGGTGATGGAGTTGGCAGCCAGGAGGATCAGTTGTGTATGGCTCTGGTCAGTCAGCTTAACAAGTTTGCAGACAAGGAGACACTCATTCAGTTCTTGCGCTGCTTCCTGCTGGAGTCCAACTCATCTGCTGTGCGCTGGCAAGCCCACTGCTTGGCATTACATATCTACAGGTATGATTTAAACACATACGATATACAGAGAGCTCACTTTAGTCCCACTCTCTCATACTGTCACTTTGTCTCTCTCTCTCTCTCTCTCACTCACACACACACACACACAGGCTGTTTTACACAAGAAAACCTCTTCTCATGTTTCGTCTTAAATTTAGAATAGTTTAACAATCATGAATAAAGCACCCATGAATAAACAATGGTATGAATTTGTGAAAAGAAGCATGATTAAATGGTGAAATCATAACTCGGGTTGGTGGCTTACGCATGAATCTCTCTGTAGGAACTCCAGCAAATCTCAGCAGGAGCTGCTGCTGGAACTGACTTGGGCCATCTGGCCTGAGCTCCCTGCATATGGCCGCAAAGCTGCCCAGTTTGTCGACCTGCTTGGATATTTCTCACTCAAGACCCCTCAGACAGAGAAAAAGGTTTGTTTGAATCCATCATAGGCTATTGTTCTTCTGATATTTATTAGTTTAATTTACATAATAAACTATTGCTTGTTTGGCTGCTCTTTGATGTTGTTAGGCTCTCTTACCTAAGACACAAGGAGAGTTTGACACAGTAATGGGACTTTTCAATGTATGAATTATTAAAAAATTTAAAAATGTCCATGTATTGCTCAAAGATTTTATCATGTTTTTAAATCTTTGATCATTCAGCAGAACATAGCACTTTCAGTAATAATGCTGTGAAGTCTTTCTCTTCTCTGTTGCAGCTGAAGGAATATTCCCAGAAGGCTGTGGAAATCCTGAGGGCACAGAACCATATTCTGACAAATCACCCCAACTCCAACATCTACAAGTAGGTCTAAACAAACATGCTATCTTGTGACAAGGAGAGCGCAATCTTAAGTAATGGACATTAGCTTCAGGATCTCATTTGTGTTCTCTCCTTCAGCACTCTGTCGGGTTTGGTGGAGTTTGATGGTTTTTATCTGGAGAGTGACCCCTGCTTGGTGTGCAACAATCCTGAAGTTCCCTTCTCAGTATGTGCAACACATCCTCACTTAATGGACACAACTTCTAGCTCAAAAACTACTATTTGGAATAAACACTATTATTTTTTTTTATTGTTGTCAATTAAAAATTCATTGTTTTCTTCTATTTGTCCTCCAGAATATCAAACTGTCATCTATCAAAGTGGACACCCGCTACACCACCACACAACAGGTTGTCAAACTCATTGGCAGCCACACCATCAGCAAAGTAACAGTGAAGATCGGTGACCTCAAACGCACCAAAATGGTCCGCACCATCAACCTCTACTACAACAACAGGACTGTACAAGCTATTGTGGAGCTGAAGAACAAGTATGTTTCACTCATCTGTTAATCTAACTCTTCACCCTCTCTTAATTTTTTCTGTCCACCTCCCTGTTTTCATTTCAGTGATTAGAAACCAATAGTATTTATTAATAATGCTGTTGGACTTTCTCACTCTACATCTCTGTCCCTAATTACATGTGCTCACTTAGTGGTTGATAAACTAGTGATGAACTTTTAAAATTCAAATTTTACGTAGTGGCCACTTGCCACAGTAGAAACAAAATGTCACTTTCCTTCACTTTACAGTATAACATTAAAGCTCTTCTGTTCTTTCTGTTTTTAGGCCGGCTCGCTGGCACAAAGCGAAGAAAGTTCAGCTGACTCCGGGACAAACAGAGGTGAAGATTGACCTTCCCTTACCCATCGTCGCATCCAACTTGATGATCGAGTTCTCTGATTTCTACGAGAACTACCAGGCGTCCACCGAGACCCTGCAGTGTCCACGCTGCAGTGCATCTGTGCCAGCCAACCCTGGTGTGTGTGGCAACTGTGGCGAGAATGTGTATCAGTGCCACAAATGCAGGTGAGCAGCAGGTTTGCTCTGCAGTTCTGGGAAAAGTAGGAGAAGTGATTGGAGTGATTGTATTTTAACTTGGTGTTTTTTTTTTTTTTAAATCAGGTCTATCAACTATGATGAAAAAGATCCCTTCCTGTGCAATGCCTGTGGTTTCTGCAAATACGCCAGATTTGACTTCATGCTGTATGCAAAACCATGCTGTGCTGTGGATCCCATTGAGAATGAGGAAGACAGGAAAAAAGTAAGCAGTCACTTGTTGGGAAAGACCTGAAAGTGAAAAAGTCAGGTCAAAAAATTCAATTTGTGTGCCAAAAAATAAGTTTTGTCCCCATTTTTGGTTATTAGATGAATGAAAAAGTTTCCCGAATCACTTACGTAGTCTTCATCCCTATCTTCAACTTAACCTCTTTTAATCTTTAATGTTTTGTTTTTCTTTGCAGGCTGTAACCAACATCAACACCCTATTGGACAAAGCCGACCGGGTCTATCACCAGCTGATGGGCCACCGGCCCCAGTTGGAGAGCCTTCTGTCTAAAGTCAATGAGGCGGCACCAGAGAAGCCACAGGTCAGTACATTTGTTTTTTGAGTCTAATACCAGATGTTGGACAAGAACTTTAAGCATGAGTCATGTTAACGAGGCTTCTTTGACCACTTCTGCTAATATGAACTGAAATGTAAAGCACTCTATGTACTGATACATCACTTAAACAGCTGGGATATTATGTTGATCATTCTTTCCAAAAGCAATTTCTTAGCCATTATGAATCACTGAAGGGCTAAAATAGCTGTTGACTAACAGTATCGTCATGGCAGTAATACATCATTTCCTTTTCATAAAGCTCTCTAGCAGAACCGCTAGAGTTATGACACCAGGTCATTATATTAGTATTTTTGTTTTCTATTAAATGTTGACTTAAGATAGTCGAATAGAAAGTTTAAAAAGTCTGGGGGGGGGGGGGGGGGGTTTGTCTACGATTTTATTCCATGATATTATTTTCACCTTTTTCCTGCGTTGCCTCCAGGATGACACCGGAGCAGGTGCAGGTCTCGGTGCGTCGTCTGCCAATGTGAACAGATACATTCAACAGCTGGCTCAAGAGTACAGCGGAGACTGCAAGACATCATTTGACGAACTCTCCAAGATTATACAGGTTAGAAAGGAAAATAAGTGTTGGCATTTTTTATTGTTTGTTTTCTTGTGCACATATAACTCTGCCCTTTTCTTTTTGTTTTACAGAAAGTTCTTGCATCTCGTAAAGAACTCCTGGAGTATGATCTGCAGCAGCGAGAGGCTGCCACCAAGTCATCCCGGAGCAGCAGCAGCCACCAGCCCACCTTCACCGCTAGTCAGTACCGTGCCCTCTCTGTGCTGGGCTGTGGCCACACCTCCTCCAATAAGTGCTATGGCTGTGCCTCAGCTGTCACAGGTCACTGTATCACACTGCTCCGCGCGCTGGCCACTAACCCAGCCCTCAGACAGATCCTGGTCCTCCAGGGGCTCATCCGTGAGCTCTTTGAGTATAACTTACGGCGAGGTACAGCAGCCATGAGGGAGGAGGTACGCCAGCTCGTCTGTCTCCTCACCAGGTATGTCCCTCCTCCATGTCTCCTCTTGTAGTTGAATAGAAGACTTTGGGACAGACAATCCCACTGAAAATATAGACACTGATGCTCTTTAAACAATATATTTTACTCTTCACTGTGTGCATATACGATATGTTACAGTGTTACAGTGGTGTTACAGTGGAATTATTGGTCTGTCTCTTGATTCCTTTCGTGTTTTCCTCGCTCAGAGATCACCCAGAGGCCACCCAGCAGATGAATGACCTCATCATCGCCAAAGTGTCAGCTGCCCTCAAAGGTCACTGGGCCAATCCTGACCTGGTATGTCCTCCTCCACGTGCTGTAGGAATTAAACAAAAGACATATTGTGATTCTGTTGTTGAACTAAAACTGGTTTATGTTGGAAAATCATTTTTTTATATAAACAGTACCTTTTCAACTGAGGAATTTTCAATTTTGATATGAATATGATGTCTTTGTTTTCCAAACAGGTTAGTAATCTGCAGTATGAAATGCTGCTGCTGACAGACTCCATTTCAAAGGAGGGAGGATGCTGGGAGTTACGGTTGCGATGTGGTAAGCCTGATTTCCTAACGTTTTATCGTTTATTTAAATTCTTTATTTTTTATCTCTCTTTTAAAACGTGGGAATGAAGAAATAGTTTCTGTCTGACACAGCTGATTGAAGGCTGACATGTGAGGAGATAAATACTTCAATCCTGTCCAATTCTCACCGAAGGGCAACAGTCTTTGTGTTTACAATATGAGTCTTGCAAAAAAATACTAATACTACAGAGAGGTAGTCTGTGACTGGTTGGTTTTGAGAAGATAAACACAGGTCCCATTTTAAAGCCCCATTTTAGAAATGCTGTTATCTCCTGTGATATCTGTCAATGCTAAAATGAACCAAACTGTCCAATGCTATTTGGTCAGTTCTGATCAGGGAGGCAAGAGATCAATTAAGTTTTAACTGGCAACTTCTCACTCTGTGTCTTGCTTCTTTATTGTTGCTTGCTGTTAGAGACATCATTGTGTTTGATTGCAAGTGAGGTCTGTGTCTAAAAGTGTTGTGTTTTTTGTTCATGTAGCCCTCAGTTTGTTCCTCATGTCGGTGAATATAAAGACACCTGTAGTGGTGGAAAACATCACTCTCATGTGCCTGAGAATCCTGCAAAAACTGATCAAACCTCCAGCTCCCACTAGCAAGAAGAACAAGGTAAATATTCTGTAATCCTGCTGCTCAGTTATGGTTTTCCTTTGCCTTTAGTGAGGCGTTGTAATGCCACAGGTGCAGGAGTACCAGAGACCGTTTTGCAAGATGTGTTCCAGAAGATGAAAAGCTGAATGTCCTTTTATTTAAATTAGAAAAATAATTAGGAATTTTATATTTCTTTAAAAAGGTGCTGGCTCAGGAAATGTAAGAGTTACATATGTAGTGACTGTCAGTTACCACTTGGTGATGTATGCATGTTTTTTTTTCAGTGTGTTTATGGCTAAAATGTCTATTTGTTTTAAGGATGCTGCTATTGAGTCTCTGACCACAGTCAGGCCCTACAGTAATGAAATCCACGCCCAGGCCCAGCTGTGGCTCAAGAAGGACCCTAAAGCATCTTATGAGGCCTGGAAAAAATGCCTCCCAGCAAGATGTAAGTACCGTGTCTGAACAAATAGACAGTACATCAGTGGAACAGCACAGTTTTCTAAATGTAATAATGAAAACTGATAATACGTTTTTCACAATTGAATTTATGTTGATGACCACAGGCCAGGAGACCATGTCGAAGCCTCAGGGGAAGGCTGAGTTGCGGAAGCAGTACCTGCTGGAGAAGTATGTGTGGAAGTGGAAGCAGTTCATGAGGTCCAGAAAAGGTGAAAGCCTTTTCCCTCGCCTGCTCAAGCTGAGTCACAACAACTGGCTGCGGCAGGTAAAAAAAAAAAGTGCTTTTTGAGCTCTGCTTGTTTTCCTTATTAGTCTCACAAGTGCACATATAAATATCCTTTTTTAGAAATTAGATTGAGCCAGTGACTGTTTTAACATTGAGAAATTTTAATGTTATGTTGTGGCTTGTTATTTCATTAACTGGTCAGTGCAGCTTCTTTAAATGAAATTGTTGACACAATTTATATTTGCTGCAGGTCCTTTTCACGCCTGCCACTCAGGCAGCCAGACAGGCAGCTTGCACTATTGTGGAGGCCCTGACCACAATCCCCAGCCGCAAGCAGCAAGTCCTGGACCTGCTCACCAGGTATGAGCCTCAAACAGAAAAGTAGCAAGACGAAAAAATGTCCCATTGTGCAGTTTTATGGGATGTACATAAACTGTTAGTAGATTACAGGAACATTTCCTCAGTACAAAAAGTTAGTGTGAAATGTTATTAAATATAATGTATGCTGTGCAAGTAAATACGCCTGGCATAAAAGAAAATTTTAAATTATTGTACTATTTTTAGGCAAATCACATGCTTCTGCTTAGCTTTATTGGGGTTTACCAAAAGTATGAAGCAGAAATATGGAAACTGTCTAAAAGACAAAAAAAGTAGGTTTGGGCACATAAATCCCATCTGAAAGTCAGACATACTGTTAATTGCTCTGTTTACTGTGTGTCTGTTAGTTATCTGGATGAGCTGAGTGTGGCTGGAGAGTGTGCGGTGGAGTACCTGGGTCTGTACCAGAAGCTCATCAAGCCAACTCACTGGAAGGTTTACCTGGCGGCCCGTGGAGTCCTGCCCTACATCGGCAACCTGATTACCAAGGTAAAGCCTTAAAGTTCAAAATAAATGCATTTTATAGTAATATAGTGTTTTTGTAGAATATCTCTATGTGCCGCTGTTTGTCAAGTTTTATTAAATGCAGTGAAATTCATTAGGTATCCTAACTGAGTAGATATCATACTTTATGTCAGTTTCACCTTATAAAACTAGAGCTTTCTATCTTCTGTTTAGGAAATAGCCAATCTGCTGGCTCTGGAGGAGGCTACACTGAGCACAGACCTGCAGCAAGGCTACGCCCTCAAGAGCTTGACTGGTATGCTACTTTTCATCCTATTGTTGATGTGACAATAAAATCTGACAGGAATCTGTAGGGTTTAGGCGAGACTTTCACCAACCTTATAGAGTCAATAATACAGATTTTTGTACCACAAGGAGATTTGAGGCTCCTACATTTTTGAAAGTTGCTTTGATGCCTGTTCTTGAGTATTTGAATAAATATTGTGTTTGGTGCCACTGCAGGTTTGCTGTCCTCGTTCGTGGAGGTCGAGTCCATTAAGCGGCATTTCAAAAGCAGGTTGGTCGGCACGGTGCTCAACGGCTACCTGTGCCTGAGGAAGTTGGTTGTGCAGCGCACCAAGCTCATCGATGAGACTCAGGACATGCTGCTTGAGATGCTGGAGGACATGACGACAGGTCTGCACTGACATGAAATCTAACCACGTTGCAAATTGTGGCTCCGCTGTTGCATTTTATTATTTTAGCAATTTTTGTTTTCATATTTAATAGTGTTAAAGAAAATCTTTGGTCTGGTCATATTTACAAAGAGATTTGCTTTGATGAATTATTATTACTCAAACTGAATGTTTGCAGAATCTGGCTCGGTCTCGTTCCAGCTGCACGCCAGTAGAGTAGTGGAGCATCTGTTCTTCAATAGCCTCATCTATAATATACTTTAGTTCAGAATTGTTTTGCCAAGATTTTCATTTAGATAACAGATCCTTGTGGCTCCACAAAGTCAGTAACAAATGAAAAGCATCATAAAAAATTATTTTTAAGTTAGCTGCCAATATAGGCATTCAAATACATTCACAAGTGAATGTACCACCAGCTAGAATGGTAGCAAATCGTCTCTGGCAGCCACAACAGAGCAGGAACGTGGTGCAGCCGGACTCTGTGTACATTAGTCTTTCTTTATTGTTTCCACTACTCAGTAGAATAAGTAAATTAGAAATCTACTTCTGTTTTCATGAAGTAATGTAGCAAAATCATTGTATTTGTTTAAAACAATCCTGTTTTGTTGTTCATAGGTACTGAGTCTGAAACCAAAGCCTTCATGGCCGTGTGCATTGAGACTGCAAAGCGGTACAATCTGGATGACTACAGGACACCCGTGTTCATTTTTGAGAGACTGTGCAGCATCATTTATCCTGTGAGTAACCTTTAATCTGCTGTATTTCAATTTTAAAAAAGTCATACAGAATACTGCTCTTAAATCCAGTGTAGCTGTGAATTTTCCTTCATATGAAGCTTCTGTGTCATCCTTTGCGTTCAGGAGGAAAACGAGGTGACAGAGTTCTTCGTGACCCTGGAAAAGGATCCCCAGCAGGAGGACTTCCTCCAGGGCCGCATGCCAGGAAACCCCTACAGTAGCAATGAGCCCGGGATCGGCCCTCTAATGAGGGACATCAAGAACAAGATCTGCCAAGACTGCGACCTGGTGGCGCTTCTTGAAGACGACAGCGGCATGGAGGTAAAATGATCAAACTCTTTGTTGTTTTCTAAAAGCTGACATGTTACAAGAAATATATTTGATGCTACTCTGTTCTCTTCAGCTTCTGGTGAACAACAAAATCATAAGCTTGGATCTGTCAGTAGCAGAAGTCTACAAGAAGGTCTGGTGCCCTACAAATGAGGTGAGAGTCCTAATGAGTTTGTCAGTGACAGAACGACCCTTTTACAACATTTGGACTTGTGTAAATTTTCATTCAGTTCTTATAACAGTCTTTAAAGCAGTGTAATGATGCATTTATTGTTAGTCATGGAGCCTGTTGTCTTTCTCTTTCAAGGGTGAGCCGATGAGAATCATTTATCGAATGAGAGGTCTGCTGGGAGACGCAACTGAGGAGTTCATAGAGTCACTGGACTCAACCACAGGTTAGATTTACTGTTAATTCACAGTTTGTTCGTAATTATGAGTCAAAGCTTCTTAACGTCTCATAATCTACATGTTCTTTGCCATCACGTGTGCCTATATGGAAAAGATGAACGTGTAATATCTCATTATGATACAGAGGGAAAAAAATTTAAAACGTTTTCACCTTTTTACAGATGAGGAGGAGGACGATGAAGAGGTCTACAAGATGGCAGGAGTCATGGCACAGTGTGGAGGACTGGAGTGTATGCTGAACCGGCTGTCTGGAATTAAAGATTTTAAACAAGGACGACACCTGCTCACTGTAAGCCAGCTCAACAATAAATCACTTATCTAGACTGAAATCTAAGATTTCCTGGTTTCCTTGGTTACTGTTCAGGCAGCAGTTTATAATTATGTACATGAGAAATAAAATGGTTTTGTAACATATTCCAACAAAAATATTGGGAATGAAGGCAGATCAAAGTCTGTATTTTTATCACATTTTCAAGCTTTGACCCCATCAGCGTGGCTCTTTTGTAACATGTTAGCTATTTCAGTAGTTAACATAGAGAGTAAATCATAGGCCGTGTAGAATACAGCAATGAACTTGATACTTTGGGAAATCTGGCATTTACAGCAGCAGGAAAAAAGTGATCACTTTGCAGTTCATCAGTAACAGCAGAGCTACAGGTTGATCAGTGTGTTTTTCACTCACAGGTTTTGCTCAAGTTGTTCAGTTATTGTGTGAAAGTGAAGATCAACAGGCAGCAGCTGGTCAAACCAGAGATGAACACACTTAACGTCATGCTGGGAACTCTGAACCTGGTGAGTGTGACATTAGTGTGGAGGATGGTCATTCTGGTGCAGAAAAATGCAGTCAATCAAATTTTAATGCATTTTTATGCAGGATTTTTATTTTCCAAGTCTTTTAAAACTACATATTTATGTCTGTTTTCTGTCAGGCTTTAGTGGCAGAACAGGAAAGCAAAGACAGTGGTGGAGCCTCCATAGCGGAACAAGTTCTGAGCATCATGGAGATCATTCTGGATGAAGCCAATGCAGAGATTTCAGAGGATAAGGTAAGCATCGAAAACACATTCACTCCTCCAAGTAAAGAAGAAAATTCTGACACCATAATATTACCAAAACCTGAAAAATCCTATTCTTGCAATTGTTTGATTTAAACTTGTTGGACTTGCTTGTTTTTTGCAGGGTAACCTGCTGCTCACTGGAGACAAAGATCAACTGGTCATGTTGTTAGACCAGATCAACACCCTGTTCGTGCGCTCCAACCCCAGCGTGCTGCAGGGTCTGCTGCGCATCATCCCATACCTGTCATTCGGTGAACTGGAGAAGATGAGGATCTTGGTGGAGCGCTTCAAACCATGTTGCAGCTTTGACAAGTGGGCATCACTCAGCTTTCACTTACAAATGAGAGAAAATATGTGGAGTTTCAAAATGGATAACGTCTAGGCTTTCAATGGATAGAAACACATTTTCTGCCAGTACGAAAAGTTATTATGGAGCAAATCAGGCTGATCATTCAGACAGAGTTGTGCCACTCCGAGTGCCATGTGTGTACGGAGAGTGTTTTAGTATTGAAATTCATGACTGAGTAAAACTGACCCCTGTCTTTGTTTTCTAAGGTATGACGAGGAGCATAGTGCAGATGACAAAGTGTTTTTGGATTGCTTCTGTAAAATTGCTGCTGGAATCAAAAATAACAGCAACGGCCATCAGCTGAAAGATCTTATTCTCCAGAAAGGAATCACACAGAGTGCATTGGACTACATGAAGAAACATATCCCAAACGCCAAAAAGTACGTTTCCTAGTTTCAAGTGTTCAAAGATAGTCCATCAAAACCTGTGATATAATCAAATATAAGTGCTTGATTGGTTAAACTGTTTTCTTCTTCTTAGTCTGGACGCGGATGTCTGGAAGAAGTTCCTCTCTCGACCAGCTCTACCCTTCATTCTCAGATTGCTCCGTGGTTTGGCTACCCAGCATCCCCCCACACAGGTACCAAATACCATAGAAGAGTCGTTAAGAGATGGACCTTTTAAAATGTTTGACCCTTCTTGCAAACTCGGCATCAAAAACCTTGGACTATCTTAACCGGATGTCTTCTTATCCTCTGTGCAGGTGCTGATAGGCACTGATTCAATAACCAACTTGCACAAGCTGGAGCAGGTATCCAGTGACGAAGGCATCGGCACGTTGGCCGAAAACCTCCTGGAGGCTCTGAGGGAGCACAGCGACGTCAACTTGAAGATAGAAGCAGCCCGCAGGGAAACCAGAGCAGAGAAGAAGCGCATGGCTATGGCCATGAGACAGAAAGCTCTGGGAACACTGGGCATGACGGTACTCTTTTCCTCTTTTATATAACGTTTCTCTTTTTTTTTTTCTCCAATAAGTTCTTTTTATTTTTCTTCATTTTGTTTAAATGCTTCTCATTTGTATCTCTGCCACTTTGTTTCACTGTTTTTAACACAGCACAATGATATACTGATGTTTTTTGGGTTTTTTTTGCCTTACAGACTAATGAGAAGGGCCAGGTGGTGACAAAGACCTCACTGTTGAAGCAAATGGAGGAGCTGATAGAGGAACCAGGCTTGACCTGCTGTATCTGTAGAGAAGGTTACAAGTTCCAGGTACAACAACACCAGAGATGGTGACAAAAGTCACACTGTTTAGTTTTGAGTATCAGCTGCCACTGATATAACTAGTAATATAACAGCTAATATTATGAAACATGCTGACTTGGAAATCTTCTTGTGTACAGAACCAGCTTGTGTTCTGAATTAACATTTCGGTTCTTGTCTCTCTTTTTCTAGCCAACCAAAGTCCTGGGGATTTACACTTTCACAAAACGTGTGGCCTTGGAGGACTTTGAAAACAAACCCCGCAAACAGCAGGGCTACAGCACTGTGTCGCACTTTAACATAGTCCACTATGACTGCCATCTGGCAGCTGTCAGGTAACAACATCTGCATAAACATCTGCATGTACCTGCTGATGTTTAGAATACCTCAGAAATTGTCTGCTGTGATCTCACTTTTCATTCAATATAATCACCTTTTTATTTTTCCTTTTCCCCGGGGCAGACTGGCCCGTGGCCGAGAGGAGTGGGAGAGTGCCGCTCTTCAGAACGCCAACACCAAGTGCAATGGACTGCTTCCTGTGTGGGGGCCACATGTGCCAGAATCAGCGTTTGCTACATGTTTAGCAAGGTTAAAACACGCATCAGCACACATACAGACATCAAAATATTCTTTGATTGGTCACACAGTGAATCATTCCCAACTGGATTTCTCTCTGGCACACAGGCACAACACATATCTGCAGGAGTGCACAGGCCAGCGGGAGCCCACGTACCAACTCAACATCCACGACACCAAACTGCTGTTCCTCCGCTTTGCTACCGAACAGTCGTTCAGCGTGGACACAGGAGGAGGAGGCCGAGAGAGCAACATCCACCTCATCCCCTACATCATCCACACTGTGCTCTATGTGCTCAACACGTATGAACCTTTTTACCTGACTATAAAAAATGCATTCAGTCAGTCCGGGTGCCCAGTTTCTAGATGTATGACAGTGATGAAGTGTAAAGATGACACATGAACCACCAGTCCCTCTATTTGATCAAAACTCAGCTGGTATGTTTACTGTCTCACTTTGAAAACTCAGTACAAGAGCTACGTCACGGGAGGAGAAGAACCTGCAGAGTTTCCAGGAGCAGCCATGTGAGAAATGGGTGGAGAACTCGTACGAGGTTGAAGGGCCGCACTATTTCACCATCTTGGCCATGCACATCATGCCACCTGAACGCTGGAGGACTTCACGGATGTACTTCCTACGAAGACTCCTGGTCACCGCACACGCCCGCAAGGTCTCAGCAGTCGGCACCAACAAGTATGAAACTGCAGGATTAAATTGCTTTTTCATGTTTTGTGTCTCTTCAGGAAGATGTTTGTAGTTTGGAAGGAGCATTTCTTACATATCAATGTTTGCTTAAAGCAGATTTGTTTGATTGTACTGAATGACTATATTTAGTAAAACAAGCCTTCATCTTCCTTTTTTCCTTTTATTATCAGACTCACAGATAAAGCACCAAAGGAATATGCAGTCTATCGCTCGCCTCTTCTCTTCTGGGGTCTGGTGGATCTGGTCTACGACATGTTTAGGGTAAATGTGTTATGATTTCAAATCTACTGTTCATGTTGATGCCACAAACTTGACCTCAATGATATTCTCCTGTATTATGTATTAGGTCAGGATGCTTTGATCGACTGTGCACTGATTGGTCTAAGCTGACGTGACTCGATTAGTGTAACCTCGCACGTCATAATTTGTTTCAAGTCTGCTGTGCTTGAGCTTCAGAAATGTTTGGGAAAATGTAGCGTGTGTGTGGATACTGCTGCACTACTTGATCAGTAAAAGATCTTCGCTACTGAAGAGCTGTTTGATTCAGAAAACAGCGACGCTACCACCACACTGCTGAGAAATGTAGTTAAGCTAAAACGCTACAACAAGTAGCAACGCTACTGCCCAACACTGGTCACGGAGACATGTTTAATCCATCTTTTTAGTGCATGTAAAAATAAATCAAAGATAACTCATAAACTCAGGCTTGATGAACAGTGACACAGCAAAAGGAGACCGCTGAATGTTTGGGGCAAAAACAAAAACCTCCGAATGCAGTCGAGCAAACTTTTGACCGCAGCTGGACTATCGTGCTGTGTTGTTGAAGCACAGGTGATGTAACATTTGAGATATGTCAGCTGTTACTTGACTAACTTCTCTCACTGCCTTTTTCTTCTCTGCTCTTCGGCCGTGCAGAAAGTACCCACCAGCAACACAGAGGGGGGCTGGTCCTTCTCGCTGGCAGAATATGTCCGTCACAACGACATGCCCATCTACGAGGCGTCAGAGCGCGTGCTCAGGGCCTTCCAGGATGAATTCATGCCCGCCGAATCCTTGTCAGAGTTCTTTGATGTAGTAGGTCAGTATACATGCACACCTGATCACCTTTATAGATTATACTAACAGGACAAATCTACAACAACCCAGCTGTTAGAGTCGGGATGTCTTCTCTGTTGCATCTCTACTTTGTCATTTATGACGGGTCGACTCCCGGCTTTAGATTGTTTCCTGGTCTAAGATCTAAACTGCAATGTGGCGTGAATGTTAACAAGAAACCTTACATTACGTTTCTCTTCCAGGTCTCCTTTCTGATATCGCCGACCCAGACCTCTTCCTGCAGGATTTGTTGAACTCTTTGCCCTGATGGCCAACCTCACCCCACACCCTCCAAAAGAAAAACGAAACACACAACAGCCCTGCAACATAACGTTGGGACACCTACCAAATCTCTCTTTTTACACACTGACACACACACAGAGTACACACACACACACAGTATACACCATGCTTCCTTCTCACCTCCCTCCCCCATATGACAACTTCAAATTAACTTAAGCAGAAACTATGTGTAGTCTAAAAAAAAAATCATCCACTTCTGGCAACATCTATGTAACATTAACACAAAAACACAACGCTGTTAAAGGATTGGGGGGGGAACACACTAAAGCAGAATTTACACGTTGCCCCTCTGATTCAGACCACATCAGTCCAGAGTTGAGGACGTAACTCCATCCCGGACCCGCTGATGATGAAACCAGAGACGTGTGTATTTTCTGGTTCCCGACTGTTACCGCCAACAAACCCGAAGCTTCATCGTTGTTCTATGTTTAAAGGACATCAGAGATCGTCACAGAACGGCAGGCTGCTCTCTGTGGTGACGAGAGAATCAAATTATTCACGCTAACAAGCAACAGTTGTCTGGTTGAGGGAATAACTTGTGAATTCTGTTTTAGGGTGGACGTTTTTGGGCTTTTGAAATTCCTTCCCCTCCCTATATTGGGGTGCAATGTTAAGGTAACTAAAAATGTTTTGGGATTTGACCCACCACGTATTAAGAGTGGAATTTGATTTTATCTTGTTTTCCTTTTTTTGTTTCTTTGGTTT
This sequence comes from Thunnus albacares, assembly GCF_914725855.1. Lineage (NCBI taxonomy): Eukaryota > Metazoa > Chordata > Actinopteri > Scombriformes > Scombridae > Thunnus > Thunnus albacares. The sequence continues at coordinate 13,300,811 of NC_058110.1, read as the reverse complement.
AAGTTTGTTTTTGGTCAGGGCTTTTTAAAATGGCAGAAGTGTCACATGGTTGCGAGCTGACTTGTCCTTTTCTTCCGGGATTTTTGCTGTTTGGTCTTCATGTAGGTTCTAACTGGAATTTGAGTGATGGACAGGAAAAAAGTTTTTGTTTCATTTAGTGCGTATGTTTAAGGTTTCTTTTATCAACCTCAGAAGCAACATGGGGAAAATAACGATGAATAAAAGTTTGTTTTAATTTCGTCCTGTGACGAAGTGAACTTTGGACTTTGTGAATGATTCCATCTGTTGCAATGAAATTTCAGACCTGTCTAAATTAATAATAAAACAGACTTACATTATATCCTTAAACACTTTTTTTCCTTTGACTTTTTTTTTTTGTCATTCAGTTTGTTTTTCACCAGTTTCTTTATCTCTCAAGCCTCTCTTCACTCTGTAAGATTTGGGTATTCCCCAAAATAACCGGCAACACTCTTCTGTCAATCCCCAGGACTGATTTCTGGAAAGCAAAGTGCCGCTGAGTTTTCTCCTCAGCGATTGATCTACTTTTCAACATACAGTTAAAACACGGAGTCCTTGTACTTGAGAGCTGAATGCATGGTGTGGAGTTCACCCAGTTTATTGTTAATTCGCCTATTCCCGCTGCTACAATGTTCAAATGTTGCTGAATGTCTGCTTTTTGAATTTAGTCTATGATTAATAAAGCCGTAATAATTCCAAATCTGATCCAGGGTAACCTCTTCTGTTTACACTCTTTAAAAGGATGCATCACTTTCTGTATCTAAACTAAAACTGCACAAATGTTTCAACTCAGCATATGATGGTGCTAATAGGCCTTATTTACTTTTTACATTTTGACATGTCACAGTAGGAGAAGCACAGGTGTAAATAATAAAATTTATGATGGATTTATTCCATTTAGCTGCTTCAGTTTCATGGTGCTGGTACTCTGTGTGTGCTGGATCATTGTCACACTGTCATAACTTTCTGACACAGAGATATTATTGATGTTAACAGTAACAGTTGTGCTTTTCCTGCTATGACAAGTAAAACTCTGCTGTGAAAAAGACCTGCACTGTTATTGCTGTTAAAATGTCCTGTGAAGAGACAAAGAATTGACAAATTTATAATGTATTGTTTTAGAGTGGGGGTTTTTTGTTGCATTGAATTAGATTTTTACTGGATTAGAAAGCTGCTGTAATATAAGGTTAAAATGCAGCACAAACTATAGAGCTTATTTCACAGCTATTACATTTTTGAGGTCAAAACAGCAGCCTTCAACTGCCACATTTTAACTAATGTTTAGCCCTTTATGGTGTTGACCTGCTATTTTTTTTATTAGTCACCCCCATTCACATTTCCAGCATTCCCAGTACAGACAGACAGGATGACCTCACAGAGCATGAGAACTGTTGTAGATGGGAAATCTCCGTCAGCGAACTGTTATTCTTTCTATGCAACAATAGAAGAATGATCCACATAATATCAGAGCACATCACTGCACTTTTTTCACAGGTTGAGATTCACTCTGGCAGATTACTTAACACCTGAGATTATAACAAAACCGCTACATGGCCCTTAGACAAGGCTTATAAAACTCCACAGGCTCCAGCAGGACATGCACACTACTGCTACACACCGGGGTTACAACAACCTGAACATGTGGCTTCAAAAGACGAAGTCTCTCATCTCAGCAGTTTTTTTCTGCTCTTTCACACTTGAAATCAGAGCAAAGACTGTGAGGACTTTTCAGGGAACAGTTTTGATGAAGACTTTCACCTGTGCTTCTCCAAGCTTTGCCGTGGATTATATCTGAGGTATTATTTTATAAAGGCCACTGGAGGGCGATATTCTTTAAGACGTTGCAATATGGGCGACATGACAATTGTAGCTCTCCATTTCCAGTGTAAACTGGGAATAAGATACAAAATACACTTTTAATTTTGACTCAAGACCATGACTACATGGTATGGAGCATCTAGTCTATAGTTTGCATTTGAGAATGGCTGGTCAAAATAATCTGTAACAACACAAACTGTAAATAAACATCAATATCAATTTATTTTCACTTTGCATATGAAAGCACATATTGCACATTTCACTTGTAGCTTTCAGCGAGACATTTATACATGGAAACTAAAAATAACATCATTCACAATGTCTTAACAACATTAAACAAGTAGTATGCATTGGCATAAACATTTCACCTTTATACAAAGGAATATGGCTTTTAATTCCACACAACCTCGACAACGTGGTCTTTAAGTGACCAGTCTCAAGGAGTGCTGAGGCTCAAGGCATAAAATGCACATTTAAAGGCCCAAATGTGGACCAATAAGATCACAGTGTAGATGGTCACAGATGAAGACACTCATCCTTTCCACTTTCTGTGGATGGAAAACACCCAAATAAAATGCTTAAAAAAGAAAAAAAGCTTTAAAAAAATAGATTTACAGTCCCTTTTTTTCCATCTGAAAAATATTTTTCCATCTGGATCTTCTTGACACAAAGCTGCTGTGTTCAGTGCGTCGAAGCTTGTAGATACACACACACGGAGTCCTGCACGTCCCGTCTCATTTCATCATATGTGTGTCCTCTCCTCACTGGCAGCACAGCGGCGCCACGTCCTCGGCAGGTGAGGGGAAGAGCCGCATGGCCTGTCTTGAGGATTTGTTGTAGCCGTTGTGGAAAATCAAGGCCTTCTTCACTGTGAAGAAGGAGACTGTCTTGTCCCACATGTCAGAGCTGGACATCCCAGTGTTGAGTTGGCTCTCTAGGGCTGAGCGGACCCTCACTGCTCTGTCCGTGCACTTCCTCTCCAGAATCATCATCTTACACATGCTGAGGAGAGAGAAGAAGAAACAGATGAGTGTTGGATACAGTTTTAAATGTAGACAGAAATCCACAACCACAAGAGCTATTTAAAGGGTTCGTTCACTATTTTAAATGACGAAAAAAGAACATTTTCATTCTTCACACTGGACAGTTTGTCCACATTGTCCAAGTGTCCACGTTCTGAGATAAACATCTGAGTTTTCTGCTGCTGCCACAATACAACAGAGGTGAAACAGACTTGAGTTTGTTGAAAAATGACAAGGTCTATCAAGAATCAGTGTCCTCCATAAAAACTGATGTCAGTGTCATCTGTGCAATGAAAATGACCCCCATTGTATCGGGATGCTGCTTGGTTAAATTCCAATAGAGGTAAGTAGAGAAAATATTTTTTGGTAAGTTAGGTTAACTAGTCCTTAAACAGATCACTTTGAACATCTGCCCCAAATGCAGATGGGCTTCCAATCAATGTTGATAAGACACTGAAACAAAACTGTTCTCTGTGAGTCAAATTATTGTGTCACCAACACTGATGGTTTTACAAAACCAAGACACTAAAACAGCCCGACCTTAGAATGACCTTGGATGAGTATTAAGTCATATGAAAAGATGATGGGTAAAACCAACAACTTCTAGAGTTTCCTTCATCTGAACTTACGTTGTGTGTTGATCCCTCATGGTGAATACGCAGTCAGGTGGCGTCTCGTCAGTCCAGGCCTGTGTGGGGTTCAGGAGGCGTTCAGGGTTATGATTTTACCCTCCAAGACATCCCTCCTTTATATACTTATAGCAACTCTCCCATCGATTTAATGTGATTCTGGTTCTCACAGTGTTTAGCCAATCACAAAGCAGTGTTATGACAATAGTAAGTGAATAAATTAGTTGAATTCAGGAGTTACAATGGCCCCAATCCAAACAAACAGGTGGGAGGGGCCCTTCGCAGGTCGCTTGTCGCTCAGCTGATGCGCCACAACAAGGGGGATATCCTTGTTATTGTATTGACTGGGAGTGAAATGTGGTGGGAACATGGAGGAAAACATCTGCCTGAAGACCTCCAACATGGAGCAGAAGTACATCTATTGAAAAAGAAACAGTGGACAGAGATGTTAAGTGTGAAGTTTATGACCTGAGCTTTAAGTCTTTACTTTTTTTACTTTTTAAAATTGGAGTAAACTTAGAAAAAGTTAAATCATCTCAGACTCAATCACAACTGACAGTATTTTAGTTTTTATGTTGAAAAATGAAACACTTTTAGTGCACAAATATAACAGATAATTAACTTGTTATATTTGTGTCCTATTTTTTTTTGCTGCAACAACCTCTTAATGTGGCTCAATATTCACTTACTCAACTTTTTATCTAGACAACTTAGGAGTTTTAGAACTTTTCCCTAATATACCTTGAAAACCAACTTAATCAAACTATCCATGAAGTTTCCCACCCTACACACACAAACACACACAAACACACACACACACACACACACACTCTCTATTCTTATTTATCTTTCTGTCTCTATTTCAGCCTCTCCAATTCTCACGGTGAGCGTCTCCCATGCTTGATTGGCCGACAATAGCGTACGATCCGTCCAGATGGTGTGCCTGGAAGCCCTGTTGACAGCCCTGTGTTCCCGTGTGTGTGTGTGTGTGTGTGTGTGTGTGTGTGTGTGTGTGTGTGTGTTTGTGTGTGTGTGTGTGTGTGTGTGTGTGTGTGTGTTGGGAGGGGGTTGGTCACTCAATCTTTGTTTGATGGGGCACACTTCCTTTGTGCGGCTGGCCTCAGTGTCATTAACACTGAAGTGTGGGAAGCCTGGGACCACAGTGGCTCCCACGTTCCACACAGGCAGGAAGGGAGCGTGTGACTGAGACGTGGCCAGCGGCAGGCAGGTCAGCCAGCTGTGTGTGTGTGTGTGTGGGGGAGAGAGAGAAAGTGAATGAGAGTGTGTCTGTCTGTGGCTGATGTGTGAGCATGTGCTGGGAGTGTGGAGACTGTTGAGATGTTTACACTTGAAGCACTTTTCTTCTCTAACAATTCAAATCATGTTCATCTACCATCAAATTAAAGATGACAGACTGAACTTCAAAAGCGTGGCTACTGAGCCGTTTCCACAGCAAAATGTCCAGTGTTAATGAGCACTGATTTTTTAATGACACTTATCTGGAGTTGCCAAGTGTTGAATGGAGAGTTTATGTCGATTCAGTGAGCTGATGTGGTTTAAAACTATCTGAAAATATCCAAGTAACTCTGGTGCAGTTGTGCTTTTGTAAATGGTACAGTGATCATTTTAAAGCACTGAAACTTGTTTTCAAATCCTACATGTTTCTCTCTCTATTCTGATTGAATATTAGTATCTGAAATGTTAGCTGTTAAGTTAGGGAAAACAAAATGAGTTATAAATTAATAATATAATTATGAACCAGAATTATCCTTCTCTGAGATATTTTTTTCTGAAAAGTTGCTGCCTACTAAACAAGAAGAGCTCAGAGAAAACTAATACATAAATCTCTCATGTGAAAGAATCAATGTTGCTCTAACTTTGGCAGATCTCACGTAGGACCCCTCTTTGGTTACTGCTTATAAGATTCTGATTAAGAAAGGATGTTTTATTAACAGGCTGATTTGGTTTGTGTGTGTGCATTCTCTTTGCTTTATCAAGTAGATTTAATCCAAAAACTTAAAGAGAAGCTCTTTTGCTATCCATCTCTGAGACGTCTCAACTGTTGCACAGCTCCATGAAGGAAGTCTGCCGTGTCAAACCGGTGGAAGCGGCTGCATGTTGGTCTTTTCTAATGGCTGGCCCTCTGTAACACCCACGTGTGCCTGGTGGCAGAGGCACTTTGTGCTCAATTACGTCGCGGTGGAGATGACATGAGAGAGCGGCATGCTTCCCTCTGGGGTCACCACTTTCCCATATCAACACAAGCACTGGGTCACTCTCCCAGCTACACCCCCTCCTCCCTCCCCCGCCACCCCACCCCGGGCTCTTTCTCTCGCAGTCTATTCCTCCACCTGCTCCCCGGAGACACACTCATTGTCCCCACGGCTATAAACACTTCATTGAGCATGTGGCAGCCCTGCGTTCCTCAAAGCCCTTCCCAGCGCTCTCATTGGCCGGGGGACTGTGAGAAACTCCAACAAGCCCAAGACCCACACATTCATATGGAGATTTGGGTGTATAAATACAGGGCAGAGGCAGAGGAGAAGGCAGCTCAGATTCAACTGGCTCTTCGAACCGAGCAGAACAACTCTGACTCACAGCTATGGCACCCACTGTTTTTGGACAAGCAAACTTCTCTAAGGAACACCTGACTCCAGCTCATAAGGTAAGAACTATTTCTATGAATTCACTTAACTCCCTTTTTGAATTGTGTTCATATAATTTGAAAAAAAAAATCCAATATTCAAGAGGACTAAATGTTTTTTCCCTCTCATTTTCAGCTGAGAAAGCCAATGGTGGAGAAACTGCGTAGAGATCGCATCAACACCAGCATCGAGCAGCTGAAATCCCTGCTGAGTCCTGAGTTCCTCAGGCAGCAGCCCGACTCCAAGCAAGAGAAAGCTGACATCTTGGAGATGGCTGTGTCCTATCTGAGGGGCTGGCAGCAGCAGAAGCAGCAGCAGCAGGCAAGCATGACCTCTGGCCTGATGTCGGCCGGCGACGGCTACTCCTGCTGTGTGCAGGAGGCCGTCAGCTTCCTGTCCCACTGTGAGGTCCAGACTCAGGCCCACAGGCGGCTGCTCAGCCACTTCCAGGGCCTGCAGGCGTCCAGCAGGACCAGCCACAGTCCCTGCACCCTCTCCCCTCCGGGCTCACCGCTCCATCAGGTCAGCTCCAGCAAAGGTGTGAGCCAGGCCGGCTGTGCTCTGTGGAGACCCTGGTAGGACGGAAGCAGCGTCACCTCCACACACAGAGAAAGAGAACCACGTCTGTGAACGTCATGGACAGCAAGTTAAAGACTCACTGAAGTCTGTTTCCTTTTGCTTTGGCAGGAGATTCAATATTGTTTTACTAGTTTATTGTGATGAAACAGGCACAATGTGCTGGTATTCCTTTGGAAGGACTGAAATGTTCAGGTTTTACTGAATATGTACACCATGTATATACATGGTATACTTTATATTTTAAAGTGTTCACTCTGTGATTGTGTTTATTGTTCCTCTGGGAAAAAATATCCTAAAATGTTGTTTGTTTTGCAAACGTTTCTGAATCTTGTTGTAAGACCCACATTGGGTTGAAACTTTTAAGTGTCTGAGACACTGTTTGATTTATGTGTTTAAACTTCTGTCTATCTTTGATACTGAGTATCACTGACTGATACAATTCGTCAGTTTGGTGTTGATGAATCAACAACATCCCATAAATGGATCCTATGGATCCACTTTTACTGTAAATCTTCTTATGATTATACTCTATTATGACTATTTGTGACCATTATTTGGCCTATGTGTGAAGGAATATTATTATTGTTGATTTGAATTGTTCAAATAGATGTTTTTTCATCTTCAAATTAATACCTTTTATAAAGGGATTTTGTATTGAAAACATCAATCTTTACTAAAAGAGTCTGTTGAATTGCTTCCATGAGAAGTTTGTCTTTGAACATTGAAAAAATAAATGAAAAACTTCAGATGAAGTTTTGCAAACATAAACAATTGTGGTGTTTTTACTTTTTCTCAGAAATCTGCAGAATGCTGTGTTGAGGACAAAGTATATAGAAAATCTTACATAAAAACAGTAGTTTGTGTGTTAGTAGTGATTGAATGAATGAATTCTGGGAGGGAGCAGCTAGTGTTTTGGTTAAGATGTTGAAGAAGTAAATGTAGCAGCTCTCTTTAGGATTACACACTTTTATTCAGCCACACCTGTTTATCAGCTCTGAGGTGAATGTGCTTTGCTCAAGGGAGCGAGGGCAGTTGTGTTTTGAGGGAGAGCACAAAGGTTTGAATCCTGCCGCAGTCTGTGTAGGAGATGCTAAAAATGGCCTTGTTTGTCATGTAATCATAGATTACTTTAACTCTGCATGTTCACCTTGTTCACATTCAACTGCTTCAGTGTGCTAATATTTTTGAAAAACAGTGGAGCCTTAACAGAGGCTATATGTAAAACTATAAAGTGCATGTTCACCTTTTAAATATTATTGCAGACTCAATCTGCAAGATTCAAAATTGTTTACAATTCTCTAATACACTTGTGAAAAGAAAAACAAAATATTATTTATTCTGGTGCCAAAGTGCAGCCAACATAATAATATCTACACAGGATACATTTCCATTATGAGTTGAACAGTGGTGCCACACATTTAAAGTGCTTACATTTAAAATTATAATTTGTACCATAAGTAATGGATGTAAATGTGTAATACATCTTAATGGCCTGATTTTACTTCAACAAATCAGTTGAAAACACCTGCATGTGCAAAAACACAAGTGATGCTATTCAGGTACATTTTTGATATGACTGCAGCTGGCTGTGCATCTGTCTTTTGCTGTATCATATTTTTTCCTCCAGTGATCCAATATTTCCCACAGGGATCATTCAAGTTTCATCTGGTCTTGCTGGTGCACAGGTGTTTAAAAAAAAAAGAAGGAAAAAACTGTGGTATGGCGACACCCCTGCACATCACCACGTCCCACCTCTGTTGTGGTGGCTGTGGCATGCTGTCTAGTGCTTGAATTATGTCTCAAGTGCCACAAAAGTCTTTCACAACTATTTGTGTGTGCAGAAGTTGTGGAGAATGTGGCATGCCTGGGACTTTCTCAGGGTCTAGTTGGCCAGGCCAGATGGTCTGGCTGAAGCTGCCTCCCCTCCCCCTTCAACAAGAGATCAAACACCGTAGCTAATGTGATGTGTAACAAGACACACTTCTATTGTCCCCGTCTAGGGGCCAGTGAATAGGCACAGAGTGTGGGAAACGGGAGATACCACACTCACAGAGAGATGGCTGACGGGAAGCCCCTCTGCAATGGCCGAGACTTTATGGCAGGAATTCAGAGCTCTCTTCTGGTGGGAGGGGAACTCGTCTTCACACACACTTGTAGACAAAGACCCCCAGCAGCCGTGTAGTGCACACTAACTTTCAGACGAGGCACAAATTCACACAAACATGTCGACAATGAAATCAGTGGAGAGGACAGATAATAAAGCCAGAAACGAGCGGACAGAACGGCAATTGACAAGAGAGAAGAGAGATGTTTGCCTATAGATGACCCGAATGTGCAAATGAAGAGCAAGAAAACTAAGATTGTTGTTTATAATCCAAACTTCCATCTTACCTTGATGGAACTTTAAAGCACCAAAAATATCAACAGGTCACCAACCTGCTCAGATGGGCAAAGGAGGGAATTAAATATGTTTATCTAATCAAAATTGTATTATTTATTATTATTATTATATTTTGGAAGACTTTATACTTGATTACCTGATTAAGACTGCTGGAAATGTTGCCAGTGTGTTGATACTCTCTGAATTAAAGTATCATTTTTAAAAGGAGGAGTATGTTTCCGTTGTTGAATTACTTCTTTGACTCATTTAAAACTTTGAGTACTTCTTTCACCATTATGAACTGCTGAAACCTGAAATTAAAAGAGCCAACACAGACCAAAGGCAGACGGACTGCTCTGTGCCAGGCAGTGAAGCCAGTTGACTTGATTTTTCCCAGATGGACGAGGACACAGAGTTTCTGTTTGTCCTGCAACAAAAGATCAATTAACATTCCCAGTGGAGCATTGAGGAGCAGCATGGCTTTTGTAGCTCATTTACCCTGATGTTGGGGACTGGTGGGAAACTGGGGAGACGGGACTACTCACACTGCACCCACAAGGCCGGCTTCACATCTGGGGCCAGCCAGTGATGGAGGCCCTCGGAGGCACACTGCCAGCGCGCTCATAATACCATTAACTTGACACTAATTTGAGACAGTTCATTTACAACAGAGCCTGCAGACATCAGGGAAGAAAGACAAGAGTTTATGATTAAAGGCTGCATGCTTACAGCTTTCAGCAGAACTCTGCGACTATTATGTGACTAAAAACAACATAACTGAAATATGCAGTTCAGTTTCTGGAAGAAAAAAAAATTCCCACGAAACATAAAAACAGAATGAAGTTTGGCCTCAAATATCTGCAATATGAAGTGAGAGTTGCTTGCTTGCTTACATGCTATAAGTTGTTTCATGTAATAATAACTAAATAAAAAGATGAAATTATAATTTTGCACACTAAATCACTAAATGGTGCACTGATGAGTGTTATAGGTGACTGTTATAAACCTCTGATTAGGACAGTTTGGGATAAATTATATGAATATCATATATAATCCTGACTTGTTTTCAGGCACAGACACTATAGTTCTCATCATGTAAAGCTTCATCATTAACATCAGTTGTTCACATCATGATTATTAAACAGATGAAAACAGTTACATGTGATATGTCATATTTGTTCTCGTCTGTGTTTGATCTGAATAAGTGGAACAACAAACTAAATCAAAAACTCCTGCTGTGCACACGAGGTCATTTGCTGCTCGTTAACTGCGTCTCCGCACCGCACGCGGTCTCGTGGCTCGCGCCGCGCAGAGGACGTGCGCCACTTTCACACCTGAGACGCGAGTCAGCAGCAGCCTTTGATCAGCAGCGTCTCTCTTCAGATTACCACACTGGGTTTTTTCACACATTATTGCGGCGGAAAACCCTGAAGGGAAAGAAAAACCGTGACTCAGAACATAGTAAGAAAAGCAACAGGTGGGAAAAATGTTTCACCTGCAGCCAGTTGACTTTTAATCTCTTTAAAGTTGATTTTTATGTGTCCAAATGTTCCAGTTTGTGCACCAAAATGCTTTTTGGAGGAAAGGTGTCTTTCTTTGAAGAGACGAGTATTCAGTTTATATTGTTTTATTGCAGTGAAGCATTTGGTCTTTAATTGCAGTTACACCCCTCCTCCTCCTCCTCCTCCTTTGAAGATGCTCTTTTGTGTTTATCACTTCCCCTTATTTTACATCCAAAAATTAAATTTTGACCTTCAGTCTGTGATAAAATCTAAGATGACTGCTTGATAAAGTGTTAATTACCTGTTGCTTATCTTGGGAAACATGCCAAGCACAGATACATGCCCTCTGAGTTATTGACATGTCATCTATTGTTGTGCTGGGAGTCCCACTGGTCAGAGTGTGGGAACCCCAGCCCAGCCTCAGCCACATGGCTTTGTTATGCTAATCTCACACTATAAAATGAGGAGCAGCTCCTCCAGAGACATCAGAGCTAACACTGCTGTCCAGAAGAAGCTGCTCACTTCACCTGCAAAGACATGGCTCCCTGCTCCACCAACTACTCCTCTATTCACCACATCAGGATTTCTGAGAGAGACAACATCAAAGTGAGTATTGAAGTAGATTTTAATGTTTTTTTCCACCAGTTTTACAGTATAAATGTCTAATTATTGTTGACTTTGAATCAAAAACTTACTTTCTTATCTCCTCTTCCTCAGTTAAGAAAACCTATTGTGGAGAAAATGCGCAGAGATCGCATCAACAGCTGCATCGAGCAGCTCAAGATCATTCTGGAGAAAGAGTTTCACAAGCAAGAGCCCAACTCCAAGCTGGAGAAAGCCGACATCCTGGAGATGACTGTGAGCTTCCTAAGGCAGCAGCTGCAGCCGGGCCTCTGCCAGAGTGACTACAGCCAAGGCTACTCTCACTGCTGGAGGGACTCTCTGCACTTCCTGTCTGCCGGCTCCAACACGGAGGCCTCTGTCACTCCTCTGCAGGGCCTCCAGCAGCAGGAGCAGCAGCTCCTCCAGGCCCAGAGAGCCAGCAGCTCCTCCCCAGTCTGCTCCACCCTCAGGCCCACCACGCTGCAGGACGGCAGCAGCAGCAGCAGCAGCAGAGGTCCCGTATGGAGGCCTTGGTAGAGACTCTGACACACAGACACTGTGAGACCTGAGGGGAGCTACACTCTCCCTCACTATATGTAGGAAATATGCATTTCCAGCCTGCTCATTCATGGCGGGTTTCCTTATTGTCTCATCACATTGATGGACAAGTAGTAAAAGCGAAGGCTCTCACTTATTTTGAAGATTGTCCTGCTTTGACTTTAATTCACTGATCTGATGTTTTGATGCTTTTTCTTTGTGTCTAAAGCTGGTTTTAAGTGATGATGGTTTTGTCAAATCTTGTGAAAGGATTGTTTACTCCAGTGGAGTTTATCTTTGGACTGCTCGATGTAACAGTATATATCTGCCATACTGTGTTATACTGACAGCTGCTGTTGAGAATATTTCTCTTCTGTTTTGAATTATCTATGCCAAACATTTAATGTTATGGATCAGGATGATGATGATGATGATGTGTGTATGTGTGTGTGTGTGTGTGTGTGTGTGTGTGTGTGTGTGTGTGTGCATGCAAGTGAATTTACATGTTAACATTTTGTAAAAGGATGTTGATATTGCTGGTTTGCTATCACATTTAGGCTCTTAAAACTCATTTCTTTGTATGACAATTAACAATAAAAAGATACAATCGTTAAAAAATGGTTGAGTCCATATTTACATGATTTATGAGACAGAAAACTCAAAAAACTTCTCCTTAAAGTGAAGATTTTCCTTTTTAAATAAAGAAAATGTGTGTCTTTAGTGCCAGTTTTCATCACAAACATCTGTTTAAAGCTTGTCTTTATTTTGAAGAAGGTCACGTGACATGTGGTTCAGGAAGTGACAGCACATCAGGAAGTGTTTGTACATACAGTGCATAATACTAGAGGTAAAAGTAATGTTCACACTTGCAAATAAAAACAATCATCTGCTTTGATTTAAACCTCATGTATTAGGATACAGGTCAATGTGTATTTAAATTATATTACTTCAGAGCTCAAAAACAACAACATTAAGACACAAGCAAGTGTTGAGTATCTTTTTTTTTCACTAAATTCATAGAAAACAGGTATCCATTGGAATTTATGGATCTGCACATGACAATATGAATTTTATCTCCATTTCACAAACAACACTCAGATGGTCCTTAATTGTTGGAAAAAGCATCAAATTCAACCTTGTTTAAGACTAAATCAAACCACCAAATCACATGAAAACACACACAAACTGAAGTCATGTTTATTGAATACACTGTATTCAAAATTAATAGATTCACACAAAATTTAAATAGAAGTAAAAATGTATTTAATTGAAATAAAAAGTTAAGTTACAGTAAACACTTAACATATTGTTCACCATAAAATCTTATTTCCAATATGCAGCTTTTTTTTAATAATACATTATAATGAACAGCACACACAAATGACTTCTTGCTGTTAGCGGCTGTCTCTTCCCTTTATTAAAGGAAAATAAGTCACAATAGACATGTTCAGTTAGCCATGCTAGTTTCAAACATAATTGACAAACTTCAAACTTCTCAGCAATTTTAACTTCACACGATGAAAACATTTTCGGTTACATAGAGTAACAAAACACTGCTAATAACATCACTGTGATATATGTTCCCTGGAAGGAGAAGTTTTGCATGAGTGGTGAACGATCTCCATTGTGAACTTGTTATTACAGTGAGGCAACAGAATACCTATTACACATCTTCTCATCAATATGATGAAACAAAACACTCAGTAACACCATGAATGAGCAGGCTGGAAATGCATATTTCCTACATATAGTGAGGGAGAGTGTAGCTCCCCTCAGGTCTCACAGTGTCTGTGTGTCAGAGTCTCTACCAAGGCCTCCATACGGGACCTCTGCTGCTGCTGCTGCCGTCCTGCAGCGTGGTGGGCCTGAGGGTGGAGCAGTCTGGGGAGGAGCTGCTGGCTCTCTGGGCCTGGAGGAGCTGCTGCTCCTGCTGCTGGAGGCCCTGCAGAGGAGTGACAGAGGCCTCCGTGTTGGAGCCGGCAGACAGGAAGTGCAGAGAGTCCCTCCAGCAGTGAGAGTAGCCTTGACTGTAGTCGCTCTGGCAGAGGCCCGGCTGCAGCTGCTGCCTTAGGAAGCTCACAGTCATCTCCAGGATGTCGGCTTTCTCCAGCTTGGAGTTGGGCTCTTGCTTGTGAAACTCTTTCTCCAGAATGATCTTGAGCTGCTCGATGCAGCTGTTGATGCGATCTCTGCGCATTTTCTCCACAACAGGTTTTCTTAACTGAGGAAGAGGAGATAAGAAAGTAAGTTCATGATTCAAATCAATAATACAAATGCTATCTGACTGTTAAAATCCCTTCTGGTACTCACTTTGATGTTGTCTTTCACAGAGATCCTGATGTGGTGACCAGAAGAGTCTTTGGTGGAGCAGGGAGCCATGTCTGTGCAGGTGAAGTGAGCGGCTTCTTCTGGATGACGGTGTTTGCTCTGATCTCTCTGGAAGAGTCTCTGCTCATTTTATAGTGAGATATTAGCATAACAAGGTCTTGTGACTTGGCAGGGCTGGGATTCATAACAATGAGAAACACATCAATAACTCAGAGGTGGAGCTGACACAGGCTGGCCAGTAGAGATAAAACCAGTCCTGAGATATATATCAGACTGAGAATGATATGCTGTCAGTCTCTTATCAGGGGGCTGCGCTTATCTCACCCTCCAGTTACACAGGGGAACACGGACTGCAGCTCCTGATGACGACCCAGGGAATAATTAAAGACAGGAGTTAATGCAAAGGTGGCATCCAGAGAAAATTTATTAAAAATGAGCATGTTTTTGAGATTTAATTAGATGTGTAAATTCATAAAAACTTCTGGGATTAATCCACATTTTGGGAACAAAGATATTTCTTCAACTTTACATTGCAATTGTTTGGACATTTCAGATTTTTGCTTTGCAGTTTTTCTCCCTTCAAGTTCTTTGAACATCTTCTAGTGTCACTGTTACAAATTAAGTGTCCTAATGAGATGACACCTTTTAGAACATTTTACACAAACTAATAATGATGTGAGGACTTTAATAAAAATGCAGTATTGCAATATTGCTCGACTGTGCTTTCAAATGAGACCACTAGAATATGTTGACTCCTGCTGATACCATATTTCTGGATTGTGGGACATCTTGGGTGTCCCATTGTAGTATTTTGTAAATCTTGAGACCAGGCTTTTGATTTTCAGAGGATACATCCATTTTAAATACCATGTGATGATGAATATTCATTTTCCAAAAATGAAATGGACCAAACAGCTTGTGGAATCAAACTTTTTGCACTTTACTGTGTGTTCTTTAGGTGCTGACAATAAAACTCCTGCTTGTTCACCCATGGCACACTTCGATTGTTGATGGAGGGTATTAAGCTGTGAGTGGACAGACAGACTGTGGGAAAGCCAGGCTCGGACTCTACTCACACATCTACTGGTCAATAGGGCTGACCTCCCAGCCACAAAAGGCCTTTTCATCTCTTTTCTCAAACAACAGCTAACAGCAGCACTGTGACTGTGTGTGTGTGTGTGACTGTGTGTGACTGTGTGTTTGTGTGTGTGTGTGTGTGGTTTCACACAGCCACAAGACAGGTCAATTGTGCATTTATTTAATATGCAACAAGATTTTACCCCAATGTTTTGCAATTCTGAAACTTTTTTTTGGTAACCAGCTCCCACTTGTTGATGAATCCCTGAAAATATGATCATACCACTTGTTTTGTTGTCAACTTTTTTTATTGTTTAACAAGGAGAACAAACAACATATACAAACAATTACACAACAATTAACCCCCACCCCTGGCAGCAACCCAACCCACATTACAGTTGGCTTTAGTACATCAAAATGGAGAAGAAATTAAAGGAGATAGACTATAGTATTTAGTATTATTTAATTAATGGTAATTATCAGTGTGACAGTCCCTCATGCAGCTGGCAGGGGGCGCTATAAAGGATAAAAGCACAATACCTGTTGATTCTCTTCAAAAGCAAACTCACACATACATTTATTTTGTGTCCATTAGTCGACTGCCCGCTTGGTTTTCCTCTTCTTCTTCTTCTTCTTCTTCCATGGGATATAACTATATATAACTGAAATTTATGTTGATAATCTTCCATTGACTCCTTTATTTAAATCGGCTGGTCTGTTATAGTGTAGTGTTATATCAAAGGATCTGAAATAGATAGATAGATAGATAGATAGATAGATAGATAGATAGATAGATAGATAGATAGATAGCTAGATAGATAGATAGATAGATAGATAGATAGATAGATACAATGGCATATAATTCAACTATTAATTAATTATAAAGCTAAAAGCTTAAAAGGACAACACGGGATAGATAGCTGATCTTCAAGTCAGGCAAGTTAAACATATGCAATAACAAAACACACACAAACAAACTTGAGTTATACAAACAAGCAAATCAAACCTTTAATTGACTTTTCATCAACTGTCTTTAATTTTGCTTGTGGAACTCTTGAAACAGTATTATGTCTAAATAATATTAGTTAAACTACCTCTTGTTGCATATTTATGATAATCTGATAAGACTAAAATAGTTGGTTAAGTTGCCAGCAACTGAAAAACAAAATCATTTCATAATAATAACTTCTCTTTCTGCCTTCTGACCACCATCACTCACTAGCAGGCAGTATATTAACAATTACATCACGTACATGGAGATCTTTTCAGTCTGCATTAATTCCTAAGCTGTAAATTAAAATGATTATCTGTCCGTGAGCAAGTGTCTCTCCAAGCACCAGAGTTGCTGATCTGTAGGTAAGCATGACCTCTGACCTTTCTAGCAGAGGTCTAGTGTAATAGAACTTAATTTGTACACACAATACACATTTTAAACTCTGTTGTCAGAGAAAAATAAAAGGGAAACTCTGTTCCCATTATTTTTCCTGGTAGGCCTTCACTGTTTGTCACTACTTTTTATCAAATTAAATAATTACATCTTCATTTTTTACTCATGGTATACATCTGAATGCAGTTCTGGAAATGGGCAGTGGTGTTCATTTGCGGCCTCAGGACAATAATATAAATCTTGGGCAGGAAGTAGCCCCAAAGCACGGCCAGAACGCTGAAGAGTATGGCAAAAACGTGTGTGGCTATGGTGAACGGGCCTCTGCTGATGTAGTAGACAGTGAAGAAGCTTATCCAGGAGATCATGTACACCATGAGGCTGAAGGTGACACACTTGGCCTCGTTATAGTTGGCTGGAAGGTCTTTGCCCATGTAGCTGAAATAGAAGCAGAGGATGCTGAGCAGTGCTACATAGGTGGCCTCGAGACCTGCACCAGGGGATAGGGTGTTACTGCACTCCAGGACAATGCTGTCCGTGTAGAAGTCAAGATCCTGGGATGGCTGTGGAGGGTTGAGGGCCACACGGACCACAGAAATAAACAAGATGATGACAGACACCAGGAAAATGGTAAACTCTGGGCCGTGTTTTTTGGCCCATTTGTCATAGGCCGGCGGCAGCTTGGATGCAAATTTAAAAATGCAGACCACCTGGAGGGAGCGCACAGTGATGCAGGCCAGACACACAGTGAAGCTGAAATTGAATAGAGGTTGCTTGAGGAGGCAGGCCAGAGGAGACGGCTGGCCAAAATGGCACAAAGAGCTCATGGCAGCGGCAGTCAGGGCTGCCAGCATCAGGAGGCAGGTGCGGCCTCCAGCAGACTTGGCCACGGGCGTGTTCAGGTTGAGCAGGAGGATTAGTGCAGTGCTGGAGGTCATGAGAACACAGGCGGCCAGAAAAACGAGCAGGGCGATGGAGAGGGGGTCGTCCCAGGCGAGCAGCAGGACGGTCCTGTTCAGACATTGCTCGCTGCCTGGAGGAGACCACTGCTCTGGCAGACACTGCTGGCATGTAGTGGACTCTGAGGAAGAGAAACAACACAGAAATACACTGGGATGTAAAAACTGGGTTAAAATTTGTTCAAAATGAACACTGGTAAGGCATCACAAGATAAAATGTCTTCTAGAAGAGAAAACACAGCAGCATTTGTTAGAAGTTTTAAAATACAGGTTGTTAGGCACAGTGACACATTTTATTTAAGCTCTTGAGTCTGTTTGGCTCCTAGTGTGAGTCCTCTGCACCACCTGCAGGTCAAACTCACACACAACAACTGAAAATACTGCTCTGTTGGAGGGATGATATTTTGATCACTTTCTTCCTAAATTGTAAGTGGAACTCAATAGAAAAACAATCTTAAATAAATAAATTGTAAAAAAATGACTAAATTACTTGAAGGTGTTTTAGTAATATCAGTAGAATAACCGTCTCCTGTGTTTGTCAATCAGTGTGATCTCTGTCCTGACTGGTGGAGTGATATATCTGTCGATCACCTTTGATGATTTCTGTCCTGCACGTATTCACATATTTTTTTCCCTTTTCACAAATAATTTTGTTCTATAAATTGCTGAAACTTTGCCTGGCCAGCCCCCAAATATCTATTTTGTTATCTATTTTGTTTCTAACTTCATCTCATCTTCATCTTCTTCACACCTGTCCAGTTGTTCTTTTCTTTTGATTGTTTTTTTTTTTTTGTGTGTCTTTATATTACCACTTATATTGAGGAATGTGGCGGAGGGACATTCCTCGCATTCAAAGCAGCACGTATGGTGCCCAGTCAGCAGCTTCTTGTGGCCTTTCTTGCAGGGAGGAGTGCAGATGGACAGCGGTACCTATAGACGCAGGCAACAGGGAGGAGACTGCATTTAAAATTAGAGCAGTTACAGATTAACAATTCATGACTACATGCAGTAGGTTTGTAATAAAAACTCAATCCACTGGAATATGCATTTTCAATTGCAATTGCTTATTATAATTTGGTGCTTTTGGATTATTTCCCCTCCAAAATACATTGAGAAGGCAGCTGAACAAGCAATTTACTCCAGAAATTTGTTTGGATCTTTCTGACATCTGCACAGTTTTTTCCTATATATTCACAATTGTGTTATCATTTCATAGCCCCTTTGCAGATTTCTCACTTATGGTTGGACCATATCTGCACCAAATGAGAATTTGAACAGAGAACATCTTACAAAAATATTAAAATGCACTCATTAGTACAGTGAACAACAGTTTACAAGCACAACACTGTATTCCAAAATACTCCATACTGGTCTTACTGATCTTGAAGCTCCACTGTTGTGCCACTCAATTTGATCTTCATCAATTCTCAATGTAATGGGATCTGGGCTAAAAGAGCCAACCACTCTGAGAGACCAGTCCTTCCCCGTCCAAACCCAGGTCACAATGTCATATCCTGTGGGTGGGTCACCATTCATATCAAAGTACACAGAGGTGTTGTCCAGAGAGAATCTCACTTGCTTGAGCCACGGCAGAAGCTGAGAAAGAGAGAAATGAGGAAAAATCAGTGCCGAACAACAAGAAAATGGTTCTGAGAGATTTTCCTCTTTGGTAAAAACACAGTTCACGTCTGCTCACCTGCCATGGGTACATATTACTCCTTTGGCACTGTCCAGAATCACATCTCAGTGCTTGGTGCAGAGCATGCGCCACAGCATACACTGCTTTATACACATTGACGGAAGACGTGATGTCATAGTTCTCCAATGAGAACTTCTTCTTGGCGAGGGTGTACAGGTCTGTGCTCTGTAGACAGTCGTTGCCATCAGAAACGTCCTGTGTGTTACTGTGTTTCATTGAAGCCTCAACAACCTTTCTCTCAAACTCCTGAAAACCAGATAGGGATGCATTTTTGACGGACATGCCGAGCACAGTGCCGATGACATGGATCCCAGGTATGTCTGATATAAGAGTAGCCACTGACCAGTCCTCCGTCCCAATCCACACCTTCTCTGTAACGTTACGCTCAATAACATACGGGAAGAATTTACTGAGTTTTGACTTGCTGGAGA
Source organism: Thunnus albacares (assembly GCF_914725855.1). Taxonomy (NCBI): domain Eukaryota; kingdom Metazoa; phylum Chordata; class Actinopteri; order Scombriformes; family Scombridae; genus Thunnus; species Thunnus albacares. The sequence continues at coordinate 13,281,200 of NC_058110.1, read as the reverse complement.
AGAGCACGATGGTGTTGACTTTGGTCTTCAGTATGCCTTCCACCAAGCTCCTCATGGTCGGGATTGTGTCTTTGCTGTGCGAGGGGATGATTCCTTTGTAGGCGATGCAGATGCCGTGGTGTGGTGCTTGCTCGGACAAGCTCTTCATGCCATCCAGGCCGTAGTCATTGTCACTGCCTAACAGTGCAATCCAGGTCCAGTTGAAACGAACCAGGAGCTGGATCATAGCTGCCACCTGGTTCTTGTCACTAGGAATTGTGCGGAAAAAGGCTGGATAGAGGTACTTGTTGCTCAGCTTTTCATTTGATGCTTCATAAGAGATCTACAATGGAGCAAAGAGGATGTAGGGAATGATCCAGTTGTGTATGACAGGTGGAATGGGTAATATTTCAAGAGCCATGAGTAAAACTTACTTGTGGTATGAGATAAGCCCCCAGTAAAGCAGCGGGGGTTATAGATTTGCTGCTGCTGTCCGGCCCAATCACAGCCACGGCCCTTAGACTGTTGTTATAGTTTGGGTCTGTGTCTCCTTCTGTCCCAGGTGTAGAGGTCCTGTGGTGCTGCTGCAGCAGGTCCAGGGTGGCCAGGATACTGGCCGGTATCGAGCAGATGTCATACAGCTGGTAGCCCAGCTTGATTCCTGGTAACAGAGTCTGAGGTCCGGTGCTGTTATTGATTTCCTCCACAGCAAATCTCATGGCTTGCATCAGGTGAAACCCATGTTTGTTGTTTCTACCTCTAGACAAGGTAACATTTAAAGGACAGGTTCACAATTTTTCAAGTCTGTCCTAAAACAAGTGAGGTGCTCAAATGAACATCGACACATTTTTCTTGCTGTAATCATTCCTCCTGTTCATACTGGCCATCAAGAGATGCCTTTATAATGAACTTTCAGTGTAAGTGATGGGGGACAAAATCCACAGTCCTTCCATGAAAAAAGTATTTAAAAGTTCATTTAAAGCTAATATGAAGCTTCAGCCGCCCAAATTAGTCAAATCAAGTCAATATCTTTCAAAGTTATTGTCTTTTTAGTGCAAAATTCCCTCTTTTTGTCACTTTGCAGCTGAACAGGAAAACACTGTCCATCGAGACACAAAGAGGGAAATTTTTTTACTAAAAAGACTGTAACCATGGAAGATATCCACTTAATTTAGCCTCATGTTACCCTACTTTTAAACTTTTAAATATATTTTTTCTCAAAATGAGGGCTGTGGATTTTGTCCCCCATCACTTACATTATAAGCACATTTGAAGGAGATCTTCTAAAGGTCAGTATGAACAGGAGGAATGATTACAGCAAGAAAAACCTGTTTCAATGTTAATTTAGGCTCCTGATTATTGTTTTAAGACAGACTTGTAAAGTATCCAAAAACAGTATTTGCTTGTGTGAGTGTGACAAATAAAACCTGTGAATCCTTGAATCCTTTGACATACAATAACGCTCCAGATAATACAAAGTAAATGTATTTGGGTTGCAATTGATCAGTGGAGTTTGCTGTCCAGTAAACTTACTTCTTGCATGGACCAAGAGCAGGCAAACCATCACTTGGTCCATCTGTGTAGTGCAGAGGGAAGAGTCCAGCGATGAGAAAGTCGCCTTGCAGCTGCATTCCCCGTCCCTGAGAGACGTAATCCAGTTCCCCATCAGCTAACTGCAGCATCAGCCAGCCTAAGGAAAGAAACAAAGCACCGCTCAGATCCATTTACCTCGACCTGCACACGGCTGCTGTGGGTGCTCAGTGTGGCTTGCAAAACGGATCAGGGGCTGTTTTTCAAAGTGTGGATTGTTCCCCATGTTGTTGGGAGGATCACTTTTGCATCTTTCCGGGAGGTGTTGGTTCACTGAAGGTTATTTGCATGTCGGATTTGTTTTTGTGACTGTAGAGTTTCATTCCCATTAAACTGAACTGCATAAATGTAATAAGCCATGAAAAAGGAGACCGGTGTTTTTCCATTAATCTTGTACGAGTGACATGCAACTGTTAACCAGAAGAAACACAGACACTTTATGGCTCAGTGCAGATCTATCAGCCATAAAGCTGCTGCTGCAGTGTCGGCACTGGGTTAAGACAAGTTAACTGATCTCTCAAAAAGTTTCATTCAAAAAATAAAGTTTTAACGGAAACTCTGATTCACATCAGTTTTAAAGGACTTTGTACATAATACTCTTGGTCCTTGTTTGTGTTGTTGTCACTTGAGGTTTCAAATATCTGTAAACACCTTGACAGGATCATCTGTTCTGATGGCTCTTTAATTTAGTTTAGTTTTTAGTTTTAATTTTGAGAAGTTCACAGCACTCAGTACACGATGCTAAGAAGCAAGAAGAACAAAATATCACATTTTGTGAAAGGAAGGTTCTACATACTTAGGTTCAATGCAAATATTAATCACAAAGATAAGCTTTCTGTCTTTAGATCTTCATCAGGGCACGTTTGTCAAAAGTGCTCTCTTGTGAGATATATTAGTTGACCTTACTGGCATTTCTGATCAGATTTTACATGCAAATGTGAAGTTTTTCCTCCTAAGAATTTTTGTTTTTGTTTTTTCATTAATAGCTTATGTTTAACTCAGGGCCTATATAGAAATAGCAATTTCAAACACTGGCTTTCGCTATAATCAAAGTCAATTATCTCATCTCACACCTGAAGTCAATTCATAGGAAAAAATGTTTTGATATACAAAATGTCCTCTGATCAGAAAATTGTTTTTACTCTTCACTCATAGCTGTCTAGGGCATTTGACTATGATGTTTTGCTTTGTTGGACATGATAAAACTAAGTAATTTACACTCAAGCAAATGGTCATTCACCTGAGCAGCATTGGATGATCTATAACCTGCTGTATCCAGCTCATTATTTGTGCGACAATATCATTTCCCAATTTCACATTTTGATTGATCGTAACCAGAGAAAAGAAAAGTAAAATAAAATCAGTTTTCCCACTAACAGGCTTTTTCACATCAGACACTTTCACTTGTCTTAGCATGAAAGGAACAGATGCAGTAACGCAGTAATAGTCACGAGCAGTGCTGGATCACTCCTGGTTTACCTGGACTGGTCTTCATTAATTAATGTTATTAGTTATACTTGTGTCTTTGCTGCATAGTTAAAATGTTTGTCATGAAACAGGCTTGTACATGTGGGGCTGAATTTGCATTCTGGTTGGTATTTGAGGCTCGTTTTGTTAAGTACACCTGTTGCACTGACAAACTATTTGCCTGACACCCACCTGCGTCCAGGACCCCAACCCATTGTTCTGACAGGAAAATTGTGCATTTTGTCAACCACAGTATTATGGAGGCAAATTGACATGTAAATGTCCATGTTTGTACAAACACAAACATTTGAGTGAACATATTTGCATTGTGTAAGCTTTCAAATTTTAAAAGAAAAAAATATTTACCAATAGCTCTTATGATCATTTCTGTTCAAACATGAGGTCCATTCATTAACTGCACATCTGCAGTAGTTGTTCAGTCAGAGCTGAAAAACAGTAACAACTGATTGTTGAAACAATAAATAAGGAACACTGATATAAAGAAATATAGCAAAGTTAGAAAATCATAGCGCACACCATTTCTAAACAATAACACAAGTGTTCAATGACCCACTATTACAAAAGAATTGATTCTGACAGACTTTAACCAACTTTTCTGCAATTTCTGGAGGATTTAAAAAAAAAACAACTTAAAGACTCTGTGATTATTTTAAAAGGTTTATTCTCTTTTTCTTTTGAATTAATTCCGCCGTTCACCTGCTCTTGGGATGATATGTTACAAACGGCTACTCCAGTTATGTCTTTTTTAAATTTGAAATGTGATTTGTTTATTGTGGTCTTTACTATGTGAGTATCATTTACCATTTTATTGAATGGACTATTTACATAGATACAAACTCATGTATTAATATGTCAGAGTGATATTTAAGGATGGAAACATGTGGTAACTAATGAATTTCACCACCACTGTCAGACTTTATTGTTTATAAAGGATTTCATATTAAAATACTGTGTTTATATGCCTCTATATGATACACTGATCAGGATTATTAGTTAATTAGTTAATTTATGAAAAATTATGTGTAGTCATCAGCTCTTACAGACAGTCTTAATGTGCTGCTGACAGTTTTTACTCTAAATTGTTGTATCATACCAATTTATATCAGTGTTTTTACAAGCTACAACATTATTTCAAATTTAATGACTGAATTCATTACTTACTTAATTTGTTAGCTGGCTTGTTTAGTAATAACATTACTATCATCATCATCATTAATAATAACATTACAGCAGTTTAAAAATGAAGTAAATAATAGCCAAATGTCATATAAACATTGTAGCATTCATTCAAACAAAAATAGAATAAAATCAACATTAAATAAAGAAAGCCATAAGTGGACATTAAGAGCTTTTTTCCAAGTAGTAAAAAAAGAAGAAGAAACCAAAACCTAATAAAGAAAGAGACAAGAAATAAAGCAGAGATGCTGTATTGATACATCCATTGATTATACACTCACTGAGCACTTAATTAGGAACACCTGTGCAATCTAATGCGATCCAATACAGCAGCTCTGCCACAAATTCTATTTTTACACACTGAAAAATTCTTAGTTTTTGTCTCCTTTATTAACATACAAGAGGGCGGCAAAATATTAGGAACACTTTTCAATATAATGCACTCCATTAAACCACCAACCACTACAACCTCAATAATAAACATAAAGTATATTTATCACCTTTCTGACAATGTCAACAAAAAAATTTAAAATTCATCTGTCAATGTTTCTCAAGAGGTGAGATGTCTTAAAAGCTTTTTCTGTTTTTCGATACTCTACAGACACAATCACAGACTGACTGAAGTTCAACATAAAACAAGTTTTTGTTTGGAAGCAACTGAGGAAATCTGACTTTGTGAATTTGATGGTTGTAGCTGAGAGCGAACATGCTTACAATTATTTTTTTAATGCCATTATCTCAAGATCAAGACTTAATTATTTCATTATTTCCAGAAAACGAGCTTTGTTACCTTGAGATAACAAGATAACCAACCTGTTACCATGAGAAAACAAAAGGTCTGACCTTTGCACTGTTCGGACTACCAGGCTGAGAGTCATATTTTCCTGGATGTCTAACACTATGTTTTCATTATTTTCAAGCCATATCCATACATGGATGTGTTCTGTCTACTTGACAACAGAAATGAGAATACCTGAATGAATCATCCACTTCATGTGAACAATAATTCAAAACTGCAGGACATTAAACAAATAAACATAATCGTAACCATTCACTGCATAGTGTACTATCATGATGGTTCAGTTTACACCACTAACACTTTAGATGCTTTTATCATGTCAATAATAATAAAACTAATGAAAATATAACAATGCATATTATTTAGTGAAAGAGAAACACATTAGTCTAAGTTAGTATCAGAGATTTTGCTTTGTAGTCTGACTTCTGGCTACAGGACAGTGTAGTTAGTGAGATCTGAGTTCATATCTCTACAGACTTCTTCCACTAGTGCTCTTTTGTGACAGCATCGTTGTTATAATTATTATGAGTGCACTATTATAGATGTAGCATTGGTTCAACATAATGGACAACACATGAAGGAATGACATGCATTAATTATCTTGTTATTTCGCGATAACAAAGCTCATTATCTTGAGATAACGAAATAACTATCTTGTTATCTCGAGGTAACGGCATTAAAAAATAATAATTGCAAGCACGCACCCATTTGTTTGAAAGACACAGCAATTTTACCAAGTTATCAACTTCATGGCCAAGCATGACATCTCTGGATAAAGAGGACGATAACAGGTGTTACACCGTATTTGGTGACCCCTCAGATTCTGTGACCTGCACTTTTGGAAGAAGTATTAGTATTAGTAAGTACTCAGATCCTTTATTTAAGTAAAAGTATCAATACCACATTGTAAAAATACTTCATTACAAGTAAAAATCCTGCATTTAAAATCCTACTTAAGTAAAAGTATAGAAGGAATACCAGCTAAATTTATTTAAAGTACTAAAATACTTTAAGTAAGTTTTATTTTAGTACTTTAAGTAGGATTTTAAATGCAGTATTTTTACTTGTAATGAAGTATTTTTACATTGTGGTATTGAGGATCTGGGTACTTCTTCCAAAACTGCAGGTCACAGAATCTGATGGGTCACTAAATACGGTGTAACGCCGGACTCTGCTACGTCACTACAGTGCGACGCACATGTCGAGATGAGGTGAAAGTGCAAGCTGCCATTTTTTCGAAAAACATAAACGTGATTAGTTCAGGCAAAGCAAAGACAAACTGTGAGTTTCTTCCGCCGTCACTCTTTAGCAGTTTTGTTGGACCTGTTGGCGCAGTGAATCCTCATTCTGCACGAATATTAGCGAAGCTTTGTTTATTTAAACTCGGGTTGAAGCGAAGGTTAGCTCGCAGCTGCAGGCTGCAGATGGCTGCTTAGCTCGGCTGGCTAACGTTAGCTGCGGCTGTAAACAAACACTTGAGACAGTAAAGGAGTAGCTGCTGATAAACGGAGCGCACAGCCTGCAGGTTTGTGAGTTACTCAGGATATTTAGGTCAATAATCTCGGGCTTGTGAAGAGCCAACACGACGGTAGAAGCAGTAGGTGAGGAGGAGCATGTCTGTAAGTTAGCGACACAACTTCAGTTTTGATGACAGTGCGAGTTTCTTCACTCTAGCTCGAAGCTCAGTCGCTTTGGAGCAGGTCAGAAACACACATATACACACACAGACACATACACAGACATGTCGTCTTTCTCTGAGTCCGCCCTGGAGAAGAAGCTGTCGGAGCTGAGCAGCTCTCAGCAGAGCGTCCAGACTCTGTCTCTGTGGATCATCCACCACCGCAAACACTCCGGCCTCATCGTCAAAGTGTGGCACAGAGAGCTGAAGAAAGGTATTGTAAGACTGTTCCTGCAAAGTACACACATATATGTTGCAATGTTTGCGTAGTAAAACACGATACTGATAACGTTAAAACTACAGAGATGAGAAGAGAGTCAACAATATGACATTTAGAGGACAACAGAGTTACTGATGTTGTCTCTGATTCAAGATGCTGTTTTCTAACCTGAATGTGATAAGACAGGCTTTTCAGATTAGGACTGGGCGATATGGACAAAATATCATTATACTTTTGACCAAATACCTCTATCGATATTGATATGGTGACAGTATGGTAGGGATGACTGTTGGTACTTTCACAAAATATTTACACAATGAGATTTTTGATAAATAATCATTAGTAATGTGGATATAATGACTAAGTGGGTAAAGACAAATAGTAGAACAGCTGGAACAGTCTGGCAAGTTCAGAAAAGTACATCACCTGACACTTACGTCATATTACGATATTACGATATCCAGAATCTAAGACGATATCTGGTCTCATATCATGATATCGATATAATATCTATGTTACCCAGCACTAATTCAGATGGCCAGAAATGCACAATTTCATGAGTTAGAAGAGTTTAGAATAAAGTCCTCAAATTGATAATTTTATCTTTCCATTAACCCGCAAAAAGTTTTCAGTTTACAAGGACTTGAAATTGAGAAAATCAAGCAATCAGATCTCAACATGTGAGAAGCTGTGATCAGCAAATATTTGGTATTTTTTACATGATTAAAAAGAAAATGAGGATGCAAAACTATTATGACTGAAACTATTCCGTATGGAGTAAGGAAACGCACCATGAAAACATAGTAAAGACAGATGATGTGTCCCGTTGCTGGTTTGTTCTTCTTCCTGCAGATAATTAAACGTACCTAGACATCATGTTGTCATATTGTAGTTCTCCACAAGCTGCAGTGGCGTTTAATAGACGTTATCTAACACATCAGCAGTAAAAGGTTTTTATGTCCGTCAGAATCAAAGAGCTGCGGCTTATTTTTAGACTCACCATTTTGTTCTGACATTCAACATTCACACAGGGTGAAATCTGTTGAACAAGACGCAGAGAGACCACAGCCGGAAGCACAGAACAGACCAAAATAACCCTTCAGACTGAATCACCATTTTATTAAACTTTGTTCTATTTGAATCACTGAACAAATCCAAGATGTTTGAGAGGTTTTGAACCAGGATAGTCCAGAATGCAGGACACCTGGAAAACCTGCTGCTTTTTAAGTAAAGAGACATGAGTTCTTCTAAAAATCAGTCCACTGTTTCTGTGGCTACAAAGACGAACCTTACTGGGAAATAAGTTACTGAAGTAGACACGTATGTTTATAACAGAGTAAATTACATTTAATTGCAAAATAATTTAGAAGGTGTTAGTGTGAGAGCTGATCTTTTTCTGTTAATCTTGAAATATCACATTCATATGTCCTCCAGCTAAAAGCACCAGGAAGCTGACGTTTCTCTATCTGGCCAACGATGTCATCCAGAACAGCAAGAAGAAAGGACCAGAGTTCACCAAAGACTTTGAGTCTGTTCTCGTCGACGCCTGCTCTCATGTTGCCAGGTAGATGTGACCTGACCACTGTATGCTTTCAGACGCTCTGTGTGTGTGTGTGTGTGTGTGTGTGTGTGTGTGTGTGTGTGTGTGTGTGTGTGTGTGTGTGTGTGTGTGTGTGTGTGTGTGTGTGTGTGTGTGTGTAGATAGGTAGAACACTCACAGCCTGAAGGTTTTTGGGAAGTTCATTATTTAAATATAGTTCTTGATATAAACTGTCTCTAACAGCTGAAGTTTGTCGTATTTCTTCCTTTTTCATTTCCGGTTTTCTATCTTTCTATCAAAGCTGGACCACCAAAACACATGTTGACTTAGCGTTTATAGTTTTCTCGAACTAAAACGGGGCCGACTTTTTCAGCTCCAAGTAAAGCCTTTTATGTCAAGAATATTAACAGTGAAAAATATACAAGAGATAATGGGGTAATTAACAGATGTTTCATTCAACTGGTTCAAATATAGTTTATATAAGCTGTGTTGAGAAATGTATTTAATCATTTTTTCTGCTGAACTGTTCTTTACTCCTCGCTGTTCTTCTACTGGACTCTTCTGTCCTCTTTCCTGCCTGCAGTGATGCAGATGAGAACTGTAAAAAGCACATGGAGAGACTGCTGAACATCTGGAAGGAGAGGAGTCTCTACAGAGGCGACTTCATTCAGCAACTCAAGCTGGCCATCGAAGACTCCAACAGCCCCAGACCTTCAGGTTAGATGATCTCTTTGTAACACCTACACATAAGTATAAAGAGTAATATGTAGGGGAGAGCAGTGTATCCTGATTTATGAGGTGAATGCATCATCAATAGGCTACTTCTGAATATATTTTAATTACCACAGAATTTCTGCCAAACATTAAACATTTCTTATTACAATTCACTGTTAGTTACTTAATCACATGCATGTTAAAACATGGCACATATTCTGTCAAATAACGCTTATTTCGTGAATGTTTTGAAATAATGAGGCGCTTTCTGCGTGCAAACACACAACAGCAGCAGAGAAGCAGAAAATGTGGCACTAAACAAGTCTGTTCATGTGAATGTGATCTAATGTGAGAGAGAAGCTTCTATTGATGCTAGTATTGATAGTTAAAACAAGACTTAGTATCACTGGTGGTATAAGTGTGGCTCCGTCTATTTCTTGAAAATACCCATTTAAGCGAGTGAAAGCAGATGGTTGACACATGCTTCAATAAACCTCTGTAGTCCAGGTTTCAACTGTTTACTGAAAAACTTTCTTCTTCAAATACAAAAATGAAACATGGTGGAAAAAACTAAACATTTTAACCAATCACAAGTCAAAGCTGTCTGCAGTCGTTATTGGTCCTTATTAAGCACACTGCAAGGAAACTATAGAGCTGCTTATCTTTAGCAAATTAAATACATCAAACTACAACTAGTTTATTTTGTATAGTATAGTGTAAGTTTTCTTATATAGATGTATGCAAAGTCTCAGATTTCTTTAAGATGCATAGAATAGTGTAATGGTAATGTAACCGAGCGTCCTGGCTTCACCTGACTGTATGAGCTTAATAAGGAAACAATAAATTGGACGATGAGTCCAAACTTCTCAATTTAAACATCGTTATTTATTTATAACTTTTTGTTGGAACACACCACACAAAATAAAACCCCTCGTTCTCCCCTCCTAAACAAATAATAGTTGAATCTCATCCAGTTGTCCCTCTCAGCTCCCTTACAGTCAAGATGACAGCAAAGTTAACAAAAACAGGGATTTATTCATCTTGTATCATGTCAACTTGAGTGGATCATAACGTATCGGGTATGAAATTAATCTGCAGATGCTCTGGTTCAAGATGAGACCAAACTCTTCTATGGATGTCAGGTTACTGTAGGCTCATAAGGAATCACGTTATAAAATACGTTTTAAAAAAATTGTGAATCGTTGCAACCACGAGAAATCTTTGAGCACACGGTCATAAATGTGCACAAAAAGTATGAGGCTAATATTACGCCTGTCAGAGATAATTAACTACTTCATTTGGTTTCACATGAGTGTTTTACTGTTCTGTGGTTCTAAACTTAATTCTGAAGAAGAGAAGAAGGCTGTCAAACGAAGCTATCAGAAGATCCAGGAAGATGAAGACGATGAGGATGACGACTACAGGAGCCACAACTCCCCTCGCAACACAGATGCCACCGCAACTCAGCTGGTAGGAGGCCAACACTTTGCTTCAACAGCAGAAAATGCAGGAATAAAATCACTCCTAGTTAATGTAAAGATGATGCTTGTTTCTCTTGCATTTTTTTTTTTCTTCTTGCACTGCTGTCTCTCTTCTTCCTGCTCTCGTTTCTCACCTTTGTACCTCTTTTATATTCCTCCACTTTACTTTGTTTACTCTGTGACATGGCTTCTCCTTTTAACTTGCTCCCTCTATTCCCTTTAAACACACGTTCAGACAGAAGAGCTGGTGAAGGCCCTGCAGGACTTGGAGAACGCTGCATCGGGTGACGCTGCTGTTCGTCAGAAGATCGCCTCGCTGCCGCAGGAAGTCCAGGATGTATCTCTGCTGGAGAAAATCACTGGTACGACTTTACAGCTCAGCTCGATCAGAAATTACTTCACTTGGAATGTCTTTTAGATTTTTTTTAGCATGGATTTGCACTATTTTCATTTTTTCCTCATTTTTGAAACATGCTTCTGAAATGTATTCGTTGTAATTGAAAATTCCTCATAGCTGTCTTGGTTTCTGTATCATAGTGGGACTGTCTGTTGAATTTTCCAGGGTTTATGTTGAAGTTTGTCTGATGGATTTACAATGAGATGAAAGATGTTGTGACAAGAACAAAAGTAATTTAGCTGAGGAAACAAATATAAAGCAAATGCAATAATGTTGAAAGTAAAATGTAAACAGTTATACAGGAGGTATGAAGTTAAGTTACAGGTGTTGCCTAAACTACCAGTTGTTAAAATCAGGTGTTACTAGCAATCACTTTACAGCAATAACTGTACATGATACAAAAATATGCTCCTTTTAACATAAAACAAAATATATTAAATCAAGGCACAATTACAGTAGAATAAAGGATTTTAGTGAAAGTAAAAAAGTTTTAAAAAAAAGTTTTTCAAAGAGATAACATGTCTTAAGTTTACTGCTTTGTACAATAATAACCTCTTCAAAGAAACGTCATTCCGTAACCGTTATTACCCACTTTGGTCCCAATCTAGACAAAGAGGCAGCAGACAAGCTGTCGAAGACGGTGGATGAAGCCTGTTTGCTGCTGGCGGAGTACAACGGTCGACTGGCCGCAGAGTTGGAGGACCGGAGGCAGCTGGCTCGCATGCTGACTGAATACATCAGCAGCCAGAAGGAGGCGCTCACGGAGAGAGAGAAGAAACTAGAGGCAAGGCGGCGCATGCACAAACACAACAGTCAACAGCTTATTGACAACACACTAGAGATCTGAGTGTTTTCAATCATTTATTGATAAGTGTTAAATCAGATAAGAGAACATCTTCACATCCAGAAAAGGCACTTCAAATGTTTTTAATTAACTGTCCATGTGATGATCCCAGTTGAGATCTATAGTACATGATGCACAATGGAAAGTACAGTTCACAGCTTGTACTTAAACACACATCACAATTTCTCAACACTTGTCATTATAAACCATAAATCCAACAGCTTTTGCCTTATTGTAACTATTTTGGCTCAGACTGCAGCTTGGCTGAGCTAGCTTTAGCATGGAGGACAAGGAAACAATGGAAAGAAAGTTGAACAGCCAACCTGATTTTAAGTTTTCCCATAGTAACATATTCACTATTTTTGTAGTTTTAGTCTTAAGCCAGTTTACAACCTTGTGATAACTGTTATTCACGAGTGAGTAATATTCTCTCAGCTCATACTGTGCTGTGTTTTCTTGATTCTTCTCTGCAGGAATATAAACAGAAACTAGCGAGGGTGACCCAGGTGAGGAAAGAGCTCAAGTCGCACATCCAGAGTCTCCCTGACCTCTCCCTCCTGCCCAACGTGACCGGGGGTCTGGCCCCGCTCCCCTCGGCCGGAGACCTCTTCTCCACCGACTGAGAGGTCTTTGCTCGGACAAACTACTCCCCCGTGCCCCGCCCTACCCAAACCCAGCCCCATGTTTGATTCACAAAATATTCCCAGCAAGGAGGCACACGTGGTCAAACCTCTCCCCAGCAGAGTAGCCAGCACACCTGCTAACTCCAAACCTGCAGGACAAGAGGGGGGAAGGGACATTAGAAGGAAGGTTTGGTGAAACGCTCTACAGAGAACAGAGACTCTGTCAGCCTGAATTTTTCCCGCTCGACCGTCAAGGATTCCACTCCACCAGCTTGGAACGAGTTAGTTTCCTTTTAGTTTTAATTTTTTTTTTTTTACGCTGGAAATGTCAGTGATTTAGGAGGAGGTGGCGGGGTTAAAGAGACAAAGTTTAGACAGACAGAAATGTTGGTTGTCAGGACGTGTCATGTGTCTTTCTGTGTGGTATATTTTGAATGCAGCGAGCAAAGGTTTGCTCTCCCAATTCTCAGATTGGTTGTGACTACACTGTGAAGAGAATGTATCATTCATTAGTTTCAGTCGGCCTTCAGTTGTTGATTTGATACATGTAGGTGTATATGATGTAGGTATACAGTTCAGATCGGGTTCAGTGTACGTTGTTTCGTGGTTGTTTCATGATGAGTTGCTCATTGGTCGACAGCTGTGACATAACACACTCATTTTAGTAACACTTGACAAGATGGTGATTAAACAGGATTTGTGTTCCACAAGCCTTTGTTTTCACACCCCGTTTAGCATTTGTTCATTCTCATTTATAAAGCACCCGTACGTCTAAGCTTGTTTGTTTTCATGCTTTAATTTGGACGTTTATGCTTGAAATAGGATAAGGCTAATTATGTTCACAAGTGTGTACTAGACAAGGTTTTGAGAACAAATACTGGTAGTTTGAAAAAAAACAAAGTTTGCTTTTCAAGAAACTGTCTGGCCTTACTTGTGGCTTACTTGTTTGAAAAAATTATGAAACCCCAAAACTCAAAAATATATGTTCTGAGAGGGCAACAAAGGAGATAAAACAGAAGAAAAGTGTTAAATATCTTAAGGTTTTAGTGTGTGTAGGGTTGGGCAATATGGATGTCAAGAAGTGTAAAGATAAATAGGTCAGAAGAAGACCTTTCTCTGATATAGTTATATATATCACATTCATTTCATTAGATGGTAATGTGAAATGGACTGGAGCTGTCATTTATTCTCAGCTGCATTCTCAAGTTTTTAAGAAAATTGTGTATAAATGATCTACAATGTTAAACCCCCCCTGGCATGATTAAAATGATAAATAATAATGAATACATATTGCTCAGCCCTACTTGTGTGTAGACATCCAACGATTAAATATTTTACTAAAAGAAATAACAGCAGATTCACCACTGCAGTCCCTTTCTCAAGTATTTTTATTTTTAAATTTAGATATTAAGGTCAGGAAGAGAGAGTTGTTCCCCAAATAAGTTTAGGTACAAGTTTGTGATGATTTTGTGAACATCATCTGTGAAGGCCAGAATAACATGGACCATTTGTTTAGCTTGTATTTGATTTTCAGTTATTTGTATACAGAGAGAAATCTTCATCGATTATGTTTGATGATAAAAGGTCACAGATGTTTACCTAGACAAACTACTCATTTTATTAAAGCTTTCAGAAGCCGATCGCAGCTCCTGCTGCTGGTGAGATGAGTGTTTTCTACAGTTTAAGAGCAGACGGTGTTACAGTAGCTGTAACTTCCTGCTGATGCAACAGGCTCAGGCGAGAAATGCTGCTGCAAATCCTTTCAGAAAACTCTTGATTGTTTGGTGTCTCCTGGCCGACTGTGACCAAAAAAATGTTTCAAACAACAGGTTAAAATGTGAATCGCAGCAACTTCAGCAGTGTTTGTTAAACCAAAGGATGTAAATGTTTTCATTACAGTCACTGACAGGGACCCATAATAGGTATTCGGGCCTGTTTTTGACCCCTAATATCAGAGAAAGTTTCTGTTGGTTTGGATGTTACATTATAAAGAAAAAGAACAGAGTGTAGAAATCGTGATCCGTTATTTGGTGCAGTTTCGATTCAAATGTAATTCAGTGGTAAACTTAACAATGCATACAAAATATGTCCAATACAACCGTTGTACACCAGGAAGGATTTCAGCAACATTTTGACCCAGGTGTGCTTCACATGTTAGATATTAGTTAGATATTTTCTTACCTACTTGCTGTGTGGTACGGTACGGCGTTTCTCTCTGCAGAATCGTACTGTACTAGCAGGACTCTACCAGTAGGGGTAGTGTTTTCTGTAATGAAAGTGATTCAGTGGATGCCAATAAACTGGAACCATTTGAACAAATCTGTGCTCTCGTATTAAGTCATTGCAAGATAAATAAACTTATAGAACACACACACACACACACAACAGAAACCCCCACTGTTAAATGTGTTGCTTGTAGGTTTTTTGACTGAAAATAGAACGATTCAGGTCATATACGATACAAGACTATACTAAGGCCTGTGTTGCTCAGGCTACTTAACAAGGTGGCGGTGTTGCCTTAATATACAGTGCTGTGTAAAAGTTCAAGGCACTTTAGAGGTTTATATTCATATCCATAACACAATACCATCAGAGAGGTGTCTGAACGGTTCCAAATTCATTCTGCAGCATGGCAACAACCCCCAAACATACAGCCAGAGACATGAAGAACTATTTTCAGTGACAAGAAGAACAAGGAGTCCTGCAACAGATGGTATGGCCCCCACAGAGCCCTAATCTCAACATCATGGAGTCAGTCTGGGATTAACATGAAGAGAAAGAAGAAATGAGACGGCTTAAATCCACAGAAGAACTGTGGCAAATTCTCCAAAATGCTTGGAACAACCCACCTGCCAAGTATCTTGAAAAACTGTGTGCAGGTACACTGAGAACGGGCACTATTTGAAAGGAAAAGCTTGGTCCCAGCAAATTTTGATTTGATTAAGGTTTTTTCTCTTTACTGAACTTTGTATGAATTTAATTGATAAAGAAAAACAATTTATAGCATTATTTTTGTGAGCATCCTCACTTTACTCTTAGCACCAAAACCTTTGCACAGTACTGTATGTCTATTCTCAATTTAACCTCCAAACTTGACATTAAAGGCTATGTTCACAATTTTCCAAGTTTAAGCTGTCCCGAGGTACCCAAATGAACATTTAAAGAGCTTTTGCTTGCTGTAATCATTTCTCCTGTTCATACTGGCCCATTGTAAGATCCCTTCATATTCAGCTTTCACTGTGAATGATGGGAATATCTACAGTCCTCATTCTGTGTAAAAAATGTATGTCAAAGTTTATCCGAGGCTAATATGATGCTTCAGCCATCCAAATTAGTAATGGCAAGTGGATATCTTAGTTTCAGCCTTTTCATTAGTATCCTCCCACTGCAGCTTTACAGGGAAACACAGCAGGAATCTTCTAATAAAAACACATTAACTTGGAAGATATCCACCTTATTTGATTAATTTGGTTGGCTGAAGTCTTATATTAGCTTTGTATTAGCTTAACTTTGAAATACACTTTTACACAAAATGAGGCTTGTGGATTTTGTCCACCATCACTTACATTAAAAGCACATTTGAAGGGGATCTTTTATGAAAAGGAGGAATGATTACAGCGAGGAAAACCGCTTTCAGTGTTCATATGGACACCCGACGACTGTTTTAAGACAGTCTTGAAAAATTGTGAACGTATTCTTTAAATTCAACTAATTAAAGGCTTCGTCCAGGGCAATGGACTCTGCTCATTTAATATTTGGTATGTGGTTTCCTAAGCAAAACCTTTCAGGGACGTCTTGATGCTTTTGGATTTTTTTTGTGATTAGTTCTGAAACGTTAAACCTTTTCCACATCGTGTCACAGCACTTTCGCAGCCTTATGAATGTATTTTTTAATTACTATTTTGTGAAAACAGTCATAACAAGAGAATAAGTCATTGTGATGTTGCTGTTTATGACACAATGACGATCCGTTCTAGAAGTCCGTCATGATCTGTGTTCTGAGAGAGCACAAGTCTCACACAACAAGAGAAACTCACTGAGAAACACAAAATACAAATACAAAGAGTACAAGTTGTCAAACTAAAAAGCAAAGATGAGTGAGATCAGCTCGGTGTATAATGAGCTCCGTCTGGAACAACAGCTTTGCGATGCATTGATCAGAGTGGACAACGAAGAATTTCAAGCGCACAAAATCATCCTCTGTAATTGCAGTTCGTACTTCAGGTGAGTTGGCTATCACAGAGATTCTGCAGAATTTATAATGAGAATAATGATATGTATATTTATGTTATTATTTTGTGAAGTGTAACTGTAAAAAGTGCTGATATTTTCAGTCCCTTGTTTTTGTCTTGTTTCTGACCCACAGAGCTCTCTTCACTCACTGGTCGAGTCCGAACAGTCGGGTTTTTGAAATTCACAATGTGACGCCTGACATGATGAAGATCATCATCGAGTTTGCCTACAACAACTCTGTTTCTGTGACCAACGAGAATGTACAAGAACTTTTTATAGCAGCAGATCGGTTCAATGTAACGGGCATCACACAGGCATGCTGTGACTTTCTGGAGGAGCATCTGACCCCAGAGAACTGCATCGGCATCTGGTGGTTCACAGACGTCTATTACTACCCCGAAATGAAACACAAGGCCTTCCTCTTCACACTATATCACTTTGAGGAGGTTGTTTCCACCTCAGAAGACTTCCTGCAGCTCTCTGTGGAGGAACTTGTTAAAATCATTGAGAATGACCTGCTCAATGTAAAGCAGGAGAAGATGGTGTTTGAGGCTATCCTCCACTGGATTGCATATGCGCCTGAAGAACGCACAGATTACATCTCTCTGCTTTTGTCTAATGTAAGTGAAGGATGAATAATTTCTCAACCACAACTACATTTACTTTGGATTTGCATTTTTTACATCCAGCTAATGGTGTGCTCATGAACAAATTATCAGGACTGTACTCAAGACTACCTTAGAAAAGTCTGAGAACACGTGATATTAAATCAAGGCCGGATGTTTGGATGAGAGGACAAACTCAAAACTGAGACCAGGGCCCCTATTTCTCTTTTTTACTCTAATGTTTTTTGTTTAAATACCCCCTCCAGTTAAAAATGTATTTTGCTTATTGTTACTTAACGTGGATGTTTGAGCTTCACCGTTCAGAATGATGTAAGTGCAGAATTTGACGCCACAAGACTGTTTTTACATTTGTCTGCTCAAAGTCGAAAGTTTTTCTGTGGTAATTGAAAATCTGATTTGAAGGGGTAGGCCTGCGAGTGTTTGTGACATCACAAGCAGCTCAGAGCGTGGTCCAGTATGCAGTTTACACAATATGGAAACTTGAAGCCTCCAGCTTAAATACACTGAGAATAGGTTTTACAGTGAAGTAGGAGACATCTTGTATCCAGCAGTTAAACTTTTGAAATGAAAAATCTTTGCATATGCATAGATTGTGGATTTTTTCATGTAATTTGAACATAATTTTAAGGATTTTTAGCAATGTTATGAACTTTTTTTATTGAAAAACCATGTCAGACACTAATTATTATTCCAAGCAGAGGATTTTTAGATGTCTTAAATCTTGGGGGTATCTTTCCCCAATGGGGCTTTGCTCACAATCCCTTGCTAAATAAGATAAATACTAACATCTTCATATATAAAATCATATGTACATATCGTAGGATGGTGTCTGCTAACATGAAACATAGATACATTCAGATACACAAGACATAAATATACATTTACACTTCCAAGTGTGATCACATTCACGTGCCCTTATTTATCAAACTACTAAAAGTAAAAATTTGGATTTAAGTGAAAGATAAAAATAACAATCCTTCCCTTTCACTCCTGCTCACAAACTTAAGGATAAAAACTATTTATCAAACTTCTTTTGAAGTTTGAGAGCGCCAGAGGTCTCTTAAAGGACCAGTGTGTAGTGGCATCTAGTGGTGAGGTCACAGATTGCCAACTAAATACCCCTCCCCAATGCGAAAGGCCCTCTTTAGAGCCAGTGTTTGGTTTGTCCGTTCTGGGCTACTGTAGAAACATGGCGGTGCAACAAGGCAGGCTCTGTGGAAGAGGACCCACTCCCTATGTAGATATAAAGGACTCACTCTAAGCTAATGAAAATACAATGGATACTTATTTTCAGGTGATTATACACTAATTACAAAGTATTTATGAATGTTATATTCCATTTCTGCCAAGTCCGTTCCGCAAGATGCCACTAAATTATATACACTGCACCTTTAAAGGCCAGTGTATATGCTGATACAATACTTCAAGATAAGATCAGCTGGTAATATGAGTGATGCTGATGTATCAGTCAGGTTCTGTTTTACACAATCTAATTTCAACTTCTTCCTTCATGTCTCTGTTCAGGTCAGGCTGGCTTTAATGAGTCCAACATATATCACAGACAATGTGAGCAACAACGAAGTGGTGAAGGCGAGTGAAGAGTGTCGACCGATTCTCCTCAAGACCATGCAGGCCATGCTCGACCTCAGAACAAAAATTTTCTCTGACTCTGTTTTCTTTAACCCTTTGGCCCGTCCACGTCTGCCTCCTGCCATCCTGTTGGCCATTGGAGGCTGGAGTGGTGGCAATCCCACCAATGGCATTGAGGCGTATGATGTCCGTGCTGACCGCTGGGTCAATGTAACTAACAATGAGGAGGGTCCAAGGGCCTACCATGGTGCTGCTTTCCTCAATGGATCAGTTTACTGTGTCGGCGGCTTTGACAGTGTCGAACAGTTCAGCAATGTGCACAAGTTCGATCTGAGCATGCAAACCTGGCAGGAGGTGGCTCCGATGCATTCCAGCCGCTGCTATGTCAGCGTTACTGTGATGGATGGGTGCATCTACGCCATGGGAGGTTTTGATGGACATGATCGACTCGAAACTGCTGAGCGCTATCAGCCCAACACCAACCAGTGGACTGTAATTGCACCCATGCACGAGAAGAGGAGTGACGCCAGTTGCACAACCCTCCACAACAAGGTGAGCAGCTGAGAATAACAACTCTATGCTGGGGCAGCGAGAGCACAGAGGTTGCACATCTCTAAAGAAACACAGGACGTTGACGTGGACAAATTTAACTAGATTATTTAAATGGTAGATGGAGCAACCAGCAAATGACTGTCATTACAAAACAAATGCCCAAGCAGCATTATCCCTCAGTGTAATAAGCATTTCAAAATGCAGTATTACCAGTTCACGAGATGTTTCCTTTAAAAAGTCTATCAATGGTGTTTACAGTAGAAAACAGATTTTACCAGATACCAAGTTAATGTTTTATAGTACATGTCTTCAGTTGAAGTCTACAAAAGTTTACTTATTACCTCTTTAATTCACTTCAGGTGTACATTTGTGGTGGCTTCAATGGGAACGAGTGCCTGTCCACAGCTGAATGTTACAACCCAGAGACCGACGAGTGGACAGTCATCTCCTCCATGGGCAGCAGACGTAGTGGAATTGGGGTCATCACCTACGGAGACCGAGTCTTTGCAGTAAGCAAACTGAACACTCTAACACAGAGGCACTGAAGATGTACTTAGCAGAGTTTCAAATAGGACTACTGTAAATTCAAGTCATTATTGTTTAAGCAAAAATTATGAATATTCACTTTTCCAGCTTCTGAAATGTTATTCACTATTTTATAGACCAAATGATGAATTAAAAAAATAATAAGCAGACTAATAAATAATGAGAATAATTGTTAGTAGCAGCTCTAAATACAGTAATGAACAGAATAGATGCAGTGTGTCTTTAAAACCTCATAAGACCTTTTTTTGTCTGAGTTTCAATCGACAGTTTCAGTATCTTATCGTCTACATGTTGTCTCTTGTGAGACTCGGTGCTTTGAATAAAATCTTGTGCAAAACAGAAAATTCTTGTAATATTCTGGTAGAAAAGTTGTCACATTTAAAAACATATTGCCAGAAAATATCAACAGTTTTACTCAAAAATATTATCAGTTGCCTCCTACGCTTTGCCCTACAGAGTAGATCACTTAATCTATTGAAACTCAGGCACACGTTGAGGTCAGGTGCCCTTTGTCTCAAGGTGTGGAGTATAAAACACAAACAGACAGAAAAATAGTAGAAGCAGTCTCGTCTTCACATTTCATCTTTTATGTATAAGGTTGGTGGTTTCAATGGAACCAGCCGTCTGCGCACTGCTGAGGCCTACAACCCTCACACCAACACCTGGCACTCTGTGCCCTCCATGCTGGGCACACGCAGTAACTTTGGCATCGCAGTGATCGACGACCGCCTCTTCGTGGTTGGGGGCTTCAACGGCTTCACCACCACCTTTGACGTTGAGTGCTACGATGTTGAAGCTGGTGAGTGGTCTGCTGTCCGTGACATGGAGATCTCTCGCAGTGCTCTGAGCTGCTGCGTGGTGCACGGATTCCCCGACATGGCCGAGTACGCTGCCCCTCGTTACCAAATGCAATTCTCTGATGAGGAGGAGGAGGAAGCAGCGCATTGATGAAGATCCATCTGACCATGAGTTATATTGTTCTGTAAATAAATTTCTCTACACATCAAATCACAGCTGTGCTATTGTTAATCAAGTGATTGCAAAGATTATCAGCTTGTATGACCACTTAACAAGACTGTGTACAAGCCCCCGTGACCTTTGACCTCTTGTTGAGTAGTGAAGGGAAGGAGGAAAGTTTCTCTCTGCTCATGCTGTGTGCGTCCACATGTTTTGTCGCTGGATTTGGTGTGTCTGCACCATTACAGTGTAGTGGCGTTCTGCGCTTCAGGGCCAGTATGGAGAGTGGGATTTGTTACTGTGAGTAAGACCCATTTCCATGTACATTATGGCACATCAGTATTTTATTGAGACAGACTAGAAAAAAAACAAAAGCTATCCTTTAAATCTGACTTTGAGGTGTGTACCTATGGGCATATGTGACATCACAACTAATCATTCAGTCTAATATGCAACTTACACAGATGTGATGCGGAAACTTCAACACACATTGAAGCACATAAGGAACTTTTCAGTGAAGTAGGAGTTTAATTAGCTAATTAAACAACAGCCAGTCAGATCAGGAGATCAACTGCCTGTGCAGTGGCAGCACACACCTTACTTTCACAAGTTTTGGGTTTTTTAAATGTATTGTGGAAGTTGAATGGATTTGTGGTATGTTTACCAAGATAATTTATATTTGGAATGGCAATAAAGATTCATTGGTGGGATGAGAACCAGGTCCATGTGCATTCTTACTAGTGATCACAATCTGAGTAACCAGCTATTCAAGACAAAATTTTAAAGTCCTCATAACACAAAGACTGTCAAGTTTCAGGAGGAGCAAAGCAAATTCTGTCCTGATTGTGGAACAACAGAAAAGTTTTTTCTCATGCAGGGATCCTGGTTGGAGAGGTGATGGAAGTTTCCCTTTCATCTCACATACCAGCTCACGTGCTTTGTGGATCCTCATCATGAGCTCTGAGATCATACTTTCTCTTTTTTACTTCATCAGACACACCAACTGATAGAAAAGCCTGACGCATATTGGATTTTTGACACTGATAAAAAGTTTCATAATGATACATCAGCCAGAATTGCTTTTTTTTTTCAAAACATGAACACATAAGTCCTATAAACACGTTTGACAAGGATCCAATAAATTTGGTTATTAAAGAATTGTGACCAAATTATGTACTGATATTTTACAAACAAAAATTAACTTGTCAGTCCTCTCTGGTTGACAAACTTAGCAATGGTAAACTACCTCAAACATATCACCGGCATTTCAATATTGCAATTTCTTTTTACTTAATGGGCAATTTATCAAGCTCTACACTCATGGGCTACTCTATTCCACCTATAGATACATACATTTGTAGACTGCACCTACACTTCATGGCAGTGATGAACACACTGTTATTATTTATCGTTATAGTGTAAATAAATAGAAATAAATAACAATTAATTTAATAAACAAAGTAACATACTTACATAGGCTACATAATGGATAATGTCTCTGACTGTAGTAATAGAAGATTTTCAGAAACAACATCATGGTGGTTGTTGTCCTCATTACTTGTGTGTTGTACAGTATCTCCTGAAAATTATGCAGTGGTGAAAGAAATACTCAGATCCTTTATTTAAGTAAAAGTAACAATACCACAATGTAAAAATACTTAATTATCAGTAAAAATCCTACTTAAATACTAAAATAAAAGTACTCATTTAGCAGAAAATCAGGCTGTGACTGATGTTACATAACTTTAACAAAGTACATTGTTAATACTGATGAGTCTATGCATCAGCAGCAGTTTATTGTTATAGCTGCTCAAGGTAGAGCTAGTTTGAACTGCTTTGTAAGGGTCATGAGATAAATCTGGGGGGTCTTGAGATGATAGATTTGAAATCATTTTTCTTTCATATTTGCCTTTTTGTGAAATATTGAAGAGTTTTACCTCTTTGGGTCTAAAACAGTTATTTATTTGAAACCATGTGAGGGGAAATGTGTCTTTGGTGGAACTGCATACAAATCATAGACATCTGAAAAATGACGAGATACAAATACACGAAGCTTCTTTGTAAAGGCTCCCAGTTTAAGTATCGATTAGCATAACATGAAACTACTCAAGCAAAGTACAAGTACCTTAAAATTGTACTTAAGTACAGTAGTTGAGTAAATGTACTTAGTTACATTCCACCACTGTCTCTAATATCACTTAAAATCATAAACACAAATGTCAGTAATATCAGCTGCTAATGGGAGACACTGTACCAGCCATGATGTGATGTGACCAGTAGGTGTCAATATTCATCCACTGAGAGTGTATTCTGACTCTGGATCGCTCTTTGGCCCACAAGACAACAAATTAACACCCAGCCTTAAAATGTTTTCTCCAAAATTTTATTTTCAATTAGCGCACTGGATTTTTTCTGCATCACCAACAACAAAATGTTTCCTAAAAGGAGGCGAGGAAGCGCTGCTCCCTTAAACAATCTACTGGCAGCTTTAGTAGCAATGGCTTTATTGTCACATTTAGAATGAACCAAATCAAAATACAAGTAAAGTAAATGTGTTTAGGTCAGTATCTTATTATATTGCATCTATTGATCTTATTGTAGCCTACTACAGAGTCACTGTACATGATGTTAGTGAATGTGGATCATTGTGTTTCTTTATAAAGTTACCCAGGAAAAACTTATTCTTATAGATAGTATATAGTAAAGTATATATTAGTATGGTATATTCGAGCATATAAAAGAATGAGAATAACAAGTAAATTTAAAAGAAAATCAGTACCTGCTAGTCCAAAGAACAACAATGTAAAAAAGCTTTCAGCTTTTGCTATTAGATTTCTGTACTGGCACATTCGTTCACCATAACA
This sequence comes from Thunnus albacares, assembly GCF_914725855.1. Classification (NCBI taxonomy): domain Eukaryota; kingdom Metazoa; phylum Chordata; class Actinopteri; order Scombriformes; family Scombridae; genus Thunnus; species Thunnus albacares. The sequence continues at coordinate 13,257,303 of NC_058110.1, read as the reverse complement.
TTGATGAAGCTCTTGATGTTCCTCAGTTTGTCGCTATCAAAGTTCACCAGGAGCACGCTGGGTGTAGTAATGCTGGGACTGAGCTCAGCAGTGGCCTTGGCCTCCTGTTTTGGGCCCACTGTTCCAATCCTGCAAGAATGATACTCAACAGTCAGAGAGGAGGTTTCTGTTTTATGCTTATCTCTATTCTTATGTATACAGATATAAAATGTTTCAGTTTGTGCACATGTGCTGACATTATTGTATAAATGCCATTTTTTAGGACATTCTTTACTGTGATTTTGGGTTTAGCAGTGAGTAACATTTTTTATTCGAAAAATAGAAATCAGTTCACCATGAATTAATGTGTACATAAAAGAAGACAGACAAAACAGGTCATGTATAAAAGCTAAAAGACATAATGCACTTGTCCACTCATATCTCCTGCATCAACAGAGTTGACATACCTCAGTATTATGGGCTTGCCGTCAGTGAGGCCGACCCCCTCCATGGTGAAGCTGCAGTCCTGCAGTGGCTCTGGTAAAGGGTTCAACAAGCTCAGCTCTGCCGTCATAGACTCATATAGTGTGGCTTCTCCCACCAGCTGCAGAGAGGGGGTCAGATAGACAGGTTTCATCATGTAAGAGGTGGTATCATATGATTATTGATTGATTATGTCCTGTACAGTTTTATTATAGATTATAATGATCAAATAATGTAAACATTAAAAATACTAACACAGTTTGTTTTAACATAATATATGCCTGAGTGAGCAATAAAAAATAGAGGAAAATTCAATGATTTCTAGTTGAATCCAAACTTTTCTGTGATGCTACCTCACTCGTGGTTCAAGGTTCAATATATTCATCCATTAACGCTGGACATTAAAGGCTCTAGATGACTCTATAGGAATACACTGAAGAGATCAACATTTATTTAAGAACTGAGGAATAGGCCCGAAAAGAGAAAGAAATAAGATGATGATTCATTGGTTAAAGTGACCAATGCATTTCAGCCAAATTATATTCTTCAGGGGAAGTGAAAGAACCTAATAGACAAGATTACAGTCATACTTAATGTTACTTTGGCTCTGTCTATTTCTTGAAGATGCCCACTTAAACTGTAGAGTCTAAGCATGTAGTTTACTGAGCACTTTCTTCTTTACATACAAAATAAAAAAACATGCTACACAAGCATGACAAGTATAATTATCAAGGCAAGAACAATAAGCACGTAATCGGCAAACACAGTCAAAGACTGGTGTGCTCTCAAGGCTCCATCGCTTGAAACTAAACTATCTAACACACACATATTGCATGTTATACATTTTAACCAATCACAAGCCAGGGCTGTCCGAGATCATTATTGGTCCTCATTAAGCATGCTGCGATTAAACTACGGAACTGCTTATCATTCTTAGCAATTTAAGTACAGCAAGATAAAAATTATTTACAATTATGTTTCTATTGTATAAATGGCTCTGACATAGCCTGCCCCTAGTTGACTAGGCTGATAACATATCAATTACCAAATACAAACACGCAGAGCCACTGACTTCTCTACACCAAATTATAAACCTATCTTCCAGGTTTTAAGGATACATATTTGTCTCATTCAAAACAGATTAATGTCTTATTCAGTCTCTTTTGATCTTTACAATGTCTCCTCTAAGATGCATATGTTAGTAATGGGTCTCTCTAATGTGCTTGTCTTTGTCCAAACACAGATGCGCCAAACTGTCCCTTTTGAGTCTGGCATTATCTTGACAATTTTTCCTATTATCCAGGAATTTCTTGGTGCAGAGGAGTCTATGATGAGGACAACATCTCCAAGGTTGAAATTCCTTCTTGTTGTGCTCCATTTTTGTCTTTCCTGCAAGAGAGGCAGAACTCCTGAGTCCATCTGCGCCAGAATAGGTCTGCCATATATTGAATTTGCCTCTAGTGGCAACACACATAGAGATCTTCTTTTGAAAAGACACCTGGGGGCATATTTGGCTGTATCTTTATCAGTGGTAAATGATTTGGGGTCAAAGCCTCCAGATCGTTGGTGTCGTTTGAGGTCGTTGTTATGGGTAAGTCATTGATAATGCTTTCCACTTCACATAAGAGTGTCTGTAGTCCTTTGTCATCCAATACCTGCTGTTTCAACAGGGAACTTAGAACTTTCCTGACAGTCCGTATTTGGCGTTCCCAGACACCTCCATGGTGGGAAGCGTCAGGAGTGTTAAATATCCACTTAACTCCTCTTTTCAACATGGATTCCTGAATTGTAGACTGGTCCAGGTTTATTAGTGCCATTGTCTGAATGAAGAACAGGCACTTGACCTCTTCCGCTTAGGAAGTGGCATAGTGCATTAATACATGAGCTGGTGTCGAGTGAGTGTGCTACTTCTAAGTGAACTGCTTTCCTGGTTAAAAATGTGAAAAGCACACCATATCTCTTCACTCTGTCATGACCTCTACTGACCTCGATGGGCCAAAATAGTCCACACCAGTGTTTGTGAAGGGTGGCAATAACCAGTCCTCTGGTAAGTTTGACATTTTTTCTTCACCTGCCTTGGCATGTAGTCTTCTGCATGTGCTACACTCTGGGATCATTCTTGTATTGCTGAGCAGGCTTTTAGTATCCAGTACTTCTGCCTCAGTCTTGTGAGAATGTAATTTCTACCTAAGTGGCTGGTTTCTTCATGGATGTGACGGAAGATGAGTTTGGCAGTCCAGTGATCCATATGCAAGATAGCTGGATGCCTGGCTTCTAGCGGCATGGCAGATCGGCTCAACTGCCCTCCTACTCTCAGCACTCCACCTTCCAAGTATGGATCCAACTTAAAGATATGACTATCTTTCCTTACATGACATTTTTTCTTCTTGCAGGGCTTTAAGGTCTTCTGCATATTTCTGTTTCTGACATAGGTGAATTAACTCCAATTCCACCTTGGAAAGGTCTTCTGTGGTAAGCACTTATTTTTCAAAGCTTTGCTTGTACTTGAGCATCTTTGACTGAAGTAAAGACTCTGCCTTAGATGAGTTGTTTTCACATTTATAGATTGCTTCTTGAAGCTCCTTTCTTTTCTGCCTCATGTTTAGCAGAATCTCTTTTAGGCACATGAGCCAAGCCGTCGCTTTCTTGAGTTTATACCTGCTTGAGAATTGGTTTAAAAACCAAGTCATTGTATCCAATTTCTCATCCACTTGTATAGGGACACTTTGGCTTTGAGCTCTGAGTCTTTTTCCTTTGAGTGAATGGACTGGTCTGGTCATTCTGGCCATTCAAACTGCGGTCTAAACAGGAATTCTGGTCCCTGTATCCAGTTTTTGCCCTGTAGCAGACTCTTGAAGCCTGATCTGCAGGGTTGTCTGATGTGTTCACATACTTCCACTGAGAAAGCTTTGTAGCCTCTTTAATGAATGAGACTCTGTTAGCTACAAATGTTTCATATCAAGCTGCATTGTTTTCGATATACTTAAGTATTGTGACACTGTCTGTCCAGAAGATTGATTCATCCAACTGTAATTGCAGCTCATGTTGCAGCATTTTGTCCATTTTCACAGCCATCACAGCTGCTGTCAATTCCATCCTGGGAATGATGACAAGCTTGAGTGGTACCACTGTTGACTTTCCCATCAGGAATGAAGTGAGTTTCTGGTCCTTTTTCGTTGGTCAACAGGAGGTAAGATACTGTGCCATAACCATTGTTGCTGGTGTCAGAAAAGTGGTGTAGTTGTGCTGACTTGATGAGACCAAATCCTGTGGGCTTGATGCATCTGCTGACCCTAACCCTATCCCGCTGAAAGAAGACAGCTTTTGCAAGTCTTCCAACCACTTTTTCCATCTTTTTGTCTGTTCTTCAGACAGTTCATCATCTCATGCTCTTTTCTCTTTGCAAAGTTCTCTTAGAAGGAGCTTGGCAGGTAGGATGAAAAGTGCCAGGAAACCCAGAGGATCATAAGCTGAACTCCTAACTGATAGGATTTCTCCCCTAGTACAAGGCTTTTCCTGTACTTCAATTTTGAGCTTAAAAGTGTCCACTGCACCACTGGACACCTAATGCCCTCTCTGTGGGTAGCTGATCATTGTCAAGGTTGAGATCTTTAACCTGAAGCTCTGTCTTCTTCTGGGATTGACATTAGCAATGCTCTTGAATTGCTCGTCATTTTGGTCAAACAAAATCCTCCACTGAGGCATAATGTTCTCAAGTCCTTAGCGAGAGCAACAGCATGCTGAGCTTAGACAGTTGTCAACATAAAAGTTGTGTTAGATTGTCTCAACAGCTTCAGGTGCAGCCCTCTCTTTTCCATCTTCAGCTGTTCTTCTTAGTGCGTAAGAGGCGCAACTGGGAGAAGAAGTTGCTCTGAACAAGTGTACACACATTCTGTAATCTGCTGGCGCTGCCTTCAGGTCGCCATCTGGCCACAATCGGAGCCACACCAAATCTGAATCCTCCTCAGGCAGGTAAAACATGGATTGCCATCATGCCTACCATTTCCTTCCTGAACCTTGTCAGCACTCCAGTAAGAGTGTTTATGAGGTTGGGGCCTTAAAGGAGCTTATTGTTTCGTGATACTACCTGATATGATGTGGTACAGTCAAAAACAACTCTTAATTTCTTCTTTTTGGGATCATATACTCCATGATCTTATTTCTGCAGTCTAGCCGCTCTTCAGGTACTCTGGTGTCATATCCCTTCTCTAGCAGCTCTCTCATGAACCCATTGTACTCCTCGTGAAAGTCAAGATTCCTGGGAAACTTCCTTTTTAGACTTGTAAGGTGCTGCTCAGCTCGAGGTCTGTTGTCAGGCGTTTTTATGTCCTTGTCCTTGGGATATAAATAAAAATTGATTGATTGATTGAAAAGGACAAGGATTCTGATACCAGATTTACAAAGATGAGTCTACAGCACCGGTTAAACAAGCTTCTATTTTATTTTTCTACGGACTTTACCTTAAAGTGACCAATGCATTTCAGCCAAATTATGTTCTTCAGGGGAAGTGAAAGAACCTAATAGACATGATTGCAGTCATACTTAAAGCACTGGTGGAAGTAACCACTCTACCATGTGATGACTTGTGAGCACAGTAGATCTCAAACCACAATGTGTTTGTTTCCTGTCACTCATAGCTGACATCTGCATTAAATGCCCATTAAGACTATCTTGACTGTGTGTTAAAGATGTGATTATGTATGCTTTGTGTTAAGCTTGTCCTTTCATTGTAATGTGTGTACAGTCCTCTTATCTCTTGTAGGATTGGGAGGGGAATTGTTTTGGTACTCTGGTTGCCCTTTTTGTTTTTATTTATTTATTGTTCATTGTTTTTTTCTTTTCCTCTCCCTTTTTTGCCCTGTGGTTATTTTGCTCAGATGGCAGAGTAAATGTAAATTTCACAGAGTCTGGAGCACTTTAATAAAAAAGATTAAAATACTCACAGGTGAACAATAACTTGAACACAAGGAGGAAGGAAATGATTTGACAGAATATTTGATCTCACTAATGTGATTTTGTATGTTAGTACTATGTTGATACAGAAAAGCAGGTTTTTGATCCATTAAAGTCATCAGAAAGTATTTTTAAATGTGATGAATAAGAGTGTATTTTGCTCTGAGGTTATGAGTGTGATTGTGTGTGCGAAGGCTGACTTGTTACTTAAGTTCTGTTTTGTCCAGAATATAAAAACTCCTTAAATACAATTTACTGATTTATACACTCAGTTTTTTGTCCTACAGTGTAATAATAGAGTTTTCATTGCTCATGAACACATTTGTTCCACCTCTCCGTCCATACCTTGATTTCTATGACTGGCTCATCCAACACAATGGTCTTCTCAGCCTTGTGGTAGTCAATGGTCTGCTTGTCGACGGTGATGGCTGACAGATGGATCAGCCTGTCAGAGGTGATCACTGATCCATAACTGTCATACTTCAGTCTGAGGCACAGACGCCTCTCTGAAAAAACACACATATTATAAATCACATTAATTAGGTTATGACAACTATTTCAATTGAATTTCTGCATGAGAAAATGATTTTTGGAAGGTTGTGAACCAGGTTTCAACCAGCAAACATTGTAAGACAGTTGCATAACTACATTTATAGAAATATTTCTGTGTTACATTTGAATGAACTTGAATTACTGACTTTGAATCTTTTGTAAGATGCAGATAAAAGTCTTGTTTCATCGAGGTACCTTCATGATTATATCCACTTGCAAACAATGTGGAGGTAATTTCTGTGCGAGCATCAAATTCAAAGCTCAGACACTGTGGTGTCTGTGATAAGATCAGAGCTAACCTTCTCCAGGGGGCACCTCCACTTTGTCTGAAGCAAATCCACAGCTCCCTCCTAGTTTTCCGTTGTAGCCTACAGCTTTGGCAACAAACAGGAAGTTGCAGGTCTTTGCCTCCATGCAGTTGTTAGTGAGGACAGCACAAACCTCAAAGTCTGAGCCCACAATCATGTTATCAGCAAGCTTGATCTGAAATGAGAATCATGAGATGATTCATTTAATTTAATTTATGGAGAATACAATAACAGAAATACATTATATTGTATTTCTAATAATGAGCATTTAGTTCTTAAGTTTGTTGAAAAGGATGATTCTGTGATAGGAACAGTATATCTCAACTCTGTTGTAGAATTGGCAAAATTTGGCAAAAAAATAATAATAATCAGAATATGCTCATAAAAGATTTTAGCTAATTCAACATATAAAGTGATAAAAGATTAATTGAGCCTCTGTCCATCCAACCATCTATGTAAAGGGGACATTTAATGAAACATTTATCTTCAACGTAAACAAAGAAAACATACCGTTATGTTACACACAACTTAGCAGTATTTGACAACCTTGTGTGTGCTGTATGACTGTCATACCCATGATGGTTATTTCAACTTTTGTCTGTTTTGCATATGTTATGCATATGAATGATTTGATATATTAAATATTTGTTCTGTTTTTTTGACCAATGAACCTGCAAAATAGATGATTTCACCTCTTAGGAGCTGTGATGTTGTCTCATGTTGCTTTGAAAACTTAGATCATTTTGCTCATTGCCAGATCTTTCTATATATTTACATTATTTGCTGTATCCCCTGTATATCTATATATGAACAGAAAAACCTTGAGACGGAGCTCTGGCTCTTCTCCTCGCTGCTGTAGCTTGTTGTGGTGCTGAGCCTTCTCATACACCTGCCTCTCCTCCTTTGAACCTGAAAACCATCAGGATTACTGGTAAGTTCTTCAGCATTATAAACCTCCTGAGACAGACTCCTTCAAAACCATCATCATTTAGATTTAACAGACATGGAACTTGTGTGATTACATTTTTAAAATTGTGTTGGCTGAGGTCATCTCTCTATCTCTCTATATAAAGCAAGGAATCTCTGTCTGTCTGTATGTATGTAAGTTTGTCCTTCATATATCTCCAGAACCGTTCACCCAATCTACTTCATACCTGGCAGGTGGATTGCTGGGGAAGTGCAATGTCAATGTGTGAAGTTGTTTGGATGAGTGGTTCTTGAGAAAAATATAAAAACACCTCATAAATAAAATTGATTTGCTTCTTCTTCTGCCAGCGTAGAAAACGTTAGAAAACGTTTCGGAGACTTAAGCTCTACTATTGAACTGTGTAATGTTACTGTGAAGGAAACTTGGCATGTACATTCAAAACTTAGTGCTCAACGTCTCAGGCACATTCAGAGATATTTAAAAATATCTCAAAAAACGTTGCCCAAAGTGCTCTCCACCACAATCATCAAAACACCAAATGAGGGAATATCTTTTTGAAGAATAGTGTTCATTCTTCCAGTAGAGTTCAGTAACTTGTAGAATCAATGCCAAAGCTGAGGAACACCATTCTTCAAAAACACATTCCCTCATCTGGTGTTTTGATGATGGTGGTGGAGAGCACTGTTTAACATGTCAGTCCAAAACTCCCATAAGTGTTCAATTGGGTTGATATCTGGTGACTGTGAAGGTCATAGCATATGATTCACATCATTTTCATACTCATCAAACCATTCAGTGACCCCTCGTTCCCTGTGAATTGGGGCATTGTCATCCTGGAAGAGACCACTCCCATCAGGATAGAAATGTTTCATCATAGGATAAAGGTGATGACTCAGGACAACTTTGTACTGATTTGCAGTGACCCTTCCATCTAAGGGGACAAGTGGACCCAAACCATGCCAGCAAAATGCCCCCCACAGTATAAGAGAGCCACCAGATCCCCTCACTGTAGGGGTCAAGCATTCAGACCTGTACCAGTTTTTCCTTTAATTTGTCACCCATCTGTATATGTGGTTGCTTCTACGGTTCAACCTCAGTTTAGTCTTTAGTTTAGTTTCTACTTGGATTAAAACCATTTAATTTATTGAATCCTTATCGTGTTGGTTGATACATTTGTCAATTTATACACATATATGCAGTTCTCAAGAAATAATAAGCAATTGGCCTGTTCCGAACAGGCACATTTTGAAGGGGCACTGCACTAGTCTGTGTATGTTTACAGTGACATGTAACAGACTCTGCAGTACCTTCAGGATACTTGTACTGGTGTGTGATGTCATGCCTCTCATCTGAGCCCACAGCTTTAGTACTGATGAACCGTCCGACAGACTTTGTTGATCCACCGATTTTGACCAATTGTCCATTTGACAGGCGCACCAAGTCCACAACATCTGCATTAACCTGAATCCACACAGGACATGACATAACATCAGATAACGCTAGACACATATATTATGACAACTATACCAATATATATGATAGAAATATTTTGTATACATACAGTACATGAACAAACACAGTATCTCTTAAATTATGTCTCAGATCACAAAATTGATCAGTCTCTGTGGATTAGCTTGGATCAGGTCTTGTCAATAAATGCAACTTCTATGGAGTTTATGAAGTCCAGCTTACATTTGTGCATTTTTTTTATAAAGTGTGACGCTAAAAGATCAAGCAAAAACCCACCTCAGCGAAAATAAAGGGAGCATCGTACTTCTTGGTCAGCTCCCCTTCCTTGATAGCCCTCAGTGAGGCCGGTCCACAACAGAAAACACCTGACAGCATCACACACCCAGAAACACAGTGAATTTCATTGAGTTTCAGACACACAACATCTGGATTCAGGCCACAACTGAACTAAACTGAACTAAACTGAACTGAACTGAACTGAACTGAACTAAACTAAACTAAACTAAACTAAACTAAACTAAACTAAACTAAACTATTATTTTTGGTGTTTGGTTTAACACTTTATGACACTTCAAGAGAGCATGCACAGGTCTAAGAGTTTGTAGTAAAAAATAAAACAGTTGCTTTATACTGTGTCATGGAATCGAGAAGAGTCATGTGAACATGCCAAACGTAAGATGTCACATGCATAACCATACACCAAACTTGTGACTACTGTCAGAAGTTGAATCTTACCGGTGTGGTTAAACACTGTGCCTTGGCATTAGAGTCGTGAGGTGTTTAGATTATTCTGTCTGGCTTCTGTAGCTGTTCTGCCTTGGCAGCGTGCAAAAAAAGTCAGCTCACAGACCTACATTTAGGACATACCCATTGAAAAAATAAAGGACAAACTACATTTAAATCAAAATTCACCTTCACTTTTCTCTTGTGGGGTTGGGTCACTGGTCTGCCAACCATCAAATTCCTCTCCTAAGTCTGGACGAGTCATCCAGCTATCCACCCAAACATGGAAGTTCCTGGAAAAAAATGAGTAAAATAAAGAACAATAACATGACCGTTTTGCTTCAATCTGTAAAATAATGTAAAAAAAACAAACAAACAAACAATGTTCATTCAATCATGCAGCAATAATGGAAGATATATATGTATATGTATATGTATATACATATACATATACATACATACATATATATATACATATATATACATCCCTGCATCCCTACCATACACTCACCATATTGAATCATCAGAAATACTCTCACCATCTTCATCATACAAGTTTTCTATCACCAGGTTGGCGTCAGTATCGTGAGCTGATCCAAAGTTAGTAACCACTCGACACGGGATACCCAGGGCACGGGACACTGGAGGAGGGAGGAGAGCAACTCTTCAGCACACCAGCTTACTGAAGCACATGCTTGAGATAACGTCTGTCATCAAAGATTAACAATAAAGACACCACATAAAAATGTCACGAGGTGGCTAGGTAGATGGCTACAAAGCTGTGAGATTAAATTCTAAATTTAGAGTTTTGATAAAAAGGCTGGATTGTGTGACAGTGGAGGTGGGATGGAGAAAATGCAGCAGAAATCAGGACTGTTGGTATTGTATGGTACCAAAAGGGTGCATTTATTTAAGAAATTGCTTCTATGTTACCTCAGGAGCTGGTTTATTGAATCCTTTTAAAGTTTAACAAACACATTGTAATATGACAATATACCATGTGAATTCTATAAGACACAATAACTCACTGCACTCCAACATGTGCATCAAAACCCCTCAAAACGTATGGGTTGATAGATTAATCAATAATTTAAGAATCAAATGAAATTGCTGTCTGAATCAAAGCAAGACTCTCTCATACTGTGGTCCTACCTGTGCATGCAACAGCAGCAAAGACCCAACACTGGCCGTAGCGGACGGGGCCACTTTCTGCCCACTGACGCAGAATGTCCCCGCTGCCGATCCACTGGCCTGGATGAACTCCATCTGTAATCTCTCCCCAATTTCCCACCAGCACACCGCTGTCATCGAAACTGTTGATCTGAGGGCACAGACAGAGACCAGACAAGACAAGGCAAGTTTATTTGCATAGCACATTTCAACAAAAAGGCAATTCAAAGACAGAATATAAAAGCAACACAAGGCAATGTAAAAAGACATTTAAATACAATTAAAAAGTGTTAAATTGGGAAATAAAAAGCTAAAATAGGATAAGACAGCTAAAACAGGAGAATAAAAGTCTTCAGCTATGATTTAAAAGAACTGAATATTGTAGCAGACCTGCAGTTTTCTGGGAGTTTGTTCCAGATATGTGGAGCATACTGGAGCATACTGAAGCAACGCTGCTTCTTCGTGTTTAGTTTTTACTCTGGGGACAGAAAACAGACCTGTCCCAGACGTCTAGATGGTTCATAACGTATCAGCAGATCAGAAATGTATTTTGGCCCTAAACCATTCAGTGCTTTATGAACCAACAGCAGTATTTTCATATCAATTCTTTGACAGACAGGAAGTCAGTGAAAATATCTGAGAACTGGAGTGATGTGATCCACTTTCTTGGTCTTAATGAGGACTCGAGCAGCAGCGCTCTGAATCAGCTGCAGCTGCCTCATCGATTTTTTTGGAAGACCAGTAAAGATTTTGTTACAGTAGTCAAGTCTACTAAAGATAAATGCATGGACGAGTTTTTCCAAATCCTTCTGAGACTTTGGTTTGTGGTTTTAACATTATCGATTGAAGCTGAGTGCTGACTTTTATTCATTTCTCCTTGTCTCCAAAAACAATTACTTCAGTTTTATCTTTGTTTAATTGAAGAAAATTCTGGCACATCCAATCATTGATTTGTCCAATGCACTTACTGAATGTCTGTATTGGACCATAGTCCCCTAGTGATATGGCTATGTAAATTTGTGTGTCATCTGCATAACTGCGGTAACATTGTTACATTGTTGTTGTTTTCCATAATCACATAAAAGACAAGGGAGAAAAAACACATAAACAGGGAAGTGGAGGATGTTCACTTTCATTTAGCCACAGACTGCTGGGTGGTATGCACATATCAAATCAATACGTACATGGTTTATTTTAAGTGTTTTTCATTAGCTTCTATTAAGGACTGTTCAGTCAAAAGTCTTCTAAATGATGCTGAAACTTTTAACACACTTATACCAAATAAACTGTATAAAGTCAGACCTCACTTTCATCAAGCTCACAGAGGTACAGGAAAAATTCAAGCACAAGATTTGGTTAGAAATATAATGGGGAAACACTGAGCTGTTGTTTTTGCTATTCTTCTATAATATATCTCAAGATCTCTTAATGGCTCATTATCCTTATTTTCCACATAAGATTTACTTCAGACATCCATCAGCATTACAAGACAGAAGTCTAGCCAAGTCAGATTATGAATACGTAGAAGAAGAACTGAGTAGTTAACAGTATCAAGACCAGTAGTTGATGTCAGGAAAGTAAAAAATGTATTAAAGTTGTGACTATGAAAAGTGATATACAATAATATAAAAAAAGGATTGTGAAGATTATGGGAGACAGAGACTGTAAAATTTCTTTAAAATGTGAACAATGAAAGAGTCCATCATGGGAAGAAAAGGTTTCCTTAAAGGATATTAATTAGTAATGATAGGTCAAAGTACCCTAGATGTTATAATTTATTATCAGTGTGTGAATTTAATGATAGAAAGTGAAGGAGGATAACATGTTTGCAATGTTGCCTTTATGTCAGTGTATTTTCAACTAGAAAATTCTGCAATTTCTGAAGAAGTTGTGTGTGAGAGCTGCAAGCTGCCAGCTGTTGCCGCTGCAAGTTCGTAGCACCACCTACAGGTGAAATTGTATAAACTACTACGGACTTGTTCAGCATCCCAATCTGTACAACTTGCTGAATTAGTTACCATGGAATATTATATTTAAGGGATATTATACTCAATAAACAGTATGATGGTGGTTCACTAATGGCCACAAGGTGAGACTATTCGTGCCATGTTTCAATATGTTGTGCACATTTGCATGGAACACTTGTGTACCAAGTTTAATTTCATTAAAGACAACAGAATTATAGAAATATCATGTTATAATATTACAGTAGCATCCACTGTAGGTAGAATTGTAGCAGAGGTTACACACTTGTGTAGTGTGGCTGTATGTACAACATTCCTAAATTTGGTGTCAATCCAATCAAGCATTGAAGAGTTATAGCCTGTTAAGTGCATCAGGCCACGCCTTCAAAAGTTTGGTAACCCATTGAAGACAAATGGTAAGTTATTCCAAAAAACAAACACATAAGCTTTATTCTGGGTCATCTAATTATGGTATGTACCAAGTTTGATTAAGATTGGATGAAATATGTGCCAATAGAAGCAAAAAATTTGTTTACCAAAAAATCCAACAATGTGGAATTTTTTTTAAGTGGAAATGGGCGTGACCTGCATCAGTCTACTTGACATCATCTAAGGAACACACTGTGCAAATATTGTTCGTATATGCCTCATGATTCATGAGTTATTAGCCAAAATTTAAACATGTAATAACTGACCACATGGTGGTACTGTTGGTCCCATGTTTTAATATGTTAAGTATTTCCACATGGGACACCTGTTCATTAGGTGAATACTCAAGCACTTTCACTTTTTGAGATATGTACTTTCAAATATTCCTCCCATAGACTCTCCATTATACATTTTAATAATTTAAAAAATTATATAAAGTCACTAAAACATTTTACAGTAAAAGTAAAGTAATAGCATAGATCTCCTTAAGGTGATTTACATTTTGACGTATAAACAATGTTTGCTTGAAAAATCATACAGAAGTAGTTAGATGCAAAAAAAATGGTGAAATACTATATAATAAATATATAAAGAGCTTGCACACAACTATGTCAAATATCCCTAAACATAGTGCATGATCCTGTCCTTGTTATCAACATTGTCTGGGAACATACCTGGCTTTGATTTATTGTATAGTGGCACTGAATCATGACACCCAGTGGAAATAGCCCTGAATTTCTCTTTAAGCTATTTTTGACTTGCAGCAGGAATAACATGCTGACAGACTTTAAATTATTTGTTTATTACTCTGCTTATAGCTACATTTTAGCTTGGAATGAGGGCCACACATTAAGTTTTAAAAGAAGGAGAGAGGTTACCCTGCAGGACAATAAAATACTCTGAATATAAATGAGCAAACAGTTTTCTGGGGCACCATAGTAATCTCTGCCTGCATTGCCAAAAAAGGGCTCATCACAGGGTGATTAAATGCACAGACCTACCATGGCACTCAGCACTCTGGTCACATAGATGGGATTTCTCCTGGCAGAGCAGTCCTGGTCAGCATCAGACACAAATTTGGGGTTGTCATCCAGGATCTTCAGACAGATATCCAATATTCCTACTTCAAACTTAAAACAGAAGGTCAATTGTTAACTGAATTAACTTAATGGGTTGATAAATGTAACTGGATATTAAAATAGTGTCATGTTTATTGCTCTTTTCAGGTTACAGTGAAGAAGAGATTATACATTTTTCTGTCTACAGTTCACTGAACTTCATTGAATTGATGCTCTTTTTAAATTTGTGTACCTGTCCGAAGTTCCAGGGTGTCCCTTTGATTCGTTTATACGTTCCTCTGTAGACCTGCCCATGTTGTGCTAAGACATACTCCTGCCTCTTCATCTCACTGCGCATGTAAACAGCATCTCCTGTGAGTCAGTAGAGTCAAAGCAACAATGTGTTCAGACCAGTGTAATAGCATACTGCATTAATACCTCACATCTGACAGCATTTGGCAGATGTTTTAGGGCTGTTGTAGATATTTAGTGTTGCAAATTAAACACAAGGATCATGAAGAAGACAGGAATACAAGCTGCAGGCCGAGCACAACAAGTTTAACACAAAGTATAATTCCAGTTCAACCCAAAACACAAATAAAACATAAAAAAACGATATATTCTGTACTCACTGGGGCACCAAGCATTAAAAAGCAGGGTGAATTGTCCTAAACTGGTCCTCTGCCCCTCCTGGTCCACAGTCAGAGAATAGAGCCCTATTGGGGCATTGGGGGAGGAATTGATAGTCACAGACACTGTGTTTCCAGAGGGATCATTAGTGGCAGAGGCGCTCCACTCAGTGTCCACCGTGGAGTCATGGAGTCCAAAGCAAACCTTCGTGCCAGATTCTTTTCTGGGTAGCGGACCTGGAGAGACAAAGACGGGAACTGAATCTAAATGGAAACTAGGGAAACACAAGTCTTTGTGCACACACTGGTGATTTAGTCATGCATGCATGCTGCTGAAAAGATCTGCAGCATTTCTCTCTCAACCACATACATTGTGAACCTAATCACTGGTTAACAGGAAACATACCAGTTTCAACAGTGAGTGTGAAGCTTGTTTCACTTGGTTTGAACTCTTTGCTTTCAGCTTTTAGATGTAAACTGACGTTGAAGGGCTGTCCCCTTCTGACAATCAAACGCTCCTCTCCACACAGCTCCGTATGATGGCTGCTGTTGTTGCTCTTAATGTTCAGATCATAGCGCTCGATGTCCAGGACTGTGTAGAGATGGAAAGACAGATTGATGACCTGATAATTTGATGACTAATAGACCTCACCTGTTCAAAGTTTCCTCACAGATGATAAATCACAAGAAATCATCAGCAAGACATTGTTCAGTGTTGATATAGTGTTACTCCATGTTCTGGATCTGAGATATCTAATGTCATCCTGCTCATCACATTTCACACGATTCTCAATCTGCTACATAGTCAAAGCACTCTGACACTGTGAAGTAACACAGAGAAACTACATTTTCAGTTGTAGATAATTCAGTCCACTAATAACATCTGAACACCTTTCATACAAGGGAAATAGTTTTTTTTCTTTCTCCTTACCTTGACTCATGTCTGCAGTGAAGTTCTTGTCCCTCGATGTCTGTGTACAAAGTCTTCAAAGACACTCGAGTTGCAGCCTGTGCTCATTGGTCAATGACCCTGCAGTGTAACAGCTCCGGAGGGATATTTGTAGCCTGTGAAATCTGATCAGAACGCCCCCATCCGCCCACTCAACACATCAGTAATTCTGTTTTTAGCCAGCAAGGGCAGACAGACTTACTAAACTCCTTTTTAATTCTTCAATGTGACCATGATCTCAAAGCTATTGTGAAATATCTTTACTGAAAACAAAAGCTTTCTATTCAAACAGCAACTCATTTTTCATACGTTAACAAAATCTTAGTCATTTTTCTGTTGAATTCGTTTTGCGTCACAAATTATACCACAATGTAACACAATATTGACACAATGTTTACATGCACCAGATGCTTTAAAGCAAATTTTCTTCTGTAAATATAAAAATAAAGCAGACAACAAAAAAGTTTTTTTAATAAATTATTTATGCCATTTTTTGTAGCTGCAGCATATATTACTGTATGATTCAACATAAACAAAATGTTATAAATCAAAATTAATTAAAAACTGATAAATTATCATTTATAATGCAAAACATGAACACACCATATACTTTCATTTTTATGTAACTTTTACTTCAGTAAAAACTTCTGACATTTTTCTCAGGTCAGAATGATGAGACTTCCATTTTTAGTTTTCAATGTTACTAGAAGACATTGAGAAAAGATTACAAACCTAATTGTGCAGTTTTCCTTATTTGGTTTAAAGATCAAAGGAAGAAAACAATTCAGTATAAACTGAACAAAAAAAGAAATTCTAGTCTTAAAATTTGACTACAAAATGTATTAATGAAATATCCCAGCAAGAAGAGCAACTCTGAAACTTTGGGCAATAGTGTTATCCTGCTTACATTGGAAATGAAATGTTTTGCAATGAGTGTCTTTGTTTCTGTAAAATAAGGAAGTAAATTCTGTCTGGTCACTTTCCAGTTCAGCAGCAGGAAACCACACAAAATGAAACCGTCTCTCTCTAAAAAATAAAGAAATAAAATGACCGCACTGACCCCACATTCGAAAAACCAAGTCAGCAATAAAGAAAGTGATAGAGAACAAAACATGTATCTGCCATATTGTAAAAAGTTAGTGGCTTTACAAGAAAACAAACAGAAATCATGGCCTCAGTTTTTCCAAGATCCAATTACAATCTGTTTACTGTAAATTTTGCACAAACATATAAAATCACAGAGCTTACAAAAGACACTTTTCATCAAATGTTTGTAAAGAAAACATAAAAAAATATATTAAGAAGGATTGTAAGATAATTAATATTATGTAGGCTAATGGTCTTCAACATGAGGGTGAAGCTGATACACTGATCAGTTTGGAAACAATAATGGACTCTAAATAACAGTTAAGTGTTTTTTTTATCAGCCAAGATGTAGTGTACGTGTGGTGAAGCATGAGGTTTATTGAACCAGGTGCGACAAAGTTAATTTGTGAAGCTAAATATCTACAACAGCCCTAAAACATCTGCCAAATGGTGTCTGCTTTAAGCTCTGTGATTGGTGGTCCAGCTATAATTTTTACAGAGGGCTGAGTAATTCAAATAACAGTAACATTGACCAATCATAACCATATCTTATCTCTAAATGGGCGGGCTTTGTTGTCGCTACTTTATGACAAGTTCAGCCAGCTGTGCGCTGTGAATGGGTCTATCATTAGCATACTAGCCTACACATACACAAACAAGGGAGATTTATAAAACTGATGAATGTCGTTCAGGCTTACATAAAATCATATTGTGAACATTATTGTCCATGCTCGCAATCATTTGTCAGCTAGGAAAGCTACCATGGCTTTGGTCCTGTAGGAACACATTGTTGTTTGCTTTATCAGCTGACAGTCATGTGGTTGCTGCCGCTGGCTGACAGATTACACTCCATTTAAACAGTTTTCTGTTAGATGCTATTAGATGAGGCGGTGCACCGGCGCACTGACATGGAGCAGACACAATTACAAGCTAGTGAGAAAAACACAGATAAACAAGTTGGGAGTAACCATGGCTAGTGAGGATTATCCATGCCTTTTTCATGATTAATTTTAATGAAAAATTGGAGTTAATCTACAAAGGAAGACCTTCACCAGAGCTGATTTGGTGCAGAAAACCAAGGCTTTTTTCAACTCCAAGATTTTGTTTTCAAGTAACTTTTGTTAATGCGATCATCAAAGGGTAAGTTATTAATATCTAATAACGGCCACTGTGCAAGCTGATATTATTCTGACTGCTCCTGCCACTGTTGTGCATGTTACAGTTTATTTTGGAAAACGGTCATTAATATGCACGTTACTGATGTTGACTGAGTCAGCTCTCGGGGGGCCCCCTCATGCCTCCGTCAACTATACAGGCACAGCGTGTCAGTAGGAACAAATGTGCTGGCCAAACACCCGGCCCACAGTAAGGTGGAAGCCAATGAGGTGGCAGAAATTTTCGGGTGACATCTGGGATGGCCAATCACATCGTAGAGGTGGCACTGGCTGCACCTAACACCCCTTTAAAACCGTGCATGACTGATACTTATTAAAACAGAATAGTCTGCTTAAAGTATTACTACAAATCAGTTATTTCCCACAACTTCTAAAGGGTACCAATAATTTTGTCCAGCCTATTTTCACAACTTTTTTGTTTTGTTCCACTGCAAACCAAACATAGACATGCACTGATAATAAAATACCTTTTAATTTAAACACTGTTCAGGGTGAATTGTGCATTATTTAAAAAAAAATGCAAGGGTACCAATAATTTCTGCCATATCTGTATACTTTGCCCTCATATCTCAAAGACACTACAGACTTTTTGAACAAGTTGAAGGACTATCATGTGGATTCTGATGATCTTTTATGTACTATGGATGTCTCCCGCTTGTACACCAGTATACCTTACAAAGATGGTCTTGAGCCTTTGAACTATTTTAGTTTTAGTTTACTCTACTGAGTTTTTGTTATCTTTAACCAAAGAAGTATTGACGAAGAATTATTTTAAGTTTCAAGATCAATATTATCTCCAAAATTTTTAGAGTTAGATTTGATTTACTATAATAATCCCAATTAAATGTTATTGGAGGTATATAGATGACTTATTTTTTATTTGGAGCGGCAATGCTAATGATGTAAAAGAATTTCATGCTTTCATGAATTCAAGAAAGGAATCCATCAAATTCACATTGTGTCATGATCTGGAACGTTTTTTTTGTGTGGATGTTTTGGTGAAAAAAGTGGGAACCTCTTTACACACTGAAGTATATAAAAAGAAAACTGACAGAAATATGTTTCTACAATTTAGCAGTTTTCATTGACCAGCATTAAAAAGGAGTCTTCCATACAGCCAGCTACTGAGGATTAGATGCATTTGTAACTCTGATGATTCTTTTGAGTCACATGTGTTGGGCCTTGGCTACAGGTTTGGCTATCAGAAATAATTAATGATTAGATAATTATTATTAAAATCAATAGAAATTATTAATAAGAATTCATAATAACGGGGTACCACCCTGGGGTCAGGGAAAAAGATGGCCAAATTCAGTCTTAAAATTTACTAAGCTATCAATTTGGAACTTTGATTAATAATTAACTTAATAACTATAAACAAAATCACCATATCAATAGCTAGTTATAGTTGAAGGATTTTGGAGTTCTTTGCAGAGCAGAGGTTGGCAAAATTCACTCTTGTGCAACATTACACAGACAGTATGTATATCCAAAAGCATTTATTAAAAAAGGGTAAAAGAGCAAAACACACAATATTAGTAATCTAGCTAAACGTATATACAAGTGTGTGTGTGTGTGTGTGTGTGTATGTGTGCATGCAAGGCCTGGTTACTGGATGCAACATGTGTGAAGCATAAACTAACCTTAGCTTAGCAATATGGCTATTCAATAGCTTAACAATGGAAATGCATCACAACAATAAAACTCAGTTGAAAACGTTAAACCAAAATCAGTACATGTACATCAACAAGGTTAACAGTTTATGCTTAGCCATGCTATGCTATGATATATTCTGCTAGGCTATGACCAGTTGTTACCAAGTCCATGGATAAAGAGATGCTTTGTGGTGTTCTGCTTCTTAGCTGGTGAATCCATGGATGAGTCAGGCTAAGAGGAGTTTGGCTCCGAGGCTGAATAGCACAGGCTTTGCTGACTGTCGGTGACCCAACCGTGCAGGCCGGAGGGCCCGAGTCACTTCTTTGTGTGGAGTTAATGGCAGGCTAACTCTTCTTTGTGGCTCCTGTGCTTGTTAAATCAGCAAGCAGACTTGTGTGGTAGCTGCTGGCACTAGACTTAACTTAGTCACTGAGTCTTAGGCAGACCGCTGTGAGCAGGCCACACAAGATAGCAGAGAGCTGAGCAGCAGAGCTGCTCCCGCAGCAGCCGTGAGGGGAAAGAGAACATGAAATGGAAAGTGACCCTCAAATTGCAAGTACATTTCAAACTCCACCTATATATTTTTATAAGAAGTCTTCCAACTTACATGATCTCCTAGTGAAGTCAAATTTGCCTAAGAGGCCAACTCACTTTCTGTTTCAGATCCCCAGTGGAAAATTTCCTTGTCATAGCTGTATACACTGTTATTCTATGATTAATTATGATTAATTAATCAAGTCACCCATCCAAAGTGTGGTGTTGACATTAAAGTTAGGTGCAGAATCACATGCAACACTAAATATGTGGTTTACCTGTTAAAATACTCATGTAATTTATACTATGTTGGGAAAACAGAACAAGAGTTAAAAACCAGGATCTGTGAACATAAGTGTTCCCTTCGCCATCATGAAGATAAATCATCAGCGGTTAGGCATTTTAACAGTCATAACCACATCTTGAGTGAACTACATTACATGGACATTAATGCAGTGAATATGTCATGGGGAGGTGGCAACAGGGGCAGAATCCTTCTTCAGACGGAGGTGCATTGGATACACTCCCTTAACACCGCACCTTAACATCCTCATTCCCAATGGGTTGAATGAGGAGATTTCATTTGCTTGTTTCTTATGAACTGAACATAATTTGTGTTTTTTCCTTCTATTTATTATTCTCTCTAAATTGTTATATGTCAAGAACCTACATTATATGTTTGTAGCTCCCTCTGCTGGGATGGACCTTGTTGTGGAAATTGTCTGAAAACACTAAACACACATATGAAATAATACACAAAACACTGCTGGTTTGAAGATTAAAAAAATATTATTGTACAACAAGGAGACAGAACACACAAAGATTTGCATCAGTTCATCTCAACAAACAAAGAGCAAACTTAATCTATTATAGTTCCTGAAGGAACAAAGAAATGATCTGTGATTGGTCAATGTATATTATCTTAAAAACTTTCAACCAATTGGCATAAGGCCATGAGATGTTACATGATCTGGTCATGCATTCACCTCATGCATGTCACATATATGGAGTTGTACATTCTTAAGACATAGGAACCCAGAGAACCCCAAACCAGATGTGGCTCTGGACCCCTTGACATATTCTGCAACAGGATGGAGAAGGCCAATGGAGACTCTCAATAATAACAAAAGAACATTTCTGTCCAAAGACAAACAGAGTCACAGAGAAAATGTAATGATCTCACCTCACATTTTTATATTAAAATGATAAACCAATCCTTTTGTCTTTCATTACTTTTACAAGCTATTGTGGCAGTTGTGGACATCTGTAATTAACTCCACCTGTGTTGGTTGATTATGGCATTTCAATTCTGCAATTTCTTGTTACTCATTGGCCATAGATGTCAATACCGATATATTTGCAATGAGAGAATTTGGCCTGGGCAGTTCTACACTCAAGGACTACTCTGTTCCACTTACAGATACATGCATTTGTAGACTACTATTTACATGGCAAGACCACACCTGCCCTACATGGCAGTGATGAACACACTGTTATTAAAATAAATAGAAATAAAAAACAATGAATTTGATAAATAAAGTAACATAATAACATGGATTGCATAAATTTGATACCCTCCTAATCAACATCATGGTGGTTGTTGTCCTCATCACTCACTCAGATCGTTTACTTAAGTAAAAGTATCAATACCACAATGTAATCCTACTAAGTACTCATTTAGCAGAAAATCAGGCTGTGACTGATGTGACATAACTTTAACAAAATACATTGTTAATACTGATGAGTGAATGCATCAGCAGCAGTTTATTGTAATAGCTGCTCAAGGTAGAGCTAGTTTGAACTGCTTTGTAAGGGTCATGAGATAAATCTGGGGGGTCTTGAGATGATAGATTTGAAATAATTTTTCTTTCATATTTGCATTTTTGTGAAATATTGAAGAGTTTTACCTCTTTGGGTCTAAAACAGTTATTTATTTGAAACCATGTGAGGGGAAATGTGTCTTTGGTGGAACTGCATACAAATCATAGACATCTGAAAAATGACGAGATACAAATACACGAAGCTTCTTTGTAAAGGCTCCCAGTTTAAGTATCGATTAGCATAACATGAAACTACTCAAGCAAAGTACAAGTACCTTAAAATTGTACTTAAGTACAGTAGTTGAGTAAATGTACTCAGTTACATTCCACCACTGTCTCTAATATCACTTAAAATCATAAACACAAATGTCAGTAATATCAGCTGCTAATGGGAGACACTGTACCAGCCATGATGTGATGTGACCAGTAGGTGTCAATATTCATCCACTGAGAGTGTATTCTGACTCTGGATCGCTCTTTGGCCCACAAGACAACAAATTAACACCCAGCCTTAAAATGTTTTCTCCAAAATTTTATTTTCAATTAGCACACTGGATTTTTTCTGCATCACCAACAACAAAATGTTTCCTAAAAGGAGGCGAGGAAGCGCTGCTCCCTTAAACAATCTACTGGCAGCTTTAGTAGCAATGGCTTTATTGTCACATTTAGAATGAACCAAATTAAATGTGTTTATGACATTATCTTATTATATTGCAGCTATTACTCCTTTTGTAGCCTACTACAGAGGCAGTATAAAAATAGTAAGCGCATTTAAAAGAAATTCAGTACCTGCTAGTCCAAAGAACAACAATGTAAAAAAGCTTTCAGTGCTATTAGATTTCTGTACTGGCTCATTTGTTCACCATAACATTGATGAAGCTCTTGATGTTCCTCAGTTTGTCGCTATCAAAGTTCACCAGGAGCACGCTGGGGCCAGTAACGCTGGGACTGAACTCAGCAGTGGCCTTGGCCTCCCGTTTTGGGCCCACTGTTCCAATCCTGCAAAAATGATACTCAACAGTCAGAGAGGTGGTTTCTGTTTTATGCTTATCTCTATTCTTACGTATACAGATATAAAATGTTTCAGTTTGTGCACATGTGCTGGTATCATTGTTAAAGACATTCTTAGTTGTGATTTTGGGTATATCACCATAAATCACCACTGTAAAGAACAGTTCACTGTGAATTAATGTGTACATAAAAGAAGACAGACAAAACAGATGGGACAGGGTTGACATACCTCAGTGTTATGGGCTTTCCGTCAGTGAGGCCGACCCCATCTATGGTGAAGCTGCAGTCCTGCAGTGGCTCTGGTAAAGGGTTCAACAAGCTCAGCTCTGCCATCCCAGACTGGTTTACTTTGGCTTCTCTCACCAGCTGCAGAGAGGGGGTCAAGTAAACAGGTTTCATCATGTAAGAGCCATAGACTGTATAAAAATATGGATGTAGTTACCGTGACGTCACCCAATGGTCTCTGAAGAGCGGTTTAGAAGCTCAAAGTGAGCCGCTCCGGCCATCGCCATCTTGGCAGTATGTCACGCTGCCTAACTCCCAGCCAATCAAAAATGGACAAAGAGGCGGGCCGAATGGCTGAAACAAGCCACCTAGCGGCTGGCGGACCTGTCACTCAAAGCAGCCATGTCCTTCATTATGCATAACTTTACGGCTTAATAAAATTTAAATGAGTGAGTTATAAAAAAATTCACCCCCCCCCCCCCCGTACAGTTGTCATGAAAGGAGAAATTAACTTTAGAGACCAAAACCATTTTTTGTACCAGGCTGTAAACGTGTTTATTTCTGCTGTAAAGTTGGGCATTTTAACATTGGGGTCTAAGGGGACTGACTTGCTTTTGGACCCAACCTCAAGTGGCCATTCAAGGAACTGCAGTTTTTGGCACTTCCGCATTGGCTTAATTTTTCAGCCCCGGAGGTTGCCTCTTGGTAAGAGCTGGTATAATATGATTATTGATTGATTATGTCCTGTACAAACTTATAATGGGTTACAATGATCAAATAATGCAAACATTACAAATACTTAACACAGTTTGTTTTAACCTAATATATATATATATATATATATATATATATATATATATATATATATATATATATATATATATATATATATATATATATATATATATATATATATATATATATATATATATATATGCCTGAGTGAGCAATAAAAAGTTCTGCGATGTTACCTCACTCGTGGTTCAAGGTTCAATGTATTCATCCATTAATTCTGGACATTAAAAGCTCTAGATGACTCTATAGGAATACACTTAAGAGATCAACATTTATTTAAGAACTGAGGAATAGGCCCAAAAAGAGAAATAAGATGATTTACGGACCCACCCCTGGCTATTGCTACTTATTGTTATTGTTATGATTGTTGCTATTCTGCCTCCCCCCCTTTCTCCCCCTTTCCCTCTTTCTTTCTCTCTCTCAACCCAACCAGTCAAAGCAGATGGCCACCCACCAAGAGTCGGGTTCTGCTTGAGGTTTCTACCTGTTAAAGGGGAGTTTTTCCTAACCCCTGGGCCACACTGGATGCGTGAGCAGCGCGTGTCCATCGCGTAACCTCTTGCTTTTCATTTCGGGGCCCATGTTAACAGGTTAGAGCGGCCTCACGCGAGGCTGCTGTGTCGCTTCATCTAGAGATTTGAGGTCTCACCTATTTTCCCCACGTGACGCGCGCGGTTTTCAGCAGAAATAGACAGGGAAAACGAGAAAGATAGGGCTGCCAGTGGCAGAAGCACCGCAGCAGACACGCTTCCAGTGTGGACGCTGCAACCTGTTAACATGGGAGCCGAAATGAAAAGCAAGAGGTTCCGCGACGCACACGCGCTGCTCACGCATCCAGTGTGGCCCAGGCATTACTGCTGTCGCTAAGTGCTTGCTTATGGGGGAATTGTTGGGTGTCTGTAATTTAAAGAGTATGGTCTTGACCTGCTCTATGTGAAAAGTGCCCTGAGATGACTTTTGTTGTGATTTGGCGCTATATAGATAAAAATTGATTGATTGACAAGGACAAGGATTCTGATACCAGATTTACAAAGATGAGTCTACAGCACCGGTTAAACAAGCTTCTATTTTATTTTTCTACGGACTTTACCTTAAAGTGACCAATGCATTTCAGCCAAATTATGTTCTTCAGGGGAAGTGAAAGAACCTAATAGACATGATTGCAGTCATACTTAAAGCACTGGTGGAAGTAACTACTCTACCATGTGATGACTTGTGAGCACAGTAGATCTCAAATCACAATGTGTTGGTTTCCTGTCACTCACAGCTGAACCTCAATGGTTGAAGGAATCCAATTTTGGGGGGAAAGACCAGACTGCCTAATATGATTTAACAGTCTTTTATACAACACTTAGAAAAGACTGAAGATACAATGTGATCTAACATTTTGTGAAGTGCTTTAATTCACTATATTTATAAAACTTACATTGTTGTTTTTCCAAGACTGACCTGGACGTCTGCATTAAATGCCCATTAAGACTATCTTGACTGTGTGTTAAAGATGTGATTATGTATACTTTGTGTTAAGCTTGTCCTTTCATTGTAATGTGTGTACAGTCCTCTTATCTCTTGTAGGATTGGGAGGGGAATTGGTTTGGTACTCTGGTTGCCCTTTTTGTTTTTATTTATTTATTGTTCATTGTTTTTTTCTTTTCCTCTCCCTTTTTTGCCCTGTGGTTATTTTGCTTAGATGTCAGAGTAAATGTAAATTTCACAGAGTCTGGAGCACTTTAATAAAAAAGATTAAAATACTCACAGGTGAACAATAACTTGAACACAAGGAGGAAGGAAATGATTTGACAGAATATTTGATCACACTAATGTGATTTTCTATGTCTGTACTATGTTGACTCAGAAAAGCAGGTTTTTGATCCATTAAAGTCATCAGAAAGTATTTTTAAATGTGATGAATAAGAGTGTATTTTGCTCTGAGGTTATGAGTGTGATTGTGTGTGCGAAGGCTGACTTGTTACTTAAGTTCTGTTTTGCACAGAATATAAAAACTCCTTAAATACAATTTACTGATTTATACACTCAGTTTTTTGTCCTACAGTGTAATAATAGAGAGTTTTTATCGCTCATGAACACATTTGTTCCACCTCTCCGTCCATACCTTGATTTTTATGACTGGCTCATCCAACACAATGGTCTTCTCAGCCTTGTGGTATTCATTGCTCTGCTTGTCGACAGTGATGGCTGACAGATGGATCAGCCTGTCAGAGGTGATCACTGATCCATAACTGTCATACTTCAGTCTGAGGTACAGACGCCTCTCTGAAAAAACACACATATTATAAATCACATTAATTAGGTTATGACAACTATTTCAATGCAATTTCTGCATGAGAAAATGATTTTTGGAAGGTTGTGAACCAGGTTTCAACCAGCAAACATTGTAAGACAGTTGCATAACTAAATTTATAGAAATATTTCTGTGTTACATTTGAATGAACTTGAATTACTGACTTTGAATCTTTTGTAAGATGCAGATAAAAGTCTTGTTTCATAGAGGTACCTTCATGATTATTTCCACTTGCAAACAATGTGGAGGTAATTTCTGTGCGAGCATCAAATTCAAAGCTCAGACACTGGTGTCTGTGATAAGATCAGAGCTAACCTTCTCCAGGGGGCACCTTCACTTTGTCTGAGGCGGATCCACATTTCTCTCCTAGTTTTCCGTTGTAGTCGACAGCTTTGGCAACAAACAGGAAGTTGCAGGTCTTTGTCTGCTTGCTGCTGTTTGTGAGGACAGCACAAACCTCAAAGTCTGAGCCCACAATCATGTTATCAGCAAGCTTGATCTGAAATGAGAATCATGAGATGATTCATTTAATTTAATTTATGGAGAATACATTATTGTATTTCTAATAATGAGCATTTAGTTCTTAAGTTTGTTGAAAAGGATGATTCTGTGATTTTAGGAACAGTATATCTCAACTCTGTTGTAGAATTGGCAAAATTTGGCAAAAAATAATAATAATCAGAATATGCTCATAAAAGATTTTAGCTAATTCAACATATAAAGTGATAAAAGATTAGTTGAGCCTCTGTCCATCCAACCATCTATGTAAAGGGGACATTTAATGAAACATTTATCCTCAACATAAACAAAGAAAACATACCGTTATGTTACACACAACTTAGCAGTATTTGACAACCTTGTGTGTGCTGTATGTCTGTCATACCCATGATGGTTATTTCAGCTTGTGACAGTTGTTTTTCTTTCTTTTGTCTGTTTTGCATATATTGGAATTATTTGATATATTAAATATTTGTTCTGTTTTTTTGACCAATGAACCTGCAAAATAGATGATTTCACCTCTTAGGAGCTGTGATGTTGTCTCATGTTGCTTTGAAAACGTAGATCATTTTGCTCATTGCCAGATCTGTTTAATATCTTTAACTGACCCAACTCTGCAGCAATGTTTTAATTAAGTTACTTCAGAGTTTTAGTTTCTTTCTATATATTTACATTATTTGCTGTATCCCCTGTATATCTATATATGAACAGAAAAACCTTGAGACGGAGCTCTGGCTCTTCTCCTTGCGAGCGTAGCTTGTTGTGGTGCTGAGCCTTCTCATACACCTGCCTCTCCTCCTTTGAACCTGAAAACCATCAGGATTACTGGTAAGTTCTTCAGCATTATAAACCTCCTGAGACAGACTCCTTCAAAACCATCATCATTTAGATTTAACAGACATGGAACTTGTGTGATTACATTTTTAAAATTGTGTTAGCTGAGGTCATCTGTGTATAATGTTTACAGTGATGTGTAACAGACAGTGTATGTGTGTGTGTGTGTGTGCATGGCAGTACCTTCAGGGTACTTGTACTCGTGTGTGATGTCGAGCCTCTCATTTGAGCCCACAGCTTTGGTGCTGATGAACTGTCCGACAGACTTTGGTGATCCACCGATTTTGACCAATTGTCCATTTGACTTGCGCACAAAGTCCACAACATCTGCATTAACCTGAATCCACACACGACATGACATAACATCAGATAACACTAGACACATATATTATTACAACTATACAAATACATATGACAGAAATATTTTGTACACATACAGTACATGAACAAACACAGTATCTCTTAAATTATGTCTCAGATCACAAAATTGATCAGTCTCTGTGGATTAGCTTGGATCAGGTCTTGTCAATAAATGCAACTTCTATGGAGTTTATGAAGTCCAGCTTACATTTGTGCATTTTTTCACACTAAAAAATCAAGCAAAAACCCACCTCAGCGAAAATAAAGGGAGCATCGTACTTCTTGGTCAGCTCCCCTTCCTTGATAGCCCTCAGTGAGGCCGGTCCACAACAGAAAACACCTGACAGCATCACACACCCAGAAACAGTGAATTTCATTGAGTTTCAGACACACAACATCTGGATTCAGGCCACAACTGAACTTAACTGAACTGAACTAAACTAAACTAAACTAAACTAAACTAAACTAAACTAAACTAAACTAAACTAAACTAAACTAAACTAAACTAAACTAAACTAAACTAAACTAAACTAAACTAAACTAAACTAAACTATTATTTTTGGTGTTTGGTATAACACTTTATGACACTTCAAGAGAGCATGCACAGTTCTAAGAGTTTGTAGTAAAAAATAAAACAGTTGCTTAATACTGTGTCATGGAATCGAGAAGAGTCATGTGAACATGCCAAACGTAAGATGTCACATGCATAACCATACACCAAACCTGTGACTACTGTCAGAAGTTGAATCTAACCAGTGCAGTTAAACACTGTGCCTTGGCATTAGAGTCGTGTTTCATGAGGTGTTTAGATTATTCTGTCTGGCTTCTGTAGCTGTTCTGCCTTGGCAGCGTGCAAAAAAAGTCAGCTCACAGACCTACATTTAGGACATACCCATTGAAAAAATAAAGGACAAACTACATTAAAATCAAAGTTCACCTTCACTTTTCTCTTGTGGGGTTGGGTCACTAGTCTGCCAACCATCAAATTCCTCTCCTAAGTCTGGACGAGTCATCCAGCTATCCACCCAAACATGGAAGTTCCTGGAAAAAAAATGAGTAAAATAAATAATAAATAATAATAAACAATAACCAATGACCATTTTGCTTCAATCTGCAAATTAATGTAAAAAAAAAACAATGTTCATTCGATCATGCATCAATAGTGGAAGATATAGTGAGAGAGAATGTAAAAAAACATGTATTGTACTGTGTTTGCACATGTATCTACCAGATAATAATCCCTACCATACACTCACCATATCGAATCACCTCCAGGAATTCTCTCACCATCTTCATCATACAGGTTTTCTATCACCAGGTTGGCGTTAAAATCGTGAGCTGATCCAAAGTTAGTAACCACTCGACACGGGATGCCCAGGGCACGGGACACTGGAGGAGGGAGGAGAGCAACTCTTCATCACCAGCTTACTGAAGCACATGCTTGAGATAACGTCTTTCATCAAAGATAAACAATAAAGACAGCACATAAAAATGTCACAAGGTGGCTAGGTAGATGGCTACAAAGCTGTGAGATTAAATTCTAAATTTAGAGTTTTGATAAAAAGGCTGGATTGTGTAACAGTGGAGGTGGAATGGAGGAAATGCAGCAGAAATCAGGACTGTTGGTATTGTATGGTACCAAAGGGGTGCATTTATTTAAGAAATTGCTTCTATGTTACCTCAGGAGCTGGTTTATTGAATCCTTTTAAAGTTTAACAAACACATTGTAATATGACAATATACCATGTGAATTCTATAAGACACAATAACTCACTGCACTCCAACATGTGCATCAAAACCCCTCAAAACGTATGGGTTGATAGATTAATCAATAATTTAAGAACCAAATGAAATTGCTGTCTGAATCAAAGCAAGACTCATACTGTGGTCCAACCTGTGCATGCAACAGCAGCAAAGACCCAACACTGGCCGTAGCGGACGGGGCCACTTTCTGCCCACTGACGCAGAATGTCCCCGCTGCCGATCCACTGGCCTGGACAAACTCCATCTGTAACCTTTCCCCAATTTCCCACCAGCACGCCGTGGTCATCATTACTGTTGATCTGAGGGCACAGACAGAGACCAGACAAGAGAGAAAGACGGCATAAACAGGGAAGCGGATGATGTTCATTTTCATTTTGCCACAGTCTGCTGGGTGGTATGCACATATCAAATCAATAGGTACATGGTTTGTGTTAAGTGTTTTTCATTAGCTTCTATTAAGGACTGTTCAGTCAAAAGTCTTCTAAATGATGCTGAAACTTTTAACACACTTATACCAAATAAACTGTATAAAGTCAGATCTCACTTTCATCAAGTTCACTGAGGTACAGGAAAAATTCAAGCACAAGATTTGGTTAGAAATATAATGGGGAAACACTGAGCTGTTGTTTTTGCTATTCTTCTATAATATACCTCAACATCTCTTAATGGCTCATTATCCTTATTTTCCAAATCAGATTTGCTTCAGACATCCATCAGTATTACAAGACAGAAGTCTAGCCAAGTCAGATTATGAATACGTAGAAGAAGAACTGAGTAGTTAACAGTATCAAGACCAGTAGTTGATGTCAGGAAAGTAAAAAAAGGTACTAAAGTTGTGACTATGAAAAGTGCATGTGGAGAAATATACAGTAATATAAAACAGGGATTGTGAAGATTACGGGAGACAGAGACTGTAAAATTTCCCTGATGAACTAAATATATTTCTTCAAATGGAGGGGAAACTAAAAAGGACTGTTTCAAACAGTTTTCTTTAAAATGTGAACAATGAAAGAGTCTATCATGGATAGAATAGGTTTCCTTAAAGGATATTAATTAGTAAAGATAGGTCAAAGCACCTTAGATGTTATAGTTTTCTATATGCTATAGTTTTCAGTGTGTGTATTTGTGAGAGAAAGTGAAGGAAGATAACATGTTTGTCATGTTGGCTTTGTGTGAGTGCTTTTCCAAATATGTCGAATATCCCTAAACATAAACATAGTGCATGATCCTGTCCTTGTTATCAACATTGTCTGGGAACATACCTGGCTTTGATTTATTGTATAGTGGCACTGAATCATGACACCCAGTGGAAATAGCCCTGAATTTCTCTTTAAGCTATTTTTGACTTGCAGCAGGAATAACATGCTGACAGACTTTAAATTATTTGTTTATTACTCTGCTTATAGCTACATTTTAGCTTGGAATGAGGGCCACACATTAAGTTTTAAAAGAAGGAGAGAGGTTACCCTGCAGGACAATAAAATACTGAACATAAATGAGCAAACAGTTTTCTGGGGCACCATAGTAATCTCTGCCTGCATTGCCAAAAAAGGGCTCATCACAGGGTGATTAAATGCACAGACCTACCATGGCACTCAGCACTCTGGTCACATAGATGGGATTTCTCCTGGCAGAGCAGTCCTGGTCAGCATCAGACACAAATTTGGGGTTTTTATCCAGGATCTTCAGACAGATATCCAATATTCCTGGTCCAAACTTAAAACAGAAGGTCAATTATGAACTGAATTAACTTAATGGGTTGATAAATGTAACTGGATATTAAAATAGTGTCATGTTTATTGCTCTTTTCAGGTTACAGTGAAAAAGAGATTATACATTTTTCTGTCTACAGTTCACTGAACTTCATTGAATTGATGTTCTTTTTAAATTTGTGTACCTGTCCGAAGTTCCAGGGCGTCCCTTTGATTCGTTTATACGTTCCTCTGTAGACCTGCCCATGTTGTGCTAAGACATACTCCTGCCTCTTCATCTCACTGCGCATGTAAACAGCATCTCCTGTGAGTCAGTAGAGTCAAAGCAACAATGTGTTCAGACCAGTGTAATAGCATACTGCATTAATACCTCACATCTGACAGCATTTGGCAGATGTTTTAGGGCTGTTGTAGATATTTAGTGTTGCAAATTAAACACAAGGATCATGAAGAAGACAGGAATACAAGCTGCAGGCAGAGCACAACAAGTTTAACACAAAGTGAAATTCCAGTTCAACCCAAAACACAAATAAAACATCATAAAAACGATATACAGTTGTGCTCATAAGTTTACATACCCTGGTAGAATTTGTGAAATATCGGTCATATTTTGACATATTTTGGTCATTTTCCGCTTCTTTATCAGAGCTTAAACACTACTGATTGGCATTTTCAAATCTTTGGATATCTTTTTATATCCTTTTACTGGTTTATAAAGTTCAACTCCCTTTTCTCGCAGGTCCTTTGACAGTTCTTTTGCTTTCCTCATGGCTCAGTATCCAGTAAAGTCAGAGCAGCCCTGGATGAAATGTGCAGGGGCCTCTCAAGAGCTGAGAAACTCATTGACTATTTATACACAGATACTAATTACAATCAAACAAGTCACAGGTGTGGAAACTTACCCTTCATAGCCATTTAAACCTGTGTGTGTCAACTTGTGTGTATATTATCAGGTCAAACATTCAAGGGTATGTAAACTTTTGATCAGGGCCATTTTGGTGATTTCAGTTATAATTATGATGTAAAAAGGGCAAACTTATGTGAAAATAAATGGCTTCACCTGACCACTATCATTAAATAAAACAAAAGTTTACAGCATGATCAGTCATTTTTTCCAAAATATGGCCGATATTTCACAAATTCTACCAGAGTATGTAAACTTATGAGCACAACTGTATACTGTACTCACTGGGGCACCAAGTATTAAAAAGCAGGGTGAATCGTCCTAAAGTGGTCTTCTGCCCCTCCTGGTCCACAGTCAGAGAATAGAGCCCTATTGGGGCATTGGGGGAGGAATTGATAGTCACAGACACTGTGTTTCCAGAGGGATCATTAGTGGCAGAGGCGCTCCACTCAGTGTCCACTGTGGAGTGATGAAGTCCAAAGCAAACCTTTGTGCCAGATTCTTTTCTGGGTCGTGGACCTGGAGAGAGAAAGACATGTATGAGCACTGAATCTAAATCAAAACTAGAGAAACACAAGTCTTTGTGCACACAATGGTGATTTAGTCATGCATCCATGCTGCTGGAAAGATCTTATCTCTCAACCACATACTGTACATATTTGTGAACCTAATCACTGGTTAACAGGAAACATACCAGTTTCAACAGTGAGTGTGAAGCTTGTTTCACTTGGTTTGAACTTTTTGCTTCCAGCTTTCAGATGTAAACTGATGTTGAAGGGCTGTCCCCTTCTGACAATCAAACGCTCCTCTTTACACAGCTCCGTATGATGGCTGCTGTTGTTGCTCTTAATGTTCAGATCATAGCGCTCGATGTCCAAGACTGTGTAGAGATGGAAAGACAGATTAATGACCTGATAATTTGATGACTAATAAATTTGATCACCTGCTCAAAGTTTCCTCACAGATGATAAATCACAAGAAATCATCAGCAAGACATTGTTCAGGGTTGATATAGTGTTACTCCATGTTCTGGATCTGAGATATCTAATGTCATCCTGCTCATCACATTTCACACGATTCTCAATCTGCTGCATAGTCAAAGCACTCTGACACTGTGAAGTAACACAGAGAAACTACATTTTCAGTTGTAGATAATTCAGTCCACTAATACCATCTGAACACCTTTCATACAAGGGAAATAGTTTTTTTTCTTTCTCCTTACCTTGACCCATGTCTGCAGTGAAGTTCTTGTCCCTCGATGTCTGTGTGCAAAGTCTTCAAAGACACTTGAGTTGCAGCCTGTGCTCATTGGTCAATGACCCTGCAGTGTAACAGCTCCGGAGAGATATTTGTACCCTGTGAATCCTCATCAGAACGCCCCCTTCGTCTGATCAACACATCAGTAATTCTGTTTTTAGCCAGCAAGGGCAGACAGATTTACTAAACTCCTTTTTAATTCTTCAGTGTGACCATGATCTCAAAGCTATTGTGAAATATCTTTACTGAAAACAAAAGCTTTCTATTCAAACAGCAACTCATTTTTCATACGTTAACAAAATCTTAGTCATTTTTCTGTTTTTTTACAAATTTTTTTTACAAATTATATCACAATGTAACGCAATACTAACACAATGTTTACATGCACCAGATGCTTTAAAGCAAATTTTCTTCTGTAAATATAAAAATAAAGCAGACAACAAAAAAGTTTTTTTAATAAATTATTTATGCCATTTTTTGTAGCTGCAGCATATATTACTGTATAATTCAACATAGACAAAACTGATAAATAATCATTTATAATGCAAAACAGGAACACACCATATACTTTCGTTTTTATGTAACTTTTACTTCAGTAAAAACTGACATTTTTCTCAGGTCAGAATGATGAGACTTCCATTTTTAGTTTTCAATGTTACTAGAAGACATTGAGAAAAGGTTATGAAGCTACGACCTAATTGCGCAGTTTTCGTTATTTGGTTTAAAGATCAAAGGAAGAAAACAATTCAGTATAGATACATACATTGGAAATTAAAGGTTTTACAGTAAATATCTTGACTGTACGTATGTGGAAACATTGTTTCTGTGAAATAAGAAGGTAAATTCTGTCTGGTCACTTTCCAGTTCAGCAGCAGAAACCACACAAAATTAATTAATTAAAAGTATACTATATATTAATCACTACACTATCAAATTTCTGTATCTGTACACATGTACATGTTTGTTTCCATTTATGGTCATCAACATTAAGTCATGGTCTTCTGCTAGTCCTGGGCTTATGGCCAGTGGATGCCTGCTGGAGATATTTGAACTTCATCCTGGACTCCGTTAAGTTTTCCTTGTTATTTTGTAACCAATACAATGTAATTCAGCTGTCAAGAGGATGATGATACTTTATCACTTCTCAAGCTTTGCCTGCTAGCATGAGACACAAAAAGAGACACTTTACTTCCATCTCTGGACTGATGTGGTCTCCCACAAATTCAGATTCTGGTCCTTTGTGTTTGTTCTAAACAAGCTGTTTGTTTCCACGACAAGATGAAATACAACATTGATCCCTGCATATCAGTAACTGTATTGTACAGCACAGAGAATCCCCAAAAATATATCCCCAGACCTCATGATCCTGTGTTGTTGTGGAGTGGCACAAACACATGCTGCTCATTACAAAATTTCTATATAAATAAACATACTATATGCCAATAAACAATATAGTCATTTAGTCACTCACAATATGTAGGTGAATTTGACAGGAGAGAGAGTTCTTTGAGGGGCTGTTAGGGACATTATTCAGAATTACCATGCATAAACATGTACTTTTCCTCTCACATACACATATGAAACCAAAGTCATTCACATACTATACTGAAAACCTCACACACATACAAGTGAAAAGTTTTTACATACACAACTGAAACATTCTCACACAAACAACTGAAAAATTATATGCATACATACACAATTGAAAAGCTCTCATTGTCAGGATGAGTAGCAGGAATGGACGCAAATGCAGAGACTGGCATGCAGAGATTGCAGGTAAACCCTGGGTTCTGTCTTCCTGTAAATTAACTCAAAATGACTAGTCTGAATTGTACAGTACACCATACATTATAGCATATACTAATGTAATGAGACAATTAGCCTGGATATTTTTTGGATAAAGAATATAAAACAGATTCTGACCATTTCAATGTCATTAAAGTCATAGACTTTGTTCTGCAGAACAAACTGCAAGGTGTTAATGTCACACCCTGCCTGGACTTTGTGTGTTTTTTGGTCTTTTTATGTTCTTGTGTTCTTTGGGGTCTCCTGGTTTGCACTTCTGTTTAGTCCTTGGGGTCATATGGGTTTTCTTGTTATATTTAGGTGGTGGGTTTGGACTGCCTTTTGTTGTTTAGCCTGGTGTGTTGTGTACGTTAGTTTGGGTTCATGATGGTTCTTGGACAGGTTGGTGTGGGTTGTAGAGTATTGTGTTTTTTGGGTTTTGGTTTTGTTACTGTGTTTCCCTTGTGTGTTCATGTACTCCTCCTCACCTGCCCTGCTTCACCCTCGTTAGCCCTGCTCTGCTCTGTGTCTTCCCCACACCTGCCCTGTATCAGTCTCGTCAGCCCTGCCCTGCTTCCTGTGTTTCCCTCAGCCAATCACTCCCAGCCTGCCCTTGTGTCTCGTCACCTGTTCCCCATTCCCTGATTAGTTTAGTCTGTATTTAAGGTCTGCTTTTGAGTAGAGTCTTTGTTGGATCATTTGTGTTATCTTGTCTACCAGTTCTGTTCAGCTCTGTTTGCCTGTACTTGACCATCCATGATTAAAGGAGATTGTCGTCAAATCTGCATTCTGGCCTCTGCATTTGGGTCCACTCCTGCTTCCCCACCTGACAGTTAAGACAATCCCTGCCAACATAACACCGATAGGCTTGTTCTAATCTGAGGAGACTAGCATGAAGTGACTGGATAAGTAACATGTATCATTACAGCGTTAGTGTGAATGTGATTTTTGGACAAACCAACAATGTGTATTACCATCTTCAGGTTATTTTATTATAATAAATAATGCTCTGACCTGTAACTAAACCTGTGCAAGTATTTGTGGTCATGGATATATAAAAAGCCATTCAAAGAGCTGATGATGCATTTTACCAAAAGGTAGGGTACTTTGAAATAAAAATAGTAAGCTGAATTCATGACAGCTCTACCTCTGCTATAATGAAATAAGCTTGCAAGAAAAGTGTGGTACACATTATTGTACAGATTAAATAAGAACAGGAAAAATAATTATGATTATTATGATAAGTCAATGTACAGTATGATTTGGGGATGATATCAAGTTCTATGACTGATGCAGTAAGGAAATGATGCCTTGTTAATGTGTAATCAGAGATTACAGAAAAATAGATGAAAGAGCAGTGCAATGTCTACAATAGCACAAGCAGCACTTCTATGTAGAGGCAATAGGTATCTGATAAACAAGGGCAGATATTGTATAGTTATTGTATAGTATTCAGGGCTTGACATTAAGGCTTGTCCGCATGTCCAGGATAAGTGGATTTTTAATAGGACGTGGAAGAGAAAGTGGAAGAGAAATTAATTTGACCCACCGGACAAATTAAGTCATTAAAAAAAACGTAGCTTCACGTTATGTGCAATGTTTTTCCTACCACTACCTGACCTCCTGCCCCTCCTGAAAGAAACAAATAAAAAACAAATGTAACTTATACTAGCAGGACAGCAGGAGCACTAAACGCACATAAAACAAACAAATTCTCTGCGCTGAAGCTAGCAGGCAGACTGGAGCCGCTTTCATGAGACAGTTAAATGAATCAGAGCTTAGAGGATCATATATGACGTTAACAAAAGACAACAGAGTAAGTAGCTAGAAAAGCTCTTCAATGAAGCTTAAGTTTTTAAAATTGACATTAATGTTTCAACCGTCCAGTTTATCAGGTGCTGCCGCTTCACCATAGCAACGGTCGCTGAGGATCATGGGTAGGCTAATGTAGTCGCTTCTGCTACCGTACAAAACTGACAAAAATACTTGATTTCTGGATTTTTGTTGGGAAACAAAAAAGGAATAGATCACGTTTTTGGTTTAAAATGAAAAAAAGGAAAAAATCACGTGACTTCCGTGTTTGGTTTCAAACGCAAAAATGAATTGGCTTGATGTCCGCAGACCTGCTCGATATTCAATCCAAAAAGGAATAACGATAAAACGAATCGGCAAAAACCAAAAACGCGCCAGGTTTGATTGGATTTTCATTATTTGTTTCTGACACCAAAAACGTTTTTTTGTTTTGAAGACTGACTTTGTTCTGATTTACCGTTTTTGGGTTTTTGAATTACAAATGAATTACGAATTATCCGAGCATACCTGGACCTTAAAATCTGCTATAAAAGGATTTACA
Source organism: Thunnus albacares (assembly GCF_914725855.1). NCBI lineage: Eukaryota > Metazoa > Chordata > Actinopteri > Scombriformes > Scombridae > Thunnus > Thunnus albacares. Next base: position 13,219,637 of record NC_058110.1, on the reverse strand, counting down.
GATCTTTGAATACAGGCACTTACACTACACAACAACTCTATTAACATGATGTTTTCTTCAGCTCTTAGAAGGTTGTTGACCTCAGTAATTTGTAAACTCAGCACTAAAACAGACAGTTTCAGTTATTAGGAAACACAAAATGCTGATTCATTATTCATCTGATTCAGCTAAGTCAAACTGTTGTCTTGATTGTCTTGATTTGGTTTTACTTCCATGGAATTACTTCCTCATAAATCAGTTTTGTTATTTTGTTATATTACAAACATTGATCTATATTAAGGACCATATAGATGGTGTGAGAATCCAGATTTGTTTTTAAGATGGAGACTCACTGGTCTATCTGTCATCCATAAGGGTACATTATTTATGTACACTTGTTTCATTTCAGCTCACTGTAGAGAAATACAGTGATACAGACAACTGCCTTACTGTGCACGTCTATGACGACACTGTCGACACCTACTAAGTACTCATTTAGCAGAAAATCAGGCTGTGACTGATGTGACATAACTTTAACAAAGTAGGCTACATTGTTAATACTGATGAGTCAATGCATCAGCAGCAGTTTATTGTTATAGCTGCTCAAGGTAGAGCTAGTTTGAACTGCTTTGTAAGGGTCATGAGATAAATCTGGGGGGTCTTGAGATGATAGATTTGAAATAATTTTTCTTTCATATTTGCATTTTTGTGAAATATTGAAGAGTTTTACCTCTTTGGGTCTAAAACAGTTATTTATTTGAAACCATGTGAGGGGAAATGTGTCTTTGGTGGAACTGCATACAAATCATAGACATCTGAAAAATGACGAGACACAAATACACGAAGCTTCTTTGTAAAGGCTCCCAAGCCAACAAGTTTAGGAACCACTGGTTTATCTTAAACAATGCAGTGTAATTTATAAGCTTATCATTACTTCATTTAAAATTTTAATCTGAAATGTAGCGGAGTTTAAGTATCGATTAGCATAACATGAAACTACTCAAGCAAAGTACAAGTACCTTAAAATTGTACTTAAGTACAGTAGTTGAGTAAATGTACTCAGTTACATTCCACCACTGTCTCTAATATCACTTAAAATCATAAACACAAATGTCAGTAATATCAGCTGCTAATGGGAGACACTGTACCAGCCATGATGTGATGTGACCAGTAGGTGTCAATATTCATCCACTGAGAGTGTATTCTGACTCTGGATCGCTCTTTGGCCCACAAGACAACAAATTAACACCCAGCCTTAAAATGTTTTCTCCAAAATTTTATTTTCAATTAGCACACTGGATTTTTTCTGCATCACCAACAACAAAATGTTTCCTAAAAGGAGGCGAGGAAGCGCTGCTCCCTTAAACAATCTACTGGCAGCTTTAGTAGCAATGGCTTTATTGTCACATTTAGAATGAACCAAATTAAATGTGTTTATGACATTATCTTATTATATTGCAGCTATTACTCCTTTTGTAGCCTACTACAGAGGCAGTATAAAAATAGTAAGCGCATTTAAAAGAAATTCAGTACCTGCTAGTCCAAAGAACAACAATGTAAAAAAGCTTTCAGTGCTATTAGATTTCTGTACTGGCTCATTCGTTCACCATAACATTGACGAAGCCCTGGACGTCCCTCAGTTTGTCGCTATCAAAGTTCACCAGGAGCTCGATGGGGCCAGTAACGCTGGGACTGAGCTCAGCAGTGGCCTTGGCCTCCTGTTTTGGGCCCACTGTTCCAATCCTGCAAAAATGATACTCAACAGTCAGAGAGGAGGTTTCTGTTTTATGCTTATCTCTATTCTTACGTATACAGATATACAGTGGAAACCGCTTATATTGATCACTTTTGTCTGGGTCAAATTGATCACTATAAGCGGATGATTTTGTAATCGATTTTGTTTCTTTTTCTTAATTTCTCATGCAGATTACCATCTAATTGACGTTTTTATATTTATTACATGAATATAAAGTAATGAACCGGACAGCTTCGCTATTTATTGAATTTTATTGACTGTTTCAGAATACAGTACAGCTGTTTCAAATGCTCGTTTCGCTGCTGCATCTCGCTGACTCGTTTTTGACAGTTTGTCATAAGTTTCAAGTAGACTACGATTTTTATTGAGAGAAAACAACTTTTTCTCCCGTTGTGATGAAGGACTTGTTTGATTGTGTATAATAGCAGTTTAGTCAATCAGTTGGGTAGTAGGATCAGCCAATAAACTCCCTTGTTGTATTGGGTAGCAGGGATCGGCCACTCAGCGCCCTTGTTATAAGCAATGCAAACATTGCCGGTTGCTATGTTTTTTTTTTTTGGTCATAGTTGCCATGGAGAGCGGACGAGAGAGAGACCGCCGTCGAACGTATATTGTAAATAGTGGCTACTCACGAGCTATCCTCGAATGTGTGCGTTCAGAAACATGTGGAAAAAAGTGGATCGTGTAACGTAACTTTCTGTGCCTTTGAGTTCATATTAGCGATGTAAAGATGTCCGCTAGCCACATGCTAACACTTGCTATAGTGATTGTAATCAGTGGCTGTTACTGCCATGGTGGAAATGTAATTGCTCACATGTTCAGATATTCGTACTCTGGCTGTACTGCTGTGCATGTTAGGATTAACAGTGATGTCATGATTATTATTGAAGTGCCTTATGACGGCGGTGGTCTCATGCTAAAGTGTACGTGGCTTTGTAATACAAGTGACTTACTAATCAGCAGTTTACCTCTAGGTTAAGTAGAGTTATGAGAGGTGCTGTTAGGATTTATTAGCATTAGCACTGCTTAATGATTCCTCTCTGCAGTGTTGCTGCCTGTGAGCTAATGTTGTTCGTTTATTCTTGTTTGTGGAACCACACACACCTGTATATACCTACCTGTTGGTATTAATAAACCATTGAAGAGAGCATCCTAGCATCCCTGCATTCTTGCCGATCCACCCCAGTGGTCACCTTCCCCCTAACTAGCAGTTAGGGGGAAGGTGACTCAAACTGTAACTGTAACTACAGTTACAGTTTGAGCTATCATCCTCCATTACACCCGTCATGATTTCACTGTGCACGCACAAACAGCCTCAGGTCACCAGTTGGCAGGTTGGCGGGTTGTGCGTTGTGCATTTAGGCTGCGGGAGAGGGGGCTGCAGGGGCACCTCAGCGAAAAAGTTGAACCAGAATAAACTTTTGAAGAAAAGCAACCTGTAACGCTGTAAAACCCTGCCATGAGGGAAGACAAAAACAATTCTAAGAAAAGGGGAGGACATCTTTCTTCGTTTGATAACGTTAAAAGTAATGTTAGGCTTTGCTGACGGCTTCCTGACTTATTTTAAAAAAGTCAAGAGAGAGAGAGAGAGGCACTGGTCGAGCGAGCTAGAGAGTGCACGAGGAGAGCGAGTGGTGGTGGCGAGAAAGCTGGTGAATGAGAGGAATAAAACGTTATTTTCTGGTTGTTTCATGGCGGTTACAAATAAATATGCCCACAATCACGTCACTGAACCTTCACACACCTGCAGAGTTGCGCTGCAACGACTGATAATGGTGCCGCAGCCGCTAAATACACATCATATGTGTATTATGGGAGTAAGGAAAATATAATCACCGTAGTTTTATTTTTTCCCCCATATGTTTTCATGTATGAAAAGACCTAAAATGAACACTGTAAGCGGACTACTTGATTACCATAAGCAAATTATTTAAACAACATCTGTATAGGAATGATTATGTCCCGAGCTTTTTGATCCATATAAGCTGTTGATCACTGTAACTGTGATCTCTATAAGTGGTTTCCACTGTAAAATGTTTCAGTTTGTGCACATGTGCTGACATTATTGTATAAATGCCATTTTTAAGACATTCTTTACTGTGATTTTGGGTTTAGCAGTGAGTAACATTTTTTATTTGAAAAACAGAAATCATGAGCAACAGCTGTAAGGGACAGTTCACCATGAATTAATGTGTATATAAAAGAAGACAGACAAAACACGGTCATGTATAAAAGCTAAAACACATAATACACTTGTCCACTCATATCTCCTGCATCAACAGAGTTGACATACCTCAGTATTATGGGCTCCCAGTCAGTGAGGCCGACCCCCTCCATGGTGAAGCTGCAGTCCTGCAGTGGCTCTGGTAAAGGGTTCAACAAGCTCAGCTCTGCCTTCATAGACTTGTGTATTGTGGCTTCTCCCACCAGCTGCAGAGAGGGGGTCAGGTAGACAGGTTTCATGTAAGAGGTGGTATCATATGATTATTGATTGATTATGTCCTGGACAATTTAATAAATAATAATAAATAATAGATTACAATAATCAAATAATGTGAACATTACAAATACTAACACAGTTTGTTTTAACATAATATATATGCCTGAGTGAGCAATAAAAAATAGAGGAAAATTCAATGATTTCTAGTTGAATCCAAACTTTTCTGCGATGCTACCTCACTCGTGGTTCAAGGTTCAATATATTCATCCATTAACGCTGGACATTAAAGGCTCTAGATGACTCTATAGGAATACACTGAAGAGATCAACATTTATTTAAGAACTGAGGAATAGGCCTGAAAAGAGAAAGAAATAAGATGATTTATGGACCCGCAAGGATTCTGATACCAGATTTACAAAGATGAGTCTACAGCACCGGTTAAACAAGCTTCTATTTTATTTTAGTCTATGGACTTTACCTTAAAGTGACCAATGCATTTCAGCCAAATTATGTTCTTCAGGGGAAGTGAAAGAACCTAATAAACACGATAACAGTCATACTTAAAGCACTGGTGGAAGTAATTACTGAATTACCATGCGATGACTTGTGAGCACAGTAGATCTCAAACCACAATGTGTTGGTTTCCTGTCACTCATAGCTGACATCTGCATTAAATGCCCATTAAGACTATCTTGACTGTGTGTTAAAGATGTGATTATGTATGCTTTGTGTTAAGCTTGTCCTTTCATTGTAATGTGTGTGCAGTCCTCTTATCTCTTGTAGGATTGGGAGGGGAATTGGTTTGGTACTCTGGTTGCCCTTTTTGTTTTTATTTATTTATTGTTCATTGTTTTTTTCTTTTCCTCTCCCTTTTTTGCCCTGTGGTTATTTTGCTCTGATGGCGGAGTAAATGTAAATTTCACAGAGTCTGGAGCACTTTAATAAAAAAGATTAAAATACTCACAGGTGAACAATAACTTGAACACAAGGAGGAAGGAAATGATTTGACAGAATATTTGATCACACTAATGTGATTTTCTATGTCTGTACTATGTTGACTCAGAAAAGCAGGTTTTTGATCCATTAAAATCATCAGACAGTATTTTTAAATGTGATGAATAAGAGTGTATTTTGCTCTGAGGTTATGAGTGTGATTGTGTGTGCGAAGGCTGACTTGTTACTTAAGTTCTGTTTTGCACAGAATATAAAAACTCCTTAAATACAATTTACTGATTTATTCACTCAGTTTTTTGTCCTACAGTGTAATAATAGAGAGTTTTCATTGCTCATGAACACATTTGTTCCACCTCTCCGTCCATACCTTGATTTTTATGACTGGCCCATCCAACACAATGGTCTTTTCAGCCTTGTGGTAGTCATTGCTCTGCTTGTCGACGGTGACGGCTGACAGATGGATCAGCCTGTCAGAGGTGATCACTGATCCATAACTGCCATACTTCAGTCTGAGGCACAGACGCCTCTCTGAAAAAACACACATATTATAAATCACATTAATTAGGTTATGACAACTATTTCAATGCAATTTCTGCATGAGAAAATGATTTTTGGAAGGTTGTGAACCAGGTTTCAACCAGCAAACATTGTAAGACAGTTGCATAACTAAATTTATAGAAATATTTCTGTGTTACAGTTGAATGAACTTGAATTACTGACTTTGAATCTTTTGTAAGATGCAGATAAAAGTCTTGTTTCATCGAGGTACCTTCATGATTATATCCACTTGCAAACAATGTGGGGGTAATTTCTGTGCGAGCATCAAATTCAAAGCTCAGACACTGTGGTGTCTGTGATAAGATCAGAGCTAACCTTCTCCAGGGGGCACCTTCACTTTGTCTGAAGCAGATCCACATTTCTCTCCTAGTTTTCCATTGTAGTCGACAGCTTTGGCAACAAACAGGAAGTTGCAGGTCTTTGTCTGCTTGCTGCTGTTTGTGAGGACAGCACAAACCTCAAAGTCTGAGCCCACAATCATGTTATCAGCAAGCTTGATCTGAAATGAGAATCATGAGATGATTCATTTAATTTATGGAGAATACAATAACAGAAATACATTATATTGTATTTCTAATAATGAGCATTTAGTTCTTAAGTTTGTTGAAAAGGATGATTCTGTGATTTTAGGAACAGTATATCTCAACTCTGTTGTAGAATTGGCAAAATTTGGCAAAAAAATAATAATAATCAGAATATGCTCATAAAAGATTTTAGCTAATTCAACATATAAAGTGATAAAAGATTAATTGAGCCTCTGTCCATCCAACCATCTATGTAAAGGGGACATTTAATGAAACATTTATCCTCAACATAAACAAAGAAAACATACAGTTATGTTACACACAACTTAGCAGTATTTGACAACCTTGTGTGTGCTGTATGTCTGTCATACCCATGATGGTTATTTCAGCTTGTGACAGTTGTTTGTCTTTCTTTTGTCTGTTTTGCATATGTTGGAATTATTTGATATATTAAATATTTGTTCTGTTTTTTTGACCAGTGAACCTGCAAAATAGATGATTTCACCTCTTAGGAGCTGTGATGTTGTCTCATGTTGCTTTGAAAACGTAGATCATTTTGCTCATTGCCAGATCTGTTTAATATCTTTAACTGACCCAACTCTGCAGCAATGTTTTAATTAAGTTACTTCAGAGTTTTAGTTTCTTTCTATATATTTACATTATTTGCTGTATCCCCTGTATATCTATATATGAACAGAAAAACCTTGAGACGGAGCTCTGGCTCTTCTCCTTGCGAGCGTAGCTTGTTGTGGTGCTGAGCCTTCTCATACACCTGCCTCTCCTCCTTTGAACCTGAAAACCATCAGGATTACTGGTAAGTTCTTCAGCATTATAAACCTCCTGAGACAGACTCCTTCAAAACCATCATCATTTAGATTTAACAGACATGGAACTTGTGTGATTACATTTTAAAAATTGTGTTAGCTGAGGTCATCTGTGTATAATGTTTACAGTGATGTGTAACAGACAGTGTGTATGTGTGTGTGTGTGTGTGTGTGCATCGCAGTACCTTCAGGGTACTTGTACTCGTGTGTGATGTCGAGCCTCTCATTTGAGCCCACAGCTTTGGTGCTGATGAACTGTCCGACAGACTTTGTTGATCCTCTGATTTTGACCAATTGTCCATTTGACTTGCGCACCAAGTCCACAACATCTGCATTAACCTGAATCCACACACGACATGACATAACATCAGATAACACTAGACACATATATTATTACAACTATACAAATACATATGACAGAAATATTTTGTACACATACAGTACATGAACAAACACAGTATCTCTTAAATTACGTCTCAGAACACAAAATTGATCAGTCTCTGTGGATTAGCTTGGATCAGGTCTTGTCAATAAATGCAACTTCTATGGAGTTTATGAAGTCCAGCTTACATTTGTGCATTTTTTCACACTAAAAAATCAAGCAAAAACCCACCTCAGCGAAAATAAAGGGAGCATCGTACTTCTTGGTCAGCTCCCCTTCCTTGATAGCCCTCAGTGAGGCCGGTCCACAACAGTAAACACCTGACAGCATCACACACCCAGAAACAGTGAATTTCATTGAGTTTCAGACACACAACATCTGGATTCAGGCCACAACTGAACTGAACTTAACTAAACCGCCCCTTCCAATTATTTTTGGTGTTTGGTATAACACTTTATGACACTTCAAGAGAGCATGGACAGGACTAACAGTTTGTAGTAAAAATAAAACTGTTGCTTTATACTGTGTCATGGAATCAAGAGGAGTCATGAATATACCAAACGCAAGATGTCACATGCATAACCATACACCAAACCTGTGACTACTGTCAGAAGTTGAAACTAACCCCTGGGTAAAGAACCAGTCAAAGTCCCCTGGAGACCACCAGGAACCAGGGGCACTGCTGGAGCCTTGGTACACAGACATGAGCACACCATCCCTGAGTGAAGAACCAGACCAAGGTCCCTTGGAGACCTCCAGGAACCAGGGGCTGGGAGCCTAAGTCCCACTGGAGGCCTCCAGGAACCCACTGAAGCCTTGGTACCCCAGACTTAAGAACTCCGCCCTGGGTAAAAAAACAGACCAAGGTCCCCTGAGAGCTCCAGGAGCACCAGACAAACCTTGGGAGCCCTCCTGGAGCTCCAGGGAACCAGGGGCTGGGATCCTAAGTCCTACCTGGAGACCTCCAAGAACCAGGGACACTACTGGAGGTTTTGTACCCAGGAATGAGCACCCTTTCCTTGGTAAATTTACAGAGCTCCAGTCAGAAGCATTACTGCAAAGAGCAATCAGCTAACTCATCCTGTGTCTGACTCAAATCTGGACTTTCTCTGTCTGACTGAAACATGGTTGAAACAAACAACTCCGGCAAGTGTGTTCACGGTGCCCGGACACCAATGTTTCAGAAGAGATAGACCTGATGAAAGAGGAGGAGGGGTGCTTCTTTATGTGAGAGACATCAAATGTGAACGTGTGGTCTATAATGCAAGTAACATGTTAGAATATGTTGGGATAAAGATAATATTATCCCAACAAATGTCTTTTAACATCATAGGTATCTATAGGCTCCCTTCTGCAGATGACACTTTCTATGATCAACTCACAGAAGTCTTGAAAGAGTGCAATCTCAACAAAGAATTATTGTTTATGGGTGATTTTAATGTGAACTGGGAGGATAAAACTAAGAGGAAAAAACTAAAAATGATCACAGAGAAATTCCAACTAGAACAACTAGTAAAAGGCCCAACTAGGACTGCAAAATGCTCTAGTACACAAATAGATCTGATATTTACTAACAAACCAGAAAGAATAACTAAAAGTTATAATTGAATCACTGGCTTATCAGATCATAACCTTACCCTGTGTGCAAGAAAACTGACTAAAAGTAGATTTAAGACCACCGCAACTAAAACAATGATCCTTCAATCCATACCCAGAGCTAAGCAAGAAGAATTTACCAATGAAATTAACAGCTTGAACTGGGATGATGTACTTTCCTCTGATGATCAAGACTATGGCTATGATACTTTTACTCACAGAATCAACTCTGTGAGGGAAAGATTTACTGTGAGGATACAGATGAAATCTAAAAATAAAAACAATTTACTGTGGTTTAATGAAAATTTGTGGAAACTAATGAAATCTAGAGATGCTGCACTAAGGAAGGCAATTAAAACTAGAAGAGACACCGACATGCTGATTTATAAAGGTTTAAGGAACAAAGTTATCCATGAGCTAAGAGAAGCTAAATCTCGTTTTTATCTCAATATTTTGAATGAGGCAGAAGGCAACAGTAAATTGATCTGGAAAAATATCAATAATCTCACAAGGAGGGACCCAAAATTTTTAGGAGATTTTAAACTCAAAGTACAGGGAAAGTTAATTGAAGATCATCTTACTGTTGCTTCTGTCTTTTAATATTTTTTTTCTTGAGTCTGTAAATGAGTTAGGAAAAAAATTTACGAAAAGGAAACTGGATATTGTTCCTTTGGATGCTACACGCCAGGTTTTCGAGCTGGTAGAAACTAATGAGTTACAAGTAAATAAAATCATCAGCTCCTTAAAAAGCTCCAAAAGTAGAGATGCTCTCCAATTTGACACGTTTGTCAAATCACACAAAGATATTTTAACTCCCCCTATTGCTCATTTAATTAACTTGTCTTTTAAACACAGCTCCTTTCCTGATGACTGGAAACGTGTCATTGTCACGCCTATTTTTAAATCTGGAGACCGCCTTGAAGCCAGTAACTACAGACCAATAAGTATACTGCCAGTACTCTCAAAGGTTGCTGAGAAAGTTGTCATTAAACAACTGACAACATTTCTTAATACAAGCAATTTTGGTCTACATTGTATGCAATTTGGCTTTATTCCACTGAAACAGCTACCTTGCACTTAATAGAGAAAATCAAATCAAGACTTGATAAAGGAGGAGTAGTTGGTGCTGTATTTTTAGATCTGCGCAAAGCATTCGACACAGTCAATCATGATCTTTTAATATCAAAACTCCCTAAATTTAACTTCTCATCTAGAGCACTGGCATGGATGTCTTCATATTTATCTAATAGGATACAATGTGTTAGAGTTGGTGACACAATGTCTAGTAACATGAAGTGCACAATGGGTGTTCCACAAGGGTCAGTGTTAGGTCCCCTATTATTTAACCTATATATTAATGATCTCCCTCAACAGTGTCATGATGCAGAGCTACAAATGTATGCAGATGACACCGTTGTGTACACACATGCAAAAACAGCTGAGTTAGCTGCATCACATGTTGGGGGCAGGCTGGAGAAACAACCATAAAACCTCTTGAGTCCTTATTAAAACAAACTCTAAAAACTCTGGACAAAAAGCCAATGCATTCCCACCACTGTAGGGTACTTGAGAAATACAATTTACTGAGCTTTGACAATTTTAGATTATTCTCAAATTTGTGCCTAGTTTATAAAATTAAATGGTTTGGCCCCTCCTCCACTATATATTTTTGTGTACACTCGTTCAGTAACTTCTATTAGATCCTCCAGAATATCCTCTATACAAGATTGTATCATACCATTTCATCGCACTGCATTTGGGCAGTCAGCTTTCAGCGTAAAAGCCACCACTCAGTGGAATGCCCTGCCTGATTATATGAAGAACTGTAGTTCTATCAATGCATTCAAGGCCAAATTAAAAAATCAACTAAAGATGAATCAGCTGTGTGACTTCTGAGCCTAGTTTACATTATTAATTTTTAATTGACATTGTGGGTGTATGTGATGTGCTGTTGTGTGTAGCTTTGTATTTTGTATGGTGTGTTCTTTGGGGTTTTGTTTTTGTTTTTTTTTTGCTTTGTACTGTTTGTCGTTGTGCTGTTGTATGTTTTGATTATAATGGACTACGGATGCAAATTAGCTTCAAGCTAACTCCGGTGCAGTGCATCATTTATGCTTAATACTGCACACTGTCCTGTTCAATAAATCAAATCTATGTACATAAGTGGTCAGTATGTCATTACAAGGTTGAGGGGTTAGGCGCAAAATACACCAGATGGGACAGTACCAGTTTTAAGCGGTGGCACAAGTACTATTGGTCAGTACAAAGTTACAAGGTTAGGGTTAGGTAAAAACTCACCAGACGGAATGGTTAGGTTTAGGGTTAAGGTTGCTGGGAAAGGATGTCTTAAGTCATAATTAACATAGGCATAAACTATCAAAGCTGAAATTACAAGATTTACCCTAAGCCAAAACTCACTGGACAGAATGGAAAGGTCCCAGCCAAAGGATGACAGAAAAGTAAGAATTAAAAATCTTGTAGGAACGTAATTACAAGATTTCTCACTTTTGCACAATAGCGCCACCGGGGCTTCAAATGGGGGTACTGCGCCCTTCCCGGGCCCTAACCTATACATTTTCGTAAGGTCAGCTAGTAATTGGTCATTACTAGCTGACCTTTCAAACTCCCATTCAAAGTCAATGGGAGTGGTACGTATTGTCAAGGACTGCGTACCCTTTGCAGCTGGCAACTTTCACATTTTTCCCCATTTTCCTAAGATGGGACACATTTAGAAATTTTAATGACGGATTTGCTCTCTTGTGCTTACAGCTTTACCCTCCATAGAATCTAACCAGTGTGGTTAAACACTGTGCCTTGGCATTAGAGTTGTGTTTCATGAGGTGTTTAGATTATTTTGTCTGGCTTCTGTAGCTGTTCTGCCTTGGCAGCATGAAAAAACTCATCTCACAGACCATTTAGGACATACCCACTGAAAGAATAAAGGACAAACTACATTAAAATCAAAATTCACCTTCACTTTTCTCTTGTGGGGTTGGGTCACTGGTCTGCCAACCATCAAATTCCTCTCCTAAGTCTGGACGAGTCATCCAGCTATCCACCCAAACATGGAAGTTCCTGGAAAAAAAATGAGTAAAATAAATAATAATGACAATAATAATAATAATAATAATAATAATAATAATAATAATAATAATAATAATAATAATAATGATAATAAACAACATGACCATTTTGCTTCAATCTGCAAATTAATGTAAAAAAAAACAATGTTCATTCGATCATGCATCAATAGTGGAAGATATAGTGAGAGAGAATGTAAAAAAACATGTATTGTACTGTGTTTGCACATGTATCTACCAGATAATAATCCCTACCATACACTCACCATATCGATTCACCTCCACCAATTCTCTCACCATCTTCATCATACAGGTTTTTTATCACCAGGTTGGCGTCAGTATCGTGAGCTGATTCAAAGTTAGTAACCACTCGACACGGGATGCCCAGGGCACGGGACACTGGAGGAGGGAGGAGAGCAACTCTTCAGCACACCAGCTTACTAAAGCATATGTTTGAGATAACGTCTTTCATCAAAGATAAACAATAAAGACACCACATAAAAATGTCACAAGGTGGCTAGGTAGATGGCTACAAAGCTGTGAGATTAAATTCTAAATTGAGAATTTTGATAAAAAGGCTGGATTGTGTAACAGTGGAGGTGGAATGGAGGAAATGCAGCAGAAATCAGGACTGTTGGTATTGTATGGTACCAAAGGGGTGCATTTATTTAAGAAATTGCTTCTATGTTACCTCAGGAGCTGGTTTATTGAATCCTTTTAAAGTTTAACAAACACATTGTAATATGACAATATACCATGTGAATTCTATAAGACACAATAACTCACTGCACTCCAACATGTGCATCAAAAAAAACCCTCAAAATGTATGGATTGATAATTTAGTCAATAATTTAAGAATAAAATGAAATTGCTGTCTGAATCAAAGCAAGACTCATACTGTGGTCCTACCTGTGCACCCAACAGCAGCAAAGACCCAACACTGGCCGTAGCAGACGGGGCCACTTTCTGCCCACTGGCGCAGAATGTCCCTGCTGCCGATCCACTGGCCTGGACGAACCCCATCTGTAATCTCTTCCCAATTTCCCACCAGCACGCCGCTGTCATCATTACTGTTGATCTGAGGGCACAGACAGAGACCAGACAAGAGAGAAAGACAGCATAAACAGGGAAGCAGATGATGTTCATTTTCATTTTGCCACAGTCTGCTGAGTGATATGCACATATCAAATCAATAGGTACATGGTTTATTTTAAGTGTTTTTCATTGAATGTTCTAAACTCCACAGGGCTGTTCAGTCAAAAGTCTTCTAAATGATGCTGACATTTTAAACACATTTATATTGAATAAACTGTATAAAGTCAGACCTCACTTTCATCAAGCTCTCAGAGGTACAGGAAAAATGAAAGAACAAGATTTGGTTAGAAATATAATGGGGAAACACTGAGCTGTTGTTTTTGCTATTCTTCTATAATATACCTCAACATCTCTTAATGGCTCATTATCCTTATTTTCCAAATCAGATTTGCTTCAGACATCCATCAGTATTACAAGACACAAGCCTAGCCATGTCAGATTATGAATACGTAGAAGAAGAACTGAGTAGTTAACAGTATCAAGACCAGCAGTTGATGTCAGGAAAGTAAAAAAGGGACTAAAGTTGTGACTATGAAAAGTGCATGTGGAGAAATATACAGTAATATAAAACAGGGATTGAGAAGATTACGGGAGACAGAGACTGTAAAATTTCCCTGATGAACTAAATATATTTCTTCAAATGGAGGGGAAACTAAAAAGAAGGACTGTTTCAAACAGTTTTCTTTAAAATGTGAACAATGAAAGAGTCTATCATGGATAGAATAGGTTTCCTTAAAGGATATTAATTAGTAAAGATAGGTCAAAGCACCTTAGATGTTATAGTTTATAATCAGTGTGTGAAATTGTGAGAGAAAGTGAAGGAAGATAACATGTTTGTCATGTTGGCTTTGTGTGAGTGCTTTTCCAAATATGTCGAATATCCCTAAACATAAACATAGTGCATGATCCTGTCCTTGTTATCAACATTGTCTGGGAACATACCTGGCTTTGATTTATTGTATAGTGGCACTGAATCATGACACCCAGTGGAAATAGCCCTGAATTTCTCTTTAAGCTATTTTTGACTTGCAGCAGGAATAACATGCTGACAAACTTTAAATTATTTGTTTATTAGTCTGCTTATAGGGTCATAATAACTAAAGCTAATAACTAGATACAACATAGTTTGTAGATTACCTTGTTTAAAGGCAAAATACTATATAAAACCTTTACAAATACTTATTTCAGACACATCCTTTGTATTTTTGGGCTTGAATGCATTTGGTACAAGGCTGGTACAATACAAGACTCTCAGATGGTCTAACAATTCATTTATTACTACGTCTAATGACACTCACGGGAAATTTAATCATGACAATAACTTATGTGGTGTTGGTGTTGAATAGAAATATTTGCATAACTGGTCAAGTTTTAGCTTGGAATGAGGGCCACACAATTAGTTTTAAAAAAAGGAGAGAGGTTACCCTGCAGGACAATAAAATACTCTGAATATAAACTAGAAAATGCAATTTCTGTAGAAATTCTCATTGGAAAAAGACAGACATGCTATGTACTGAGCTAACATGTCACACAGCAATGCCAGGCCAGATTCTGGTGTTTACTCTGTCAATTGCATGAAATTGACAAAAAAGCAGTTCAGTTCAGCTCAGCAAGCAGATTGACATCATTGCATCCTTCAACTCTACTGAGCTCTGCCCTAAGTGGGACTCAAACTCAGTCTTTGGATCTAAAAGGACTTGAGTGGTGACATGAACTTAAACCACTGGACTACTCACACATGATCTGTAGAAATGGAAAAGATGTATTTAATAAGAATAGCAATCCACATTTTAGGTAATAATGTTAATGTAAGCTAAAGAGGAATTGACTTATGTAATACAACTTTGTACATGAGAGCAATATTATGTGGAGCACTGCAGTGAGCAGGTATCAAACACACAACCTTGTCATCTAAGGTGAAGCTGATCAGAGAACAGTGTTCTAATCCACTGAGCCAACAGACATTCACAAAAATTTGAGGAAAAAATCTCCATTTTGATGATGAAAATGTATTTGTCTCAAACTAGAGCTTGAGGCCCAGAGATTTGTACATCATTAGTGAAAGCAAGACTAGTTTAACATGAGGATGAATAATATGTGTAAAAAGTGTTTGAAGGAAGAGAGAATCTGTAAGTTTAAGAAATCGGAGTGAGAGGAGACACACATCCTGCAGACTGTATTGCAGTCAATGAGAACATGACAGGGACTCTCTATCAATTAAGGTTCAGATCTCAAAAACTATAAGTCCTATGTGAAATGTATTTACATTGTGAGAGAGAGGAAGTTTGTGGCAACATACTGAGGCAAGATATGTGCTTGAGGAGTAAAAATTGTGGGAGTGACAGCAGTTTAGAAAAACATTTCTGGCCTGGACTTTGGGCTTAAATTGCTGAAAAACTACAAAAGATATCACTAAACAATCTGATAACTTTGAAAGTTCAAAGTTTTGTGAACAATTTACAGTTTGAATGGCGTCTGTACAATAAGAGACTTGTAGTTGAGTGTCAAAGTGACCAAGGTTCCAACTCAGTTGGACAGTTCATCCCATAGACTGCCATTATAAATTTTAATGTTTTAAAAAATTATATAAAATCGCTGGAACATGTTACATTTCAGAAAAATACAAGCACACATCTTCTGAATGAGTTGCAAAGATTGACAGTTGAATGGTTTTTAGCACAAAGTATGCAGCAGTTGAAACGACGGAATAAGAATAAAGAGTGAGAACAACAATGTGTGATTGTTGAAAGCAATCACACATTGAGCAAACAGATTTCTGGGGCACCATAGTAATTTCTGCCTGAATTGCCAAAAAAGGGCTCATCACAGGGTGATTAAATGCACAGACCTACCATGGCACTCAGCACTCTGGTCACATAGATGGGGTTTCTCCTGGCAGAGCAGTCCTGGTCAGCATCAGACACAAATTTGGGGTTTTTATCCAGGATCTTCAGACAGATATCCAATATTCCTGGTCCAAACTTAAAACAGAAGGTCAATTATTAACTGAATTAACTTAATGGGTTAATAAATGTAACTGGATATTAAAATAGTGTCATGTTTATTGCTCTTTTCAGGTTACAGTGAAGAAGAGATTATACATTTTTCTGTCTACAGTTCACTGAACTTCATTGAATTAATGTACTTTTTAAATTTGTGTACCTGTCCGAAGTTCCAGGGCGTCCCTTTGATGTATTTATACGTTCCTCTGTAGACCTGCCCATGTTGTGCTAAGACATACTCCGTCCTCTCTTTCTCATTGTGCATGTAAACAGCATCTCCTGTGAGTCAGTAGAGTCAAAGCAACAATGTGTTCAGACCAGTGTAATAGCATACTGCATTAATACCTCACATCTGACAGCATTTGGCAGATGTTTTAGATATTTAGTTTTGCAAATTAAACACAATGATCATGAAGAAGACAGGAATACAAGCTGCAGGCAGAGCACAACAAGTTTAACACAAAGTGAAATTCCAGTTCAACCCAAAACACAAATAAAACATAAAAAAACGATATATTCTGTACTCACTGGGGCACCAAGCATTAAAAAGCAGGGTGAATCGTCCTAAACTGGTCTTCTGCCCCCCCTGGTCCACAGTCAGAGAATAGAGCCCTATTGGGGCATTGGGGGAGGAATTGATAGTCACAGACACTGTGTTTCCAGAGGGATCATTAGTGGCAGAGGCGCTCCACTCAGTGTCCACCGTGGAGTCATGAAGTCCAAAGCAAACCTTCGTGCCAGATTCTTTTCTGGGTTGTGGACCTGGAGAGACAAAGACATGTATGAGCACTGAATCTAAATCAAAACTCAGTAGTGGAAAGTAATTAAGTACATTTACTCAAGTACTGTACTTAAGTACAATTTTGAGGTACTTGTACTTTACTTGAATATTTGACAGCTTTAGTTATTCTTCATATTAGTTTTTCATATCCTTCCTGTCCAGTGAAAACCATGTATATCCAAATTTGGTGATTCTGAATTAGAATTTTTAATTATTAAATGTTCATTTATTGGTTGAGAAAATTATCCTACTTCTTCAGCTAAATAAACTATTTTAAACCCCACTTGGATTAGCTGGAAAACAGTTGTTTTTCTGAGCTTGTTGACTTTTTAGAGATACGTGGTTATCATAGGACAGCAACATTACAAACATATGATTGTCTTGTAGAATATGATGCATTACTGTAGATTAAACTAACCAACAGTATATAAAGTAACTACAATTAGCACAATCTTAGATAACTATAGCAGTAATATGTACATGAATGCAAAAACATCATATATAATAGTAAAACACTGACGGAGCAATTTCTGCATAGTGTCTACTTTTACTTTTGATACTTTAGTAAATTTTGTCGATAATACTTAAATACTTTTACTTAAGTAAGGTTTTGAATACAGGACATTTATTTGTAGTGGAGTATTTTCACAGTGTGGTATTAGTACTTTTACTTAAGGACCTGCATACTTCGTCCACCTCTGTCGAAACTAGAGAAACTAATCTTTGTGCACACACTGGTGATTTAGTCATGCATCCATGCTGCTGGAAAGATCTTCTCTCTCAACCACATACTGTACATATTTGTGAACCTAATCACTGGTTAACAGGAAACATACCAGTTTCAACAGTGAGTGTGAAGCTTGTTTCACTTGGTTTGAACTTTTTGCTTCCAGCTTTCAGATGTAAACTGACGTTGAAGGGCTGTCCCCTTCTGACAATCAAACGCTCCTCTTTACACAGCTCCGTATGATGGCTGCTGTTGTTGCTCTTAATGTTCAGATCATAGCGCTCGATGTCCAAGACTGTGTAGAGATGGAAAGACAGATTAATGACCTGATAATTTGATGACTAATACATTTGATCACCTGTTCGAAGTTTCCTCACAGATGATAAATCACAAGAAATCATCAGCAAGACATTGTTCAGTGTTGATATAGTGTTACTCCATGTTCTGGATCTGAGATATCTAATGTCATCCTGCTCATCACATTTCACACGATTCTCAATCTGCTACATAGTCAAAGCACTCTGACACTGTGAAGTAACACAGAGAAACTACATCTTCAGTTGTAGATAATTCAGTCCACTAATAACATCTGAACACCTTTCATACAAGGGAAATAGTTTTTTTTCTTTCTCCTTACCTTGACTCATGTCTGCAGTGAAGTTCTTGTCCCTCGATGTCTGTGTGCAAAGTCTTCAAAGACACTTGAGTTGCAGCCTGTGCTCATTGATCAATGACCCTGCAGTGTAACAGCTCCGGAGGAATTTGTAGCCTGTGAAATCTGATCAGAACGCCCCCATCCTACGATTTCTTCCTTTAAATTCTTCAATTTCACCATGGTCTCAAAGCTATTGTGAAATATCTTTACTGAAAACAAAAGCTTTCTATACAAACAGCAACTCATTTTTCATACGTTAACAAAATCTTAGTCAATTCGTTTTGCGTCACAAATTATACCACAATGTAACGCAATACTAACACAATGTTTACATGCACTAGATGCTTTAAAGCAAATTTTCTTCTGCAAATATAAAAATAAAGCAGACAACAAAAAAGTTTTTTTAATAAATTATTTATGCCATTTTTTGTAGCTGCAGCATATATTACTGTATGATTCAACATAAACAAAATGTTATAATTCAAAATGAATTAAAAACTGATAAATTATCATTTATAATGCAAAACATGAACACACCATATACTTTCATTTTTATGTAACTTTTACTTCAGTAAAAACTTCTGACATTTTTCTCAGGTCAGAATGATGAGACTTCCACCAATTTTCAATGTTACTAGAAGACATTGAGAAAAGGTTATGAAGCTGTGACCTAATTGCGCAGTTTTTCTTATTTGGTTTAAAGATCAAAGGAAGAAAACAATTCAGTATAAACTGAACAAAAAAAGAAATTCTAATTTCTTAAAATTTGACTACGAAATGTATTAATGAAATATCCCAGCAAGAAGAACAACTCTGAAACATAAAATAAGGAACCTCTAATTTCTACTTTGGGCAATAGTGTTATCACTAAACTAAACCTGCTTACACTGGAAATGAAATGTTTTGCAATGAGTGGCTACGCCTTATGTGGAAACACTGTTTCTGTGAAATAAGGGAGTAAATTCTGTCTGGTCACTTTCCAACGTCAGCACAGAGTTCAGCAGCAGAAACCACACAAAATGAAACCATCTCTCTCTAAAAAATAAAGAAATAAAATGACCGCACTGACCCCACATTCGAAAAACCAAGTCAGCAATAAAGAAAGTGATAGAAAACAAAACATGTATCTGCCATATTGTAAAAAGTTAGTGGCTTTACAAGAAAACAAACAGAAATCAACATCATGGTCTCAGTTTTTCCAAGATCCAATTACAATCTGTTAACTGTAAATTTTGCACACACACATAAAATCACAGAGCTTACAAAAATCACTTTTCATCAAATGTTTGTAAAGAAAACATAAAAAAATACATTAAGAAGGATTATAAGATACTTCATTTTATGTAATGGTCTTTTTCATGAGGGTGAAGCTGATACATTGATCAGTTTGGAAACAATAATGGACCCTAAATAACAGTTAAGTGTTTTTTGACTGCTAGTATGTAGTCATATACTGTTTGTTAGTACACAATTATAATTATATAGAAGTCTCTGAAGATTTTTTTATCCCTGCAATAACTGTAATAATTACAGAGTACTTCAAATCCCAATGTGATGTGCTGTTTTAGACATGTAAATGGGTTTTGCAGTTAGAAAGTGGTCTATCCCTTCTGATAAATTATTAAATACAAGATGTAGATGTAAATGTTCTTGCAGCAGAGGTAAAAAAAAAAAAAATGGCCAGAAAGAAATAAACAAAAACACATTAAAAGGTAGGAGAAATAAAAATACTTTTATCTATGAATGACTATATATTAATCACTACACTATCAAATTTCTGTATCTGTACACATGTACATGTTTGTTTCCATTTATGGTCATCAACATTAAGTCATGGTCTTCTGCTAGTCCTGGGCTTATGGCCAGTGGATGCCTGCTGGAGATATTTGAACTTCATCCTGGACTCCGTTAAGTTTTCCTTGTTATTTTGTAACCAATACAATGTAATCCAGCTGTCAAGAGGATGATGATACATTATCACTTCTCAAGCTTTGCCTGCTAGCATGAGACACAAAAAGAGACACTTTACTTCCATCTCTGGACTGATGTGGTCTCCCACAAATTCAGATTCTGGACCTTTGTGTTTGTTCTAAACAAGCTGTTTGTTTCCACGACAAGATGAAATACAACATTGATCCCTGCATATCAGTAACTGTATTGTACAGCACAGAGAATCCCCAAAAATATATCCCCAGACCTCATGATCCTGTGTTGTTGTGGAGTGGCACAAACACATGCTGCTCATTACAAAATTTCTATATAAATAAACATACTATACGCCAATAAACAATATAGTCATTTAGTCACTCACAATATGTAGGTGAACTTGACAGGAAACAGAGTTCCCCATATGAAAACACATATAGTTTACTGAAAACAATCAGAAAAACAGATTCTTTTTTTTTCTTAAAGTTTTTTGTGTGTTTTGTACATAAGTTCATTTCCATGCATTTTGAACTGTTGGTGGTCTGGGCCATGACGAATCTGTCCCCCATATCACTGATCCATCTTTCCATGTAGCAGTCTCTGACTGAGGTGCACACAGAGCCTTGTGACTGTGTAGCTGCAAAAAGTAACTTTTTTCACTCCTCCGTCTGCAGGATTACCAGAAGACCTCCGACAGGACTGAACAGCTTCAGTGCAACGATAATCTGCAATAATATTTAAGGCACCAGAGGCAATTGATGATGATACTGATGCTGAAGAAAGTAGATCCTAGAATAAATTATCATCTTGTCCCATTACAGCTACTGGTAGAGATCTTTAATTATGATATTCTAAAAAAAACACAAATCATTGCTGAATCAATGTTGCTGTTCTGAATTCCCGGTGTTTGTCAGTGATGGATCAAAGCTTCCTGAAGCTGTGAACAGTAGCAACAAAAAGACTGATCCTCATGAACTAGAGATCCTCCCATCCTTCCATCAACACAAGATAAGCTGAGTTTGCTGCTACTTTACAAAATTGAGAGAAATTCTTTGTAAAATAGGAACTCTGATGTATTTTTTAAAATGAAGAGGGTTGCTTGATGGCAAGAATTGTGAATTTGTTTAATTTTATCTAAACCTTTCTAAGCAAAGTAAGTGTTTTATTTAACTAACTACCTGTAACTGTTTTGTCTTCAGTTGTGTTGACTCTTATACCTCCACTTTACCTGTATGTTTTCTTCTTTGCATTTCAACTTTGAATAATATTTAAAAAATGATAATTTCCTCAAGCAAAAAAATATTGGAGCGATTTTTGTCTGATAGCAACAAGTAGTAAATGGCAACAATAAAAGAACATGACATGCTTACCTCCTCCAGAGAATCCAGGGTCAAACCTCTGTTGATTTTCCGATTATAATTTCATCACCCTGCAATTAACAAAATGTTTTCATTATACTTCAGTAAAATGGTCCAGAACAACCCCATAGCATAGGCTTGTAGCTTGTAGTAAATAATGCTAATTCATCTGTTTTGGGAAATGAAAAATGTCTTCAGTGTGCTATAAGAAAAGTTTTCTTTTTCAGGAACAGAACGTACTATTTAGGCTTTCTTCTTGGCACTAACACACATTCAAACCTTTAAAGCTGCTAGACAAACAACATCTGATTGACAACATTTTGAATCCTGACCCATTGCGTAAAGTTCATACATACAGTAAATCACCAGGTTACATCATTACACCCTCACCTGTACCTGAGCATCAGCCTGATGTGGAGGTTTGGGGGCAACACCTAGTTTCTTTCTGGTAACCACTGGTGAGCCGTTTCTCCTCAAGCTGGGGGTCCGACGAAGTGGCGGGCAGGGCTTTGAACTCTGGGATTTGAACGAAGAGGAGTCGTCCACTACCTCTCCACCAAGGGCAGACAGACAGCTATGGTCTGAGCTGCTGAAAGGGTTGATGCATTCTCCAGATGATTCAGAGCTGTCAACTAAAGCAGAAACACATTTGAGAGACCTTGAAAGTTGAGATTTGTACATTACTTTACACATTAAGAATATCTGTAACGCTTTAGATTACAGCCTGTAATGTACAGTGTAATTACTACAATACATATATGTAGGTACAGGGGAACAAGATGTGAAGTTATGGAATAAGGGGGTAACAGATCAGGAACTTACACAGAACGTATACTGTAGTTATTGTGTAACAACCATGTACCTTTTCTTTTATTACAAAGTATGTACAATCTACTCAGCAATAATCTGGAGGTTTGGGAAGAATTTATACTGTAGTTATATTTTATACTATGGGGTACCATGATCATAAAACTGAGCAAATATCTTGACGTTTCAGGGAAGATGGAGTGATGATTTCTGCAGTAACAGGCAAACTACAAAGTATAAATCAAATAAGTGACAAAGATTTGGATAGGAAAAAAATTAAATGCCATAAAGACAATAATAATGCAAGAGTACTGTTATTTTTTATCACAGTTGAGATCTGTAACCTTTTACATTAGTGTCATCAAAGTTCATTGTGATTTGAATGGATACGCTTCATTCACATCAGATCACAGCAGGGAGCGACGGAGTGTTTTCTATAAAGAAATGGAAAAGGTTCTCCGCTCACCCACCCTTCACCCTTCACCCTTCAGGCGTATGCTGGTGAGATGAAGGAACACACCCAATCTGTTCCCTGCTAACCTACTTTACAGCAAACATACCGTGAGTAATAATCTGAATATATAGTGCTGTTGGACTGTTAGCTTGACAATTATTTGTTAGCTACCAGACGTTCACATCCAAGCTAATGCTGTGCGCTCCGCCAAAGGAACAAAGTGCTACCCTGCAGTTTTTACAAGCGAATACTAATAATTCCTCTAAAAGTAATGTCATTACATTCAATACAATACATCACTTGTGGGTTTGTGTCTTACAGAAGCTAAAACATGTTCGGGTGATTTTATTCACACAGCAACCTACACTAAGCTAATCTGCTACTGCACTGGCTAAACTTTCAACACATACTCATTGGAGTTTATATTAATTTGAGATTACTTTGCTGGCAATTATCAACATATCAAACATGTCCTATGCTGCATTTAGGCTTCGTCAAATAAAATAAAAGGGAAAACTGCCCATGCTTCTGATTTTATGCTTTATTGCCAGATGACTACTGTTGTCACAAGCATGTCCCACCAGATAGTTGGAAATGAGCTTAAACTTTTCCATTATTATTGCCCCACATATTTGTAATGTTTTGTTGGCTAACTGGAGACAACACTCTGATTTTAGTTAGTTATATTTCTTGTATAGCCTTACATAGCCCATTAATATTGTTATAATATTTATTCAAATCTAGAATGGTAGCCATGATGGCTTTCTGGCTGTGTGGCCAACAGTTTGATTCTTATGGCTTCTCACCAAGTCAGAGAGATCATAACTGTCAAAAATTCAGATATCTAACACTATAAGTCACGGTCAAGAGACTGACACTAACATTTTTTCTCTCTAAGGTCAACATATGGCCACAGTGTACCAGCTTCTTTCCCATCAACCTCAACCCTGTCATCTTCATCAGAAGTAGGAAGGAAGATGAAAAAGAAGAACAAAATGACAAAGCAATGCAAGAACACTAACAGTGCTTTAGATTACAGTCCACATACCCTGCGCTTTATCTGTAACTACATGTAACAAGGGGTGAATCACCACCACATATATATAATTTACTCTGTAACTACAGAGAACAATGTGAGAACATGGAAGAACAAACTAAATTAACTCCAGTTTGCTGTCAGAAGAGCATATTACAAATATATATGTTGTGATTCATACCTAATGTTTTATCTTGCTATATTTGTATTTATTTACCAGGGAGAAGACTTTCAACATTTTAAGGACCTCAAAATTGTCAACATGTGTTTACACCAAAACACAAGTCAGTGACATCTAGGGTGGGTGAATTCGATGGCAGGCAGAACCACCAGGCCATAAACCAGCATCCAGTAGTGAAGTTTAATGGTGAGGTGAACAACAGTTGAGACAGTCTTCAGAGTCCAACAGTATGCATAACAAGACACTGTACCCTGGACCTTTGTTCTGAAGTAAATGCACAGATGTACCCTGTAGTTATTTTAAGTACCCCAAAATTATAAAGGAACAATGTGGTTTGCCTATTTGTTGGTAATATGTTGGTACTAAGGTCATTTTGAAATAAAATCATATAGTATTTATTACGTGCTGCAGAAGTCATCATTCCATTCCCTGAAACATCCAGATGTTTCTCAGTTTCATGGTCATACTGTTCCCTGTAATAATAGAATAGGTACCAAGTAGTTAAATAATAACTACAGTATAAATTCTCGCTAAATTGTTCCTAAACTTCCAGATTATTGCTCAATAGGTCATACATACGCTGTAATAAAAGAATAGCTACTTGGTAATTAAAAATAACCACAGTATAAGTTCTTTGTAAGTTCTCAAATTGTTACCTCATTCCATAATTTCTTGTTCCCCTGTACCTACAGACACATACTGCACTGTTACACCGTAAGTACAAAAGATTAGACTGTAACTACGGAGTAATTACTTATTTAAATTTATAAGTCAGTTTAAGTCCACAAATCCAAAATGGCAGCAAAAACGAATAGTTCATTGAGGAAAAAATGTTAAGATATGGTGCGAATCTGTCACAGTGTCATTCTTAATGCTACCACCAGATGTTGGTATTTATTTAAGATCTGATCCATTGAGCTAAGGAGTCAACTTCAAAAATGTGATTTACACCTAAAATACACTGACTCAGAGGGTGATGGATTGTTTTCCAGCGTTCACAGTCATGGTGAAGATGATGCTGATGAAGGTGATGGTTGTTGAGTTCATTGTCAGTGACAGCCTCAGGGGAGGAGCAGACAGCAGGACTGGTCTCCATTCCCTGTGACTGGTTCCCAGGATAACCAGCGGGAGGCAGTGAGCCCCGGCCCGAGGAGGAAGATGATTGGCTGAGGGTGGTGGAGGTGGTGCTGCCAGAACCAATAGAGTGTGGTCGTGTATATTCTAAGCCTCTGTGTGAACAACACGCCACAGGGACTGACAACACACATAAATAGATTATTAGCTGGATCAGTGAGCAATGAGCGCACGAGCATGACTGTTGGAGTTATTTCTGGACTACAGTTTAGTTTTGGCACATTTAGTCACTTTGTTAGCTAACTTGTTTAGTTAAAAGTAACAACAAAATGCAAAAGATATTAAAAATAGTAAAATATCTTTTTAAAAAGTAAAATCTATGTAACAATGTCAAGGACACAATAAGTCTACAGCCACACTAGTGCCCCAGAGAGGCTATATTTAGGCACAGCAGTGCTTCAAGCTAAATGCCAACGTCAGCATGCTAACAAGCTTACAATGCTAACATGCTGATGTTTAGCCGGTATGATGTTTACCATGTTCACCATTTTAGTATAGCATGTTAGCATGCTAACATTTGCTGATTTGCTCTAAACACAAAATACAGCTGAAGCTGATGTGAATGTCATTAGTTTTGCAGGTATTTGGTCAAAAACTGAGGTATTGGACAAATTAAAATTTTGACCTGATGATGTCACTAGATGAAAAGTCAGAGGATCACCAGTTTTTTCAATTCATCCTGAGGGGGACATGAATGTGTGTATAATTTTTTTTATGGCAATCATTCCAGTAGTTGTTTAGATGTTTCACTCAATCTGAAAATGTCAACCTTATGGTGATGCTATAGAAAAAGTCAGCATATCAGCAGTCAATAAGATTCATCCTTTTGGGGACCATGAATGTTCAGAATTTCATGGCAATCCATCCATCCCAGGAGCCACTCTGCTAGCGTGACTTAAAGCACTTTTTTCAAATTAATATCGTAATTTACCAGAGACATTTCAACAAAGATCTGAAGCCCTGTTGGATAATGATAAATGTGATGTGTGCGGTTCCTTACTTCTCCCAGGCAAGGCACAGCTGATGGCTCTGTCACAGATGGCAGCATCACTGGGCTGAATGTCCATGAAAGGTTTGCGGCCCATTCCCATGAACACCCTCTCCTGCATACGCAGCTCTGGAGCATAAAGTGTATTCACAATATATATTTTAAACCTGTAAAGCACTGTGGGATCTCTTAAGTATTATATAAAAAAGTTATGTTGTTGTGTTGTTGCTACCTCTACTGTGAGTGGCCTGATCCCACAGAATCCTCTCCAGGTCGGTGGTCCACGCTTTCTTCAGCTCCATGCTGGAGGCCTTCAGAGTGTAGGTGTCCTCACTCTTCCTCCTGCGGAACCAGATCTCAAAACACAGACCACTCACACCAGAGTTATGGGTCATCCCAATGTCGCTCGTCTGCAAGAAAACACAAAGAGACACCAGTAGAAATTATTATATATGGTTAGGAGGCACACATTTATAAGCTTCACTAGGCAAGTTTGTATGCTGTGATGGGTAGCCCTAAACTAAAACACCTGTGAAGTTGCTTGTAGAACATGTACTTTAAAAAGCAAAATTAAAGGTTGCATATTAAGGTTCCAACAGCCTTTTGAAAAACAGGGGTGTAAGCAGACCTTGAATGACTGCTTGTAGACATAAACATCGTTTCCAATTTCTGTCCTCTTGGTCTTGCTGAAGAGGATGAGATCTTCAAAGAGAAAGATGCGGCGGATACATTTCTTCTTTCTAAAGAAAACTGTGAACTCGTCCTGGCGAATCAGCTGGCCCTGCTCTTTCAAATTCACCTGAGAGCAGAGAAAAGTTCAGCAGAGCAGGAAAGAAAAGAAGACTTTTAACTTCATCAAGTTATTGCTTTAAGTTAATCTTATCTACCATTTAAATAGCTTACATCACAGTCCTGGATGGCATCCATGGTGAGCAAATCATTACCGTGCCGCATCTGAAACCGAACCAGCTCTGCCGCAGCCTGGATCTCAGCCCTCTCCCGTTCCCTCTCACTGCTAGTCAGATCAGGCACATACACACTGGGGCCACATACAGTTTTTGCGCACACACTAGATGTGTGCAGTGGATCCTGGATCATGTCTTTTGGCCTGTATGAGCCAGCCAAAGCCAGCATGTCCTGCAGCAGGAGGCTGTACTTGCTGATCCTCTGGATGGGCCTCAGCAGATACGATGAAAGGTCCATCATGTCCCCGAGCTCCTGCTGCTTTTTCTGTGAGGGGATGAGGAGTGGGATGACCACTGCAGCCAGAGCTGAAAATATATGTCCTTGTGCAACGCTGTGTCAACTGTACACCAAACAGGTTAATGTGTAAAAACCTATTTCAAACACCACAGAACTTCATTTTAAATAGAACTCAGGACTCCAAAAGTCTCAGGGGCATCACATATGCCAGGTAGAATTATAGGCACAAATATGACATACAACATTTGTAAACTATTTGTTTTGTGCAGCCATTCTATACTGTAGTTTCAAATACAGTAGCTTCAGTGTAATTCTGAAAAAACAAAACTATGAAAATGTTGAACTGTATAAAATCAACACAACAAAAAATGAGGAGAATGTTAAGGTTCAAGTGTTCAGGTAATAACAAATAAAGACTAGAAACTGTTAAAGATATAATAGAAAATATGAGTTGCTCTCCCTGTGTTGACTGCACAGATCAGATGGTTGTGTTTTTCTTGTGTTGTATGAGTTACTGTTTTACCTGAAAGGCAAATGTTTTCAAGGGGATGGTTTGATGATGAGAACTGAATCTGTCAGCAGGTGTACAGATACTATTTGCTAAGGAAGGTGGAGCTTACTGCAACAACAAAAACATGTACAGTGGGAAAACTCTACCACTGATATGTTTCAGTTGAGAGAGAGACAGGACATATAAACGGACCTTGAAGATGTCATGGCGACGGTGTAGGATCAGGGCGTCTGACTGAGGTTTGTTCTTGCTGTACAGAGCATAAAGGCCAAAACTCTCGCTCTGTGGAAAGAAGCCAAATTAAACCATATTAGAAAATGTATGTTATGAATGATTACTTAAACTTGTTGCTTTTATATTTATCTGCCATTATCATCCTGTCACTGTGCACGTCTGCATAGAAGGATGCGATTATTTAAAGTTCTGTTCAGTTTAGTGTATCACAATTAGATATTTTTCCACCAGTTTACTAAATAACTTTTTCATTTACTTCAATTACACAATAATAATCTAAATAAAGTGAACATTATCTGATTAAAACTAAGCTACGGCAACAAAAGAGAGCTCTATAAATAAATCTAAGGCATTGTATAAAAACATTTATTAAGTTATTCAGTTATTACTCACATGTCTGAGAAAGCAGCGGGCCACCATGGCGGGCTCCCTTTGGCAGGCCTCCAGCTCTGGTAGAAAGTAGTGGCTGTGGAAGTCGTAGAGCTTCTCCAGGTTACCAAAAATGACGCCTCGCTTGCCCCTGAGGTCCTGGGGGATGTCTGGTGTGTCCAGCAGAGGGAGGTAGTGGGTGAGGATGTAGCCCAGCGAGCGGACGTACTCCCTCTCTGTGAACACCAGCTCCTCCAGGACACGCTGCAGCCTCCTGGAAACACAAAGAGACAAATACCTGCTAATTTCAAACATAGACTAACAGAATGACAATCAGCATACTGCAGCACATAAACACAGTTTAACAATGTATTTAATGACACATCTATTTTAATAGTATTTACAAATAACTAATTTAATCTCTTCATCCTTTGAATACCCAATGATGGTTTTTCTGCATCAACACAATCCAGTGAATATTAGGAAAGTTTTTGGAGGGATTTTTAAGTCTAAGGTTTTTACAACATCTCTTTTGTGTTGTTACTTTGTGTTTGTTTTCAAGCACTTTGTTTTATTTTCTCACAATGCATTATTTTATTTTCTTCTGTACTGTAATTGATTATTGATTAGTTATATTTTGATAAATTAACTTAATCATTTTAGAATTATTCATTATTTCACTGCCATCTGTTCCCTAAATGAGCAAAATGAAAACTGTACATTCTTCATAAATACAATGTCACCCTGATGATATTTACTTATTTTAAGTTATGCATTATTATCACCAATTTTCTTTCAAATTGCAGCTGGTGACACAGCGACATGCTTTGATTTTACTCTTTCTAAATGCACTGTGATAGTAAAGAAGCATGCCAGGCATGGACAGATTATCAGAAAGGGCATCAAGCTGGACATGGACACATAACATGACTCCTAACCCTCTGTATGTAGCAGCTCCTCTTCTACCAATATTTACATTGCTTACTTTCCTGTAGGTTTACCATAGTGTAAGCATAGGCTGGGCAGCTGTATTAGTGACATACGATGAACAAAATCATAAAAACAAAAATGAGACAGTATTCACAACCAAAAAGGACTCAGGTCACTATAAGGAGCCAAAAGATGTGATTTGGATATTCCTACTTTTGACTGAGCCCACTGACTTTAGATCAGTGGTTCACAACTAGGGATCAGGACCCCCGGCAAGGGGTTGCTGAATTAATCTAAGGGGTCACAAGGTGACAGAACAGGACAGGACAAAGAAAAAAAAACATATTTCTGACGCACAAAAATTGTCTTTTTTTCAAGCTTTCCTTGTGAATTACTGTATTTTATCTCCTCTAAGCCCCTAAAAGTTCAAATTTATTCAAATAATTCATTCAAATAAAACAAAATAAGTCCTCTTTTGTTCAACTGGTTTACAATGCAATGTGTGACAAGGGATCCCAGGTAGACTTTGCTTTATTTAAAAGGGTCACAGGCCAAAAAGGTTGGGAACTGCAGTCACTTAAAATTGAGGGTTTGTGCCCATAGGCCCGTTCAGTAATCCATCCATGATACCAAATAAACAAGAGGAGAATCAGAAGAAACAATACCTGTAGTACTTCAGTGTAAGCTTAGAGACAGAAAAGAGCGCATGAAATCTCATTAAGACTCACAAAACTACATTAGTACAATTAAAAACATGACACTTGATTCACAGAATGTTACACTGCAAAGCAAATGTCTGATAAGATCAGATCTTTTTTTATCAGTAATACAATTTCACCCACATATGGTAACTTACAGG
Source organism: Thunnus albacares (assembly GCF_914725855.1). Lineage (NCBI taxonomy): Eukaryota > Metazoa > Chordata > Actinopteri > Scombriformes > Scombridae > Thunnus > Thunnus albacares. Next base: position 13,189,294 of record NC_058110.1, on the reverse strand, counting down.
GCATTGCTGGCACTCTCCTTTGGACTTGCCAAACTAAACGCCCCTTCATATCTCCCAATAGGCAGGCTCGAGTGTTTGCAGGATAAAGTCCCATTACCCCCAGCGGCGCCCCGGTCGCTCATACAAGAGTCCTCTGAGCAGAAGCTGCCATGGCGGGAGATCTGAAACTTCTGAGCCTCCTGGAGGATCCGACAAGATGGCTGACCATGGTGGGAGCAGGATGACGGGGATCGAACACGCTGCTCTGGAGGAGTGGACGACCCCACTGTCGCTACTCCTGTGGCGCACGAGTCTTGGCTCACCGACCTCGCTCCAAGACCTCGTCCCCATGGAAACCACTGGCAGCCAACAGTGTGGGACTGAGACAGAGCAGCGGCATCTCTCTCACTCCTCGCTCTGCTCGTTTGTCTCCTCCTCGTCTCTCTTTCTGTTCTCTTTGATGACCTATTAGAAAATGACACAGAAGCACTAATACTGAGTCCAGACCTAATGAGCTTTCCTCCATCGGGGCCCTTTAGTGTGTTTCAAGAATTAGATGTAAGATAATGAAGCTCAAGGCTGCTGCTAGGGCCCTTAACCTCTTCAACACCACTGACGCACAGTCAGTACATAATTTGTAAGGATACCAAATATGTCAAGCTGAATTTTGTATAAAAGTGTCTATAAAATGAAGGTCAAAACATTTCTATTTGATGAAATGGTGTAGCCATAAAAAACAGACTTGAAACTATCAATGAAGAGCTGGATAAAGTTGATACAGAAAATATCTGATACTGTCATATCAGACAATGTGGAATAGGACTGATTGACTGACTTGAATTTATTTTTGTAATGGTTTGGATTGTTGTATTTGTTTTTGTTTATTGTAAATCACTTGGTGATATTATGTGCCACATCATTAAAAATGAATAAAACTGGGTTTTGTGTGACTGGGAACAATGCATCTATATTACAATACTCAGTTACTCAAAATAAGAATAAATGGCACTGCGTTACATCCAATATCTAAAAAAAAAAACGCAGAAATAAAATTGTAGATTTATTTTGTTCTAATCACAAATTCATCAGCATCATCATCAAAGCACTACTCTCCAACAGCAATATTTCAGCACTTTTTAGAAATCACAGTGAATGAACTTCTCAGGTTAGATCACAGTCTAATGAAATGAACGGACCAACAAAGCAGTTGAGTTACCTGTGAGGTGACTGTGGGGTGACCTTTGACCCCTGGCTGGTCCCGGCATCACTGTGATCCTCAGGTTTGACGCTGATAGATGCCATAGTTGTTGAGTTAGTGCTGTTGTTGCCCAGCATCGGCTTTCTCTTCCCTAAATCCACTGCCCCTGACACGATGCCCTCCCACTGCGGGTGCCGTGGCCCAGGAGTCGATTGTACCACCAGACTCTGACCACCGGGTGACGCTGTCTGAACATTAGTGCTCATCACATCAACATAGTGACGTTCACACCAGCTGCTAGAATGTGGTTGTTGGCGGGAGACCTCATCTATTTCCTGTATCCTCTCCTGAAGCTGCTGCCGGGCCTCCTGGCATCTCAGCCAGGCTACGTTCCAGACCCGCATACCCCTGGAGCCCTGCAGGGCGCTGGCCTGGGCCTTCATCTCCTGGAATCTCTCTGGGCTGAACTGGAGGAACTTGTCTTGGAAAGTCTGGAGAATGAAGCTGTCGTTGCCTGGCTGGAAAACACTGGTGGTGGTTGTGCCAGAGCAAAGGGAGATACTGCTTGGTCCTGGATCTTGGTTTTGGTGTTGTACTGGCTGACTGTTTGTTTGATTGATAGATGTTGCACTTTGATCATGGTCTTGAATTGTGTGGATTCTGGATTGACTCTCTTCCAGGTACTCAATGCATTCACTGGCCAGAGCTGTAGCCTGTTCGGAGATTAAGATGATTTTATTTTTAATAAAAGAACAAAGCTGAATATTCTTTTTAAAAATCAAGCTTAATTTCTCAGGCAGATGTTCTGTTACTTGACTGAAATGTTACTTGTGTATGCTATACTTAGCTGAAACTACTCAAGTATAAAAGTAGCACAGGTGAAATTGTTTTTCTGCTGTTTAAAAAGAAAAATCATTAATTCCATATACTGTTTGACACCAGAATCATCAGCAGATGTGTCAGTTCTTTAGTTGTACAGTAAATAAAATGATTAGCAAATAATTAAGACGTGAGCTGACTTTTGATTACTGCTGGAGTGATGCCTTTTTTACTGAATTACATAAAAGAAACACATACAAAAGTAACTCTTTTAAAACATGACAGACAGTTACTTCCATGGTCTCAGTAAAAGCAAGAGCAAAAGTGACATCACTATGGTGTTTGTTTCAATGGGAACACACCTTACCAATTAATCTCTGTCTAAAGTGATGACCATTAAAAAATTGTATCAAAGCAATTTTAAATGCTAAATCTTCCTGATTGTTCCATAACAACATAACTGTGGTCTGCTATGCTATGGTGCTCAGTTACATTAGTGTGTGATTTGTCAATTACAACCCTGCATCATTTTACATTACGGCTATATATTTGAATATATACCTATATACTGTAGCTATATAGTATATAGCTATATAACTGCTTTCCTTCCTAAAACTATATATGCAAAAGAGAAACATGAAATAACACATAAATTAAAACAAACAAAGTCAGACTGGGCCAGATGTCTGTTTCTACAGAGTAAAAGTACTACATGTGTACTGAACTTGAACTTGAATCTTGAATTCTTATCTGACACCAACCTGCTCACAAAAATCACACACGTTGACCATGATCTGCAGCTCCCTGCCGCACGCCTCTGCCCTGCACAGGAAGTCCTCCAGGCCTGCTTTGAAGGTGCAGACTAGAGTCCTGAACGCCTCCGTCTCTGGATAGGACATCCCACTCTGCTGGAGCCGCTCTGCGTCTGATGCTAACGACATGGCATGGTGTCTACGGTCCTGCAGAAAGGAGACAGAGAGATAGAGAGTAAGACAAGTGAACAGACAATGACACGATGACAGCCATGAGCAAACTTAGACTCACATTAGCTTCAATAAGGAAACCAGTGAAGCTGTTGAGAATCTGCTCCATTCTGTCTCCAGAGTCGTCGACTGATTCAGCTTCCAGCAGGTGGCGCTCTCCCTCTGCATTAAACCACTGTTGCATCTGTAGGGAATGAAGATGCAACACAATACAACAATATTGGGTTCAGTAAGAACATGTACATACACAAGGATATTTCTTTTTAAAGTGCTTTATCTAAAGTGACTTATTTTGGTTACTATTTTACATACAGGTCCACTACCCTTGATATTTTATAGAGGGTGTGTGAACATGTACAGGTGTGCTTGCACTTATAAGTTTGAATGTATATCTTAATTTTGTATACTCTATACTTGAGCACATGACACACATGACTGTAGCTGTCCAGATTGGGGTGGGTACATTTGTTATTATTGTTGTTTTCCTTCAGTTTTGAATGTGTTTATCTCTTCTTGGTTGATCCATTACGGGTCCATTACCACAATGACCAAACCTAACATACTGTATTTTGAAAGAAAGTTGCATCCATCTGAAGATCAGTCGGCAGATTTGATGAACATCTGGAATAATGTACCTGTGTGAAGTGTCCCTCCATCTCTCTGAGTTGCAGCAGATACTCCAGGTGCTCCAGAGATATGTTGGACCTGTGCACGAGGACGTGAGCCTGCTCTTCCACATGGTTGTAAAGGCTGGTCACCGAGTCCACTGCATCACTGGACGTAGGAAAAAGAAATACTTCAGTAGTGGTTTCATTGAGTCCTAATGCATATTATTGTTTTTCTGTGTCTCATCTTTAAATTGCGGACTTTTTCATAATGTTTGCTGGTGTAGTGTCTTCCGCTGGCAGAAATACTCTATTTTTTTAGTCTTGTGGTTTAATTCATAGCAGCATGAATATTCAATCACAGGATATCACAGGCCATGAAAACAGCTAAACCCGAATCACACTGCAGAGTAAACACAAAACTCAAACAGAGGTGCTCTGTACATTTAAATATAGTGAGTAAGAGCAGGACATTTACATTTACAACGTTTACCTGAGGTCCTCGCAGTGGGGGTATTTGAGGTCACTCTCCTTCCTCAGCCTAGCCAGGATGGCCCCACCCTCCCTCTGCAGGCTGACCAATCGGCTGTCCTCCAGTACATCGCTCATCAGAGTCCTCTGGTCCATCATACATTGCTGCACAGTCTGTTAAACAAAAAACATATCGAGATCAGCAAATGATAACCCCAACACATATACTGCATTATCAATGAGACAGAGTTAATTAACTCAGGATAATCTCAGTTTTTGAGGAAGCATACTGACTGTATTGTGGCACAAATAACATCAGAAAGCACTATATGACGCATTGAAGTACCTGTGCAGTGTCTGTCCTCCGGGGCTCCTCTAATGTACTGATGGCTCTCAGCAGCAGACTCGACGCCTCATGAAGATCAGATACAAATGGGAAGAGTTTCTAGAGCATAAAAGATGCGGACAAGAGCGATCATGAGCAGTGAAGACCCAACTAGTGCACCACATGATTAGACAGAGCAGAGGGAGAGAAAGAGAGAGAGAGAGATACATATAGTTTATTGAGGTGACTGACTCACCTGGTGCAGCTCCATCCAGTCACAGTAGCTGTGAGACAGAGTCCCATCCAGGCGGGAGCTCAGGTGATTCACCTCCACCAGCTTGAACAAAGCTTTCATCGATGTCACCACTTCAGTCTGCTTTGTGGTAAAATGGAAAAAATGGAGAAGTAACATCAACAGGTTATTATAGCTACAACGATAAATGAATAAGAGGAAGACTCCAGACCATCATCATTCATTATTATTTTAGCCCAAAGGGTCACTTTAATGTTGAGATATTTTGTTTGATACGTGAAAACTTTGACCTGCTGCTGGCATTACATAAGAAGTTTTATGACAAACTTTATAGTAATCGATCCAATATATACAGTATATTTAATATTTCACTCAAAATATCATGAAGATGAATGTCACAAAAATTCAGGGCAATCCAAGCTCATAGATTATTCAGATTAATTATCCTTTATGGGAAAACAAACAGCGGTAATTTGTGCAGTGTCTTCCACTAAATTATAATAAATTAAAAATCTGACCTGGATGCCGGGACACCTCTCTGGCCGGAGGCTACTCTCTTTGTCCACCAGTATCACCAAACTGTTCACCACCTGAGGTGTCTGCTCCTGCAACAGTTAAACATTCAATCTTACTTAACTACAGTCATGCATCTTGATTTTGCGTAACACCCTTTAATTGATATTGCTGAATACATTAGAGTGCATTTTAAAAGTCAAAAATATGTGGATATCAATGGATAGATTATTTCTCTTTCTGTTTTATGAAGTAAATGGAGCTGATATGAATGCAGGAATACTGTGTAACTCTTGTAATTATGAACTGAGTCATCACGTGTTTCACAATGCAATGAATTGTAATGTTGATAAAAGAGCCGGAAAAAATATTTTGTCTCATCTCTCATAACTATTTAATAAACTGAAGGAAGTCTGGATATGTTGTCTCGGCTCAGGAGCTGATACATTATTCAGCACTGACATTTCACTCAGAACTCATTGTGCCTGTAAACAACAGCACTTCAGCCAGGCTTTAACATCCAAACAACAATAAACTCTGACCTGCTGTAGTCAGCTGTGACACAGAGGTTTGTGTGCTTCTTACCTGAAGTGTCATCAAGGCTTTATAAAGCTGTGGTTGAGGATTTGTCTTCCTCGCATCAAAAATGAGAGTCATCCCAGCTTCTCTGATCTCTCTCCTTTAGATACAGAGATAAAAAGGTAAATTAGTACACAATAAAACAGATGGTACCACAGAGATGCCAAAACTGCCTTCCAGTATGACTTTAAATGTACAATTGATGTGTTTCAACTTTTTGGTAGATTGATTGGTTAATTGATTTGTTTATTCATTGATTTACTGGCACAGGAATATTATATCTTACCTGATGATAGAGTGGAAGTAGAGCAGCATATGAAAGAGCTCCTGACTTGTTACATTTGATCTCCATCCCTGGTGGTCTCCATAGAGCTCAACTATTGCCCTTCCTGTCCTGTCTCTGCCGCCTGAAGGGGTGGGAGAGAGTAAAGATCAGGGTATGCTGCAGAGAAATTACCTGATGCATCTCCACAAGTTTTTTCACAAGATCTCGACATCATGAGATCACACGAGCATTCATCTTGTCAGGTTTCAAGTTATGTGCTTGTGTCCGAACCACCGGTGGTTTGGACCAATCAGTGTCCTTTAAGGATTCTCGTGTGATCTTGTGATCTCACTAATCCAGCTGCCTCGCAAGGTAAGACAGTGAGAGACAGATAGTTCATCCAATCACCTGCCAAGTATTTTTTGAAAGTGCCTGCCATTTTCCAAACAGTTTCCAAGACGACTTCTCAGATGGTTCTGTGTAACAAGCAATCTGGCATGTCAGGTTATCAGTTCTGTGATCATATTGATTGAGAGACGAGAGAGACTTCTTTCCATTTCAATAGTGAAGGTAGTAACTTTGCATGTGGAGGTAACTGTGACACCTTCTACTCCCCAGTGAAAGTACCGAGGGTTCAGTTACAATATTAAATAATAAAAAAAGTTACTCTGTATATTGAGAATTAGATTAGTTTTGATGGAAGAAGAGCAAAAGGCTCATAAAATCAAAAGTGCAAAAGCAGCAAAGGCCTGATAGACAAAGACAGAGCAGGCACACTAACTGATACTAGCACATGAAAGGAAATCATTCAGGACAAAAGAGCTAAAAGAAAGACAGAGAGAGTCAGAACAATTGTTGGTACATAGGTGAGTTTTACTACCCTTTCAGAAAAAAAGAAATACCAAAGATATTAGAGAAGACAATTAAATAGCCACAAAAGTGATTCCTCCATGTCTTAATATCACTTAATTTTATGATGACCCTGTAAAAACCTTCTTCTTGCTCTTTTTATGTATAACTGACAAATGTTATATTATCTCTATCTGCTCTTACGTAGGCAATAAAGGATTCATTTAATGCTGAATTTTTATGCAATCTTATTTTTACATGTTGTACCTCTCTGTACTGTGAAGAACTTTATAACTCATTTTAAAAGCCGCCAAACAACGTATGCGGATTATTTTGATTACTGTGGTTGTCAATGTTACTAACTTACCTGTGAGAGATGCTACTCCTAAATAGAGGGGGTGGGCTCTGGGGTCCGGGGATCCCAGGGGGAGGTGGTCAGGTCTAGGACGAGCAGAGGAAGGCTGGGGTTTCTTCTGTGTCTCTGCTGCTGGAGGTAGAACTATCTGTGACATGTTCTCCATCTGAAGACCATTTCTACTGGTTATGGATCCACTGACAGGCTGAACACCATCTATAGAAAGTGAAAACATCTTGTTGTAGGGAAGCTGATGAAGACTCATTTTCATTTTGTAATAAAAGAGTACAACACGTAACAAGAACAACATGACTCTGTACCTGGAATGACCATCTTCCTCCTGTTGATCTTGGGTGAAACCAGTCCAAAGGCTGTGCTTTTTTTACACTTGACCACATGTAGCTGGGGAATCTCTGCACAGGAGCCAGCATTTTCTCTTCTCCTGACATTTTGACCTTCAACAATGACCACCTCGCACTTCTCTGAGGTGTCCACCACTGCTGTGGAGAGGGAGGAACATCTTCCATCTAACAGTGATTCTCGTCTGTTCAGTGGTGCTGTAAGACATTTAGAAAAGTTTGGACTCCCTCCCATGGAATCGGTTCTGTTTTGCAGCCTTTGACGAGGCTTGAGGGTGCTCGTGTTCATCGCTTGAATTTCACTGGAATTAAATGGTGATCCATGATGTCTAGTGGAGGTCACATCTGCCTCTTTAGGATCATTTGAGCTTGACAAAGTTCTAGTGTTTATCCTTGTTCCTGCTGATAAGTTTGTTCCATTCACATTTTGTAAATTGCCATAAGGTTTGGCAGAGAGAACATCCCTTGGTTCCCTGAATGGCACAGTGGTCCTTTCAGTTGTCTGCTCCAGCTGTCCACCAAATTTTGAAACATTTGTGCCTCTGTAATCCATACATGGGGCAGTGTTTGTATCTCCTGGTTTCCAATATGGAACAGTGTTCTTGTCTCCTGACTCCTTATAGATGGCTCCACTGACAGAGCAAGGGGACTGGTTTTGCATCCCAGGATCACACCACATTCCTTGGGCATTACACCATGGATCCACTGTTTCAGTCTCTGGTGGCCTCTGTCTGTCATCACACTGTGAGAAATCCCCATCCTCCTCCACCACAGCTAACATATTCCCGCTCTCTCTCTCCTGTCCAAAGGCGACAGGGTTTTGTATTGCAGCCTGGTAGGATTCCCTGTAGCGACACCTCAGCTCCTGAGCTCTGGAAACCTGTCCACCTTGTCTCCTCCTCATACATGGGGTACAGGGTTTCTCTGAGAAGCGGACAGTGCGGACACATTGAGAGGGTTCAAAGGAGCCAGGGTGAGGCTGATGGGGTTGGGAATGGTGGAGAGTGGATGAGGGTCCAGTTTCCCCAGACATGTTAGGCCTTAATGATATAGCAGCCTCTGATCTAGAATGATTGTGCGTTTGTGGTTTTGTAGGTAATTGCACATGTGCATGTGCTTGAGGTGATATCTGTGTCTTTGGCTGTCTTTGTATTTGCATATATGACTCCAGTTGTGCATGTGGTTGCATTTGTGCTTGTCTGTGTGGATATCTTTGCATTTGTGCTTCGATTTGTGTGTGTGGTTGCATCTGCACCTCTGAATCCTGTTGTTCCTCTCCTGCTGACTGAGCTCTGCCAAAAAGCTTAGTTGCCTGCAGAACATCAATATATTCCCCTTCTCTAGAAGCTTGGCCTGCTGGCTCACTTCTGTTCATATCTTGTAGAGTTGTGTCTTTATGTTTATCTTGTGCTATATTTTCAAGAACAATCACACCCTTATCTGCACTCTTGCATGTATTTGTGTTTTTACAAGTGCTTGCAGGGGTGCATGTACCTGAGACAGTGCTTGTTTTTGATTCCGTATTCGGATCTGTCCCAGTAACACGGCTGTCCCATGTGTTTGGGGACACCCAGCCTATAGGCTTTGGCTCTGATTCAGTCTCTTTCACTTTGACCAGCCTGGATGAAGAAGCACTGCTAGTATCTACGAGGCGGAGTGACACAGCAATGCCGTGCTTCGCTGGACATATTCTGGTCTCCACGGAGAAAGCAGAGGGATGTGAGGAAGATGTTAAAATTGAATTCTGAATGGTTACAGGACACTGTTCTGGAGCAGTTTCCTTTGAAGGAGAAAGAAGAAATGAAGTATTTGATGTAGAATTCTCAGGGAAATGAGGAGGAGGTGGAGGAAGAGGAAGCGGAGGTGGTAAAGGAAGATACGAAGGAGGAACAGAGGCCATACTACTCCCAGCACACTGTGGTACATCCACAAAATCAGGCACGGCCACCCGTTCCCATGGTAACCTCACCACGCCATGCTCAGTGGCAAGCAGGCATTGGCTGAGAGGCGTTCCATGGCGGCCCTGGTTGATCTCCTCTAACCAGTCACGGCTGAATATACACAGATAGGAAGTTTCAGGGACCGGGGTCTCCTCGACTAGTTCCACCCTAAGCCCCTCCTCTTCCAGTAAGCTGCACACCACAATGCGAGCTGATTGGTCACAGAACGGCGTCACTTGGAGGTAAAAGTCGCCAGGCTGAAGAAGCAGGGGGTCGATGGGAGCAAGTTGGATGACAACTTGGTCACGCAAACACAGAGGCCAGCCCTCACAGAGGAAGAGTGCATCCGTGTACTGAGCCTAAAGCAGACAGGGACATGGACTGTAAAGAATTTCAACAGAAATTAACCTACTTTTATCTCTAAATTAACATTATGTTAAGTGTTATAGAAAGACCTCAGGGTAATTCTGTTCCATAATTAACAAATGTTTTGAACATATGTGTCTTCAGATGCTCACACAAGCGTAGTCCAACACCGCTGTAGTGTATAAGACAGTGACTTACACATGCAGCCTGCTGCACGGTGTCTAAGATGTGCTTGGCCGGGACCAGAAAGTCCAGGAGACACCGCAGAGCGTCTCCCTGATAACGACTGTCGATGATTTGGAAGAGCTGGCTGAGAACAGTGGGGGCGGTGGCCTCAAAGGGCGGATACAGCACCGACAGCAGGTTCTGGATGGACCCCTCCAGAGAATCAAGGTTCTGAAAACACAAGAGAGAAAAAACTGAGGCTAAAGAAAAAACATTGCTTTGTGTCCTACTGGTTCATGATGGATCCCATAACATCAAGTACAACGTAGGCAGGTCACGTTCTGTGGATGATATGTGGACGTGCACTACTTGGACGACAGCTTAGTCCACATGGATACAGTCAATAACTGTAATTTCAGGAATCCTTTGCCACATGCTGTAAAACATATTCTCTGCTGTCCTCCCACATATTCACAAGGTCAACTGCTCAACAATGGAAGACAATGATATAAACAAGCTGTTTCAGTCATATATCTCATACTCAGTTAAAAAAAAAGCACATGATGAAGCACCACTATTACTAAAGTAGTTTGCTTTTAGAATTAAATTCTCACGTGAAATTACACAGGTCTGTCCTCAACCTCATGACCTTCTGAGAAAATAGCTCAACAAACACAAACACTCATCATTAAACATATAGTCAGCCAGCCTGACAGCAAACATCCAAGTAAACAGAGTGTGTGATGGCTGGTCTCAAGGCTAGCTAGCCTCTTGGTTTATGGTTTCACATTCTCTTTGACCTGAACTCATGGCCCGCTACCCACTTTTAGGTCCTGCTTTATTTAGCTCGGCAAAGGCCACAGCAGCAGACCTCGGGGGTTAATGTATGTACATGCATGGCTGAGGCTCTGCGGGGAGATGATGTGTGAATTTCAACGCATAGCATGAATGTTGCTGCATTTTTTCCCTTCAGGTACGTGTTCCATGTCATTTACTGTATAAGATTACATCAAAGTACATGTGGGAGTAAGAAACAGCAAAGGGACACAAAAATTCTTCTTCACTTTTAAAAATCTTCGTCCTCGGTTGAATTAATCATTTTAGATTCATTTAGATAAAAACAACAACCAGGTCAGTCGCTGTCATCATAACATTTTCAACATCAAACTTTGCTCCAGTCATGTTTTTTATCTTCTCATTGAGAATTTGTTTTGGATAAATCATCCCACAGAATTAAAGGGTTTCCAGCTGTAGTTATGAAGAGAGGCAGACCTGGATGTACTATAGGGAGATGAAACAGAGGAGGGTGTGTTAGGGTGTGATGAAATCTGTCCCCTAAGACAATATTGGCTCAATACTTGTCCAACTCAAAGTAATACTTGACTCGCACCATCTGCTCTGCATAACAAGCAGACTTTCTCATTGAATTCTGTCCTACTCTGTCCATTCTGTATATCCTTGTATCTTTGCTGTTTCTTATGTTTCTGTTTTTTCTCTCTCATGCAACGCTTGCTCATCCCCAGCCTCACGGTCTCATCCCCTTACATTATCATCTAAAAACGCTGAACTCTCAGCCAGTTCACAACCCCCACAGCTCCAGAGACAGCACTGTGACTCACTGTGGGTCAGTCCTGCCACACCCCGCTGTGAAAAAAAAACACGGCGATATCATCATGATAACATGGAGAAGGAGGAGGAGGTGAAGGATTGCAATGGTGGTGGTTGACAGATGAGGATGAGGATGGTGGCTGGCTCAGAAGCACATTATGTACTGTAAGCAAATTCAGTTCACAGCTCATGAATTTTAAATTAAATGTTTTCCCATCTTGAGGACAATGAGCACCTGCTTCATCAACTCTTAAATAATGTCAGTGAGGGAGGTCTGGGATCGGTCCACAGATTCTTGGCAAAAGGCAGCTTGGAAATTGCAGACATTTTAATGAATGTGACCTTAACAAGGGAACTAACCAGTGGTGTTGGGTTGGGGCCCCCTGGCCCGGAAGCCTTTGGAGTGCTTACAAAATGAGAACTTGGAGTGTATTAACACTGCTGGTAATATGAGTCAGCTGTGAGAAGCAATCACCATGTTACTGTACGTCTGCTTACAAGGATACACACTGACACTGTAACACCATTTAGAGTATAAATGCATTGTTGAGTGTGTGTTTTTTAGTTAAAGTGTGTATTTGAGCGTCTGTGTCCAGTATGTGGTGTATGAACAGGCTGTTTGGACCTGTCTATCTGCCCTGGCCAGCATTCTGTTGCTGGAGATTCACACGGCTCTATATAAACACCCAGATCTCTCTCACTCGGCCACTGAAATAAATGATGGCGCTCACATTACTGTGGATAGCATGTCCCAGTGTGGGGGCTGAGGACAGTCTGAATATCTTTGTCCAGTATCATTATGAAACAGAAATAGTCTTTGCACATTCCAGATGTCAAGCAGGTTGCTGCCTGGACAAGAACAAAATATTTAACAATGAAAAAAGAAAAGCATTTATGGTGACTTAATACATTCCTGTGGGATGTTTATCCCTTTATACAGTATGTTTTTAACAGTGACATTACTTTTAGGGGAATTTTGACTATTTAATTTGATTGTATCTAGTAGAGAGTGACGGGTAATGTAGGGAGAGGGGAAAGAAATGACATGCATCAAACTTCAAAAGAGAGAAATTAATCCTGAATTCAGTGTTTTTAAAATCTTAGAAATGGAAAGTGGAAAATATTGAAAGTATTTGGCTCCAGAAATGGTAGTTTTCACGACTGCTATTGTCTTTGACTTCAATGGCTAATCTATGTTGTGTTTACTTCTTATTATTTATACTATTATATTAACTACTGTAACTCCCCTCAGTTTATGAGTCAAATGAAGTATCCTCTAAAATATTCAGTTTGTGTAATTTGTATACAAAATGCCTGAGAAATATGTGAAGCACAATAAGCACAAATGATGTGATTTGGCCAAACTTCAGAGCCTCTACAGACACTGATAGAGCCTCTAAATAAGCATGAAAAGAATCCATTTCCTGTGTTTACGTCTGTGGTTTTTCATCTTTAAGAAAAACGAGCTGATGTACACAGATTCCCTACTGGATTACACAAACTATTTAAAATGTTTTTTCTTCCTGCTGCCCACTCATAGAGGAGCCGAGGGACCGATGTGGTTCTGTGTCAGCTCTCTTACAGGAGGGACTTCTTCCATCCCAATTCATTATTACAGCTTCTGCCATCATTAGTTCCTTAAACATTAGACTTTTCAAGGGCTTAATCACTCTTGTTTTTAGCTTGATGATAAAATATTTTATTCAAAGGAGTTTTAAAATGGCTACTCAGGTGATTGTGTACATGTGATGTCCATCTGGTCATAAAAATATTGGAAATCACATGTACACATATGTACGTGAGTGTTCCCTGGTTTATTTTAGTGATGAAATTTTATGGTTATAAAATTGTCTCTCGGCTGCATCTCCGATCATGAGAAATGCAAAATATTTAATGTTTCACATCACTGCAGATGTATGATGATGTGACATAATAGTGTTATATTAATTAAGAAACATTACAGATTTCAGCTGTAAGCAGTGATGGTGTAAGATATCTCTGACATTACGCTGGCAAAGAACACAGAAGCATTTCTGTCAGCATTTCATTGTGTCTGTGTCTCTTAAAAGTGAAGATTTATCAACTGACAGGTCTGATTTTAATCACATTCAAGAGCTTTACAGCTCAGTTAATCATGAATACAGTGACAACGTTAATTAACACACAACTCAAACAGAGTTATCAACACAGGCATGTTTCCCATCCTGTAGCACTTAATTAAAAATCATTAAAATCTCATTAGGTCTACTCTTTTGGGCTATTCACAACCTCAGACTTATGAATTTATGACTGTATACAGACAAGGTCAGAGATCTTGATGGGGGTTTCTGCAGTGTGCACACCTGCTGTGGCTCATTAGAAGACAAAGGTGAGGAAGTATAAAAGTTCCTTAATGTGACTTATAACAACATTTTTAAATGATGGTGGATGATTTTTAGATGCTGAGTTCAGTGAGGAGTCAACTTTGGAGGAAGGAGGATCAATTTTGGCTGAATGAAATGCATCGGCAAAGGTCCTTCATGCTCCAGGCGTACTGTTCTGTATGTAACCTCTGACCTGTAGAGAACAACATCTTTGTCAGAACTAATTATATTGTACTATTGATCAGAAGATCAGAAGACTTTGTCACTATGAACCATCCAGTGATTGCATCTCTCCAAAACACAGGTTTACATTTTTGCACTCAAACTGTTAGTGGAAATGTTAAATAAGTATATCTTCTTTTGACCAAACTATTACAAAACTTAAAAATCAAATCTCTACTACACTAAAAGTTGTTTGCTACTGCTCCACATTCCCCACTAGATTAAAACTTTATACTTGGCAATCAGTTAAATATGATTATTTCTTACAATATGCAGCCATTTAACTAAAGGATACAGGTTTTTAGCAAAAGACACTGAGGACATCGTATCGGTACAGATAGCTTCTCTATTAAGTAATAAGTATTTTCAGAATATTGTGAATCTGAGGCTAAAATTCATCTATTTTGACAACTGACTAATGCAAAAGAAAAATATATAGAGAGAGCGAAAAAAACAGCACTGTTTGTTTAGAGGAAGTTGTTATTTGCTTCGCTATAGGTAGGATTTTAACACTGTGCAAAACAAACAAAACATTTTCATCATAGAGAGACTTTTTGAATCCAGGCTCCTCTTTTCAGCAGGAAGGGCTTCTCTACTCGCACATGCGTGCTCTGGTGAGCTAGGTGTGTTTTCAGCCTGCTGCTCTGTTGAGCCATTCACTGAAAATGACAACTTTCTGAATGACAGCAACACGTGTCCTGACCAGGGAACACCGATAGTGACAGACTATCTGAATTATTTGGTAATTTGGAGGAAAATTCAATTGTGCAGTAAACGGATTAGCCCTGAAGCAGAACACATAGAACAATCAGTCGAACACAGATGTGCTTCGCAACAGACATTACACATGATCTGTCGTGATGAAGAGTCTCCCTGTTTAAACAAATGCCTGTAAATATTGAAATTCTTTAAAGGTGAGGAAGCAGCATGTCAAAACTATGCATCACATTTTCCAAAACTTTTCCTTCAGCAATGAAACACATCCACAAATCTGTGATATCCAACCCTCAATAATTATTATTAGCAATGACAAACTAACTTAAATAACTAATGAGCATCATTACTCAATTTTGTTTGTTGTTCATGCTACTCTATTGGCTTCCTGGAGGATGTTCTGCTTTATACAACAGCTCAAGTTGAGATTTAAGATCAAGATACACACCATATTAGATCTTTTCAGGCTGCCCAAAAACATCTGATATCTTTTTTGGGCATTTTGTGTGTAAATAATTTACCATTCCCTGCTATTCACAGCTTTGAAACGAAAGGGATTACTCGCAGTAAAGGGTTTTGTCAGAGGGGCTTTTTTGGAGTAAATGGATGTACCTAATAGATATGGCGTTGTACCTTTTAGCCCTAAAAGCTGCACTCTGGACTAAAAGGTACAAAGAGAATCACAAAAGTTTTCTTTTTCTGAGTGCAACATCTCATGGCACTCTACCTCAACACACCCAGTGACACCCGAGCACAGGCACAAGCCAAATTACACTGGGGTTGGACGTAAACACAGGCTGAGTAGAACTACTGTACATGACCACTCAGGCACCGAGTCGGCCAGACGGTATATTTAGTAGCTTCACAGGGATCAGCAAATCTGAGCTTGCGGAAGGCAAACACTAATCATGACAGCCTTGATCAGCAGGACGGTTTGAAGGTGGCTGTAAAGTAGCAGTCAGGAGGCAGAGAGGCATGTGTTTAAGTCATTAAAAACACGTCAGGGAGTTATGAATGAGCCGAGACCTTAAGCACGTCTTTAAAGTCATCATGAGTGAGTTGACGTGTCTACGCTGTGTGTGAGAGGCGTGTTATTATATCAAAGTGTAGCTTAGCTTTCACTGACATACTCATCTCATCTGTAATTAGCCCACAGCTGTGCTTAAACCTGCAGTGCGGAACTTTAGTTTCCCCCTTCTGGCAGTGAGAGTAATTATACAAACACTGTTGATGTCATCGCTGCAGAGCGTTATTTTTTTTTCCCATCTGCATTCTGTGAAGACCCGCCCCTACTCTGCCTCTGATTGGTTCTGACCCTGATATTCTTACCCTAACCATCTCACTCCCCTTGCCTAAACCTAACCAACCTAACTAACAAAGGCAACAAGTACTAGCCAATCAGAGGCAGAGTAGGGCGGGTCTTTGCGGAATGTGGGTGGGAAAAAACGAGGCCGCCACAGACCCCTGACGCTTCTTACATGAGCCGGTCCTAGCCCTGGCGATACAACACAGTTGGGGCGCACTGCAAGTTGGTCTCTCTGCAGACTCACAGTATCTACACAACACACCCCCTTGATTAGTTTTAGGTATGACGATGGGGATGGTTAGGGTCAGGGGTCGGGGGGGTGTGTCATGTAGTAAAGTGGTCGTGTCATGTAGGTCTGACTGTAGACAGACCCTTCTCGAACAATGAGGAAAGTCCACCCTGGTTGACAGTTGCAAACCAATCATTGCTGGTCAATGTACAACACATCACTACTGGAAAGTTGCCACAGACACCATTAAAAAACTCCATATACTGCAAAATACAGAGAGATTTATCTGGTGGCGATTGGCTTAATCAGCATTGTGTGAACTCATTTGGCGAGGGCTTGAATGTACCAGACATTCATTTATAAAAGTAAAAGTGCTGCACTTCAGCTTTAATGTAACTCACATCAGCAGATTTCATAACAAACAACCAGAAATGATTAAACAATTAAAACACAGATAAACTTCACTCAGTCCTGACATTAAAATACATGAGATCAAATCTTGTCACACTGAATCCTAAAATAGCACAGAGACATACAGACTAATTGAGACTTATGAATCATACAAGGCTTCATCTGATGTTTGAATGTATTCATTTGATGTGCAGCTCTGCGAACATCTTTTGATGCTCTGAATCTCAAAACTAGAGGGAAATGATCAGTGTATGTTTTGCTCGGAGTGTAAAAATGATCACTTTGCAGTTGTCCACACCCATCAGAGTTTAACGCTGAACAGCTGCCTCAGAGCCGTATCAGCTCAGTCTACATGTCAACTCAAAGTTACTGTCACTGAAAAGCTCTTTTAGTATCATCAGCAGTGTCGCTGTGTACTCTTTGCCAAAGCAACATAAACGAGTGGCTCCAGGTAAAGGCGATGTGATGGTTTGTAGTTTGGCAAACAGAGCTGTTGAGCTGACTGTTGTGTGTTTCCATTGAATCACCAGGACGGGACAAGACGTCTTTCTGCTGAGAGAAAAAAGATGCTCTGTGTAACCTGGTCAACACAGAAACAAATTCCCAAACATTGAGGTCACTCCCAAAACAGGAATAGTCGGGTTAATGGATTCTGGTTTCAAAGACATGGCAAATATGCAGGAAATAGGGCGGGAAAATCACAGCAGCACACACACACACACACATATACACACAACGTCCTGCCAAATCAAACCTACAGGAGAGCTGGGCGGGCATTTTAAAATTCACATCCTCCCAGTCAGTCAGTGCCAAACAAAATCAACTTTATGTACAGGCCGGGCACACCCTCTCTGCAACCGAGGTAGGTGTAACAACATAGAAAATACATTCATTCACGAATTTCCTCGCCAGCATGTGCAGGCTGAGAATCTCAACAGTCCGAAATAAAAGAAAACGAAGAAAATGTTTGACTTTCCAAATGTCAGACCAATACATTACACAGCATTGATTTCCAACATCAACTCAACCGAGATGCTCAGGGATGGTTTCTTCACAGCAGACCTGTTCTAGCTCTTGTATGACTCACATGCCAGTAAGTGGGGATCCAGGAAGGGGGCAGATACAGTGGCTGGTTTGTGAAATCTGCCTTAATGCTTGGTAACCTGAAACCTTTACCTTGAGTCAAAACACTCCAGCAGAGAGCAGCAGCCAGAGCGAGCTATGGGAGCTATGCTGCGTAGTGCACAGTCAATGTACATACATGTTTCAACATAAAAGGCTACTTGTCAAGACGCAATAAATAAATGACTCTGCAGTACTGTTTCAAAGGAGACAGCGCTGTAACTGTCATGACTTATGTGTTGTGGGGAAATTCTACACGAATGGATAATTTCAGACGTTAAAAAGGGAACGGTGTGTATAATAAGATGAAGAAAATAGTAAAACATGCCCATTACATTTCCTACGGGTGCAAAGTGACGTCTTCAAATGATTTGTTCTGTCTTAACAGTTCAAAACCTCTAGATATTCAATTTAGTGTGACACAAAGCAGAGAGAAGCTGCGACTCCTCACATTTGAGAATCTTGAACTCGCAAATGTTCATTTATCAATATGATTGATCGACTAACCCATTAATCAACTCGTTTCACCACTTAAGAGTCTTACTGTAGGTCGGAGAAGCATAAAGCACCTCACTCTGCCCTGTCATCTCAGAGAAATGACATCAAAATCAGGAAGCTGAAACTCTACAGGACATCCAACTCCCTCTCACAGGTTTGTCTTCATATAGGATTTGACAGATGTATGCCAAAACTTTATATTACCAAATTAAATCAATACCAAGTGTCTAACAGGTCTAAGCCTGTTAGTAATGTGAGTAGAGAAAAGGAAACATATCATTTAAGATTCAGTTCTGTTACTTTACTTGATAAATGCACATTTTCGTTGGGTAAACGGTAAACTTGAAGGTCACTTTAAAGTTTAAATATATTCTAATAACCGCTACAGACCTGTGTTCATAACTAACAAGATGGAAGTCAAAGTGTCTCACAGTGAACAGAGCAGATTGTCACATTACCATCTTCCTTTCTGCGTGTTTCCATTCCCATTCATCACAACAGTGTCCGTTTCTGAAATAATCCAAAAGGAGCGATAATCGTCTGCAGAGCTGCTTCTCCTGTGTGGTGGCTGCTGGACTAAAATGAAATCCATTCTGCTCAGACACTCGCTCACAGCTGAGTGAGCGAGGACAACCTTAAGCCAGCTGGATGAGCATTCGTCAGGTCCTCAGCCTCACTTAGCCTGTAATTTCTCTTGTTTGCCCCCCATCTCCCCCCCCCTCTCTCTCTCTCTCTCTCTCTCTCTCTGTGTGTGTGTCTGTGATTTACTGTGCTCTCTCTGCTTTCTGTCTCAGCTTCTCTGTCTCTCTCTGTGTTTGCTCTCCCTCTTGCAGCACATCGAGTGCTGGGCGCTATGTTTGTCTGAAAGGGGCAGCGTGACCAAACATGAGGAGAGGTGAGAGGAGGAGGGAGAGAGAGCAGGAGAGAGAGAGAGAGAGAGAGAGAGAGAGATTAGATGATGAGGAGAAACAGGCTTTACAGTAAATCCAAGTACATGCAACCACAAATTCTAAGTTTAGTTTTTTCTCTGTGGGATCTTCTTACACTATGCACACACACACAGGCTCAATAACACATTCATAATTAACCTGTGATGCCAACAAGAAACCCGATCATTGATGCCAACAAGGCGCTGCCAGCCAAAAACAAATGATCCGTCAGATCAGACTTGTATTACTCATAAATCTGGTCACACAGTCATATTATGGATGCTCACCTCACCTCCTATTTAGAGACAAAAAGCTGGTAATGGTAAACCATTAAATTTAGGGGTAAGGGCTGAGGTTAGGCGTGTAGTGCTTATCGGTTAAGGTCTCCAGGGAATTCATGTAAGCTGATGCTGTGACAAAGGTGACAAAAATGTGTGTGTGTTGGGATCAGGTGAAAGAGATGAAGGCGAGACAGGGGAGATTTAGACGGCAAATTGAAATCTTCTTTCTATTATGTGTTTTAAAATTGCACCAATGACAAGAACAATGATGAATTTGTTGAAAACACTAAAAACTAAACAGTTTTCTCTGTTTAGATGATTAAGAAGCCAACTAGAAGCATGAATTGAAAAATATGTGAATGCACTAGTTGCTAGTCCCCAATCATTTGACACTTAACATTGCAATATCTGTTTATGTTAACAGACTGGCAGATACAGACAGATACTGTAGAATGGAAACTGACTGAGATTGTCAGTGAAGGCGCTTCAAACATGTTCTTTAGGGAATCACAATATTCAGATTGGACATTAAAATATATCTTTTTTAAAACATACTACATAAAATATACTGTATAATCACACTTCCTTTAACTTCTTCTTTTTGGGCTAAATTCATATTTCTTAATATCACCAGAGCACATATTAGGCAACTATTAGGTGTTGACTAAGAATGATGAAAAAAAAACAATAATTTAAAAAACATTTCACCATCCTGTACCAACTCTTAAATTAGGAGTGAATCAGTTAACGTCCCAGAGGGATAACAAGCTGGCTAACACGATCAAAGCTACAACAGCACAGTTCCAAATTGTTTGATACGCTCAATACTGTGGCAGCAAAACCCCCATCCACCACCGCCTCATGTCATGTCACAAGACACTCTTGAGGACAAACTGAAAGAAGAGAAGAGAAGAGAAATAGGCTTCATGAATTATAACAACACAAACTTATTATTCTCACTTTAACTGTTTACATACAAACACAACACAAGTAAAGCAAAAACATCAGTTCAGCCATAGAGACATGGATCAAAGGGCAGCTACACTATCTGATTATATTTGTTGTGGAGACCTGAAGATCATCATCCTGGTTACAGTTTTAAGATATTTTGTTGAGGGGAGTTGAAACTAGAGCAGAGGCAGAGAAGAGCATGACTGGAGGAGGAGAGGTGAAGAGGTGAAGACGTGAGAGGGGAAGAAGAAGTGTTCAAACGGAAGAGGCATGAAACATCATACTGACGGCAGCTGTTGTGAAATAGTATCAAGAATATCTCATCTCTGTATGTTTGACCTGGTCATGTCAAAAGGAGACAAAGAGTGACAGAGAGATAGTGAGGTCTCTCTCTCCCTCTGAACCAGAGACAGAATCCGTGCAGCACATTCCTCCGGAGCTTTTTCAGCACTCTGCTCAGTTCATCAACAGGCAAAAACCTGTGTATGAGTGTGACACATGCATTTGTCAGTGTGCGTGTGTGTGTGTGCGTGTGTGTGTGTGAGTGAAAGTAGGTTTATGACTGTGGACTACATGACAGGCATGGACTATGACTGAGTATCGAACCTCAACGATCTGAGTATTGATTAAAATGTATGTATAGTATCAAAAACTCTCACCAAAAGTCTGAATCAAATGCTTGGTCAGATTATGGTTCCTGTTTCTGAATTATATTCTACATACTAATATTATACAGTATGTGCTATATTATATATATGTGCTCATAGTATACTGTTTTTGTGTTTTGTCTAAGTTATTATAGACAATCCATTTTGTTTGAACAGAAAATGACACAACATGTGTACCAATCCTTGCACAAATTGTGACTTTCAAGATATTGACATTTACATTTAAGAAAAAGAAGGAAAATGTTTTATAAAACACTTTTTTCTGAGATTGTCTGGAGCTGCTTCACCACCATCCTCAACCGTTTTGCAGATGAGAGCAGCTCCTTTGTGTCCTTTCTACATTACATGGTGGGACGAGTTTCACATGAGTTTCATAGAGAAGGCCTACTCATATTTGACATGAACACTCATATTCAAAAACTGGTTAGAATTAGCATTTAGTCTGACACTGGGACACAGTTTTAGTCTTGCTTGCTTATACATCACCATGATCAGATATTTCCTGATGTAAATCAAAACATTTTTAGGACATGTTTTATTTAGGCAAAGTTTTTCTTACATGCATTGATGTATTTGAAAGAAATACACTGACACTCAGGTATTGTATGTCTATTGTATGATATTATATTGTCATATTGGCGCTATATGTATATGAGTGATGGCTAATGTGACGGATCAATAAGAATAGATGGAAATATCAGCTGTTTCTTACCTGACAACAGAATAAGCTACAGTATTCATCATAATGTATCTGAGAGTAGCGTGCCCTCTGCCTCGACTTCTGCAGTTGAGAACAAGCCTGAGGACAAACATGTGTGTTGTTGTTGTTGTTGTTGTTGTTGTTGTTGTCATATATTGGAGCTATCATTGTTGTCCTCATGTTCCTCTCTCTCTCTCTCTGGTCCTCCTCCAGGCTCTGTTAATGCACTGACTCCAATGGATGTCAAGGCAAATGTGCAGAGCGAGGGAGAGGGAGAACGAGGGTAAAAAGCAGCAGGGAGGGGGAATGATGGAGAGAGGGTTTTTAGTTGTGTGTGTGTGCGTGACAGCACGTTTATGGTATTAAGCTTGAGCAGAGCGAGCGTGTCCTAGCCAGAGGAGAGAAGCTGTTGATTCAACTGGTTGCAGCCAAGGCCTTGTCGCCCTTGTCCTCATCTCTCTGTCTCTCTCTCTCTCTCAAAATCCCTTTCTTACTCAGACTCGCTCTCTCACCCCCTCTCTCCATTTCACTCATACATATTATAAACGGGACATTTTACTTAATCCCAAATCTCTGCCCCTCCTCCTCTGCTTCTTTTTCAGGTCGTCATTGTGAATTACAATCTGCACAGATACAACATGTCTGGTTAAAAATAAATGTTTAACAAAAAACAAATCCATGAAATCATGTGTGTGTGTAAGTAGAGGATGACTTCTTTGTGACACACACATTCAGGGTGGACATGGGCTATGTGATGTTCAGACAATGAACACTGATGAAATAAAAATGAAGTCACCTCTGTGTGTTGCTTTCTCGTGTTGCTGCTGCATTTTAATGTCCATGTATCATTAATGCAGGGTTCCAAAGTTCTCCCAAAATCACAGTTTTACAAGCAACTGTAAACAACTGCTCTGTAGCTGCAGTTGCCAGATGAGAACAGGACAAACTATGACATAACAGTCATATCTGCAAATTACAAGCAACTTAGGGAATATTTTTTCAAATGGTCATAATTTAAAAGAACTGAGTTTTAAAAAATTTGATCTGGGTGTCACAAATGTACGGCACTCACTGCAAGACAAAAATGCAGTTTCTTTCTTATTGTGGTCTGGGGCTGAAATGATTAGTCTGTAAATATGAAGATTTGCTGAATCATCTGCAGATTCATCAGTAATGAAAATAATTGTTGCCGCACTAGTCTGGACAGGACTAAACTAGCTTGAGACAGGTGTAAATTTAAGTAGACTGTCATTACATAACTGTCAGTTCTCTCTTTGCAACGCAAACTTTTCCTACATCTGATTGGACAAATGCAGCCCTTGCTGGTCTTTGCTTTTGATCTTCAGACTGAAAACTAAGAGTTTCCCAAACTATCCATCAAAGTAGTTTCTGAATAAATTTGATGTAAGATCATGCAGTTACAGAATCTACTTCTATAACAATTTTAATACTTGTTAAGATGGTTCAGAAACTTTGAGAGGTAGTAGGTCATCATGATTATCGTAACACTCCCTATGGTGAGTCAGTTCTCATTGGACATTTTCCTGATTTAAATCTTATATTTTATACTCTTTTTTTCATGGAAAATGTAGCCTGGATTTTCAAGGCTAATTATCTGTGGGGTAAAATATCCATATTTGCAGAAGCATCTGCGCTCGTCATCTCTCTATTTATCTTCACTATGAATGTCTGTGCAACATTTAAGCTCCAGACATATTAAAACAGCCAGTAAAACGAGCCTGCTGCTCTGAATGTAACACTGACTTTACTGTATTTGGGAGCAGTGCTGTTAATGTTAGACTATGTCAGAGCGGATTCACAAAGGTGTGTTTGTGTTCATGAGTCAATGTGCTTTGTTACAACAGCTTTAATGGAACGTGTTTAGCAGCTACTAATCCCAACGGGTGAGGGAAACAAACGCACCTTGATCCTTGCCCATCTATTTTTGCCTCCAGCATCCTCAGAACTTCAAGCATGTGTCGTCCCAAGCTCTGGCTTAGGCAGCTAGCACCTCATTACCATTCTGTAAAGTAGTTAACATAGCTGGAGATGCATTTCCTCCAGTGAGCAACCAGGGGTCAGAGCTGAGAAGCACAGGAAGTTCACATCATCGACAGTTTTATGAGCAATTGACTGTTTTAGTGTTTCTTGAACTTTTTATGGAGTCATTGGGATGCAGGCATGTTTCTGGTGGTAAACAAGAGCATGAATCCTGCATAAGATGACACATAAATAGCTGTGGTAGATTTCAGGAGGCTACTGAATCAAGTCTATGTTTATATTTTTGATAGCTGAGGCTCATATCAGAGGTGTTTTCACCCACAAGCCAGTGAAAGGTAGACTTCCTCCATTATTCAAGCCATTATTGTCAATTTCATAAAAAAGATTCAATCATTGTCCTTTTCACATATCAGTCTCTTCTACATTTTTCATTTCTTTCATATAATTCAAGTGAAACTCTATATTCCCTCTATATTGCAACATGTGGTCAACGTCAGTCATGTGATGAAAGAGTGAACTGAACGCCAACAGTAGAGGCAACTCAAGTCTACTGAAGGAAAGCTAGATGATATTTGGCAGAGAGAAAAGTACAGAAATATTATTAGCTAAGTGTATTTAAAATGTACTTAAAGTAAAATGAACTCATTATGAAGAACAGCCCCTTCAAGGGTGTTTTATTCTTATATATACATATCATATTATTATATTATCACTGAAGCGTTTGTAGCATTTAAGCATTTTAATGTTGTAGCTGGTGGAAGTGGGGGTACTGTTAACTACTTCACTGTTTATACTGTTTGGTACTTCAATCTAAAACAATGCATCATATTTTGAACTATTGTGCACTTTTGCAGAGAAAGCATAGGATGTTTTCCAGTGCTTTCAGTGCCTCTGAAAAGTAGTTAAGTAGAAGTATAAAGTGGCATAAAATGGAAATAATTTCAGTAAAGTATAGAAACCTCATACTATGACATTTGAGTAAATGTACTTAGTTACCATCCAGCAGTACCAGATGTGGCTCCTGTCATGACAACTATTAATGGTCATGACTTGAAATTTTTAAGACTTTTGAATAAGTAGATGCAATATTTATCTTATACTTTTTTATTATCTGAAATAGTTTTAAGAATTTAACTAATAAGAACCAGTAAATAAAGACTAACCAGCCTCTGAGGAACTGAATAAAAAGCTTTCATAAGACTATTATAATATTATACGTTACTTGATAAAACTTGAAATCAGAAGTCAAAGCTGTGACCCAAACACCAGCTTTTCTGGTTCATGGTGTCTTTATGTTTTGTTTTTGCAGCAATCAGTTTAATTTCTGCCCAAACTGAGGCTAAACAGTGTTGAACAATAGCAACAGTATCCTGGTTTCTACTCCGAGCAGCATATCCAGGTCTCTTAAAATCGGGATAAGGGCCTAACCAGGTTTCTGAAACCAGGATATGGAGTTTATATGCGTAACACAACCTCCAAAAACCTGATTGTAACCAGGATACTCCTGCACATGTAAACACACTCAAGAGAGGCTGAATGCAGTGATTATAAAACCATCTGGAGAGGAGATAACAAAAGAAAAAGAAAATGGAAAAGATAGGATATCAAAAGAATTTGGCTCTAACTTGGTCTGAAAAATACTAACCACAGGCTTTTCATTCCTGACTCCTTATCTGTCTCTCGATCTGTAATCAGAGGACAATGTCAAAACTGGAGACCATCCTGTGTTTTCTCTGCATAAGTACATTTAGCTGTATCCACATTAGTTTTCACCCAAGCAGCAGCCACCACAGCTGACTCTTGTATCCACTGTGCAAAAAACCTTAAGATGCAGTACCTGTCATAACCACTAGATGCTGGCTCCAAACAAGATCTCTATGTGAAGGTCAAAGGGAAACTCTCCAACCTCTTTCTAGGAGTCAATATGCTACATTTCAGTAGCTAAATTCACTTTTATGTTTGTAATTTCAAAATAACTGTGCCATTAAAGTTTCGACATGGGGATATTTTGGGGTGTGATACCTTGACCGACAGATGTCTGAGCCCATCAACCCTCAGCTGTGTTGATCACCACCTGCTTGTTTCCACCTCAACACCACCCAGACTCCAAGCTGTAGCCTTAAAGTGTATTTTCTAGCTCCAAACAAGAAAAAGTAGCAGTGAGAAGTAAATGGTTTGCTGGTAAGGAACCTACACATGCATTCCTGACCCACTTTGCAAAGGTGCAGACAGCTTGGCAGGAATGTCATCATTATAGTCGTGACACCCATGTGACATGCAAAACTTCAGTATTCCATTGGATACTAATATTACACCACACCAGTGCTAAACCCGGTATGGGCAGAACACTGAGCGACAGAAAAACTCTAACAGACTGACCCAGGAGATCTAGGCAGCGTGATTCAACACTTGCTCTGCAGCGACGGCTCTAGGTTGAGAGAGACAAATCAACCCAGTGGGGGAGTGAAGGAGAGGCATCTATTTTGGCCGTCCAACTGACTGTGTGACCCCTCACTGCCTCCTCTGGAGCTGACCCTGCTGGTCATAAATCACCATGAACTGTGGGGCTGACTGGGGTTTTTTTTTAAAACACATTGTTCTCACAGTGGTGTGTGTGTGTCTGAAATATGACGCCTACAGTAGCCAGATAGACAAACAAAATAGACAGGCAGGCATGACAGGAAACTAGGACATTAACCACAGAGAATGAGCACAAGTAAAGGGGACAAGTCGAAGATGTTCCTGTTCCTACTAGTATTCCTACAGCATGTTATGGTAAATTATTTGCCTTGACCCAGTTTGGATCTGCTGTCTTATGGACCTTTATGTTTGACTCATGCAGTACATGTTCTTTAGGCTGGTTATAATGCCATGACTCCTGTGATTCATATGCAACCCTGGTTGGACTTGAATGTCAAGTCACAGTAGGCCTGGAGAAAAAGTCGTTGATCACATCAGCAACAAACTGCAGCAGGACTGTGTGTACATGAACATTTTCCTGCTGTTTCTGTAAATAAAAAGCACTTCTAAAAGACACCAGGAGCTTTAATCACACACACTTGACTTGACTAAAAGGAATAGTTTGACATTCTGGGATGATATCAAGAGGACTGATTAATCCACCTACTAGCACCTCTGATGATTTACAGGTGCTGCTAATCTGATTTGTTCAACCTTTGGACAGAGCCAGGCTGACTGTTTCCAATATTTATGCTATGCTCAGATAAATGGCTGCTGTGTCCAGCTTAATATTTAGTACAGACATGAGAGTGGTATCGATCGTCTCATCTAAGTCTCAGTCAAAATGTTAGACCCTTGCAAGCTGGTAAAACTGGTGTGACAGTGGACTCTCCTCTGTCTGGATCCCAGCCAATAGTCTTTATTGCTCCACAGAGGGATCTATTTTTTTCTGGAGAAAATCAAACTCTTAAAGGGAAACTTCATGTCTTTGCTAAAATCTGGGATCCATATAAACACTACTGTCAATTTTATAGTAAATTATTTTTTCTTTTAGATTGTTTGGTTTCTGTCTCTCTGTATCATAACCCTTATTTCAGCTCAGAAATACATTGAGGTAAAGACTTCATTTACAATGTAACCAAGTAAAAAAAAATAAATAAAAGAACCAAGGCATCAAAAGACACAAATAAGGAACATATGATAAAAATGATATGGGTATACATATAAATATATATGTATGGTCATATATCTGCACTGTGTGGAGGTTTGTATACCCTTTTTTTCGACATGTAATTGAGTGATTTTATACTGACCTATGGATCTAGTTTGTTCTTTCTTTTTTAAAAGAGCTTAAAACTAAAAAGAGAGTTGCAAAACATTGGTGACAGTGATCAAGCGTGTTTTTGCCATGACCTGATATAACAGAAAGCAGTCTGGATGAAATCCACTGTGAACACGATCACTATTATCTTCATCTGAAACATAACGTGTACTGTACATGATTGAATATGGAGACTAGGTCCTGTTAGATGCTGTGGATACCAAGCTGCCAATATTTAGATCTCTGTATGTGACTGTCACTGCTGGTGGTCTGTCCCTGAAAAGTCGGGGCCACTTTCCCATGCTCCACTCTGTCTAGACAAGAACACACACACACACACACACACACACACACACACCTTAAGAGTGTAATTTTGGGGAGCTGTTCAAAGATCAGAAATAGCATAAAAACTTAAACATATGGGTTCTTAAACTTTCCTCTGCTGTAAGTATTTGTAAGATTTTTTTTGTTCTGTTTTGTTCACTAGAACTGGCGCTCATGAAAAAGGAAATTCTCCCGAACTCTAAAATTACCAGAGATTACTGGAGGTCATCTTAATGACTCTTGAGTCTTTTAGGAACAAGAAAAATCAAAACCTTCTGTATCCTGCCGATCAGTGTTTCCTGCATCTATACTGTATATATACTGTACATCTTCATAGAATTAAAAAAAAACATTTTGTCATATAACTTTTTCACAAAAAGTCTCTCTACCTCACACACACACACACACACACACACAGCTAAAACACAGCAGACAGGTGATGCTGATCAAACACAAGTAGCATGAAACCCTTGAGGTAAAAAAAAGTCGAGTGGTAAGCGCCGGCTGGGGCAAAACCTTAACACAGGCCCGAGAACAGCATCTAGAGACCAGCGAGTACACCTGCACTCAGAGGAGACAAACAAACCCTCTCAGCAGCTGGTTAAACAACACACACACACGCAAAAACCTCCTGCCTCTTATTTATAACCTCGCCCACACAGCAGAGAAGAAGCCCCAGAGTGGAGAAGACGCAGGCAGCCGCACAGACAGACAGTAACAGCTGGTTACAGGAGTGAAGCCACAGAGTTCAGGTCACACAGGAGGAATGTTATGTTTGAAACAACACACAGAGAGCGGTTTAAGGCTGCAGTGGATATTTCTTTTTTCATTACTGATTTTCTACCAATTAATCTGTTGATTTATAACATCACAAATGTCCTCCGCAAGTTTCCAGAGCCCAAAGTGATGATTTCAAATGGCAAACGTAGTCAAATCAATTCTTCACATGTGTGAAGTTGAAATAAACAATTATTTGGTGTCTTCAACTGAAATGTGAGTGAAGCGATTAACAAATCTCATATTACACTGATAATCAGCTATAACTGATGGTCAAAACTGGAGTAAAATAACCTTCGGTCAGTCAGTTCCTCTATTGATTGACTAATAGTTGCACGACTATTTATTCCCATCATTTCAAGGGTCAAAGGGATATATTAAGAACTATATATATATATATATATATATATATATATATATATATATAGGTTTAACTGCAGGTTACGTAAGTATGTCATTTCTAAGATGAGGGTTAAATTGCTCTTTATACAAATCACAATGTTCTCTCAAACCAAATTATGGTAAAAAGGACACATAATGACAGGAAGTAATGAGCCCATTTACAACAAAAAAAACAACTATCCAATTAATTGTGCATTCATGTCTAAAATATGAAACAATCCAGTCTGCGGGGGTTTGTGCATTTTGCAAGAGTACAGGTCAATGGCTTTTTCACAAATATCTCCTTCAGTGCCAAAACTCTCCATGTGGAATAACATGAGCTGCAACTGTGAATATCAGATATCAGCCCTTTGATGAGGACTCAAATCTTCAATCAAGCTAATTTTGATTCAGGCTAGTGACACTTAAGCACACTGTCTTGCATGCGTGTGTGTCATCACATCATCAGTCATAAGTTTATGTAACTGACCGCCAGCAGAGCGAAGAGTTGGGTAGATTATCACCCTCTCCTTGGCTTCTGATTAAAATAATATCAGCATGGATTAATCCAATCCTCTTGATACTAATTTTACTGGAGTGAAACACAATCCTCTGGGTGCTGATGTGAGCTTGCAAATAAGACACAAATTAGCCATTATTAACCTTCTGGCGTCCATATTTGTTGATGACACATTGTAATAGTGGCAGTGTTATGTAATGTAACATACTGATAACATTTGGCCGTACAGCACAAGCTTAATATGTGATCTGAATATTGATTAAAATAATTATTAAAATCAAATGAACCGTCTGCTTGATATTTAGTGATAGATAAACCTAGTTCATAATCAGGCTACATCTGTCATTCCCAGCATTAACATACAGCAGCACATGCAGATATAATCAGACAAATGCGAAGATAACGCAGATATTTGTGTGGACGAACTGAACTGAACTTCAGAACTGAGACAAAAATACTAAACAGGTCACTTTTTTCCACTGTTCTGCATTTACACGCAGCACTGCGCATTTCCAAAGTGCCTCAAGTCTACACATGACATTAAAATCCACCAACTGTGACCTGCTAATTAAAGTCGGGTTTGTTGTACAATGAAGTCTTGATTCATGCAACTCGCCAAAGGGCAAACAATGTTGGTTCAGTTTGACACCATCATGCCGACAAGTCAATTATACGCTCCGGTACTGAATCTAAACTCAAAGCATGTCATTGTAGCGTTAGTTTATTAACTATTTCAGTGGTTTAACGTTTTAAAATGAAATAAAATACATAAATGATCAGTTGGGCTCTCTTGTCGATTAAGTCCTCATCCATCACCATGACATCATTACCAAACTTAATGAGTGTGGGTGCTCTCTACCTTGCGTGTCGCTCCTCATGTCCAGCCTGAGAGTGTTGGAGTTACAGCAGGAACATGCTGCAGCAGCTCCGTCTGTCTGTCTGTGTGTCCACCTGGAGGTGTGGAGGGTCCCTTGTTGTTCGGATCGGCGGTGCAGCGTTCTCCTGGTGCCGCAGAGTCTCCAGAGTCTGATCCACAGAGAGACGGGAGCGCGCAGCGGGGTTGCGCGCGCTGAGTGAGTGGAAATCAATGGGAGGAGAGATACAGTGAAGCAGCGCGTGGAGAGTTAATGAAACCAACCAGTGGGGGGGGGGGGGGGAGAACTGAAAAACACTGTCTGAGCATACTGTCCATCACGTGTCCATTCGATATAAACCTAAAAGACCATTTAAGACCATAAAAGTCAGTATACACATTTACGTCATTGCACCATTAACACAAACAAGTTTGATACCGATAAAAATAAAAATAAAATGCAAACATTTATCCAAGATCATTGTTTCTATATATGTGCTGTATCTGAATATTGATCCTGAACTGATAACCTGATGTTTTCTACTGTGTCAAATTGTAAATAAATTTAAACTAAAATGAAAGTATTTATACCACATTCATATCCAAGAGGGTGATATATTAAAAGCAAGTAAACAACAAACGAAAGATAATAATTTCTAATAATTCAAACTCTCTTGGAGAAGCCATACAGACTTAAAAGGGGTCAGATGTAGGAATAAAGCAGAAACATCTGTTCATTAAGTTGAAGTTCATCAGTTCAGAATACTGAATGTGTATCTAACAAAACTGGGTACACCCCTGTGCAATATCACTGAAATGTTAATTGTATCATTGTAGTATTTTTCAGGTGTAGTGTAAGGTATTTGTAGGCTACTTATTACTTGATCTTATTTGTAATTAAAAGAACAGGTTAGATAAACTAAATTGAAAATACAGACCTCAAACTCAAGTTAAGACTAATTGCCTAAACAAGGTTATAAAAGAACCTGTGAACACCACGACTTTCTCACTTTTGGTCTGGGTTGTGTCTAATGCAACATGGCTCCACATGGTGAGGAATTGCCTGAACAAGTAAGAAACCAGATCGTGAGATTTCACAAAAATGGGAGAAGGGTACAAGATTATCAGTAGGCTACTGATCAGAAGCCAAAACACAGCTGCAGCAGTGGTTAGGAGGTACAGGAGGACCCAAACTATCAATAACAGAAGGTGCCATCCTTGAAAAATGACAGCATGCAGTTTATAAATATGGAGCTTTCATTGTAGTTTAATTAGTTAAACCTTCTGTTTTTAAGTGAATTGGCTTAATTCTTCTTGAGTTTTCTCTAAAAACAAATAAAAATGTATTAAATGGAAATGATTTGTTTTATTTAACATTTTAGTGATATTGACCAGGCGAGTACTCAGTTTTGTTTTGTACTGTAGCTTAAATCTATTAAAATCTTAACATTTTTATTTCTTTCTCTCACATATATTGTTTATAATTTTAATTTTCTATCTGTTCTATAAGTCTATGGCAACAGTGTATATGTTGAAAGTGTATATGTCTGGCTCAAGCCAATCTGATGATTTCCTGTGAATTTGTTATTCTAAGGACATGCAGCATCACACCACACACCCACAGTACAGTAGGATGATGCTTCACATGCCACTGCTGTTTACATCACTGCTTCCTTTCTCGTGGGAAACATGAGGAGCAGCTTATTATAAAAGATGAGGGCGGTGGTTTCATCATTTAAACAGAATCTGAGAAATGTGAGGGACGATTATGTTCATACAGAGAATAATTACTATTAATATGATTATTTAATACAACAGAACAGTTGCAACAGATTATTGTGTTTAATTAAACTGATTTTGAAGGTTTTATGTAATAAAATGATGAAGAAAAGTGGAAAATCTTGATTTTAAAGATAGTTTTCTACATCGAAAACATTAATATGATGACAAAAATGCAGATGTTTCACCTGAAAGGCCTTTAGAGCATGTAGCATTGACTTATTAACCAAACTGTCTATTCATTTAGACACAGAAATATAGAAATATAGAAACATCTTTGCAGGCTTTATTGGTCTGCTGCTGTAAATCTTAATATTAGGTGTCCATTATCCAGTTAGGCCACACAGAGGAAGCTACTGGGTGATTAATGACTCAACGGGTTTATTTTAAGTCAAGTCACTATGGCACCACCATGACATTTCCATACAGGTTGGTGTCTGTGGGCAAATACGAGCTCTCTGATTCATTTTGTTCTCGAATGCCTTTCTGCTTTAACTGCATCAAAAGCTAACTTCCCTTTGAGTGGCTTTCATGTCATAATTTTTTGGCAAAGGTCCTTTTCATTATATAGCCCACAGTTTCCTGTTTGGGTCAGAGGTTGTAATAACAACAGAGAGCCCTCAACACACACATGCAAACCACTATTAGCAGCCACTGATAGCCATCAAATCTGTTTTCAGTGGAGCTTCGCAGTTAACAGAGAAAATATAAAGCTGGGAAACCAACAGCTGGACTAAATTAAGATTCACATAGGAGCATGTTGATATAGGTATTTTAAATTTACCTCTCCTCCACTGTAAATGGTGTCGAAAGGGAGGAGAATATTTACTTTTTTCATGTATAATTGAACTTTTTATTCCATCTGCAGGTTGAGTTGAAGGCAGCTGTTTCTTCTCAGAGAAGATGTGCTGGAAAAGACTGGACAGTCAGCCAACTAAGTGTCTTTTCATTCACTCAGATCTATATCAACATCCGTCACTAGATGGAGCCATTTGCAACTGACAGTGTGTGACATCCTCTTTCTTCCACACTCCTCTTCTCACATCAAACATTACATTCAAACAATCATTTGGATCCAAAATTATTTCCTCAAACAAACTCCTTTCTACAAGTTTATTGAACTTTTTACTACAACACAATGGTTCACGTACAATACAGCATAGTGATGTGTCTATATATACAGAAGTTTTGCACGGTGATTCACATAATCATGTCGACGCTACAGTATAATAAATAAAACAAACATTTGGGATTTTTCTCTGAACAGAGTTTGCGTGTACCTCTCTTTTGCATTTTTTCTATGCCGCGGCACGCTCTTTTTCTTACAAGATTAACAATATATAGCACATGTATTTTAGATATGTTAAAATCAGACAGTGGAATAGCAGATGACAATATAGCACACATTCACCCCCCTCCCCCCTTCAAATTTATTACACTTAAAACATGTCAAATAGAGGGTCTGCTTGGACACGTACAGTAGGGTCTGACCAGGGTGTGGCTGAGGGATTATTTTGGATGTCATGTGCTAGAATGAAGGTGTTGTACATGTAGAAAATGATGATTATTTGGGAAAATGATGGTTATTTCTGTATTGGACACGCTGACTTGATTATCGGCAATCACATAGTTTTAAGCCTATGAGGAAGACAGTGGTGATGGCCCATGGTGGTTATGACTGTGAATGTGAAGCCCTGAGATGTTGTTAATGCCAGTAAGAGCATGAGACCGAGCGGCGCTGTCATGGTTGAGGCTGTTAAGGATCAGACGACTGCAGAGGATCACACTTTCCTGCAGTATTTGGGCTTAGTGACACGTAGAACAAGTCCAGTCATGCGATGTCATACACTGAACATAGAGAAACAATTTTGAGTATAAAATTTGAAGATTTTGTTATGCAAATAGAAATAGATGCTCAACAAACTCTGAGGAATCTGATCAGAGTAAACTTAAATGGAGATTAAATGTATCTGGTGAAACTTATCTTTCAGCACCCCTGTCACTTATGCAAAAAAGCTGTTTGGTTCTTTTGCATGTTTCCGATAACAGCGAGACACTTCAGCGCTGATCTGTCCTTTACATTAATTCAGTGAGTCAGCACAGTTCAAATGCATTCATCTCCTCATCGCACACCTGAGACATGCTGCTTTCTTCTTATCCTGATTGGCTGGTCAGGATTTCTAACAGAAGAATTACAGCACAACCTCAAAACAAGCTTCAAACAACAAGCTTCTGTCAAAGTGACTGTGTCCATCCAAGACTGGTGGCTGCTCAGCTGGGGACTGAATCACTGAACCACATCTGTACAGTCTTAAAAGGTTCTTAGATGTTACCGCACAAATCAAAATCAAGATAACGCAGGGGAAGTATGTCAACTGTGTAACTTTACATTTAATCCAGCTCTGATCCTGCTACATGATGGAGAAGGAAAATGTGTATGAAGGGATTTTCAAGAGAAAATAACTACTGCTCTATACTTACAGCGACTGGCGTACTAAAGTCACAACTTTCTCTAGAAACTCTAAGATTAGCTCTTATTCAGCAGTTGAAAGGATGATATCTTAGTATACTGTAATAAGTGTATAATAAGTAGCTCTAGAGGTAGTAATTACAAATGTATGCACATGACAGCGTGTTAGTTTGATCACGAGAGATCAGCTCTTTTTAAGGCTCGGTAAGAAGACTCACAAGGTGTGGGTGCGATGCAGGGAAGGAGCCACATTAAATGGATGTGGGCAGCATTACCTGAAATGCACATAATACAGCTGCAAACATCACAGTATCAAAGCTATTACAAAAGTTGTTCTCATTACAGACTGCAAGCCTGGGCTGAGTTTCCCCGACGCACTTTGCATCTGATGTCCTCTTCTGTTAAATTAAAACTAAACTCAGATGATGTTTTTGTCGATTTTTCTGTGTTTACGCCACATTAACATAACGACCCAGTCTCGGACTCAAATCTACTTTAAAATAGAAAACCTAAAGCACTGACACCAGGACCAGGATTAAGGGAAACCAGCTCTCTCTCTCTCTCTTTGACATCTGTCAAAGT
This sequence comes from Thunnus albacares, assembly GCF_914725855.1. Classification (NCBI taxonomy): domain Eukaryota; kingdom Metazoa; phylum Chordata; class Actinopteri; order Scombriformes; family Scombridae; genus Thunnus; species Thunnus albacares. The sequence goes on along the minus strand of NC_058110.1, from coordinate 13,153,800 downwards.
CGATCAGACGCTTCACGCGCAGCATACCAGCTCCTGACTGGAATCATGACACATGCAAAGATTTGAAAGCTAACCCGCTAAGCGACATGCATGCAGGGTGTGGGTCTTCTGTTACAAGCTGGCGTTAACACACTATACTCTTATTTACGACAGAGAAAAAGGTCATGTCTGCCTACAGTATGTCATCCACATGATGCCCTTAAGAAGATGTGTGCAGGGGACGGTGGAGGCTGTGCATTCACACAAACAGTTGCTGGTCAAAAACCTCTACTGGAGTATACAGCACTATTATTTACAACATGTGTGTACTAAGTAATCAGAGATGGAGTCAGTCCCGTTTCAATTCAACCACCTTAGGAGGAAATCAGCATCAGTGATATCTGGTGACAAACTGATTGGCTGAAGGATCAATGAATTAAGTAAAGTTCTATATTTTTAAAAAAACTAATTCTGACTTATTTCCTGCGCTGATTGAATTGGAGGACACTGGACCCCAAACCTGAAGGTGAGAGTGGTCACCACAGGAGCAGGAGGGGCTTCATATAGTTAGAGGACTAAAGGGCTACAGATCTTCATCGTCATCTTCATCAGTGATGCAGTGGAGGGACAGGGAGACGGGCTGCATGCAGATGAGAGGGGACGGTCGTACAGTGTCTGGTCTTATCTGGAGAGACATAAGAAAAGGAAGTCATTATAATAACAGAAATGTGCTTTAAGTTATATCGAATGTGTGATTATTAATTTGTTTAAATTATTGTTATTAAACATTTTTCTCTACTCAAAGCATAACATTGATTTTTTGACAGATTCTGCACTTTTCATAACAGCTTGTCCGGAAAATCAACTTGCAGAGACTTAAAACTCGCTTGAGATACTGTAGCTACAGTACATCATCACAGCAAACATGTTTTCTGTTTTAGTTGTTTCTCACTTTGTCTCTGTAGTTGCAAAGAAACCTTTCCAAAACTTTCATTGGTGGTGCACGTCCGAAAACAAAGATTTACTCAAAAAATGTACTGATGAGTTCTGTGGTTCAAAATCTGAGTCTATAAAACAATGAGCTAAAATGAAAATGAGATAACATCAACCTAGTAAAAAAGATCATGTGATTTGGTGGGTTTCTGTATTTAGTGGACAAGGAAGCTATTTGACAGCTTCAGATATCAAAATGTCCATTAATGTAACAACCAAGAGTTTTCAAAATAGGCTTTTGCTCAAAACTGCAATACGGTGCAAAAACATCATAACTTTTACTGGTGTGCTTTGGAAGAATACAGATTATCTGTAAATAATGCACAAAACCAATAAGTGCGTGTGCTTGTGTGTGTGTGTGTGTGTGTATGACAAATTATACTTTGCTAGTTACCATGGTATTAACTCGCAGCGGTCTCCTGCTGAATGATGTAGTGCCTGTTTGAATCATCCACCTCGCTGCCACAGTGAACATCACTTCTGTTAATGCAGATAAAACAAACACACCATTCAGTACACAACAGTACAAGTACATAATCATCATTCACCACATGTCACTTCTACTGGACACATCAGGAGTGAATTTGTCTCCTGTAACTCCAGTCAGACAGTTGAGTAACATGGAATACAGGAGCCAAATTCACAAATGAATTGTTATCTGGTAAATATCTAGAATGTGAATTTTCATTTAATCTCAATTCAAAGCCTCCAACAAACCCACTTATTCTTACTTACTTAAACAACTAAATTACCCTGTTTAATGTTTAATACACAAAAAGCATCTCAGGCTTTCTGTTTACATCTAACTTACTTAAATTGACATCCTCACCTGTTGTCATTGATGTCTCTCGTTTCACTGATGGTGTTACCTGTTGGAAACAAAAATAAAAACTATCAATACTATTACTGCTTCACTTATACTAATCACTATTAATTGGTGAATACTACGATATAATAAACAATATATGTATCGATACAAAAAAAACAAGGAATACTGAGCTCCTGACAATAAATATCAACATTTAAGGATCCCATCATAAACACAGATTTGATGCTGAAATATTAACATATATGTATATATATATATATATATATATGGATATTAGTTTGTATACAAGTATGTTTGTGTGTTCTTGTGCTTACCGTTGTCAATGTTGAGTGGGTAGGACTCCAGTATGTCTCCATTATATCTGCCTGCTCTGTAGCCCAGCGCTGTGGAAACTCTGTAAAACATCATGTGACATGACAGGTGAAGGACAGTTGTCAGATTCTGTTCTTTACAAAATCAAAAGGTAGTCTGAGTAGACAGTAACAGTGTCAATACCCACTTCATACAGCTACTCCATGTGTCTTTTTAATGGATCTTTTGCAGTAATGTCAGATTTGTCCTCTAACCCCCCTGAACACCACAGTATCAGATTTATCGCGGCCTGCTCTGTTTTTTGCAGACCAGTCATTATCATGGCCACAGCTGTCTTTAAACCATCTGGCAAAGAAAACGTGTAAGAAAGGATTTAAACTCACGTGTTGCTCTGGACAGAGTTGGGGTTACAGTTGATGGAGCTCTGCAGTGACCCGTTGCTCTGGAAGAGGGCATTGCTGTAAGTGTTGGCTTGTTCAGAGGCGCGGATGACGGTGTAGAACGGGTTGGTGGGAGAGCAGACGCCGCTCAGCTGCTTCGGTCTCACTGGCTTGGCTGTCGGTATGATAAAATAGAGGAACAACTGCAATGAAACTGGGTCATTGTTACTGCAGACCATAATGGTTTAATAAAAGAAAAACAGTGCAAAACTTGCTGACACAAACAAAAGTATCAATAGTTAGTTAATTATTAGGGCCGTACCAATCTGTGCTGCATGGGAACGCCTCTGGGAATTCTTTGCCCTCATGGCGTCCTTGATGCGGTCGACCTCCTGCTGGTAGCGGCGGCGGTCCATCATGGCGCCCTCCTTGGCCTCCCTCAGTGCAGTCTCCAGGGCCTTAACTCTCTCAGCAGTAGACCGAAGACGTTTCTCCAGCTTTGGAAGCTCACAACGCAGATCTGCATTGTCACGAACCAGCTGGAGGGGAAGAGAAAGAGAGAGGGAGGGAGAGAGAGAACGGAGATGAGAGATGAAACAGGGAGGGAAAATTGGAATAAAAATGAAAAAGAGTCAATCTGAGGAAAGGAGAGGAAGACAGAGGACAAGCAAGGAGTTAAAATATTTAGCTGAGTATCACACTTACAGGTGAAGTAGCTAAGTTGAATTACTGTTTAAAAAATACTTATATTGTCAACTGTTATTTAGTCAGTAAGTCACTTCCAACTTGCACTTCACCTGCACCAGTCACTAAGAAAAATACATCTACTGTAATTACTTGAATCACAAACGATTCATGGCTTTTGGACATACTGTAGTTACTTTCTTGTAGTGTATTAGTGTATTAAATATGACAGCAAATCTTTTTTTCTGTTATGCTCCCACTGAGCTTGGAGACACGGGTGTTTATTAAGTGTTTAGTTGGTTAAAGTAGGAGTCAAATTACCCCCCCAACATCGCTGTATCTCAGCACTGTCATGCATGTTTCTTACCTGTTTGTGAACCTTTGTAAGTTGGTCCAAGTTATTCTCAAGAAAGGAAATCTTCTGCTTCTGGGTGCAAGACCCCCCGCTATCATCAGGTTCCATTTCGGAACTCTGCGGAGAAAGAAAATAAAGAGTAAAGATAACAAAGAGGATTTCTACTGACTGTAATACCTGACAGAAGTGTTCATAAATACCAGTGACTCACTGATTACTTTGTGATTAGACTTTCAAAATCGCTTTTGATTCATTGTGGAACAAAACCGTCCACATTATTGGAGATTCAAGACATAATTCTCTAATCTTGACCATCTACATCCCTCTCCCGAAACCTAAACAGCTTCTCAACAGCTCAGTGATGAACAGCATCACAAGATATTTTCAGCCACAGTTGTGGACATTTTAAGCAACAGGGGTTAAAAAGCGCCTTTTAGGTGAATAACGAGAAGGGTCATTCAACTAGTACTTTCCTCCTCACTAGACCTTTCTGTTGGATCTCTAATCCACTAGTCTCCACAAAAAGTGAATTTCTTGTGTCATATACATGATATGATAAATCAAGGGGATTAGAAGGAGGGAGGATGTTGTTGCCATTTCTACTGAGGTTGATCAGGAGGTAATTTAAGTCACTGATTCATTAATACAAACTGAGTCATGAGTAACTTCTTTATCTTGAGAGTAGTAGTGTCGCACAATCTGGCTCCATATGCATTTCTCTTTTATTTGGATGACATTTCAGCCCTCCGGCCTTCAAAATCAATCTACAACCCTTGGTGTGTGTTACTTTTCCATTATATAACTGCTTTCTCTTGTCATTTTTCAGCTGCTTACTTTTTTAACCCGCGACGTGAGGTCTTGAACGAACAGCTTGCGCAGGTTGTGGAGGGTCTGGAGTTCGCGGGCCTGGCGGACGGACAGATGGAGATGAGGTTAGGAAGACAACACTGCATACTGTGATAGTGCAGAAGTAGATGGATAGTAGTGTATATTTTACTCACGACGGTCTCCTCCAGACCCTTCAAGTCCTGTTTTGTCTGCTCATGGCGCTCGTGCAGGAATCTGACAGAAGCAGCAAAAGCATCATTATAAATAGGACAATATTTCTGTGTGTTATAGCACATGGTGATAGTTTACACGTGTTGCTGGCTGGTATGTTTTGACTGCCCTCTGCTGGAGTTTACGAAGAGGGAGACTGGACTATATCACATAGTGTTCTGTATTAAAATGAATGTGCCCAACACTTACGAGAGCTCCTCCAGGCGCTCGCTCTTGGTGCTGTCCTGACTCTTCAGGCGCTCAAAGTCAGCACGAACCTGAGCCAGCTCCAGCTCCAGCTTGGAGTTGCGACTGGAGATGTGAAATAATAACACACGTTCAGGAGGAAGGGAGGAGTTTTGGTTAAAATTTATGTCCAAAAAACCTGTTTTTTCATCTCAATAGTGGTAAAGTTCTGTTTACGTGGTATAAAAAGCAATATATTGTCAAAAATAATATTGTAACTGCATATAATAGTTAATACTCAGAAATAACAACATCTATATTATCTTTGTGTTAATAGCAAGAATAAATTACGGACTCAGTGAGTTCGTCGATGATCCTCTGCTTCTCATTGATCTCATCCCGCAGGCGGGCCAGTTGCTTGTGATGGAGGCCGCGGTGAGACTCTCCCTGCTGGCGAGGAACCTTCTGGAAATGAAAAGAACAATTGCACAAATTCTTGTAAAAGAAGGTTTATGCAGGTACTGACACAGTAACATTATGCTGGGGAGACACTCACTGTACTCAAGATTTCAGGATGGAAAAAAAGGCCTTATAAGGTTTCTTACCTTGACATTTCCCTCCTCAGTCTCACCCTTCTCTCCTTCCTTCTCCTCAAGCAGGGAGTTATCTGGTAGGAGAAGAAGAGACGCATCAGAGTTAAAACTCAACAAGAGCTTGAAGTAAAATTCCCTTGAAATCAGAAATAGAGGGAATGTTAGTGTGCATGTACGTATGTTGTTTTAGCATGTGTGTTGTGTGTTACCCTGGTCTTGCAGCTTGGCCAGCTCTTCGCTCAGGGAGTCGTGGCTTTCCTCCAGCTGCCTCTTCTTCTGCTCCACGCTCTGCATGTACTCGGTTAGAGAGCGGATCTTTGCCTCATGCTGTACATACGTAAACCCACACCCACATCAAGTATTTAAAATACCATTAAAACACAGCTATGACAAACTCCAATTAATGATTAATTCACACAGTCTTTCATCCATTCCCTCCTTTCACATTGTCTCAGAAGGCCCCTCTCTTTCAGTCCTTCTGCCTCTGCCCTCACCTGAGAGATGAGGAGCTGGCAGGAGGAGAGCTCCCTCCCGGTCTCCTCCATCTTGCGGTGGCACTCCAGCTGCATGTTCTCCAGCTGGCGGCAGCGCTTCACCATGCTCTTCACCTCCGATTTGATCTTACTGATGTAGAGGCGAGCCACCGTGAACTCCTCCTCGATCGCACCACTGATCTCCACCGGCTGAGGATTGGAGGAAAGATTAGGATTATTTTTCGCATTCAGGATTTTTCCATCAGTCATATGCAACAGAACAGGACTTACAGGAAATGTGTTGTTCAGTCTACCTATATGTACATTTTCCCCTCCTCATACTGCGATCCAACTTACCAGCTTGATCTCTCCGTTGCCCACAATGGTGCTGAACTCGCTGAGATCCCTCATCAGCCCGTTGAGGACGTCAGCGATGCGCTTCCTCTGCTGACCACTCACTTCCTGCATACGAGACAGCTCTGCCTCCAGCTCCATCAGACTGGCCTGTCACAGAGAAAAAGAGAGGGAGAGAAAGGCATTAAGGATTAGAGAAGCATTACCTTTCCCCACTAGAAAGCACTCACAGACCACAAACTGTACTCCCACAACAAAATGCTTACAAATGTTTAATGTGCATCTAGATCCAGAAACCAGGAGATCCACTAATATTTACAACTCACAAGAGTGAAGTTAATATTAAAAAGGATAAAGGCATTGTTGCAGTTTTAAGCTTTCAGTTTTACTAAAATCATCATTAGATCCAGATCCTGTCCTGTCCAGGAACATTAGGGCTTTTTACAACGATGAACTTTGCAAGATTTCAACTAAATAAAACTCATAACTCACCAATGAGTCATGGCCATCAAACTTTGCTCATTTTATACCTGTTTTTTATACCTGATTGCAACTGCACAATGCTTTTCAGTGTTATGGCTGTTTATATTACGCCAAATTCAGTTTGGCGTTAGCTAGAAAAAATTACACAATAATATGTTTTTTTCAGTCCTAATATTTAAGCACAGTAAAGATCTACAACAGACATACAGCAAACTGAAAAACATGATGAGACAATAAAGAAAAGCCTCATTTTAAAAGGCTGCAACACTTTTTATATACAGTATTTTTTCAAACTTGTCTTGACCAACAGGGAAACTGCACCACTACAGCAGGTGTTTGTCTCCATAATGCAGCCAGTGAGCAAGCAGATCCATCTGTTCCACCTCCTGTCTCTGATTTTCACTCTCATTCTGTCTCTCTCAGTCCACCGTTCACACCACTCCTCTTTAACTTACCATTTTCTGGGCCAGCTGGTCGGCCAGCAACTGGTTCTGCAGGCCTTTCTCCTCCACCTCTTGGCTCTTCTGGTCGTAGTTGATGGCTAGCTCCTCCAGAGCCTGCAGCACCTCCTTCACCTCAGCCTTGGCGCAGTCGCTCTCCACCTGCAGCCTGCCGAGTTCAGCCTGGACCTTGTCCCCGTCGCCACGGGACGAGGCCAGGAGCTGGAGGGAGGTAAATATGGTGTTATCAGAAGAGGGAGACCTTCAGTTTGAAATTTTTGCATGAGGCGTGAGTTTGTGTGTACCCACCTCGTCCTGGTCCAGCATTTGCTGCTTCAGTTTCTCCACCAGCTGGCACTGCAGGTTGATCTCATCATCCTACATAAAAATGATATCATCGTAAATACCAACCTCACTATCACCTACACTCACTCACTAACGTACAGGTAAGAAGTGGCTCTAATTAGTTTACCTTGTCATCCAGCTGCTTGTACAGCTTGCGGATTTCCTCTTCATATTTCTGACGCTCCTCCTCAGAAATGCGGACCACAATGGAGGAGGTGTCGTTGTCCAAAATGGGGCGCTCCTCCACGGACTCGAAACGGGTCACAATCTCCGGCTCGGTCCGCTCAGTCTCAGGCACGTCCTCTCCTGAGGGGATTGATGACGAGACAATAAGAACAGAGGAACAAAGACATGAAAATAACGCAGTTTTGTTTACAATCTCAGCACAGAAGTTTGTTTATAATTGCAGTTGTGCAGCTGAAACAAGGTATTTCCTGGGAGTCAATTTAGTCCTAGTTTCAGTAAGCACAAACAGAAAAGGTTTAATGCGTCTCACCATTTCTCCAGCGGTTGAGCTCGGCCTCCAGCTTCTGGATGGTGTCCTTCAGAGTCTTGTTCTTTTCCTTCTCCTTCTCGTACTTCCTCTTCCACTGCTCCGCTGTCAGCTCCAGGTTGATGGAAGCGGTGTTCCTGATGGTCTTGGCACTGTGACGGGGGGACACAGAGTAAAGGCCTTCACACACGATTGGGTGATTTTTTCGTGCGATTAATTCGCACGTCAATATATTTTTTCGAACTGTTGTTTGTGTCATGAATATTTTCACAGAGAACAAAAATAATACGAGGCGAAAAAGCGACGTGATTTTTTTTCGGAACGAGGTCGATTTTTCTGAGTTTTCACACAACGAATAAAAGCATCAACCAATCAAAAAGCCTAATCTGCACAGACAGCTGTTTCTTGCGACGGCCCACATGGGGTGTTGAGTATCCTGCTGGACATGTTTTGAACTTATTTAACGTATCTATATTGATTGATCAGCTCCAGGTCTGTCTGTGAGCACTGCAGGAAGACAGCAGGTAGGTTCACTCACTACAGTGGGCGGAGACATACAGCCAGTGTATCAATACATTGATGTATCATGTATCATATGCATCATCACCATGTATTTACAAATGCAAACACTGTGGATTTCTTCCCGTGGAGCCGACATGCAAACTGTTTTGGTTCAGTAACTTCCTGCTGTCAGTCAGCCTGGTGAAGGCAGTTTGTCCTCTCAGGAGCTGCAGCTGACAGACGGCTGGCTCTGTGGACAGAGACGCTGAACGCAGGTTGGAGATCATCATCATCACTGGAGGATGATGTCAACATCCTCCAGTGATGATGATGATCTTGTCCTTCTTCTCCTCACTCGACAAAAGAAGAGGAGAGTGTTATATCCTTTCGATCCACACCGGCTCCGACCTGTGTTCAGCACAGAAGCAGCCGCTGGACAAACTGCTTTCACCAGGCTGACTGACAGCAGAATGAGCTGTCGCAAATTCTTTCGCAAATTCGTGTTTCTGTGTGTCTGTCGCAAATTCGCATCCATGCCGGTGTGAATAGTTTTGATGCGTACTATTCGCAGGCGATTATTTCGCAATTTCGTGTTGTTTATTTGCATCACTGTGTATGTGTAAAGGCCTTAACAATGTGAATAAGCCCAAAATGAACCTTTATGTTGCTGATATATTTCCAAGGTCACCTGAAAGGTCACCTTTTAAACTAAGATTAATTCTTCCCCAGTGAAAGAGCAAAATAAATATGTAATGAGTGTAATGTAGTCAAGTGAGCATCTGCATCTGCCTTGTTTGGATTTTAGTAGGTCACACCCAAAATAGATCACTGCCCTGCTTTTGGGAAGTAAATATAATCAGATTCAGCAGCACGTGAAAAAGCTGCATCGACTGTATCCACAGATGTATCTACCGTTGTCCAAACATCAGAGTGGACTTGGTTTCAGCATCGTTGTAGCTGGAGGGGGAGCAGCAGATGAACATGGTGGTGCGACAGTTTCCACCCAGCGAGTCCTGCAGGATGCGGGTCATTTTACTGTCACGATACGGCACGTGAGTTTTCTGCAGGAGAGAGACGGGAAGAGTGGGAGATGGAAGAGGGGAGGAAAAGGAGGGAGGTCAGAAAAGAAGCAGAGAGATTAAAAACAAGCAGAAAGAAGGGACAAAGATAAGACAGGAGGAGGAGGAAAGGAAGACAGAGATGAAAGAGAAAAAACTGTAAAAGTCAGAGGTATCTTTCATTTGCCTCCAGATATCGTACTCCTGCACTGATTAATCAACAGAAAATATGATACAGCTAACATTTACACTTTGCTAATCCTCTTGATCTCTCTCTTTTGATCCTTACAAACCCCAAAAGTACTGTCAAAAAGTGGCAGACTGATTGTGCTGCATCCAACTAATCACATAATTGGCAGGCATAGTTTTGGCCTTTGACGGCCAAACCAGTTGAGTTGGCAGAAAGGAAAGAGGTACGGGCAGGATGCATTTCATTAACAGGTCAACAGGAGGGACACAAGTGTTAGAAATGAGAGAAGATTATTTCATATATGAACCTGGAAATAAACGGGAGACTCACAGTTGTTTTAATTCATTTAAATCCCAAAATTCTAAAATAAAAATCAAGCTTCAGGTGTTGAAAAGGTAAAAATGTTAATTTAAATGAGAAGAAATATATCAACTACTTTACTGTATATCAGCTTCTTGAATGCCACAAAAATATTCAAACACTCACATACTAACTCTTCTGTATCAGTAAAATGTAGACCAAACGAAGACCAAAGTATAAATGCAACCACTTTGTCAGTATTTTGCCGTATTTAAAATCCAAATCTATTTATTTTAGAGGCAAACAGTCTCAGTTGTTAGTCTAGTGTCTACATGAACACAAAGAAGATGAGTGAAACTGGCTCACCGTGCCCTCAGCCAAGGCAGAGATGACGTTTCCCAGAGCAGAAAGAGACTTATTGATGTTTTTAGCCTCATCCAGGACGGCTCCTGCAGCCCCAGTCTTACTGACCTGAAATAAAGACACAGACAGAGCGAGTCAAGTCCAAGATGAGAGATAACAGATGAAGACAACCACAGAAACACCGATGAAGTCAAATGGAAAATCTTCTCTGCCTGCATGTTTTACTAAATAATGCGATCAAATAAAAAACAAACATTACAAAGTCATGCAGCTGAATCTCAGGTTGGGAGTCGCTCATTTTACAAACAGTCTTTCAGCAGGAGTGTCTCCTACCTTCTCGCTGCCAGCCAGATCCACCAGGTAGAGTTTTCCACACAGCTTCTGCTCAGTCTCCACATGCTCCTGCTTGATGTTGATCAGGAAGATGCTGTGACTGCGAGAGCTGTGCTCGTTCATGTCTGCACAAAGACAGAAGCAACGCAGCAGTCAGGAGAGGGCAAAAGGCAAAGACGTTACTCTGCTTAATACAGTTATTAAGTTTATAAAAAAAGAATGAGCAAAGGTTGACTGAAAGTGTCATTTTAAACTAGTTTAAAAACAACACATCTGGGGAAAAAGTGTCTCACAGGGATGATGAACACATACACACAAAGCCTTTAAGGAACAACAATAAGAGTGAAAAAATGTCAGCTAAATGTTTTAATCTACATTTCTTTCATCATCTTTACGACAGAAATCAGGATAAAAAAGAAACTAACCTATCTATAATCATACATGACTGCTGTTATATATGTAAACCACATTTCACACAATCTAGCACCACCAGTTTGTAGGATCAGCCGATAATTTTACCTTAATGTACTGAAAATAAGTCATTTATGGGTGCTTTTGAAATCTTCCGAGTCTTTTTTGTCAACCAGAACTGCAGCAGAGTGATGTCATGCAGATAACAGAACACACTCATCTAAACGCCTCTCTCCATCAGACCTCCTCACAAACAGAAAGTTCAGGTTTCCATGCAGATGATATCTGTGGGCATCAGCTCAATGTCTGCAGAGTGTCGCCCCATTATTCTGCTATCAGCACACCGTTCTGCAGCACCGTGAGTCAGCAGGTATCAACCACAACAGGAAACGGAGCAGAGTGCTGCCTGGGAACGCAGCTTTCAGCAGATCTGATCCACTGCTGCTAAATGGTTTTTAAGACTGGAAAGGTGTCGGATTGATGTCACTATGGGTGATTTCTAAATTCCTTTTTAAAATGGATATAAGATCTATTTCATTTGTCCCCATGGAGACATTTGTGTTGACATCCAATCAACATAAACATATCTACCATCTCCTCCACAAGCACATAAAATCTATAAAATGCAAAGCCCACACAGTCCTCTAGTTCATAGTATCTACACATGGTTGTTGTGCAGCTTCATTATGATGACACTGTTTACTAAAAGTTGCATCACACACGGGCAGACATGAATATTTAGCATGCACCAGGGGACTTTTTCCTGCCAGCAAGCAAAAGCTGCAGCTTACTAAAATGGAGAGTATAAGCTGGGTCAGACAGTATTTTTACTGACCTGTCTGGTTGGAGACTGCTCAGAGATCAGCTCAGTGGACGGATGATTCATAACGCACATGCTTCTTTAATAAGAGGTCTGTACCAGATGAGAAATCTGAGCTTTTATCTTTACAGACAAGCTGCAACACGATGCAGAATTCTCACAGCCAATGAAAAACTCTGAGGCTACGTCAGTGTCTGTGTCTGTCACAGTAAAATATTTCATTCAAACTCTGCTAGACAAAAATATCCGTGATTGTTAGTTATAAACATTTCAGTTTTATCTTCTTTACATAAGACACAAAAAGCTTTTGAGAGGACTTCATGAAGAATTTGATTTCTAGATGAAGATTATGTATTTTTGTGCTTTTCAGCTCATCATAACTGAATATATAAGCCTGTTATATGTTTACAAATGTTACTGTTTGAACAGAATTTGAACAGCACTGAAAACAATAACTTAGACTTTGTTGTTGGTCTTTAATCTGATCTGATCTGTTAATCATCAATGTTAATCAATATAAGTGATAGTGTTTTTAATTGTGATGGTGGGGTTAATATTTTTGCCATTTAGACAACAGATGGTGTATTTCATTTGCTTTATTTTGAATGTGAGCTGCACTCTGACCTGTGATTCATCTCACTGGTTCATTACCAGCATGCTGAGAGCATCAGATTATCGCTGTCAGGACGCCAGACCGCAGTGATTCAGTTTACGGTGATTAAAGACTTGCTTTGATGTTACATCTTGAATGTTAAGGTATTAACATACAAAAAGTAATTTACAAAATTTCCAATATATTATATATGACAAATTAACTGCAGCAGATAAATGGATATAAACAGTATTTGATTACTTTACAGGTTTAGTTACTCATGATTGTCTGTGTTGATTTATGTGTTTGTGGGGATTCATTAATGTTATGTAAGTTTATGTTAGTTATATAATATAAAATAATAATACATTTCATTTAAAGAGAGCTTTTGAAGGTAATCAACTTAAATAACTGTTTAAATATTAAATTAATTACAGTTTATATCATTATAGGGCTGCAACAATTTGAATCAAACTATTATTGTATTTTGGACACTTGGTTGGACAAACAAGACATCTGAAGATGTCACCTTGGGAAATTGTGATGGACATTTTTCACTATTTTTTGACACTTTATAGACCAAAAGATTAATCGATTAATCAAGAAAATTATCAGTAGATTAACCAATAATGAAAATAATTGTTACTTGCAGCCCACTTTCACTAGAACACATTGTAGGCCATTAAATCTACTTGGCACTTGGCATTATAGATCAAATTGATCTTTTTGGATAAGTACGTACTCATTTCTAGTCCTGCAGCACAGACGATGGCCGACAACAAAGGCAGAAAAAGGCTGAACTGAAATGACTGATTTCTTGAAAATGTCACAGTCTAATGTGAAGACGAGCCAACGCGCTCAGCGCTGAGGCACAAAATGCATTAACTGTGGAAATGAGATTTATAACAGTGAAGCAGTCCTGGTGTTTTTGCTGAACGCTGAATCCCAAAGCTCATCTGATTTGCTCATTTTACTTCAGCCTGCAGTCGACTTCAGAGCTGTGAGTCAGCACAAGACTAATAAAATGAATTAATACACTGTGCTGGCTTGTTGCTGATGTAGCTCTCAGAGGAGCTTCTATTTTTTTTTGCCTTTTGAAATACCTCCAGTGCAACACAAAATCTGTCTCAACAGTGGTGACTGAAACTTATTTAGTGAAAGAAAATCCTATTTGCTTAAAACAAAGTGGAAAGAAATCTGTCAGTGGAGTTTGATTATTTTGCCTATTTCTAATCATGATACGATCTCTGACGAATCTCTTTAGAATATTGAAAAAGATAAGAAACTTGTTGTTCTTGCTGTTCCTATTTTGATTTAGTTTTGCATCCCTCTGACAATATAAGACAATGGTTTACACTAATGCACCATTTTTAATGATTTTATTAAGTAATCTTTGGGTTTACCAGTAATTAGGCCACATGTTATTTTGAGCTGCTTTCTTACACTGTGATGAATGTTGTAGAACGGAGGCAAAGCATCACTCTGACCTGCAAACCTGCAGTATTGGAGCCATTAGTATTATTACTGGACCACAGAGGAGTGAGTCAGCAGCACAGAGGCCAAAACAAGTTGCAGGAAATACAGATCAGGAGGATTTTATTTCTAGTTTTGTAACTTAAAAGAGCAAGAGCTGTTTCTGTTTGTTACTAGCAGTGACTTTATTGTGATAATGGCTGCGGGCAGAGACAGCACTCTGCTTTGTTACTTTCTCCAAATCCACAATCACTAATGTCCAGTTAAGTCCATGTGACAGGATCTTATTTCTTTTCATGAGAATGAATGAAGCTTGAAAATTATAGTGGGCTTTAACACGGAGATTACATAACAAGACACAATAACAGGCTGCATGCACTCAGCTGTCACTTCACGCGTCAGTAACGAGTCACGAGTGCTCGAACAAAAGACAAACCAACACTGGATCTGGTGCTCTGACAGGAAGTACAGAGACAAAAGAGCTGACTTTGTTCTTGAGATGGAGAGCTAAAAATATTTCTCTATTAGCATTTGTAAGATAAAGACTCACTGGTCACAGCAACATGGCGGTTAGATTTGCCCTCGTCGATCACATCCATAACCTCATCAGGGCTGGAGACGAAACGCTCGGTGCATCCCTGAGGAGAGGAGAGGAGAGAGATTTAACATCATGGCTCTGATGCAGCTCAGCAATAGATTTTTACCTAAAAAGATGAAGTACAAAGCACAGTTTCCACCAACCTTTACATATGGGACCCTGTTCTTATCCTCGTGGACAGAAAGGTTGGTCTTTGTCACTGAAAATATAGAAATACATTTTAGAATGAAGTACTTAAAATATGCATATGTTATGAATCAAAATACAATCAGCAGGCATCACTAACCATCCAGAAGGTCACGGATTTTGTCCATGTAGATTTCAAAGTATGAAACCTGTTAGAGGAGAAGGAAATAAGTTGAGATCATAACATGAAGCAAACAAGTAAAATTATTATTATTTACTGGTCTGAGGCATAACTGCATGTTTGCAGACAAAAGAACAGAAAAAAATATAAAGATAACGGAAAAAGTCAAATACAGCCACACAGTGTTACATAAAAAAACATCCAACATAACACCGAGTCACAAACTCAGGTAAGTCAGCAGACACCTTGATGTGGAATTCGAGGTTCTCGTCCATGGCAAAGATGTGGTTGAAAATGTCCTCAGCGATGCGAGGAATGATACCCATCTGGTGAGGGTCATGCAGCTTGCCCTGAAACAGGAAGTGACAGATGAAGGTACATCCAGGTATGAGATACTTTTCTAGGGTCAAAGGTTAATTAATACTGAATTCAATAATTCCTTTTAAATTTCCTTAAAATGTCTATGAAATCAAAGCTACAGAGGGAATCAGGCTTGTGGGAATTATAAGCACTTTTTTTAAATATTAGAAAAAAACAAAACAAAAAAATCACCAAAACTTAGATGAGCGTCATAAAAACAATTCCATGATAATAATAATAATAATAATATACATAGACCTGCCACCAGCAGTCAGAGCAAAGGTCAAACTAATTAAGTGCAAATGTATTATTTCTACAAAAATTATTACCAAGAATGCCAAAAATACATCAAAAAGTTTATTAGTCAAGGGAAAACATAACCTCTGAAACAAAAGCTGCAGATATTGTTTATACTGGTTATAGCACACTTAATCAGTTTTTATTGTACAGCTGGTTTTCTTTAATTTCTCTGAAAGCTGTACCTCCATGGTGTGAGTCTTTCCGGAGGAGGTTTGTCCATATGCGAAGATAGTGCCGTTGTATCCACCCAACACATCTATGAGAAGGACAGAACAACAAATGAGACCACACACAGCATAAGCATTTCAATAATTTCAAGTATTCTGGTGCGGCTCTTCATTCGTACCTTTGACAATCTGCTTGGCGCAGGTGTTGTACACCTGCTCCTGGGTGGTGTTGGTCGGAAATACTCGATCAAACACGTAGGACTTCCCCTGTGCAGAACACAAGAGACGTGACGTTATATTTCTCCCACAGAAAGCGTGTTTTGCTATTACATGACAGGACACAATATTGACAATCCATCAAATAATGTCCTGATGCTGTACAGTAAAAGTATTATCTGACACGCACTCTGTTTAAAAACATCCACAAAAGACTTTAACCTCTTTTCCAGCAGCTAGTCATCAATTTAAGTTATAGGAAATGATGTCATCCCCATGAGGCGGTCTGACTCATCCTCTGTTTGTCCGTGCCAGACCATCCAAAAGTGTACGCACACACACACACACACACACACATTTATATATATATATATATATATATATATATATATATATATATATATATATATATATATATATATGTATACACAGTAGAGCATGTAGCTTCAAATGTCACTGATGGATGTCTCAGTAAACGGTTCTAAGGTCTAAGGGATCCAGACCATGAAAGAATAAGATACATACTCACATAAAATAAATGTATCATTTTTCAACTTTCAAATATCATCTCTCTTTGGAAAACATACATTTATGTTACTGTGCAGCACAAAGTGTTGCTGTTATCGTGAGAAAACCTCAAAACAACAATTCTGATGATATGCAATCACACACGAAAAAATAAAATCTTTCCTTTAAGGCTATAATTTCTTGGGATGAAGAAGCTAAAAACAAGACTGTTTTTGAGTTACTGTGTGGATTTTTTGAGTCTAGATGGTTTCCACATGACAGAGATGATTAACATCACAAACTGACACAAAGGTTTGCTGTTATTTATGTTTTGTTGCCGGATTTAAATTAATCAAGTGGCCCAGATTTTGGTTCAATGACACTTTTTAGTAGAATTCATTAACTGAGGTGAAAACATGTCAGTGAGAAGCTGTGAGGTTTTATAAAGTAAATGTTGTTTTGTGGATGTTTTATCTCGCCTGCTGTAAGTAAACAACAAAAGATGATATCAGTGTTCTGCAGTGTTTCCATCTCCCAGCTACTCAGAGCCATATTTCATCCAGGACCTGACAACTTCAGATAACCCTACCAAGGCAGTTAAAAAAAAAGCTCTTTCTCCATTGCTGGCTTTAAATCTAACACAGTACCAAAGTCATAGGAAAGACAATACAGGCCTTTCATTAACAGCTGTGTATCAAGCGAGGTGTTATTCCTTTCCACTGCTTTTCTGCAGGGCCGAACCTCTGTTACTGGACCATCTGTGACTCTTGTGTTTACTCACAGAGGTTTTCTTTCACTGGTCTCAGGCTAAAACACGTTTTCTGTGCATATGTGAGGATAAATGAGTATCTACCGCAGGGCTCCATTTTAAATTTAAACGATTATTTGGTTTTAGCTCAACGTTTTGGAAAATGTGCTTATTAGTTTTCTTGCCGAGATAAGATTAGATAAGAAGACTGATGTTACTCTTATATCTGTTAAATATGAAGCTACAGCCTGGAGACATTTAGTTCATAGACTTTTTGCTCTAAGACTGGAAACAGGGACAAACATCTTCCTACCAGCACTTCTAAAGCTCACTAATTAACACATTGTATCTTGTTTGCTTAATCCGTCCAAAAAACAAAGTGTGAAAATGTCACGTTGTGGTTTACAGGAGTTATATATACAAACATATTTAAAGACTATTTCTAGGCTCCGTTGGTTGCCAGGCAACAATATTTTTTACCTTTGAACAGAGGCAGGCTAGCTGTTTCCCCCCGCTTCCAGTCTTCATGCTAAGCTACGCTGTTTAGATTATGAACAGAAGACACGTTTCTGCTTTTTATAAAAATGGATGAAATAAACCCTCTACAAGAAAATACATTGACTTACAGACGCTAGTTGAACAGACAAGAGAGTGGGCAGGACTTCAGTGTTTCTCTAATTTCTTTGAATTTCAGCATTTAATATATAAATAAAATTCCTACTTGTGCACACAATACAAGTAAGTAGATCAACAATTATAGAAACAAACTAAAATGCAATCAATACAGCAGATGTGCAGCTCTGTAGCAAAGTTTGTGAAAGCTCTAGCTTTGCTTATTTACTATTTAAAACATGCAAATTATTCTTCAGAACAGAAACATTTCATAGCAGGCTGGAATATACAAAGACACATATAATGTTTATTTCAAAACGTGTCCCCAGAATAAAGCAGCTCCATATAAAAAATACAAACAGCCATTGTGTGAAACGCTGATGAGTGACTCAGCCCCGACAAGCCTCGCTGCAGAAACCAGCCTATTAAACCCCTGAATAAGAGCGTCCCATCTGATACCGAGGCCACAATGCAACACAATGAGGAGAGCTGCCAGAAGATGAGTCGTATTAAATGTCATTAACAGATTGACTCATCGGCAGGCCGCCCCCATGACAGAGTGATTTACCGGAGAGGGAGACATTTAGTCCTGGGACTAAACGCAGATGGATGAACGAGGGAGAGACAAGGTTAAGAGTCAAAGAGGCAGAGACACAAGAGAAAAGAGAGACAGAGAAACAACAGAATGAGGCAGGAAACTGAGAAATATTAGAGACAGACAGAGAGGCAGACAGATGGAGCCAGAGAGAAGAGAAAGCAGGTCAGTCAGTGATGCATGAGCTCGCTGGATGATTATTGATCCTCTCTGTAGGCAATTAGAGAGATCAGTTTCTGACTCAACTGGCCAGCATCACGTTGAGAGGAGAGAGGAAGGTCAGGCCGAGATGTTTCCATTATTGTTTCAACGTGTAACTATTTCTCTTCTTCACTCGTGTACTCTATTGTCATTTCTTTCAACATATATGAGTGAAAATTCTGGGGAGCCACATTTGATCTGAACAGCTGTTTTCGTTGTTTTTACTATAATAACATGAGACATTTGGTCTCATTTAAAGTAAAGATATTTGGAAAGGTTTTTGGCCACCAGTTCAATTTCATCTGTGAGTCTCTATCAGTGAAATCAGTGCAGCAAAATCACCATTTTTCATTTAGAATTGAAATATTAAAACTATATAACTTTACAAAAACAAAAACAAAAACAAAACAAGTGACAAAATAATGCCAGTGCAGCTGGATTATTTCAATCTTTTTCCAGTGAAAGTCAGCTTCTTTCAAGACTTTTCTAGAAATTAGTTTCATGGGAGCATTAAGCACAAGCCAATTAGGGAGCGGCTAATTAACTTAAACACCCAGAGTAAATGAATGGCTCCATCATTTACATTCATTTCCATTTACCATTGAAGGCTGTATTAGCTGTGTGTTATGAATCAGGATTACTCATTTAGGGCCATGACTGACTGATGCCTGTAGGCCTGCAGAAAAATCTTAAAAAATCTTAAAATTTAAAATATTAGATGTTGATGATCTGTTTCACTGTAACACGGTTGAAAGAGCTGTATGTATTAATGTCAATAATGTTTTAAATATAATAAGACAGGCTATGTATCATTCATTGGCAGTGCAGACCTCAGTCAGCTGATGCAAGAGGCCAGCTGGCGCATTTTAGCAACATTACATGTGTTTCTGCTTTGTCATGTTATAGAAAAGACAGATTTTTTGGGGTGTTTCCGGCCAATTTACAACCCAAACAGATGGGTCGAGCAGCTAATGATTTATGGATGAGGGGCCTGCATGCACAACAAAGCGCCTCCCTTTAACTCACCCCGACGACCACAGTGTCATCTCCTGTAAATTTGGGAAGAAACAGGTCCCCGCGTAATATCTCGGCCTGGTTGAGAGGTCGAAAGCGACACAACACTTTAATGTTGCACTCCGACGGGATATCGGCCATCGCTGCAGGCTGAAGGAGGAGGAAGGATGCTGGTTTCTGCTGGGAGGAGGGATGCTGCTGAGGCTGGAGGCGATCAGATGCTGGTCGGGGCCTGATCTGACCGTCAAAATAAAGGAGGAGGGATGCGGTGAGGCTTCGTCCTTCTCCGTCCGGAGGACTGTGAGGATTGTGAAGAGGTTGGGCGTCTTTATGTTGACAAGCTGAGAGAGACTGCGATTTATTTATGCGCAGCTGGACGGTGTTTCCGTGTCGCAGTGAGGCGGGCTGGCTGAATTAGATGTCAAATCGTAAAGACGATCCGCTACATCATTAAAACAAACGACTGTGATGATGCTCGGCTCCTCTTGATGGTGAATTTGACGCTGCCCGTTTTTCTCTCGGGTGTTTTCTTTCCTGTGTTTTTCGGGTGCGGCGGTGGGCGTCTGGCCGGTTGAAGGTGAGATGCTGCTGGAAGGGCAGTGAGGTAAAAGCTGCTGCTTGATCGGCCTGCTTTGGTCGCCACAGCGTCCTCTATCGGCGGGTCTGGGAAGGGCGTGGTCTGCATCCCGTTTAAAGTGGTACCCACCTCGAGCATCATCAGCTCAGCATCCTCACATGCTGCAGCCACATCCAAACACAGCAGCGGACGATAACTTCATTACTGTCCATGAAGCAGCCTCCAGGCCCATTGATGCAGTGACTAATCATCACAGCCATACTTTGGCTCTTTTCCTATGCCTGACTATATTTCTTGGAAGGCCCTATGAACCATTATAGGAAGGCAGTGGATGTTATTGATTTACAGAGGAGCCTCACCTTGATGGAGCATTAGTGTCTGAGGAGGCAGCAATGATGCAGCACAATGTCAAGACTAAAATACCTTATCATTAAAAAAAAGATGTTTGTCATACTTGTTTACGGTGAACATTACAAATACAATCTAAAAAACAGTCACTGAGCAGCACATATATTACCAGGGCTTCACAGTCTGACCGACTTATTGGTTTATCTGCATCCAAACATATATATAAACAACTGCGGTTGACTGTGCCAGATTTTTAAATTTAAGTAAATTTAATTTTTTAAAGGAATTTGTTCATATGGATTTTTAAAAATGCCCAATCCTGCATTGCAGAGAGACCCAAAAAATCCAAACTGGATCCATGAAATCATCCATTAAAATCATCATGATAAACTGGGGTTTGTGGGTTCCTGCAGGTCAATGACTCTGCACTAATGACTGAAAGCTTTAACACTGTTGCACCTGGATTTTGTTGGTAGGGTCTCAGTATCAACCTAACAAACCAAAACTCTTATTTTCAAGTGGGCTGTCCTGGACTTTTGTTTTGACATTTTTGCAGATGAAACTTCTTTTCCTTTTAAAAAGGTACCAAATATTACAGTTCTTGATATTTGTTTTGTCTGAACAGCCTTCAATATTATGCTCATGTTTGTTTCTCACGTCCTTTTCACAACACAAATCAACACAAGGTGCATTTTCTGTAAATAGTTTAATATTAAATAAAAAAGACTCCCATATAAAAAAGAAAGCTACAGTCCACAATTTAATCGTCTTTTTAAACATAAGTATTGAAAGCAAGGGGTAGAATGAGAAAAATACTTAATTACAATTCCCAGAAAAATTCACAATTCATTGTTTTCTCTCTTGTCTCTTTCTCTAACAATATAAAATCAAAATAAAACACATTAACTGTACATATGTACAAATTTCCAAGTGTAGAAATTGCATAATCTGCTTTCTTTTTCACTTTTCTTTATTCTTTTTTTTTTTCTTTTAAATACAGCTAGAGATGCCAGTACTCTTGGGGCAGGGCAGTGTGTGGAGGAGAGCTCAAACAGTGATATGAGGAGACAGAGGGAGGATATTACTCCACATCCACAGTAACACACGGACTCAACAGATCCACGTTAAGACATCATCGCTCTCTGCGTTTACGTTTTCCCTCCATTCGTTCAACCAATCAAAAGGACATACTGTACTGTCTTTAAACTTGGGGTTCCTGCAAATGTTTCATTTAAAAATTCAACATTTTGCCGGAGAGTGAAGTCGGGGTGGGAGTTAAGTCAACAGATATTTATTAATCTTCTGTCACACAGTTCTTCACAGCAACGAATAACAGCATGTGAAATGTCAGCGGGCTGCTGAGGTGTGACAGATGATGTGTATTGAGACGGTGGACTTTGCAAATGTCACAAACTGGATGTTGTCGAATTTACTTGTGAGCTGTTGGGTTACCATGGCGACTACCGACATGATTAAAAGTTGTACAAACATTAAATGTTTTCTCAGTTCATAAAATTATTAGCAATGAACAAAATATTAAGGGCATCTGGCAGGACATGTGGAGTCATGATAACAGTTATTTTCTTTAAGTGTGACCAGTGGTTGATGTAAACTGGCTTAAGGAATTTCAGAAACCTGCTGGGGTGAACCGAATTATTTTCTTGACTTTCTTGACTATTTCATACTGTGAAAGAAAAAAAAGAAACTCAAGTCTGATCCTCTAATGTTCTCTTTCAGCACCTTCTGAAAACATTAGGAACATTTTTTTTGTTTTTTTGAAATACAACCGCTGTGTGTCTCTGCAAAGAGCCCTTTACCTTACTAACAGACGGTCTCGTTCATTAAATTATAATAAATTCAACTAAACCACGGTCGGACAGTGAGGGGCTCAGTAATAGCACTGTTGTCCAACACACACTCAGACACATTAAAAGACACACACATACACACACACTTTCAACAGAGAGCATCGTTCAAGTAGATGGGCTTTATCCTGACTCACAGTAACACACTGATGAGAAGAAAACAGTACTTGTTATTTTTTGTGTTTTCTCATTGATATAATTCTAACATCAACCATAATTAACAGATCTCTGATCACGTCAAGCAACCATTATTCTGTGAACTAGACCTATGAGAAGACCTAAGTGAAAAAGTATCCACATTTCTCTTCAAATTTTTTTCACTTTTTATAAATTAATTTTTCAGACTAGATCTCTCCTATGTTTTTTTTTTTTCCATAGTGGTTGCCATAACAATGGTTGACATGACAACGGCATAATATTAGTGCAGTTGAATTTTTAAGAAAAGGTCATAACAGTGGTGATGATGGAGAAATGGAGGGGAAAAGAGAGGCGTCTGGCCGCCTTTGATTGGTGAACAGCTCTGACTGACAGCTCCCTCCACCAATCACTGCCTCTGAGACCTTGCGCCTCGTCTCCTCCTGCCACGGACTGACCTCTCAGGCTTCAGCAGTGCTGTCTGGAACAAGAGACAGAAACATTTAAGACAGAAAACAGACTATGGTGGAAGGAGTCTGACTCAAAACAGGTCAATGACACCAGTCAGAGTAATCAACAACCAGTACTGCTGAGAGTTAAACCAGTACTGTAGATCTGTGAGGGGGGGTAGGGTCTTACCGTAGCCTTGGTTTCCTCTAGTGCTGTAGCATCCATGTCTCTGAAGTCTTCTAACACATTCTGTAGCCTGACACACAAAATAACAGTAGTTCATGGAGCAGATTATGATCATGCATTGATAGATTACAGTGCAACCAGATATGGATTTATCCAGGTGATGTCTGAGAAATGAACCACTGATAAGACAACTTACGTTTGTTTCCTTTTCCTTCCTCTTCTGGCTCCCCCCACTGCTCCTGCTTGATCCTAGGAAGGTACAATCAGACATAAAGTCATCTATCAGTGGCTTAAAAATGCAGCCATTCAAGTCGATCACAATGCAACGTCCCTCTACTAATGGTCGGATTAACCTGCTAGGTGTCTATTAACCCCCGTTTATTCCCATGCAATCAATGTGTACTTCTCTAATACAGTCCCAACTTTGTGATATAAAATGTTGACTTTGAGTTTGAAGGAAACAGAACATCCAGACACTCACCCTTCCCTGTTCGGTGTGCAGCAATGTCCCAGCTGTCTCCTCATTGGGCCTCCCACTGCAACCATCCCTGGGACTAAGGTACCCCGCCTGTGGAATATGTCCCTGCCTATCCACCCCTGCCTCCACATAGGGGCACACAGCTGCAGCTGGCCCAGTACAGTCTGTCTTAGCCTCCTCCAAGTATATGGGTGGCAGAGGAGGCTCTGGATGGGTATGTCCCTCTACCATGACCGGTTTCCTTTGTAAGGGTGACGTAGCCCCGTCCTCAGTGGGTTTGGGCGTCCCCTGGGCTGGCGAATGGGCAGCTGCTTCCAGGCTGAGTCGGGATAAGTCAGGGTTGCGGAGGGAACAAGCCCGACGTGGGCTGAGGGAGACTGGGGCACTTGCCTGGGGCAGAGTTGGGACAGAGGTGGACGGGGTATGGTGCTCCACAGGGAAAGAAACCGGCGGTAAGGCACAGAAGGGTGAAGTAGGGTCAGATGGCCCCAAGTGGGCCCCGTCCTCCTGCTCTTTAGCATTGACTTGAAGGAAGGAGGTATAAATCGTGTCCATGAAAGAGGTGTAAGGATCGATAACAGACCTGCCCTCAGATCCTCGCTGTGGGGGTGGGGAAGGTTCTTGGGCAGGGGCAGGAGGTGGAACAGGACTGGGGACCACTTCGGGAGCGATCTGACTGGCTGGAATGTCTTCCTGTGGGGCGGGGCTTTGTGTTTCCTGCAACAGGACTGGCTTCTCTCCTTCTGAGGGAGGTGCAAGGTTTAGCTGGAGGAAAAAAGTTGAAGCAATCAGTAAAAGTCAAAAGATCCCAAAAGAATTGTTTGGATCAAACAATGCAATTTTGATGTACTACATCCACTAAGCTACATGTCAATTACCAACCTGTATATTGTTGAGCAAGTTGATGGCTCCATCAGGACCCTGCAGCAGAGGCATGCCCAAAGCAGAGGTCTGGACTGGGGGTAGGAGGATGGAACCTGCTCCAAGTCCCACCATGTTATGGAGGCCTGCGATGCCAGAAAGATCTCCTACAAAAGACAAAGTTCATAGAAGCACTTGTTACTGCTACAGTATGTCCTCAATGTTTCAAGCATTAACAGTGAAAACAGTTGGTCTTCGTTAATGTCATGTCTTTAATTCCTAACATAGTACTGAAAACTATTATATGGCCTGAATGTAATCTTAAGTGTTACGGAGGGTGGGCACTAACTCACCTAATACAGCAGGGTTAAGCAAAGTGGGTAGTAACTGTTGGAGGATGGGGTTGTCCTTGCCTTGTAGAGATAGGGGGATGAGGGTGTCAACACCAGCATCAGTAGGTACCTGCACACATGTTGAGTAGAGTATTAGAGTTTCACATGAATAAATTATGGTGAATCAGAGAAAAGAAATGTAGAGACAACAGTCAGATGACTTGGATGCGAGAATTGTTAACATTTTTTCATGCAAAATTGTTTCAAAATGTAGTGTGAGGGCTCCATTTTAAAATGGGTTAGGGAAAAACGAGTTTTAGTAGTAAAGGAAAATGTTTTTTTGTTTGTTTGGTTGGTTTTTTTTTTAAGGAAAATAAGCAACTAACAGAGAGGAAAACAATGGAGCAGTTAAGGAAATGAGCTCATAGGTTTTTCTGTGGAAACTAGGAGAAGCTCAGAGGAAGGAGCTGAAGGAGACAGGGGAGCCTACCTGAGGTTGGGTATGTTGGGTTTGCTGTGTGGGAGCTAATTGGGTGTGGGGAGGTGGGTGGAGCTCAGCTGAGCTCAGGGCAGCAGTGAGTAGGGCGGGGCTGAGGGGCAGAAAGGCTGCATGGGGAGGAGGAAGAGCGGCAGGAAGGAGCAGAGACTGCAGAGCTTGGAGAGAGCCCTCGGCTCCTGGAGGAAGGGGGAGAAGGCCCTGGGAGACCTCCAAGAGCCCCGAGCCATGTAGGGTTGATGGATCCAGGAGGCCAGAGGTCTTATCCAGGGTGAGGCCCTCCAATGTGGTGGGGATCTGCTGTGGCTGCTGGAGAGGAACTTCCAAGCTGACCTGACTCAACTGACTCAGCCCAGATAGGGGTAACAAATGCGCCTGCTGTTGCCCAAGCAACAAGGAGGCCATAAGCAGAGCCTGAAGGCTAGGTTTTTCTGTTAACCCCAAATCAGCTTCCTGTCCTTGAGTAGGGGTTGAGGCTGGAGGTGGAAGTGGGTTCAGCAGGCCCAAAAGGTTCAGAGGCAACTCCCCTTGGGCACCACTCAACAAGGGCAACAAAGGAAAGAGAGGATTGTTGTTTATTTGTTGTTGCTTCTGTTGCTGATCCTGGTTTTGCTGATGTGTCTCTTGCTGTTGTATCAGTAACTGTTGCTGCTCTGATTGCTGCTGCTCTGCAAGATTCTGTGGTGGTTGTGGTGTAGCATTGGCAGGAGGTATCTGTGCATGTTGCCCACCCAACCACAGCCCCCCCAGGTGCAAAGCCAGGACTGTAGGGTCCAGGAGGGATGGTAGACCTCCTGTGGATGACAGCAGCTGAAGCAGCTGCTCTTGGTTCATGAAGGGGAAGGCCTCTGCCAGAGGTAAGGGAGCAGTTGAGTCGCCCACAGATGAAGGTGTAGGAGGACTCTGATTATCCCCAAGATGAGAGGAGATGGCAGGTCCAGGGCTGGTGGCTGCTGGAGGTTTGGTCACTGTGGAGACCTTCTGGTCCACACATCCAGGCTCCTCTGGCCCTGTGGAGGGAGAGATATATGAATGTTTCACCTCTGTTCAATCTGACTTGTTAATCAATTTTATACAAGGATTTTGAGTTGGGTGGTTTGCAGCACTTTGGTGTTTGACTCTGGGGCAGTATTTAAGAGGTACTGCAAACTAAAACTGTTTTTTTTAGCTGTAAACTAAATTATGACTACTGTGATGAAACACATCAATACTGGTGTTAATATCGACATTAACACCAAATTTGTAAAAATCAGCATTTCATAGGTTGAAAATGGCTCAACCTGTCATCTGCTGTTTACAATCAGCCCTGAAAAGGCGGAGCCAATGCGGACAGAGTCGACCGTTTGGGAATTCTCTGTGTCATGAAATTATATAAATGGTAGAACGTTAACATCAACCTCCCCCAGCCCCGCACTCATTTTCAAAGATATACTGATCGAGAGAGACAGTTTCAGCTTCAGGAGCTAACAGCAGCTACAGCAGCTACAGTGGGGCTGGCCTGTTGGAGGGGGTCTCTCCGTCTGTGACTTTCTGCGGGAGGAAGAGCTGCTGGCAGCTACAACACAACAGAAATCCTCCTCACATCTCGCCCTGCAGCTCTTCAACTCTCCAACTCTCTGATCGTCTATTCCTTCGGTTATCAGCTGGTAAAATCTTGTTTTAAAATGTTAAATCGTGGTGTAACTGAAGCTCCGCTGAAACTGTCTGTCCTGTCAGGTTCAGCTGACAGGTCTGCTGCTGGAGCAGCAGCGGAGCACAGCTGCAGAGCTGTGGTTGGACAGGTTCAGTAACAGCTCTGGTTACACTGTGATTTAACGTTCTAAAACAAGATTTTACCAGCTGATAACCGCAGGAACAGACAGCCGGAGAATTCAAGAGCTACAGGACGAAATGCGAAATGACTTGTGGCTCATTTAAATGTCGTTGCACTGTTTGTCTTCCTCTCATTATTATTATGTCACTGAGCAACTCCTGCCCTACTGCCTCACACAGCCATGCTGCCCTCCTCCCCTCCCTTCCCCTCTCCTCTCCTCAGCCCCTCCCACCGCCCTCTCAGCTCCTCACCCACTTTTTAGCATTTTTCAAAATTATGCAGTGGGTGGAGTTAGGCTCAGACCTAGGACTGTTACACTTTAAACACTGGCAGTCAGCTACAAAACAGCATAAGATTCCCAAGCTAGCAATGACACATCAATAAAATAAACACATACTCACTTGATCCAGAGCAACACCCATAGAGGGTGCAAACATGAGAGAAAAATGTGTACCCCTTATCCTTAACTATCCTACAAAATAAAGCCATCTGTAAAGCCTGATCTTGATGTATATATGGCTGCATTTTGAGTATATTGCCAAGCTCTCCAAACCAAATGACTTTAATATGCATTCAAAAGTTCACTAAAATCACAGCACTTCAAAACTGAAAAACATTCGCACCTGCATTGTGGTTTCCTTGGGAAGACAACACAACATCAGCTGTACGGTCGGAGGAGCTGCCCTCCCCCTGGGGCACAGTGGAGGATGCTGCAAGAAGGGCCAGGACATGGTTGCTAAGATCAAGTGGCTTCGGGGAGGTGGATATCGCCATAGAGACACTGCTTTGAGGATGACTCAGGTCCTCAGATGTAGCCATGCTGTTAATGCCAATCTCTGTTGCTACAATGCCCTGTGGTGATGCTTCCCGCAAAGGTGCCTGAGAAACAGAGTCAATTTTAGGAATGTGGTTCTCAGTTGGTTGATGCTTGTCTGATGGAGTCGGGGACATACCCTGAAAAGGGCTGCTGCTGTTGTGTAAAGCTAAATTTGAGTTTGGCAGCACTGTTGAAGCAGGAGAATGTCTCTGTAGAGGACTTGATTTAGCAGACTGAGGCTGTGATTGAGACTGCACTGATATGAACTGAGAGGAGGTGGGAGGAGAAAGCGGCTGTGGCACCAGGGGTAGAGCATTAGTGTTAGTGGTTCGGCACGGTGACAGAGTCTGTGGGTGCCTGACATTAGAATGAGGAGAAGAGGGCGAGAGTCTGGGGCTCCTTTTATTAGTGTGTCCACCTTCTTCAACAGGCACAGATCCTGGCTGAGTTGAAGCGGAGTTGGATGCTGAGGCCTGTGCACTCTGCACACTGAGCAGATGTAACAGAGCAGACAGAGGCTGGTTTGGAGGATCCAAGCCAAGAGGTGCAGGTGTCAGGCCTGTAGTGAAATCCAGAGCCTCGCTTTGTCGAGGAGGCCTGGAAAGGTGTGCTGTCTGACGAGGAGCAGGGAGCCTGGGTGTCTGCCCAGGGAGGAGATGATGATGGTTTTCTAACATGACAGCGTTCTGGTTCTGCACAGGTGAGGTAGAGGAAGAGTGCGGGGAGGAAGGGAAGGAAGAGGAGGATAGGTTGATAACGGTAGCGGAAGCGGCGTCTCCTGGTGGGGTCTTCCGCGGCCCATTAGCCAAATGCTGCGTGTCTCTTAGCATGCTGAGTACTGTGGGAGATCGCCGTTGCCTCTTCCTGTGCGACGCATTGCGCTCTGCTGTGGGAGGCGTGTGGGGCAAGGAGGAAGCCAGGGATTGGGCCAGAGGGTGGGATGGAGGAAAGAGGACGGAGGAGGCTGCTGCAAGGGAGAGCTGGGGCGGCCTAGTAGAAGCGATGGAGGAGGGAGGGTGGCTGTTATGTAAAGTGCTGTTTGTTACCTTTGATGACTGTTGCTGCTGCGCCTCTTTCAAGACCTCCAGAGAAGACGGCAAGCTCACCTGGCTGCTGGCCACATTTGAGCTCTGGCCCTGGGTTATCTGGTTAGCCAGTTGAGCCTTAGCAGCTGCAGAGAGCAGGCTACTTGCAGGGAAAGAAGCTGGGTGTGGCATCTTGCCCTGATGGCTGTGGTGATGGTTCAGATATGGCCCCAGAGGTAAACTAGAAGGCCCTGTGGAGTTCAACCCAAAAGCTGGTGGTCCTGTGCTGGGAGTCGGACTCATGGCACTCTTTGAGGGTTTCATGGAGAGAGCATGAGGGTTGCTACTGCTTTGGTTGGTCAGTAAAGAGGGGTTAGTAGGGATTAGGATGTGATGGTTATTAGTGCTGCTGTTGCCTGAGTTCTTAAACTGCTCCAAGATGTCTTCCAGCTTGTACTTGGGGAAGTGGGGACTGGGGTTTGGGGAGCCACAGGGGAGAGGGGAGTGTGGAGAGGAAGAGCTGGATTTCCTCCTCTGAGGCAAGTTACTTCCCATCAGTCCTCCTCCTTCTGCTGCTGTTGAGCCTCCTCCCTGCTCATAGAGAGGGGAGGGAGAGGCCGAAGGGTGGCGGGACCGCTGGTGAGGAGACACACAGTTCATGTTAAGGACAGAGGGAGAGAGGGAAGAAGATGGAGAGAGGGGGGAGCCTCCCACAATGACACCATGAGGATGATGAGCGTGAGTCTGTGCTCCTCTTCCTCCTCCACCCAGGTTCATAGGGGAAGAAGGAGGAGGTGAAGAGAGGGGCCCTAACCGAGGAGAACCCGGAGTCTCTGGGGTTTTGGGAGTTCTTTGACCTTGACTGACGTTCTGAGGTGTGGGAGTGCGGGGTGACCTCTGGGCAGCACTGTAAGCTGGGAATGAGGAGCTGGAGGAAGCGGCGGAGGACATAGGGAGAGGAGGAGGATGGTGATGCCTTCTCAAAGCATCTAGGGGATGGTGAGAGTTTGTGCCTGTGTGAAGGACCGGGGAGGAACCATTGTAAGGGTAAATAAACTGGTGGGAGGATTTAGGGCTGGCGCAGGGGTTCGAGTGGAGGCTGTTTTGAGGTCGAGCTGGAACTGGATGGAGTTTGGGATGGTAGATGCCACGGTCGTCTTCTTCCCGCTCCACATCGGCCCTCTTTGGATTGCGGCTGTCCACTCCACTGCTCGCCTCTGGAAACGGACACACACGA
Source organism: Thunnus albacares (assembly GCF_914725855.1). Taxonomy (NCBI): domain Eukaryota; kingdom Metazoa; phylum Chordata; class Actinopteri; order Scombriformes; family Scombridae; genus Thunnus; species Thunnus albacares. The sequence goes on along the minus strand of NC_058110.1, from coordinate 13,123,577 downwards.
CAAGCATTTACTAAACAGTTTTTACTCCAATATGACAGTGTTTAAATACAGGCTCTGCCAAAGTCATTTTCTCTACATTCATAAAATGTCTTTTCCTAAGAACCCTTCCTTAGAGATACTGCCAAACATGAGCAGAAAAACATTCCACTCTTAGTTTTAGAAATGTTGATGTGCAAGCAGTGTAGGTGTCAAAGAATGCAACACAAAAACATAATACTCTCTGCAAAAGCCTGTGTACTTTTTGGGTAATATATCCTGCATACCTTATGTGTTCATATAAACCTTGTACATGGTCATAAGGGTTGTTTTTTGGGTCTGTTATAGGGCACTTAATGCATTTCTGTGTGATGTGTAAATCAGTAGGAGAGTGAGATCTAACAACACTCGATAAAAGTCAATTTAGTTTCACTTTAATTATTCATAACTCCTTCTAACCTCATATGTACAAAGTGATCATGTTCATTTTAATGTTATTATACCGACACTATACAGTCTGTGCACTACAGTGGATCTGCATTATCTGAGTGACCATTAGCAAGAAAGCAGGAAATAAATCACACAAAAGAACCAAATAAGTTAAATGGAGTCGTGTCTTGACATATATTGTCAAAATATAAACAGACATATTAAGACAAAAGAGATGATGGAACTACTCTGCAAACTGAAAGACTTTTGACTCATATTTAAAATATATTGATAAATACAAACAGCTGTGAGACATCACACTGTAGCATTGTAGCAACCACACATCTTAAGTTTTGCTGAATATGAAAAATATCAAATATCAACAGGGCCAGAACATTTTAGCGTGCAGTAGAGTGGTTTCAATTCTGTGTTGCTGACAGCTGCAGCACAGACCAACACATCAGAAAAAAAAAAAAAAGTTTACACGGGACTTGTTTTTTCAATCACACACCCACCTGCTCCTGGAGGATTTCCGACCATCTGCCTGCTCCCGCAGATCCCACCCCCACCCCATCTTGCTCTTTTATGGACTTAAGTTGAACGTTATGAATCATGTCACCATTTCTCTGATAGCTCAAGTTGACTTATCAACAGACACATACCAGACAGCAAAATGACTTCAGGCTTCAGAGTAGCAGTGATGGTTTTGTTTACAGAACAGATTTGGATTAGGGACGTCCATTTGTTTGATGTTATTTACATTTAAATTAAATTCATTTATTAAACTACAAAACAAGTTTAATAGGGAGAGGGCAAAGAGGGGAGAGCAAGACTAGTTGGAGGCATATGGTTTGCTGTACGGTTGGATGATTAAGCCCAGTAATAACAGCCTCCCATACTTTCATAAACTAAAATTTAATCTATAATTCATTCCACCACAATGATGATACTGACTTTCCCGTTTCCCGCCCACGTAGAGTAAATTTGTGAGATCATATGAGAGATTACTCCGATGCACACAGCACACTCAACCTCAATAGCAACAGATTTGGTAGAAAAATAAACCGTAGACACCTTACAGAGACACTGATGTAAAAAAAAACATTTCATACATATGCTGATCAGCATCTGTTTAGCAAACATGTAGAATCAGTATATAACAGCTGTTTTAATTTGTTGTTATGTAGTTAGATTATGTTTGATAGTACCAGGGTACAAGAGTGGCGTGTCTCATCTGTAGTGTGTCAGAATTTACCTGGATGATGAAGGTTGGCAAAGGGCAGCTGTGAGGCCTGCATACTCCGACACAGAGCAGCCATTGCTACCACTTTCCTGCGGTGGTTACACAGTTTGGTCATGTCCTGCTCTGCTTTGCCTAACGGCTGGCTGTGCTGTTCTACCTTCACTCCCACAGTGAAGTTGAAAACCTGCAGGATACAAGATAAAAGAGGATTAGACAGAATTCAGAGCAAACCCTTCGCATAAAATTTTATCAAATTTAAAACAGTTAAGGGCATCTGTTTTGGTATTTTACACTCATGTATTCACAGTCACTCAAGCACCACTGCTAATCACTACAGACTGTGAGCACACATGGTTTTAATAAGGACATGTTACCCATGATTCCACGCAGAGATGGGCAGAGTTTTGTTCAATTCCTAGATTACAGTTTTTAATAAGATGCCTTTTTAAATATAAATATAAGACCCCTTGAACAACTTTTCTCTCTTTTGCTTAGTTCAATTCAATTCAATTCAATTCAATTCAATTCAATACTTTGCTGCCCTTTCAACAAGTTGATTGGAATTTGGTGCACAAGTACACAAGTAAAAGGTAAAAAGAATAAAAGAGTAGAGTATTCCCTTTCCCCGTCCTGACCTCAGTCATTACATGCCAACCTAATCACAGACATAGATTAAAAAGGACAGTTGTGTGGTGCAAATATAAAGTGCACAACACATAGCAGCCTAACCACAGATATAGGATTTTACAGAATGCAGAAAAGTGCAAGTGCAAAATAAAGTGCATATTAAAATTAAAGTTGCAGTGCAAAGTGAGAATATAAAGAGCACATTACACTTTAAATGGACGACCCTGAACGGAGGGGGGCACAAGATCGTTAAGAGGTCAGTATACAAACTGCCACAAGGTGGGTATGTACCGTTTTTAAATCTACTGGTTTTAGTACCAATGTACCGCCATCTTCTCTCTGATAGGAGTAAGTTAAAAAGACAATTTGCTGGGTGAGAGGGCTCAGAGGACACTGAGGGCCTTGCCTTGAATACAGGAGTAAAAGATAGAGGACACAGAGGGGACATCAAAGACAACTGACCTGGCCGCAGTGCGCACTGTCCTGTCACCTGTCCTGTGCTGTTGTATTCACATACCAATGCCCCATGAGAAACCCTGAACTTCTTCAGTTGTCACAAAGAGTACAATCTCTGGTGACATTTCACGAGTATAGTGTCCATATTAATTTCTCATTTCAGGGTGTTTGAGATTGTTGTGCCCAAGAATTTAAAGTTCTCCACCTTTTCAACCACTTCCCTGTTTATCTCCATCGGCTTGAGCTTGTTGCTGTTTATAACCATCTCTTTGGTTTTACTTACATTTAGCTCAAGATTGTTTTCAGAGCACCATTTGACAAGGGCTCCCACCTCCCTTCTGTATACTGACTCATCAGTGCCTGAGATCAGTAGTGTTGTCAGCAAATTTTATGATTTTGACAGACTGAGTTTGACGTACAGTCTGTTGTGTAGACTGAGTAGAGGAGTGGAGATAACAAACAATTTAAATTCTCCTTGCACTGTTTCAAACCGATTTAAAAAAGTAAAATGTACCAAATATGTACCACATTTAGATTAAAACTGTGTAAGTGCATTCAAAAAGTTCACCACCCTTAGCACACACACCACAGATTTTAAGCTTATAGACCAACTGTACCTTTTGGATGACGAGTGGACACTCCAGACCACATTTGCAGGTGCCATCAGTCAACAGATACGTCTTGACCTCGTCCAGAGAGGAAAGAGCAGTGCCACTAGGACTACAAGAAGAAGACAGTAACAAAATGTAAAAGCACACTCAAGGCAAATTGAAAATGATATGAACAAAAATATATTCAAAGCACAGTGAAGTTCTAAGTTGCAGAGCTGCCAACACACCTCAGAATTTACATATCTTAAATGTCATTGAGATTTGAGGATTTGCCCTGATGACAGTAGTGGATTTTGTCACCTTTGGACAGAGCCAGGCTAGCTGTTTCCCCCTGTTTCCAGTGTTTATGCTAAGCTAACCAGCTGCTGGCTGTTGCTTCATATTTACTGTACTGACATTAGAGAGATATCAATCTTCTTTATAGGCACTGGATTTATCATTGCCCAGGGGGTATCCAACATAGGTAACTTCCTTGTATTAAACACTTATCTGTTTTTTTTTAAGGTTTAGTAGTTAATGAATGGGTGTGTTTTTCAGGTTGCAACAATCTCAGCTTGAAAGTTATTGGATACTAAGGCAGTTTAACATATGAATGGACACAGGTTTAGCACACAGTTGAAACTCTGCTATGCTCTATTCTCCTGATACGGTCACCTCACAGTATGATTTCCCTGTGGGAGATGACAATTGTCATCACAATTAACTCGTGGGTGCCTGAGCTCCCAAACACCCACGAAATCTGCCACTATTATCGTCTTATCTATCTCTGGGCAAGAAAGCAATTGAGTGTATTTTCCAAAATGTCTATATTTATTTATTTCACATTAGTGACTTATATGATAGCAAATCAAGGTTACAGTCTTCATACAAATAAGCTGCAGTTACATTATATTAACAATATCATTGCCGCATACATTTTTTTTTTTAATTATTCTTTTAAAAAAATCTTTCTCCTGATACAGAGTGGAGCATAGATCCTAAGCAATGGCATGATTAAAATTACATATTTTACATACTTTATACTTTTACTAATATTATTTTTTTTTGCTAGACCTAAGTCACTATTCAAGGAAATACGTGTCCATACCAGAAAACAATAAGTATGTAACCTCTTCTGCCCTGATGTGGCCCGAAGGAAACAAGGAAAAAGGCTTTTGGGGGTAAAGCAAAAACTACTTTGAACAAATTTCTAAAACTTAAGTCGCAGAAGCTACAGTTATCTTTCCTGGTAATATCCACCAAATATGTTGGAAAAAATATCACTAAGCACTCTCTCTTCATTACAATGAATTATGTGGCTTACACAGGTACACATTCATATATGTATATATTCATATGTGTTAAAAATCAAGATCATTTGTTCAGACATTTATATACATCAACAATACATCTGCACGTACTTTCTGTTCAACTGAACCAACGCACCTGACATAGATCACCTGCCCACTCTCCACTGTCCTCTGCCAGCCGATGGGGATGTGTATTGCAGCGGTGTGGACCCCATCCTTGTCCCCACTGACAGTGTCACTGCCTCCCATCATTTTGTAACTGCGGCCTGCCAGCACCTTAAAAAGTAATAAGAAGCAGCAAGGTATTAACATATCTATTCTTCAATCCCTTCAAATGAAGTTTCATTTATCCAAGAAGCCACAGGATATATTCCTTTTGCTGGAATATTACATTGTTCACTATCTGGAGAGTCAATGTCATTGTCTAAAATCTATTCATTTGTTGTTGCAAATTGTTCATGTTCAAGTTATAAGCTAAAGATGTCTTACAGCTTCAGTAGTGTTCAATATGCATCACATTTGAACGTCATTTTGGAATTACACTCTGCATGTGCTTATAACATGTAAGTCTGTTACAAAGAGCTTTGCAATAGTCAAGTCAAGTTTATTTTTATTGCCCAATGTCAACAACTCAACTTCTTTTGAAAATGTACATACATGCAAATATAGATTGTTGCATGTATCAGTATAGTTTGCTGCGGCTCAGTGTGAGGCACTAAATAAGTAAATAAATACATGCATAAATGGATGAACTAATGTCTCTGCAGCTGCAGCTCTTCAGGATATCAATGTTCTAATTAAAGCAACCTGCATGCCAAATGTGAGGCCCATGTTCATCTGATTACATAACACCCAGTGTCAACGTCAAATACCAAATATTACTAAATCTAGCCTTGGTAAAATGCTGAAATCTGCCAGAATCATTAAGGATACATGGAATACAGGCTGTTCATTACATGTTTTGGATTATTTCAATGCCAGTTCAATGAGACTACATTATCCAGGTGTCCTCCACATGCCCAAAAAGGTCTGACAAAGTTACTAACATTTACTTCCCTTACATCTGTGCTCCTGACAATTCAAGCCTCAACAGAAAGTTGTCTTCAACATTATGAACACAAATCACTGGGTGTGGCCATGGCAAAAAAATAAACTCACTGTCAAGGTAAAGTAATAATTTAAAAAAATAAAATGTTGCATACCTTGTCATCTTTGGGAAGCCAGGACCTGTTTTGGCTAGGGTATCCACTGTCCAATGTACATGCTGGTGGGTTAGAAGCACACAGACTGCCAGTAAAACCTGACTTGATGCCCCAAAACACCTGAACTGCCCAAGCTAGGAGGCAGATCCTCAACTCAGAGGATGACTCCTGCAGATGTATTTGCTAAGTTCACATCAGAGTAAGGGACTTAGATGAAGATGGAGAGCCTGCGAAGAAAAGTGGAGGTGGATTATGTAACGTGACAATGAGATCTCGGGGGTTAAACAAGTCATCAAATAAACCATTTCCTGCAAATGATGTGATCCAAAAGGCACTTCAGAAACCAAATCACAGATGCATCTCTCTCATAGAAAGAACACAAGTTCAGAAGAAGCTGCGGCTACTTTGAAGTGGGAGGGTGTGTTTGGATAGGCCCGTGGTTTACTGGATGTTCTGCTACAATATAAGCAGCTGCCTTATACAACACTAACCAACTTGCAAGCCAACAAGGCAGCGACATGAAAGGAGCTTGAAATAAGATCTTAAAAGAATTCGTAGTTGAGGTAAAAGTCTGTCATGGAAGAAAATCTCTCAAACTACACGACTGATAGACGGCAGGCTAACAGCTAGGCTAGCAGCTAAGCTCACCCTACTTTGTACTATGTTGTCGTGACAGCTGTCAGGCGCACAAAACACTCCGCTGCAAAACTCTTACGACAAAACGAGCCATGCACAATACTATGCATCAGATAACAAAGCTTGCACTTACTTATTGACAGCCGTGAGCTAACGTTAGTGTCAGCAGCAGGACCTATAAACCTTTCTCTGCGTCAGGCTCTCTCTCTCTCTCTCTCTCTCTCCGTGTTGGCGAAGTTTTTGGACTCTTCGCTTTTCTCTGCTCGCGGGATAATCAAGAGTGAGCTAGCTAGCTAGCTAGCTGGCTGGCTAACGGACTAGCCAAATAATGTTTTGAAAACGGTTCATACGTTAATAAATAACCATGAAATAAATCTCTCTCTCTTTCAAATCGCGTATTAGCGCGACCGGCGGTCAGCGTTTGTACACCGTCTGCCAGTCCGAGTTAAAAACAAAGGGCAGTAACGCTTCATTTTACTGCGCCCTGGCTGTCGGAGCAACCAGCTAGGCTATCAGAGCTAACAGCGTCCCGGCCAGGCTGCAGGACGCCCCGCTGCCTGCGCACTTATCCAGCCGCTGCTTTGGCCTGTGCTCTGTTAAACCCGTTTATATTCAAATATATCCCGACAACCATAACGACCCATGTAATCCCGAATTCACAGTTGCCCACTGTGTTTTTTTTTCTTACAGATTCCGAGCAAAAAAAATAATGGAGTTTTCTGTCGGGCATGCGCAGTCAGCTCCCAGGGAGTAGTGTACCCGACATGCAACGGGACCTTTGTAGTGTTCCAGACAGACATCAGTACGGAGCAGAGCATCTTGATAGACATTTACTGAATATGGCAGGAGTCTCTGTTCGCAGTTCCCTTCGACTAATTTGCTTAATATTTTGGCCAAATTCTATATTCACAAATCAAACTTCTTCTAAAGCAAAAAGTCAAACTTTTCAGAGCTGACTGTCCATATAAAACAATATATTTCTTCAATATTTGAATGTAGAAACAAAAAAAGCTGTTAAAACATATAACCAGTGTGAGCTTTACAAGATATTTTAGTCCCCCTGGCGTGTTTGTGATTGTGGACTCAAGTTGTATACACAAGGTGTTGTGAACTAGTATACTTGTTTCAATAAAGCTGCTTGATAGAGGACATGATAATGACAGAATAATCAGAATCAGAATCCGTTTATCGGTCAAGTATGAAAGCATACAAAGAACTTGTCTTGGCATTTGCTCCCACAAAGGCAACATAGATAAATATAACAAGAGTAAGGTAATAATAATAATGAAATAATAAAATAAACAAAGTAGCACTAAAATGAAAATCTATGTACGGAATGGAATAATAATAGTTTTGAAATGGGATTTAAAACTTGAAATGAAATATTGACTGCACAAAGGAAATATGGACCGTGCTGTGGACAAAGAAATGTTGCAAAAATTAAATGTGACATGTGCAATAAATAATTAAATTATGTAACAGTGGAGGTTGAATGCAATGTACAATGTTAAGTCTAGTTCGATGAAATGAAGAGGTTGATGAAACAAACAAGTCTGTGTGCAGTCCTCCTTCACCTATGCTGAATAACACATTGTTATCAAGATACAGAGATAAATCAGAATCAGGTTTTTTTTCAAGGAATTTGCCTTGGTGTTGTGATGCATAACAGTCAAAAGATATACACAAAATTGAGTAATCCTAATCATATAAAAAAGAAAGAAAGAAATTTACCATCAAATACATGTAAGAATATGTAAGATATTCTAGGCAAGAAGAGATGCTAAAGGTTTAAATTTTAAACTGAACAGAATGAAATGAAATGTACAAAATATTGACCAGGAGTTAACAGTACATGCAGTGTGCAATTAATAATATTAATAATAACAATAATAGTACAGTTGTAATAATAAAAAGAAAAAAAGGCTAAAAATGTGTAATAATAAAAAGTTGCGTTAATGTAACGTATCATATTTAGATGAAAGATCACAAATGTGTAAGTATAACATTATGGGATTTCACCTTAGTATAAAGTGTAGTGTCCATGGGTGGAACAGAGTCCGTGTCAGTGGGGTCTCAGGCATTACTGATGAGGCCGGCTGCAGATGGGACGAAACTGTCAAATGATAAAACAAAAAGAATTGTAAGACATATCCACGTATATATGTTTAAAATAAAGTGTAAAATGTATTATTGCATATTACATTCATACTGCTGCTCAGGGCACTCTTTTATTCTCTGTGTGCCTCAAATAATCCTTCCATACATAACTTAATGTTACATTATATAAAGAAATGTCTGTTATAGAAGTTAGGGGCTTGTGTGTGTGTTTAACGTTGTCTATAATATGTCAGAGAGCAAATACCATGATTTTTGCTCAATTAGACCAACTACCCTGGGGCCCCAGACCCTCAGAGGGCCCTAGGGCTCCAGGTTTATTGTGTGGGAATTAGTCTGTGGTAATTTGTAAAATTGAACATTTGTTTGGTAATACTGTATGCACAATTAAAGCAGTTAAAATATAAAATGAAATGATAAGGGCCTTAAGGTGACAGCTGCATTATTAGGCCTACATAATCTTGAGGCCATGACATAAAATATTGTTTTAATGCTGTTATTAATTCAGTTTGTATGTTGCTTGCATGGTCCGTATATATTACGAAACCAAAAAGGTAATCACTAATTACTAACTAATATATAAACAATGCACAAACAGAGGGAGACAGGGAGTTCAGGAGGGGCCCACAGATCATTTTTGCCCCTGCAGGACCCCTTGACAGTTCATTTGGTGACCTGATGCCTTACCTTTTATGTCACTGCAAGAACAAACCTTCAGTTTTCAGGTGAGCCATTAGTTGTAAACACACAACATATGCAGAACTTGCAAATTCATGCTCCTAACATGAAAAAAAATAACCTTTTGATTTTAGTGACCCCATGACTCATGTTGTAAGGCTTTAAGAGTTAAGAGTCTTTAAGAGTTTTAAAGATATGATGAAGACAAGTTAATACAACACTCACACTCCATTTATGAGGTATTTTAGGTGAAGACAGAAAAATGAAACAGGTCTTGGTCAAGTCTAAGTGCACAGCACAATATAACATATCCCATAAACAGGGCAGTAGCCATGATTTTAGAAAAAAAAGAAGTCACGTATAAAAAGTCACTCTGTGAATTCTTTGACCAGTCACCAAAGAATTCAAAAGCATTTTGCATTTTATTTACTTGTTTACCTTTTCAATTTCCATAAATTCTATCTCAATTCTTGATGGTGTAAATCATTTTTTTATATTTAGTTGAAAAAATATCAGAAGCAGCCTTAAGGAAACAACATACGTATGTGTGTAATTGTAGAATATAAACCGAGCCGCAGCTCATTCAAGCCCCCAAATGACCAGATTTATTGCTGAGGACATGACCTTATTGTTTTGAATTGTATCTGCAGTCCTGAACTAAAATTATCTGATGAGATGTTTAATGATAAGGTGACACACAGGTTTGTGCATTGTTATTGTTTCTGTTTGGTATCCAAGGGATAAAAGGACAATGAGTGTGTATCTCTGTGTGTGTCCCTGTTGTCTGTGAAAAAGTGGGACAAGGGGAAAGAGGTGTGTATACTGTATGTGTGTGAAGAAGACAGGGAGAGAAAGTATCTGATTTCCCCTCGTCATCGGTGCTCAGTCCGACGTCCGCCAGCTGTCCAAAACAGTCATCTTGACACATGAGTGCTCAGCTTGGCACGCACATAAACACACATACAAATACACATACAAAATCACAGATAAGTACACAATTACAGACATATGCTCACACACTGAGCCTGAAATCACTTTGGAAAATCACCTAAAAGGGACTGTAGAGGGAATAAAGAAAGGGGCCCAGACTGTGCTGGACACAGAATCCTGAGGGCCTAAAGTGAGGACAGCTGGTTTGTTAGACTCAGATCCACTGACCATACAGCGCTTCAGTCATCGCCAGCGGGTGAAGAACTCATTCAGAGATTTACCCACCCACTGGATTTCTTCTGCTATCTGTCTGGATTTTGACAACAGGTATGTCACATTTTAAGTTTTCAGTTTATGTTATTCTGTTGCAAAATGTTGCAGCGCCATAAAAGTGTTAAAGTCAGTCACTTTATTCAATTTACCTTTAGTGGGTTACAGTAAGTTGCATCAGCTTTGGAATATTAGTTGAACAATTTCCATATTGAGAATGTTTGTACCGATTCATGAAGATTGATTTTTACTTCTGTTACACTTTCTGAAACTTTTCTCTTCTTTCCCTGACTGGCAAAGGCAGCCACATTTAGCTGTGATGAGATTGAATTTCACAAACCTAGAATAGTTTGGGTCAAGTGGACAAGTGCACTGTGTGTGTGTGTGTGTTTGCAAGTGCATAGCTACATGTAACTTTTTATGTCGTGTTCATACAGACACAAGAATACATCCATCTGTTGTGCGTTCACAGAACACGTTTGTGTCGCTGAAACAGCAGTGTTTGAACCAATCTAGTTTCCAAATCACAAATATCATATGTAATTCTTCTGTAAGTTTTTTGTATTATTATTATCCTCTTATAGATGGTAAAGGATGATAAATACTGAGCCAAAATCAATTTAATACATTTTGACTGGCTGCCATGTGAAGTCCAACCTCTACACATGACAAATATATAGCAAATGCTAAATATCACCTACTGTAATTTGCTGTCTATTTGTGTTTGTATGAAAGATGCACAAATGGCTTGTGGTGCTTGTTGATTTTTACCAGTACTGGCACATGACAGTTTATATGAGAAAAGACACAGTATAAGAAAAATATTTTTATATTGTATTTGTTATTTGAGGAAGACAGAAGTTTAGTTCTTGATTCACAGTTTTTTCTAGGAGCATGGCCTACACAATTTACTGTTGTTTTTTTTTTGTTTGTTTTTTTGGGCAACTGTGCTGCTTCAAAAACACATGAGACAAAATCCTTTAACCCTTAATTTAACCATGATATCATGAATTTTTATTAATTGTTGCAAAACTTTTCACAATAATTAGCTTGAGAGAAAACTAAATACATCTGTCTTTGTAGGTGGGGCAGTGCTGATATTGTCCACCCAACATCATGGACCAGTGAGTATAATTCCTTAAATTAGTTAAATTACATGTGCAATAAAACATATATTGTTTGTCCTAGTTTGCCTGCATGCACCTCCTCAACATCTCCGCAAGTCTCTTGAAGTGAACTAAATTTTGCATCAGCTGAGGCTGAAAAGCACAAAAACCTCAGAAAACACTTTAATTTTCTGAGTTTTTCTATCGTCAGATACAATGATGATGAAGCAACTCCATGTTCTTTTGACAAACTGTATCACATGAGTCTCCCAGAGTAAATAATCAACACTCAACTATTTTAAGGTGGAATGGCAATTTGACACTGGCACAAAGCCTGTCAGTCACATCATGTCCGATGGAAACCTTGTAACTCCAGCTTTTATAATATTCATGTTGACATGTTGTGTTTTTAACATCATTAAAGATTTAAGTGTTCACCTACAGAAAATAAGATTTCAAATGAAAAAAAAACAAAAGTTACAACTTTTCACATGAAAGTAAAGATGTGTAGCTGCGTGATCTGATCTCACTTGTGGCTTTGTGTTCTTTTCTTTATATGTGTGTGCGTGTGTTAGAGAGGATGACAAAAACTCTGTGGATATCCATGACAACCCTCCAGTTCCTGACAACGTAGTGAGGGAGGATGGAGACACTGTGAGTGACAGGACCATGTCAAACCCCCACTGTTAGAGGTGCCATTCCCGGGCAGTTTAAAATAGCCACCAGCTGGCACAGGAACGCAGTGCGGCATTGATCGGAAAAACACGAGCCCTGACTTAAGTGTTTCTGTCTTTTATTCCCCCCTGTGGGTTAACATAACACTGCTGGGGGATGAACTACATGTGACTATTTAGACGCTATAAAGTGGAATATAAGGCTGAACAATGCAAATCTTTTCAAACATCATATGATATAAAAAACCTGTATGGCCACATCCTTAGAATAGTACACCACAGTTATACTTAAAAATACGTTAAACAACACTTTAATGATAGTGCTCATGTATGATTTGGGTTGTATGGTCTTTCTGCAAGAAGAAAATGTGCAAACTATACATAAATTATAGACTCTGGAATGGTCATTTTTTCTGGTGTATCAATGTTTTAGCACAACAAATTTTATACAACAAAACTCACAATGTTGAATTTACACACTGATTTTACATGACAGGGATATTAAAATAGACAAATAGTCAAAAAATAATTTATTACTGTCCCTTTCTGATGATTGCATTGTTTTCCATACATACAATATTATTCACATGGACTTAATCCACATTATCAAATTTCTTCCCCTCTGCAGGCAGCTTCTTGCAAAGCATCAAAACGATGATCATGGATTGTGTTTTTGAAATGGCTGAGATATGTCTTGTTGTGTCTCCAGGTCTATTTCATATATGAAGAGGAGGTGGAGGTGGAAGAGAAGGAACCAGAACCAGAAGAGCCCATTGTCCGTGTCAACGACAAACCCCACAAGTTCAAGGACCACTACTGCAAGAAACCCAAGTTCTGTGACGTCTGCGCTCGCATGATAGTCTGTATGTATTGGAAATTACATCAACAACATCACACGATTCTTTCTTATAAATGTGCTATTTATACGCTTCAGTCTTGGTTTCTGACAGGCCCCATTGCTGTTCCTTTGCTTAATTTTCAGTGAACAACAAGTTTGCTCTGAGGTGTAAAAACTGCAAGACCAACATCCACCATTCATGTCAGTCCTATGTTGAGTTCCAGAGATGCTTTGGCAAAATTGTGAGTCCTATTTCTTCTGCTGTCGTACTCTGGGAATGAAATTACTTCTTTATAAAACAACAATAAATATACAGTGCAATAGCCACTATATGTATGAAGAGTCCATATTATTTTACCCCTGGTGATATTCATGAATAAAAATGTCCTGAAACATTGAAACATTGTGTTCTCTATTTGTTCCCTATAGCCGCCTGGCTTCAGAAGGGCCTACAGCTCCCCCTTATATGGCAGTGACCAACCAGATCCAAGTGAGTCCACCGAATGCTGAATGATAATGTGTCCTGTATATCTAAGTTTCTTAACCTTTTAATCTATTCATTTATTGTTCGTGAAAGAGTAAAGTCTATGTGTGAAAGTGTGCGCTTTAATTATTTGTACTATTATTTAATGATCTGTCTAACTATTCTATCCTCAACCAGACAACCCAAACCTTCACGACCCAGTCTTTGACACCCTGCGGGTTGGAGTCATCATGGCAAATAAGGAGCGCAAAAAGAATGAAAATGACAAGAAAAATGTGAGCGAACAATATATTTTCAATGACATCATGTAAACTAAAATTGATTCACTGACACCAGTGAATGAATCCTGACTATTAAAGCAAATACAATCTTTTAAAAGGGTTTGAAGTATTATATTAATACATAGTCAAAAAATATACTTGTGTATGATGCTGATGTTTACAATGTTTATCCTCAAGATGATGGTGATGATGGAGGAAGAGGAAGAGGAGAACCATCAGCCCAAAGAGAATGAAGAGGGAGGAGAAGGTACAGAGAAATATGGTTACTCTGTTAGTTGGGCCCATAATAATTACACAATTTGAACATATTACTATGTGGTTAAATAAAATAATTTCAGAAGATATTTTATGTCGTGAAACTGCTTTAAAGTTCAGGGAAAAAAAGAAAATAACCTACCCAAAAACAGAAAAAACATGAAATGATTTGTTATTCATTTCTAAGTTACTGGATTTAAATCCTTCATCACAAGGCACAGACTTTATTGATGACTCTGATGTCTGATGTTCATACAGGGAAGCCTGATGATAAGAAGGAGAAAGGAGGAGACAAAGCAGATGACAAGGTGAGAAAAAGTGTTCAGTTTTACTCTTAAGCAGCTCCAGAGGACAAAGGCCCTGATCTACCAGCTGTAATACTGGATGTGCACATATTTTTGTTATAAATCAGTCATCATTTACAGTAGAATCTGTGCTGTTTTGTCAACAGAGTAAAGGCACATTCTCACAGTCCCACTATTACCTGGCTCTCTACCGCTTCAAGGCCATAGAGAAAGACGACCTTGACTTCCAGTACGTTTGAAAGACACAAACACGTCCCCACATGCAGTAATTACATACAGTATAAGTATTAATTATTATATTTATTCAATTAAATTTACTTTCATAACACACCACTACATTTTTTTCATTTTGATTTTTGTAATCATTAAACAAAAAGCAGCAGTAAAAGACATTTATTTTGTGTTTGTGTGTTAGCCCTGGTGATCGGATCACAGTGCTGGATGACTCCAATGAAGAGTGGTGGAGGGTGAGTCAAACTTTTAGCCTTCATCTGAACATTTAACTTTGTTCTTTTAGTTTGCAGTAAACCGTGTTCGACCCAATCCTTCCTTGTTCTAGTTCTTTAAAGTTTCTGCTGAGGATGAACTCAGAGTCTGCTCACTCTATTTTCAGGGAAAGATGGGGGAGAAGACGGGCTATTTCCCCACCAACTACCTCATAAAAGTGCGCGCATCGGAAAGAGTTTTCAAAGTGACTCGCTCTTTTGTAGGGAACAGAGAGATGGGACAAATCACACTGAAGAAAGATCAGGTAATTGCACTTGTGTGTAGTTTATATTTATTAGTGTGTGCATAACTGAACAGGCAACAATTCTCTCATCGGATTTTGCACAAACACTGTACAATGTTTTTGTCTTTAGAGCTCACTAATGGAGTTGTAACATAGTTAGCACAACGTCCTGCTGTCCAAGAACATTGCTAATCTCTTCAGTGTTTTACTAACAAAATAACTGTTGTACCCTCAAGTTCAGCACACACAAATGGTGCATTTATCAATCTGCAGGGGTCTTTGCGAGAGTGTTTCAACATAATACTGATACTGATACCTGTTGGGGTGTGCTGTGTCACTCTGTGTTTCAGATTGTGGTGAAGAAAGGAGATGAAAAAGGCGGCTACTTGAAGGTCAGCACTGGACGCAAGCTGGGCTACTTCCCCGCTGACCTGCTGGAGGAGATCACTGTGACATAAAAACCATGATACACAGTGAGAGGGCCAGAAAAACACTTTAAATATCAGCACAAATATCAGAGATGTCACTGTTTGAGAGATCCTCTTTCAACAATTTTCTATATATGTTACCCTCAAAAGTATCTAGATTTGCTCTTATGGTGTCCGTCACAGCAGAGGTGGATTTGCTGTATTTGTGCCTTTGATACAAAGTGGAGCATTAGAAAAGAGATGATTTCATAGCTTGAAAACCTTTTCATTAATACGTACATTTGTAAGTTGGTAAGAGACAATCAGGAGATGTATTGGCTTTGTTGTGACTAGCACAGTAATACAAATGGTCAGTTACTACTTGCTGATAATAGCTAGGACTGAGAAGAGGTAGAGAGAACCTGGAGAGTCTTGTAAGAGGTTGTGAAGCAGTTTGTAAATGGATATGAAGGTTACAATTTACAGAGGCTTACTGCAAGATTTGAGAAATGCATCAGTAAATGTCTGCATTAGTTTGGCAATACATCATTTAAAAGAAGCGGACAATGAGAGCTTCTGTTATATCTTGAAGCAGTAAAGCTTGACCAAAAAGAAAACTCTGATAAATAAGACAGCAAATTGGAAACTAATGGGTGTATGAAAAAATGTAAGTATAGTATAATGTGTTGTCTAATAAAATATTTAACGGCGTGTTGGTTACCATTTGCAAGGCTCCTTTATCCTTTACAGTATGATTAATACTGTCGAAGCTTCCAAGCCAAGCCGTTTGAACATGTACACAACTTTATATTGACAAAGTGCAGAGAACATTTCCTAGATTTGGTTTGTACATAATTCCACATGTGATCTTGAAGAACAGAAGAAAAACTGTATGACAAAGAAACCCTGCAATACTTCTCAAAATGGTTTCAAATGTTTGCACTAATTGCTGCTGATAAAATTAGCTGCATGCTTAGAGTATAAATCTTTCTATTAAACCTGAAGTGCACTTAAAAGCTGTCTATGAAACTTTATTTAAAATGTCCCCCAAAAGGGGGAGATTTTATTTTAAAAGAGTGAGATGCAGAGGAACCTCTCTTGATGGAATTTGCTGGAACAAATGTTTCCTTATCAGAAGTGGTTGCACTTTCCTTACAATTCTTTTTTTTCAGATCTGGACCTTTGACTTTCTCTAACTCTTATCTGCAAATTGGCTAAACTGGGCTGGTCGAGATGGGCCTAACTTTACACAGTCATGCAATAAGTGCAGTAGCTTATAGTGCCACTTGACATTGAAGTAATCCAGGTCACTGAAGTATATAACCTTACCTGCACTGGAGTTTGAGCTCACATCATTTACTGTGTTTAGACTAGAAGCTCAACTCCAGTTGTATCAGATCCAGGTTGGATTTAGTGTGTGATTATTAAGTCTGGACAAATCATGCAGCTGCAAATATCCTTATTAATGAAATGCAATTTGCATCTATTTACATTTTTTTCTCCATACATTTACTGATATCTCCTTCCTCCTTCAATTTTCCCCTAATCTTATGATGGCCACAACTTTAAAGAAATACAGGGAACAGTTCAAATAAACACAAAATCTCATGTTGTTTTTTTTTATTTTTTATTGCAACACGTCTAACAAAATATAAGATGCCACATAGTGTTATGAGTAAAAAACACTAAGTGATAAAATACAACCAAGGCTTACAAATTAAAAATACAAAAAATAATATAAAAAAAATTCTCTGTGAAAGATCCAGTGTCTGATGACAAGGTGCCCAAAAAAGGGTTGGTGAAAAGTTTCTATGGAGCATGCAGAAGATTATTTTCACCTCATTCATGGAGACAACAAGCATGAAACATAAATAACACAAGAAGTCTAGCTTGGAAAGGTTGCATACATCTCTCCAGAGTTTAAAACGGCTTACTCTAGTATCAGAACCAGCTCTTTTGCATCCCAAAGTGAACTTAAGACTGTAAATCCAGCTTTATTCATATATTTTCTCTCTATGCATACGAGTTTCTATCTTTATGCACTCTTAATTCAAGGTTTCAGCGATAACATGTCAAACAGAGGAGCATCTATAAGACAAAGTACAGCATCTTTCAGACATGAGAACACAGTTATTCAAATTTACCCAAATTGTACTTGGTGAAAACCAGCTGCGGCATGTGGACAGGGAGAAGTCTGTAATCAGCACCAACAACATCTCTCGCTGTGTTCAAGAGCCTCTCGGAGGAGACGCTCGTCGGTGGGCAGGCCAAATATTTGATGGCCACCCGAGCCAGTGCAGGACATTGTGCCATCTTTGCTGACCAGTAGGAAATCACTGGGTCTGAGGAGAGTGACTGGGTGCTGCCCTCTGCTAGGTAGTTCTCCACTAAACATGATGCTGTCACTGTCTTTGACAGTGATGCTGTGTTATTTGCGGTAAGACTCTGCATTGCACCCCAGAAAAGGCTCGCTGGCTTGCTGCTGGTGCCGTCTGATTCTAGCAGCCCACCTGATGAAGGACCCGCCTCACCTGCTGAAAGCATGCCGTCCTGCTCCAACACCTCCTCAACCTCCAGCGCCACAGCACCTTTCAGCCTGTCATAATCCAGCTTGCTGAGCAGCGCCATGGGCATGATCTTAAATCTGGGGTCTAAGAGAGTGGCTTTGAAATAGGTGTTGATGGGCATTTCAAAGACATGTTGAAAGTGTTCCTCAAGGTGGGTCTGCAGTGAGACAACTAGTTTGCGAGTCTCTAATAGATCGCTCACGTCCTTATTTGCTAAAAGTTCAGTCAGTGAGGCTCTGAGGGCCTGGATGCAGGGGATCACAGAGGAGATAGATGTCTCATCTTGGCACACTGTGCGTGTTGCTTCTTCAAATGGCTCCAGCACTGTCACTATGGCCTCCATCAAAGTCCACTGATGCTCTGAAACGGACCCACCAAGGTTCATCACTTTGGCCATGGCATTCAGTGCCTCCTTCTGCTCCAGCAGGCGCTGCAGCATGAACAACGCTGTGTTCCACCTGGTTGGCATGTCATGAATTAAGGCCGCCACAGTGAGGCCAAGTTGCTCCTGCATCTCATGCAGCTTAGCTAAGGCTTTATTTGACATATGTACAGTGTTGGTGATTTGTCTCGCTGTGTTAATTACACTAACTACACCATGGCACTCTTCAATAGCGGCTGTTACAATCAAGTGTAGGGAGTGAGCCATGCATCTAACGTGCTCAAAGCCGCTTTCTGACATGGCTTTCACCATGTTGCATGTGTTGTTAGTGACAAAGAAGCCAACAGTAAATCTGTGTGGTACCATAGTTTGCCAGTCTTCAACAAGCTCCTGGAGGTGCTGCAAGATATGTGCTGCAGTGTGCTCTGTATCGATGACTTGCATATTCAGCAATGCGCTGACGCGTTTGTGTGTCACAGCCGCAAACCCTGATGTATTCTGTACAATCCAATGTCCTGTAAGAGACAGGTACGAGCTGGTTGAGAACTTTCTGCTCCAGATGTCAGCTGTGCAATGTACAACATTGCCCTCAATATTCTCAAGGCTGTCTTTAACTTTAGCTTTCATTCTTTGGTGCAGTTGTGGTACAACTTTGTGGCTGAAGTGAATGCCTTTAGGAAGTGTGTAATGAGGAGCCACCACAGTCATGAGTTTACAGAAACCTTTGTTCTCCACAAATGAATATGGCAAAAGATCCATGCAGATCATCTCGCCCACACTTTCAGTGATTTCCTGGTTTATTGAGTGATTTGTTGGTAAGGCGGGATAGGAAGGGTTTGGCTGTGATCTCTTGCCACTCTGGATGGTACGGATGCCTACCACATTGCGATGTTTGTAGTGCATATGATTGTGCATGGCACTGGTGGTGAGATGTGCTAAATCCTTGCCTCTGCTCACAACTCTCTTGCATAAGTTGCACACCACCTTGGTGAAATCATTATCACAGATGGTAAAATATTTCCAGATAACACTCTTATTCCTCCTTTGCTTTTTCGTCGGTGGTGTGCCAGCCATGTGTTGTTGATCATCATCCTCATCGGCAGTAGCAGTAGCAGCAGCAGCAGCACTACTGTCAAACTCTGTTAAGTCTTCAGTCTTGACGACATCATCAGCATCCATGACTGGTCTCAACTGAGGACAGATACTAGTAGCCTTCTTCTAACTACAATAATGATCTGCACCTTACACGATCATAAGATTTTAGACGTGGATCTATCTCATCTGGTCGACTTCTCCTTTCTGGTCCAGGAGTCCACTGGTCTCAAAACGTGTGATAATTCAGAGTTTATCGTTTCTGTGAGGGCTCCTTCTCTCAGGAGGAACGACTCTGACTGTCAGAGATGTTTACTGTAAATCCAAGATTGAGAAAAACACTCTGCTACAGCCTGATTGTGCCAGAGGACGAGCGCTCTCCTGTTTCAGATGAAATTCGACATTTTGTTTTGCTTTCTTCTTCTTCTTTTGGTTTTATTGGCGGTTGGCAAACAGCTTCCGGGCGCATTACCGCCGCCCACTGATCTGGAGTGCGGACTAAAGCCTCCCCCCAAAACTTCTATCAAACAAAGGATTATAATCAAAACAATAAATGCGATAGTCATGATTACATAATTATAAAGGAAGCAAATGAGAACAAAATTAAATGAATACTGTTTTGCTTCTTCTTTTCCCCGAAAGTATTCTTCCTCTTTCCTGCTGACTTTACACCGCCGGGTCTTTCTGCCCCCTATAGGCGATTTGGTGAAATGCAGCTACTCACTTTCAACCCCATCCACACGTCATAGTCATGCATGTCATTTTTTACATTTTGAATTAGTTTCAAGTTCCTTTAAGCAATATTTTTATGTCGATATGTAATCGATATGCAATCAAATTGATATACTATGTAATAATATAATGTAACCCAGGGCAACAACTTAAAATGGTTCATCTAGTGAAAAAAGGGACCTCAGTGAGATACATGTATGTCCGGCTGCTGCAGAAACTAAAAAGTTGATATAGTGGGGGGTTTGTATGTTTTAATTCTTTCTTGGTATGGTGATGTGAACATTTATATGATATAAAATTGTCAATTGAAATGTCAAATTTAAATTTGTCATTGAAAATGTCACACTCACTGTTCTGTGCAGGATATTTCAACATGGTTAAACAAAAGAAGAATCAACCTTTGTATCACTGAAACTCAAAATCAGTACTCAAATTTGAAGTTAAAGTCTGCAAGAATTCATGACTTATTTTTCTTTCTTTTTCCCCCCTCATTTTTCTTTTATTTTTAGCAATAACATGTGGCAATGTAAAACCATTACCAGCTGTTGGCCTGACTCAGTTTAGAAACTGTTTTCCAGCAGGTTGCCTGCTGTCCCACAGTGAAGACAAAATAAATAATAAAAAAAAGTAAAACAATACAGGCAGATAATAAAAGTTAACAAGTTAGACAAAGAATAGTCTTCATATATATATATACACACATCAGGAAGAAGGCCCCCCATGGAGGGACAAGCCCCTACACAGCATATACCACCAACAGATAGAAGAAATGGCTGATATCAAGAAATCCTGCCAGTGGCTGGAAAAGGCTGGACTGAAGGACAGCACAGAAGCACTAATCATGGCAGCACAAGAACAGACACTTAGTAAAAGATCAATGGAGGCGAGGATCTACCACACCAGACAGGACCCCTGGTGCAGGCTGTGCAAAGATGCTCCTGTGACAGTTCAGCACATAATAGCAGGGTGTTAAATAAATCATCCATGACTGGATTTGTAGAGCCAAGACAAATGTTTATTAAATGTGGTTCTTTATGTTGTACAATGTGAGGTGATGTAGTTTGAGTTTGCCGTCTAGTGGTCAATTATGCTTAATACAACTAATTCAGCGCTTGAAAACT
Source organism: Thunnus albacares (assembly GCF_914725855.1). Taxonomy (NCBI): domain Eukaryota; kingdom Metazoa; phylum Chordata; class Actinopteri; order Scombriformes; family Scombridae; genus Thunnus; species Thunnus albacares. The sequence continues at coordinate 13,102,141 of NC_058110.1, read as the reverse complement.
TCGAGGGCTGTTTACATTTTTACTTTCTGTAATGTAGATTCTTTTATTACTATTTTATGTTTTAAAATATTTGTTTGATGTTGAGGTTTTGTTTTAAAAGCAGTGACGAGATAGACTAGTTACAAATGTCTAAATGACGTTTTTTTTAAATGAAATCTGGTAATCTGATAAAATACAACAATTACGCGATATTTCCAACTAACCAAACACGCCACCTCGTCGTGAAGAAAAGTCTCATGTGTTTCGTAGTAATATTACAACGAGCACTATAGTATCTCTACGAGAGGAGATCAATGAATCACTTTTTATTTCTTTTTCACAAAGTTAGAAAGCCCCACAAACGCAGGGCATCAAAAAATTGGGTGAAACTCTTATTGTTCCTCTCCACGGAAATCTTTAGTAAAAGGCGAAAGATTTATACGATCTGAAGAGAAACAAGAGTGTACTGATTTTTTGAGTTACCAAACAGCCCACCCGGTTCTCCGCCTTAACGTCCTCACTTACGTTGCATTATATATACAAATACTATGGTTAATATTCAGTGGGATTAAACTTCAAACAGAAAAACCTCCAATAATCGTAACAAAACGCTGTCGGTGACGAATAAAGTAAAGAGTAAAAACAGTTAGAGTTAAAACTGCCATCCGCGCGCTATGCATTGTGGGTAATATGGCGACCTTAACCACGCCTCTGGTTTTTTGAAAAAATCATTTCAACATTTTAAGAAACGTATTTTTTTCTTTCGCCATTAAGACTAGGTGAATCTGAAACAGTGATACAGTGATGTGTTTTCCCACAAGTTGAAAAGTGTTACCGATCCTGTTTACAGACGTTTATTCGTGCGCATGCGCAAACAAAATAGCGACAGCACAGTGAGTCAAGCGAGTACTCTACTTCATTATCGGCTACTTTCAGGTACTCTTATCCATTTCTAGCTGGCTGTACACTGTACGACAACCTGTCCTAACAAATTAACATTTTCACAAGAATTTCTAAGCGTACCTCGTCCATGTTCCCTCTGTTTATCTTAAACAAAATCAGCATTTTAACCAAAGAAACGAAGACACGATGACTAAAGCACAGTCTAAACACGGCCTGCTATCAAACTTGATGAAAATGATATTATATGGTCGAGACATTAATAAATTGTCATATGGCCATATGAAGCCAATTATAAACCCTGCCCTGAACGATGGAAAAAACAAAAAAAGTCAACATGATCCAGAATAATTCTCGTTATATGACTCCTCTGTTACGATGGTATATCAGATGTAAATAGTCTTCTCTGCCGGCGGCCTGCAGGTAGCGTAATAATGTTGGTCTTCTTCTAATATTTCGTATGAACCACATCATGCCATATAAATCTACTAACACCACAATTATTACCCAAAGTAAATGCATTGAAATAGTAACATATATTTATACTTATAAATGTGAGCAATATAAACTTTTGCTTTTGAGAACCATAATCAAGATGACAGCAGCCTTGGCTCGGAGAACGTTACTTAAGGTTCACAATTTTCCAAGTCTGTCTTAAAACTACAGTCAGGAGCCCAAATGAACATTAAAATAAGTTTTCTTGTAATAATTCCTCCTGTTCATACTGACCATTAGAAGATCCCTTCATAATGCACTTACAGTGTAAGTGATGGGGACACGATCCACAGTTCTCCTTCTGTGCAAAAATGTATTTAAAAGTTTATCTGAAGCTAATATGAAGCTTCAGTCACAAACACAAAAAGGGAATTTGATGCTAAAAGGACTGTAAATGTGGCAGATATCCACTTGATATGACTAACTCAGACTGCGGAAGCCTTACTAGCCAGTATAAACAGGAGGAATGATTATAGCGTGTCTTAACCGCCTCAACATTTATCGACCAAAACAAAAATGGCTGCTGTAACAGTTACCATATTTGCTGTAGAACAGGTTCGCTTAAATGTCAATTTAATTGCACATTGAAAAACAAAATTTTATCCAAGGGGCATATTTTAGCAGAAATCTCTTAAAAACAGAGGTACAATTGGAAAACATTCAATATTAGTGCTTTAATAACCATAAATGATTAAATAATAAACTAACCAAGTAGCTTTCTCGAGATACCTGAACTAAACTCGACTTGCTGTGTATGTCCACAGGCTCTTATTATGTTTCACTTTAAAACAACTTGTCTGGTTGGTTGATACTTGCAGTGATTTGTTGGCTTGAAAATCCACTGATAGGGTGAGACGGTGCAGCAGAATCTCAGCAGACTTGTCTGTAATTTTATATATTTCCTGGAGAGCTCTTGTCATTTTGTCAGCCTCCCTGTGGCTAAAGTATGCGGGGACAGCACAGAGGGCTGTCAAACTGTGCCCGCCTGAGAGCTCCTTTCCCCGGGTTGATGAGTCATAATAAGGGCCAGCCAGGTGGTGAAAATGAGTGTGTGTGTGTGTGTGTGTGTGTGTGTGTGTGTGTGTGTGTGTGTGTGTGTGTGTGTGAGAGAGAGAGAGATTTATGGAGACATTGACATTGTCACATAACTGTGACAGTTAAACTGATCATATTTTTTTTTTCTATATCTTTACTGCAGTCATCATCATCTTTAGCATGAGATGTCGGCCATGAGGCCACAGAGAGTCAAGATTAAACCTAAAGAAGAGGCAGCATATTTTTCATCCTTGGATAAGGACAAGGATGGATTCAATATAAAATATCATAATATTAATTCATTCAAAGGTGAGTTGCCAAGGTATTTGTTAAAGATTCTTTAGCAAAGGCCTACTTTTAATTATTTTTTAATCTCATCACTTTTTCTGACACATCCTCTGTTCTTTATTAGGTCGAGGAGTGTTTAGTTGCCGCCACTTTCAGAAAGGAGACTTCCTTATTGAATATTGAGGGGAAGTCATAAGCAATCAGGAATATGAAAACTGGCTAAGAGTGTAACGTGATGCCCTGAAGGTTTTCATGTTGGAAATTCATTGCAATGGGAAAAAATATGGTATATGTATTGCCATAATTAATTCACAGCATTGTTTGCAAGTTTAATTTCACCTAGAAAAACAAACTCTGCTATTTTGCACCAACTCAATGTTAGTAGCAGTTGTAGCAGTAGCAGTAGCAGTAGTAGTACTAGTAATAGTAATAGTAATAGTCGTAACAGTTGTCGTGATTTATTCATTCATTCAGCATAGTGTGCCTCTGTCGTTACACTTTTACATTTTGTAATCATAATTTTTTGCCATTCCAGTGTTGAAGCAGCTAAAGACGTTGACTCTCCAGGGAGACTCGTCAATGATGATCATGTAAACTAAAACAGCAGAACGAGGACGATCATTGTGGATGGACAGCCTCATCGCTGTTTATTAGCTATCAAGGATATCAGACCAAGGGAAGAGATAACCTACAACTATGGAGACTCTTGACTGGCCACTGAAATTAAACATACAGACAGAACTTGGTTTTCACAAAGAGTTAACACGTTGCTGTGTGATTTTACCATAATTTTAACAGTATTCTCACACAAAAACAACAAGTGTGCCATGTAAAGTAATATTGAATAGTCAGCTTTGTTCAGTCACTGAACGCGTTTACATGGACACAAGTATCTCAATTATGAGGCTTTTCCTGGTTTTGATCATGTTCGGTGTATGATGTTTACATGGAACACAAGGAAATGTGATTATGCATATCCCAGTACACATGATAAATACTAGTATCCTGGTCACTGACGTATACATGATCCAGTTACTGATTACTGTGTTCTGTTTGCGTAGGCGCCTGTAATATGTTTACAAACACAAAGCAGCAATTCTGAAACCGTTAATCCAACATTCCTGTAATCATTAACCTTAAATTAATTTCTCTGTGGCCGTTGAAAACAAGCCCACTCTGTCTTAGAGCAGCCTTAACACTATTACACAGCAGCATTGCATCATGGATCTCCACCTTATCACTAGTAATGGGAGACAAGAGCGACAAGAAATATTCAACATGTCTTTTGACCGGTGTCAGGCTGTCACTTTTTCCAACGCTTAGGACAAGGGGAGCAGTGGGCGAAGATATGTAGCTGTGACTGGTGTGAGAGGGTTGTCATGATGGAGTTCAATGATTCAGAGTGGAGAGAACATTTCCACATGAGAAGGGTTTCCTTCGACCGGCTGTGTAACACAGTCGATCCGTTCAAGGGGCTGGATAAGGTGAACACATTCAACTCTGAAATCGGGATATGATGTTTACGCGCACAAACAGAAAAACGGGATATTTCAAAAACCTGATCACAACAAATACTCATGTCCATGTAAACACACTCATTGTATAGTTTTGCTTTGTGACGTGTCACATGAAAACATAGAAACGTCAGATGACTCGCCAGTACGAAGCAAATATTTTTCTTCTACATGCTTTTGTTACTGAAATATAAAATAAATGTTGTACTTCAACAGTTTAGCTTTATCATTCTCCTCTAAAGATAATTGTATTGTTAAATATCAACAGGTACAGTCTTGTTGTGCCTTACTGGTTATTTAATGGTATTTTCTCCCTTTTTCAACAGATTTCAACAGAGGCAGATCCTCACCATGCTGTAAGACTGGGAAATTTTCATTTGGTGATCCAAGCTGTCAAGAAGGTGTCTGGGTTTGATGAAAAAAAGCACTGCTGCAAAACGCCGAGCCTCGCACTGCAGTTGGGTCACTCAGTGCAAAAGATATGTGACATCATACACTGCAGAGCTCTAATGGCAGACAGACTTTTAAAACACTGTATACCTCAAAGTGGTCTGAACTTGTCTCTCACACAGCTTTGACCACCTTGAGTGAGGAGCGCTTTAACAAACCATCTACCCTGCCTTTCACAGAAGACATGCAACGTGTCCACCAACATCTTCAAAAGACTGCAGGTTTAGCACCTGGGAAAGATGACGTCACCACAAGTCAATGGTGAACTTTACAGAGCAACTTTGGCAAAAATACTGTTCAACCGACGATGTGAAGGAGAGGTTGCAAATGTAACTAAAGGGCTTCCTCGAGAGGGACACGGCTGGCCACCATAAAGATGTTGCTGTTGGCCAGACAAAGTTTGAACAAAAACTCTGTAAACATTTCAGCCATGTGGAAATTAGGGGTAAAAGAGGGCGAAAAGTTGTCGGGTTGCTATCAGCAGACATGGTTGACTCATTGACACTCCTCATAAGCAAAAGAAAAGAATGTGTGGTTCCAGAGGAGAATACATTTTTATTCACAAGACCCCGCTGTTGTTTAAGGAGATATGTAAATGAGCGTGGTGCTCAGAATCCACATCACCTCAGGTCAAAACCGTTACGCAAACATGTTGCAACCTTATTCCAGGTCCTGAACCTCAAAAACCATGAGTTGGACCTGTGATGGCCCCTCTGCTTTGTGCTCGTTGCTGCTGTGCTTTGTTTGCAGGGGCAGGTTCCTGAGCACGCCAATTAGCAGGATGGGACACACCTGGGCCCAGGGTGCCCCATATCTAAAGTCAGAAGCGGCCAGTTCAGATCCTCTCTTCTCTCCTCCACACACTCCTGTGTTGCTTTTGGTTCTGTTTCTCTTGTTTCACCATACAACACCCACACAGTATACATTCACTCATCCACTCCCTACATGACTGATTTTACAGACTAACCCTACCTATTGTTATCTTTTGTTTGTTTTGAGTACTTTGTGTTAAATAAATTTACTTTTGTATTATTGATACCCGTGTGACTTCCCTTTTTTGCCACAGTCTAGAGCCGGGCTGTGACAGACCAAGTTGCCGACTTCTTTGGCCATGATATTCATGTCCACAGAGAATATTACAGGCTTCCAGAGGATACAACCCAGCCCTTAAAAATCTTCAAGGAAAAACACTTGAAGAGACTGAAGGTATATATATGTATATATATATATATATATATATATATATATATATATATATATATTGCTGTTAAAAGTTTAGGTTAGATTGTCATTTCATGCATTTTGTAGCTTAGTATCAAAGTTAGGATTACAAGCATTGCTTCAGGATGTTTAGCAAAACATAACTTTTTTCCCTTTATTTGCCCCTGTGCTCCACAGTTTTAAATTTCTCGTCAGAAAATTCGTAGAGTTTCGAGTTCGAGCATTATAAGATTGTGAATTAGTAATGTCCTTAAAACATTGATTGTGCAGCATGAAAAAGTTAATATTTATTAATTTTGTCTCTCCTACTATTAGTATTTTTAGTGGTGAGTTGGATGTTGCCTGGTGCGTTGGGAAGCATGCAGCCAGTAATAGCAGCACAAATTCATACAGACACCATGTTCTTTTATTTAGCAAGACAAGTCATTCATAATTCAAGAAAAGTTTCTCGCACCAGAGGGGTTGCTAATTAGTGAATAGTTAACAGGGAACGGTGATGGTGATTGGACAACTGAGCTAGTCATGGAAGATTATACTGCTAATCAAGCCAGTGGTTCCAGTACAGTATAGATATAAGGCCAAGTCAAGCTGCAGAGTATCCGCTCTTTGTTTGAGTAAGAGTAAGATGAGAGTAAATGAGAGTAAGATTGAAAGGCAATTTGAAAGTGAGAGAATGGTTTCACCACTGTGTGTTGACAACTTAAACAGGCAGTTTTGTTTTGCTGCTGAAAAGTCCTTGCTAAATATAAAGAGTTCTACGTCCATATGGAGATTTTTTTTGTTTAGTTTATAAAAGATTTGAATAAACACTAACCTGCATATAGTACATGACCTACAGTGAGCTATGCTATTCATTCTACAGGAATGGAGATAGCCTGGCAACCTGTTGAGGAACCTCCAGGGGCCTCAGATGGTACGACCCTTTATCCCAGTCCACCAGTGGCTCAATCATTGTTTGATTCACAGCATTTTGGGCCAATCAATGTTACTGAATGTTGTGGGTTTTTCTTAACTTTTTAACATTTTTAATATTCCATTCACAGATGACTCCAAAGATGAGGGGATTATTAGGTGTATGATTAGGAATATCATTATAAAAGTAATTCTATGCTAATCAATAGCAACACCAATGTTTAAAACTAAAATCAGTCTCCAGAGTAGTAATACTGTTTCAAATGTAAGCCCTGATATTGAATTAAAGAAGATCTGCTGGTGCTTGTCCCCAAACTAAACCCATCAGTCTGGGCTTTCTCATCTCATCTTAACCACTTTTTCGATTTAAACTTATATTTGGTCAAATAATTGTCCTTTACACACACATTCAACTTGAAATTGCTACCACTTTTCCGATGTCCCTTTCAGGATGACTTATGGCCACTTGCTGTAGAATTCTCTGAAGCCATTGAAAATTAATTTACATTTCTTTGGAGTTGTAGATTTATAAGCTGTAAGTGGCATAACAGTTACATATTAACACCAGATTTGGTATCAGGAGAGGAAACCATCACATCAGTGCAGCCACACTTAACATGGGTTGAAGATGTAATAAATCACATAATAAATGTGAAGAAAATGATTAGTTGACCTACAGTTTGGGTTTCCATTTACAATCTGTTTTTTTTTCTAGTGTTTCTCAAAAATGCAGATGAAGGGCTTGATCCTCGGAGGAAACAAAAGCAGCAATGGTCTCCAGCTGAGGTTGCAGCAGTGATGAGACATTTCAAAGATCTCATCAACAAGGGGAAACTAGCAACAATGATTCAGTGTCAGCAGTGCACGACTACTGAGCATCCTGCTCTAGCCAATTGCCAAGTTCAAACCATAAGAGACTTTGTCAGAAATCATGGCATAAGGAAGGAAAGTGGCAACTGAACAGTCGCCATTTTTGTTTTCATTGGTGAAGTTTTTTTTTGTTGTTGCAGGATGATTTTAAGATTCTTCAAGATCTCCTTATAGTTCAAGCTAAAAGTTTATATCTTATATGACATAGAATTGTCATATTGTGACAAAAAAATACAATTAAACTTGAGTCTTTGTTCACTGACTTCTGCGTCTGGTTGAATGTTCTTATCTATCATTTATCATTACAAGGCTGTAGCATTATGTGTTTACAATGCCAGTCTGAGCCCTTTGTTATAAAATGGTCCTCACAGATCACTACTGTAAAAGGAAAAGACATACCTGTTGTGTAAAACTATTTGTACTCATACATCAGGTGTGTCCTTTTAATGTACATTGCCTTCATTTTAGTGTTTATGTTAAGCCATATTCCATTAAGTCATGTTAGACCCTTCAAGTCACTTCAGTGACATGTTTGTGTGTTGTATAACTGCTGTCCTTATAAATTGAATTAGTCCTTATAATTTCCATTTTTGTCATAGGCGAGGCTTATGCACCTAATTATTTACTGTCCTTACAATTACTTACATATTCTCGGGTTGTTACATTTTCTGTTGTTTTTTGTGTCATCAGTTTTTGAAGTAAGATTTGTGTAGTATAGCTCATAATAGATTTTTTGATATTCATCACATCTTCACATCTTTGTGGAACAAGTGGAAAGGGGCGTCCCTCTAATACAGCAGAAAACTGGTTTGGAGAACAGTTGTCCTTTTAATACATTCCCCTGCAAAGATGGAGAGAGAGAGAGAGAGAGAGAGAGAGAGAGAGGGAGGGAGGGGGAGAGAGGGAGGGAGAAGGAGCACTCAGTCATATATTCACTCCAGATCTTGAGGGTTTTTAAGTCTCTCAAGTGAGTGTAGGCTTTAACTCAGTAAATCATCACTTGTTCAGTCGGGCAGATTGCTTCTTAGACTCTTCGACTCTCTGGATGGATAATCGTTGCTGCTGTTGCTGCAAAATGAGGGCGCTGTGTTTGAACTTTGCCATCACCTGTCTGTGGCTTCTCCCTTCAGCGGTGAGTAAAATCAGCAAACAGCCGCTCTTTGCTCTGCTCCTGAGGGTGTGTTACTCATTACTAACACAAAGTGTTGTTGTAGTTGTTTCCCTGTAAAGGATTTACTTCATATGTACTGCTAGTACAGTGAAATAAATACATTATGATTTCATTCATCTCAGATTGCCTCCTGTTCTGGTTTTGCCACTGTTCATCATAGTGCTGCATTGTTGCAATCAATCAGTCTTTTTTGTTCTTGTGTCAACTGGGTTTTTCTTCTTTTCTTAGTGGAAGGATTATGTGAAGAGAATCGATCAGTGTCAATAATTTATTAAGATATTTGTAACTGTTCTGTTACAAAAATGAGATTTCTGCAGAGTGAACAAATGTTTTGTATGCTATTGTATTATTCACAGCTCATAACAGGACTAGCTTTATAGTGGTTTTAATGTGTAACAGGGACCTTGATGATGCATTAATACATTGATGATGTATTAATGGTTACAGAGTGAATTCTCCAAATTTAATTTAAGAATTATTAGACAGGTGAGGAGTCGAGTGAAATGACATGAGCTCAGGTTTGACTCCAGGTTTGACAGTATGATGACTTGGTTTCTACTGATTTGAGATGCCACATGGATTTTAATATTGTTATTCTATTGAAAAGTTTGATACATATTTTATTTAAAGGAATTAAATTAGTACTAGTATCATATTCTGATATTATTTGGTTTTCTATATTCAAACTTAACTGAAGACTTGTATCTCACAATTTGAGAAAGTCTTGGGACTTGACCAAAGTTGACTCTTTTATTAGATGGTGAAGCTCACCCAAAAGGGAAATCATATATACCATCCTCAAATTTTTAATTTGTTCCACTCTTGTGGTCTGTAATTCTCTTTCAGGCATAATTGTGATTTAATCTTCTTTCTTAACTTTGCCTGCTGCATGAGCAGCCTGCTGCAACATCTCTAACTTGAAGTTGTCAGGTGAAAACCTCAAAGCCAAACTAATTTTGTGTTTTATATCTTGAACTAAATGAGTGCACAGCCTTTATCTGTTTGAAAAAGTTTTATGACCCAAGGGCTTAAGAAACACTGTCACTTCATTTTTTTGTGAAGTAGTGAAAAACTGACACATTTAAGGATCTTTTTAGCCAATGGCAAGAATGTTCTCTCTGTCCTTAAAATGCATACCGCTCTCAGATTTGTCAGGTTTTTCTTTTTGTCTGGTTTCTGCAGGTGCTTTTGCACAGGTGTTGTGCTTGCTTCTACTCCACCGCTGTTGCTCAGTTGCAGTCACTGTGCTGGTATCTTGACACAGAGCCAATGACATGGCTGTCACACAGTGGGCTCCAATTAGGGTAGGTGAGAACAGCACATAGCTGGAGATTTAGGCTTGTAACAATAGGCACAGCTGGAGCTCACTTGGTTACAGGAGAAGGCAGAGATTGGCACACATGGCTGGGGTGGTTAGGGGTGATGTGAATCCCACATGTCGGTAAGAAATAATGATATCCCTGGGAGCTATTTATTCAGAAATCTGGAGGAGAATAACCCTAAACCTGCATCTGCCGTTGACACATTATGATGAAAATAGAAATTAAGTCATAAACAACAAGTGCGCAGAACTTTTTGCACAACTCTGTCTCAATTCTCTAGAGGCATAAAAAAAAGTTTGACCCGTCTCCCACACTGCATCCACACTTACATTAAAAAACTGAAGTGTTTTTAACAAGAGAAAATAAAGTCTGACACCTGGACTCACCCGATCAGTAAGGTGGCCCAATTAGTTTGCATCCATAACACAGTGCATTTTGTTAACATTGTTGTTTTATGTTATATTGAAACATATCACAGCCCTGCATATCAGCTGTGCAGTGAATCCCAGAAATATCAGTCACATAAACATCCTCACTAATGACTGGATTTATTGGGATTTGTGTATTCTAATAGACACAACAGCAGGTGGCTGCCTGGTTTATAATAAGCGGCTTCATCAATCTGAACATGCATATTTTCACAGTCTCACTTCTTTTTCTATTTTTTTGCACAGTGCTATTTTTTACTGAGAGGGACAGTCTGGTATTAGCCATCTATCTGTATGTCAGTGATGTATTCCTCTCTGTTTGAGCTACAAAGAACCAACTACTGCTGTCACCACTGTGACATCTGTTACTTGCACTAATCAAAATATTTTATCATAATAAAACAGTTTAAGCATTAAGTTGCAATAAATGACATACTTTCTACAAACCTATTAGGAGTTTGTTTCTCTACATTCAGTATTTCTTTGCAAAATAAGCTGCATTGTACACAATCTCATCTATGATTTTACAGAAAGACCAAGGAAAGTGAGCTTATTTATACAGTATGTTTGAGATACTTGAATGTGAAGGACAGTAATAGGAAGGAGAACGTAGCGATACAGTTAGTGAATAAATCATGAACTGCTCTTCATTTGAAATAATAACCTGACAAGGTGAATCCAGATGAAAGCACAATCCCTCACTAATTTCAAGTATGTAATCCAAATCAATTCAAGAATGGAAACTGGGGTATTTAAGGGGATGAAGGAGAGGAGAAAGGTTAAAGAGGGATTTTTTGGGCTTTTTGAGACAGCTGAGACATATTTGGCACAGTAGGAGCTCAGCATGAAAAGGATGCTGCTAACAGTTTGCAGATTTTTACCCAGTTCATACATTATATATACTACAAATGTATATTATTTTATTTTAGTCCCTGCAGTATCAACAGTGACCTGTATGTTGCCCATGTTCCTCTCTCTTCCAGGCATATTGATTAATAAGCTCATAGATTCAGCCCATCATCAAGGTCGCGTTGAAAAGCCTGCAGAAAAAAAAGACTGAGAGTTATTACAAGGCAGTGAGAGAGAGCGGATGAGGGAGGACAGCCAAATTAAAACGTGTTAATAGAAATATGAATGTGACTACAGTATGTGTGTGTGTGGGCATGCTCCTCGTTACTGTAGTCCTTGCCTGAAGGAGATGACCTATTGATCACAGTCAATATCAAGTTGTTCTCATACCAAGGATCCGACACATCAAAGCATAATTATTTTAAACGATTATCTGCTACCTTGTAAAGTTGCTACAGTCAAACTGTCCTTCATTTGCTTCTGTCCTGGTGGTCCAGAGGCCTTCATTTCTCTTATCTTTCTTGTCACTTTCTGTACATCCAACCCAAACATGTGATACTGTATTTACTGTGTTTGTTGACTGAGGAGTTGTTTACAAGTGCCTCTATGTAATATGGAATTATATAAACACAGGTATAATGTTGTTCTCAGAGGGACTCTCAGAGTCGTGTCAGAAATATGCAAGAGAAGTATATTGGAAAGTTGTTTACTTTAGTCTCCTTGAAACTTTAACTAGCACTCTTTGAGAAACAGGATGCATCAAACCAACGCAAACTTGGTACATTGTTTAAGATGAATGATAAAAAAAAAATATGTGTGACTATGATTTTAATGAGGTCTGTCAGACATTAAAAGATAGGTTCAATTTGTACATGGAAACAGTTTTTGCTTGATGTAATCACTCCTCCTGTCCATACTGGCCATTAAGAGATCTCTTCCTAACAGGCTTCCAATGGAAAAGATGTTGGACAAAATGTATTCCAAGGTTTAACCTAATATGAGGCTTCAGCAGTCTGGGTTAGTCTAATGAAGTGGGTATAATCCAGAGTTACAGCCTTTGTAGTACAAAAATTCCTCTTTGTGTTTCTGCAGAAAGCAGTTCTGTGCTGAGCTGTGGAGCGGAACGATAGTAAAACAAAAAGGGACTTTTGTACCTGAAAGCCTGTGACTTTGGAAGATACCTGCATGATGTGTCTAACTCAGACTGGCTTCTGCTAAAGTTTAGAGTGTGTTTTTGCACAGAAGGAATGCTGTGGACTGGAGATCTTGAAATGTCCAGTATGAAATGGAAAAAAAAAACTGTAGATCAGTTTATTTATTTCTTGTGTGATGTTGATAACCAACTTTGCCCTCTGTTGAAATGAAATGGAACAACAACGAAAAGACACATTTTTAAAAGATAATTTGAAAAGATCTAATTAAAAAAAAATGGACTCATTAGCTAAAACATTTGGTACACACTGATATTCTGTGCTTTGAAGAGTTGGCTCACCCAAATAACACATACAATATAGGTGAATTAAATTTCTTTCCAGAAATAGTGTCACCGTTACCCTAGATAATCCACAGAACTCACTGTCAGCAGTTTTCATATGGACTATTTCTTTGGTCAAAAGATGTTCCAATGAAAACTGACGTCTGTGGATTATCGAGTGTGACAGGGGGAATGTTTCTGGAAATTAAAGTTTATATAATTTTTTTTAATTGTCATTTTTCAATGCTGTGAGCACCACAAACTCAATTTCATTCACCTCCAGTGTATTAATGTGGCAGTCAAAATCTCGGAGACTGATAACTCAAAACCTGGACGTTTTGGACCTGGATGTGTTTTTGTGTGTGATTTGTGTAAACTGACCCTTTAAATGGAAAGAAAAGGGTTACAAATATTTATCTGCCCTTCATTTATGTTTTGTTCTCTACAGGTCCAAGAAACAGCCAAACCCTTTGACTTTCAGATCCCACAATGGCGGGAAGAGGAAAGAGGAAGAGGAGATGCTGTAGGAGCTCCGTTGAAGATTAAACATATCTCCAAGTATTTACAGATCATCTCCACCAAACACAAAACACCTGCTTACGGCTCGCTCGGCCCTTATGGTTGGCCTCAGAACTTCTCCCAAGCCCTGGATCAGTATCTGTACCGCGCTCCTCCCAAATCCAAACCTCCCGCAAAAACCTCCCCAAAGGCCAAGAAGATCCTGGGCTGGGGCGATTTTTATTTCAATGTGAAAACAGTGAAGTTCAGCCTCCTGGTGACGGGCAAAATCGTTGACCACATCAACGGGACGTTCAGCGTCTACTTCCGTCACAACTCGTCCCGTCTGGGGAACATATCCGTCAGCATCGTCCCCCCTTCCAAAGCTGTCGGATGGGAGGTTCTGGATCCCGGAGCTCAGAGCGCTCACAGCAAAAACTCAGTCCTGATTCCAGATCTAACGTCCCATTTCCAGAGCCCCCCTCAGTCCACCAGCTCCACTCCTCCAGACCAGCAGAAGCAGCAGCAGGACATGGTGATGGTGACTGAACTCAACTGCCGGATCGAGTACCAGAGAACCAACCGGTCCAAGAAGACCAAGCCCTGCATGTATGACCCGGGTCAGACCTGCTACTCAGAAAACACCCAATCCCAGGCAGCCTGGATCTGTGCCAAACCCTTTAAGGTTATATGCATCTTCATCGCCTTCACTGGCACCGACTACAGGCTGGTGCAGAAAGTTTGTCCGGACCACAACTTTCAGACAGAGCAGAACCAGCAGCACTTTGGATGACGGATTCTGAGATGCTGCAACTGAAATATTAAACACTGACCTGTCATACATCCTTCAAAATCATGTGTTCAGTTTTCAAAATGGGTCTGAGATTGACTTGTAACTGTTTTTATACGCAGTTAAAAACTCATTTTCATGTCAGTGAATGCAGTTTGGGCGAGTTTGTGTTAATGTGTTAATAGCAGCATTCGTTTATCATGAGTTTTAAAACGTGAGCTTTGTGTTGTCTGAAACTATACTGAAACTTTGTGTGTAGTGTTTGATGAATTTTGTTTTCTGAATATTCATTAACAGAAGTGAAGACCTTTAATTCAGAATTAAATATTTACTATTTGAAAAATGTGATTTCTTAGCTCATTAATAAAACAAAATAGACAGATCTTTACGGACAGAATCATCTGTAGTTTTTGAAATACAGAGTGACTCTAAGATTGATTAATCTCTTGTTGATGTATGATTTATTAGGTATTTCCTCTTCAAAGAAGTGGTATGGAGTGAGATAAAACAGATGATTTACTCTAGCAGTCACTATTATCAGTGACACAGTGAGTACGCATGTCCTTGGCTCCTTTCCAGTACTGATTTTACTTTCAACCTTTGTACCTTGAAAAGTTTTCTGTTTTCTCAGCCGTCAGCTGTCACAGAAATGCTTTCTTTGTCTTTACGGCAAACACTACGGGTGAGTACATTTCTTTGATGATGTATTCATTTTAGAGCTTTTTGAAATATAGGCACAGATCCCCTCATATCTGTCTTAAAAGATCTCCCCCCCCACTCCTAAAATCACTTATAACTGCAAACTAGGTCAGCTTGTCACCCCAGGTCATCTCAACCCTGACAGAAATGTCTTGTTTGAAGATGTGCAGGGTGTTTTATTGTATTTTCAGAGTGTCAGACCAGTTGCATAAGTGCTAGTGTTTGTCTGATAACTGTGATTATCTCAGGTAGTCAAAAGGGAAAAGACGGCTACTGTTTGTCCCAGAACATTTTTTGTTGTTGAAGGAGAGTTGACTGTGCAGTCTGCGTTTTATGCAAGGCTTAATATACTCAAGGCTTAGAAAACATAATGAACACAAAAAGATGAAAGGAGGCTTGCTTCAACATATGTTTATGCTTGAACAGTAATCTGTCTATTTGGCCAAAGTAACACATAGTTACGCAACTATCATGCAGCTACAAGCTGGCTTCAACAAACAAGACCCTGATAACTAAGTCACTGCGTGTCTGCCCAGCCCACATTACACTTTTCATGTCCAAGGCTTTCCATAACCGCTCCACTGAATAACACGTTTGGTTTTTCACTGCCTTTCATTTAATGGATTGTTTAGAACATCAAAAGACACATTATTCCAACTCCCTTGTTTCCAAACCCCCGGTGCAAAGTATTATAATTTCGAGTGATGAAAGTGTTTTTGCACAGGCTCACTCTTCATAACGTTTTCAAAAGACAACAAAGGAGCAATCTTGGACAACAACAAAAAAGAACCCCTCGGAAACTTTTTTACTCTGAACAGACAGTTTATTGCACAATGGAGAGTTGCATCAGATCCCGTGGCTTGGTATTTCTCTCCTCATTATAGGGGACCTTTTATGCTTTTCCTTATTTTTTTATATATAATGTAACAATGACGGATGTTCATATTAAACGTGGCCAAAGTGTCAAAATAATGAGTCAAAGGTATGTAGAGGTAATCCCTGTGAGTAAAAAGCACCAGCCTCAGACTGCTCTGAATGCTCAGTTTCCAACGTTTTTTCTACTTTCAGCCCAAGTTGATGTCAGCTCATGATGGATTTCTTTATATGGTCATCTATTCCACGCACAGCGGGCGAGTTCACTGCTCTGCTCCTCTAACATTATGTTTTTCCCATTGTTTTGGAGGTAGTCAATTAAAATAATTAGTTTACCTGTTGGAGGTGTGCTGGTCATCTGCAGCTCTTCAAACATCATCACTATGGCTGTTTCTGCTCGTACTGTTCCTCCCTGCATTAGTTCTAACTGATCCACTGCACCAAGTGCTCCAAATATCTCCATATGTTGTTGTGTCAGCCGTTTTTTAGCACCGCTAATGAAGTTCTGCTAATTCAGTGAGGAATAGGTTTCATTTTCTGTAAATTCTTCACAATTAAAGTCTCCCATTATTTGGTAATTGAAAAGCTTTTAATACAAAGCAGTAAAGCAGGAAATGTTGGGTTTGCATCAGCGGTAACTTAACATGACTCTGATATGGCTGCCCCTCAGCAGCTTTCGGGAAAGCTAAAAGCCAATCAGGACAGAGTGGGCTCATCAGGAGGGGGGGCTTAAAGATACAGGAGTCAAAGCTGCCTGTTAGAGACAGAGGATGAATTGAGGGGCTGCATAAAGGGCCAGTATAAGATAAATATGGAGGTTTTTTTTACCTCTAGTGGAGTCCCAGAATAAATATACAGAGCTGGAAATGAGCACAATAGGTCCTCTTTAAGGTTTTAACAGCATATAAAATACAGCACCATCTCTCTAAAGTTATCCCAAACTTACACATTATTTACAGTGACAAAGAATTGTTTTATTACTGGTACTTGAGAAGTGGAGATTAAGTTTGTCTGAAATTCTTCTTCTTCATCCACCACTCCATGCAGCCCCTCTTCTTCAGGGTTTCAGGATGTTTGGGCCGAGAGGGGCAGGTCATGGCGGAGCCGTGCAGGCGAGGCCTCAGCAGCGGCAGCGAGTGGACGGGACAGGAGAGCTTGGCCCAGGATGATCCAGAGATGTGGAGTCTCCTGCAGCAGGAGAAGGACCGTCAATGTCGGGGACTGGAGCTCATCGCATCAGAGGTTAGCCCCAAATATTAAGAGGAGGGACACAGAACCATCCTGTTTTGTGTTTTATTATCAGTTTGATCCATTTTTCCTTACAATTTTGCTTTACTGTTTATGATATTTATTATTCATTATTGAAAACATTACTTAGTAAGCTTTGTGAAAAGCTTCTTCCATGTACTATCTTGTGTGTAAACACAACATTCAGGCCTAGGCTGATGTAAACTGTGATGACCCATAACTACCCAGTGATAGTGATCCAAAGTGACTTGAATGTTTGTTCAGTATCTTACATCACACAGAGTTTGTGAAATTTGTTCTGGAAAAACAGATGTGTTTGACACATAAACTCTAAGAAGGACTGATATACAACACTTACTCCATTCAGTTTTTTGGTAAAATGATGCCAGAATATAATTTCAACCAAAAAACAGACAGTAAGATGATCATATCACTACCAGTATATTACATTTGATTAATTGTCAGCCATGGTGGAAATTTGTGTAGGTTGCTCCTGTGTGCAAAATTCATGGAAAACTTTCACACCCACGCAGATTTATAATAATGCAACACACACTATGTAACACAGATAATTCAGTGTAAATTCACATATTAAAATATGCAAATCGTCTGTCCAATATTTTCAATAATCACAGTATTGTATGTGCAAATTAATAAAATAGTGAACTTGCAAGGTTGAGTTCATTACCTGCACTGAGTTTGGCGTGAAGGATGTTAAGTTCAAATTGTGGCTTTGTGTCTTCTGCAGGATAGCAGCTGTTCATACTGTGAATACAGGGGATGTTGCTAATTATCCTTTGTGCTTTACTGTGGACAGAAGTGTTTAATATGCAGTATGTGAGACAGATAGAAAGAAAAACAACTCAAAGTGTAGAGCAGCCTCCTTCAACAGTGTAACCACAAGTCACTGGAGTTGATGTTTCTAGAATTTAACTGTTTTCTTCAGAGATTTCACCGACATTTCCTTCACATTTTTCCTCTTGCAAATCACTGATTTCATCTGAGTGGAAGCTGTGGGAAAAGAAAGGAGCTTTCATTCTTTTATTCTCCAGCAATTATAAATCCACAGCACTATCAGTCACAATGACATCTGAAAAATTTTCATCTTCTTGTGCATGTGCTGTCAGTCAGTCGTCGCTGCAGGCTGACTCCCAATGGAGAGCCCTAGTTTTTTTCTTCAGGAACACAGTCAAATGATCCCATTAGGTTCCCTCACTGATTTCTGCCATTGATCTTCAGATTTTTAGTTAAGACAAAGGGTGGGGGGTGGGGTGGGGGGGGGTTGCGTGTATGTGTGTGTTGAGATAGTGTTTTGAAATGTCATAGAGTTTTATGTCACATAAGGGACTAGTTTTAAATCCCCCTGGAATGATTGAGGGATCCCTGAACAGTGACAGGTTTAGTATAATAACAAGGCAGAGGGGGCGGCTGAGGAGGACAGAGAGAGAGAGAGAAAGAGAGAGATGAGCAGAAGTGAGAGTGGGAGAGAGAAAAAAAGACTGAGACAGGGAGAAAATTTCATTTACATTCATTTCCTTTTCTGCAGTTCCATCTCTTCCTCTGACTCTCAAGTGTCTTTCAGAGGCTTGACACTGTGCTGAACCCCACAGGGTTTCTGTATTAGCACGAGTCCTCAATATTCATCCCTTAATTTGATTGTAGTACCTCTAATACTTTAATATTTTTAGATAAGCCAATTTAATTCATTTTGGCAGCTTCCAGAAAAGGCTGTGTCTTGCCTTTTGTAAGATTTATGCGACAGTTTTAAATATATATAATATTCTATTGTTTTTATAATTGGTATTTGCAAGACAGATGTCTATAGTTGAACTAAACTGCATACTGGATACCTCTGTATAACTCAAATTTAGACTGTGGTTGCACTGTCTAAATGGGTCTCGCTGAAAAAGAGCAGGGGTGGTATTGAGTCAGCCTTCTCCAGGTAAATAAAGGTTATATTTGGATGGTGACAGTGTTTTGAATATATAAGGATAATAATAAATGTAGTGTGTGTGTGGCTCTGGATCTTGACACTGTGGTTGCTTGTCCTGTCAGAACTTCTGCAGTCGTGCAGCACTTGAGGCCCAAGGCTCCTGTCTGAACAACAAATATTCTGAAGGATACCCGGGACAAAGGTAACTACACTATTAATGTACTTTCCAAAATGTATTGTTACAACGATTACAAAACTTAACATTAGAAGATTTTCAGGAACCCAAGCATACAATTGTGTGAAATTTCATCATGAAAATGTTAGAGACCAGAACGTTTAACTCCCAGAGTCTGACCTGATATGTTACAATACAATGTTATATGTTACAGTACAACACCATATGATATGATACGACACTGTATGATACAATACGATACAGCACGTTATGATATGATACATTACAGTATGATACAATACGTTACAGTACAATACAATATGATGAGGAGGCGTGAGAGGGAAGTGAATGAATAACACTTGCTTGACCATCAATGTTAAGGTGCCCTTTAGCAAAGTACTTGAGAGGCAGTTAAGGTACTGTCAGCTTCCATGTGTGAGTCTGAAGCTGGATGTATATATTGACAACACATCTGGAAATATTTTTACAAATTTTCTATTTTTCAGAAAATTTTTATTTAATTAAAATTTTTCCTATCAAATTTTAATCGCTGTCTTTTGTCTGTCTAAGGTACTATGGAGGTGCAGAGATCGTAGATCAGATTGAGCTGCTGTGTCAGAAGCGGGCACTCACCACCTTCGGTCTGGACCCAAATCTGTGGGGCATCAATGTCCAGCCGTACTCTGGATCTCCCGCTAACTTTGCAGCCTACACATCTGTACTGCAGCCTCATGACCGCATCATGGGCCTCGATCTGCCAGACGGAGGACAGTGAGTGCATGTTTTACTGTCTGTTTAAGCACAAGAGGCACAAATATATAGTTTATTTTTTCATCTTTAAAGCAAGTGATAATGTAACAGCTCAAATAAAGCAAATAAAAACGTGTTACTAAGTTACCAAGACAAAATAAATCCATGCCAGAACAAACACTTTTTTTTTTTTTTTTTTTTACAAAAGGTTGATATTTCAGTGTAATTATTTTTTTATTTTTTATTATTGGTTTTAATCCTTTTTCTATAGTAAATAAATCAACAGGTACTTTATGATTGGCCAAACACTGACTAATGATATAATGTTTCATTCTTGCAAGATATTAAATAAAAACTTAAAATAAAAATAAATAATATTTGCTAAATATATAATAAATAATAATGTGATATTATGCAATCACTGGGAATTCATAACAATCAATAATTACAAAATCTTATATTTCTAATTCTAATCCATGTCCGTCATTATCTGACAGTTGTTACATTATGGGTTTTTTTAAATATGTCATGAAACAGTTTGGATTTGTCCTCTGTGGTTTTGACATTTTCCCTCATGAAACTGGATGTTTTTATGGGACTTAACGTCAAAAGGAATTAATATAAATGACAAAATGTTAGTCACACAGCCTGGAGTTGTCATATTATACCGCCCTCTTTGAAATGAATTTATTTTTAACACTTGAACTACAACCACAGAACTGTGGGAAATGTAAATATTTTTCCCAAACTGACACCCAAATACTAATTTCTGAGTCATATCGCTGCTGCACGTGCTAGTTAGCTTTAAGATGAATGCAGACATGCAACTTTTATATCATGTGAAACTTATATTATGGATGGCTGGGAGCTGGTAGGGTTCCCAAAATCTATACTACTATTCAACATTTTATTGGAATTTGTGATGTAGGCCAACAAGTGGATGATGAGTCATCAAAATCTTGACAATTTACAGAAAGAGATGCATTTTAGACAAATATTTGACATACAACAACAGATGGGGAAACAATACACCCAGTGGCACAACTTAACAATACAAGACAGCAGTTTTCTTCTGATAGGACCATCAATATAATATATGAAGGCCTAGTCTTAATTAATTCATGTACAAGCCACTAAAGAGGAGCTGTGGATGAGAGGAAAGAGGCAGGATGAAGGCAGAGCATTTTATTTCTTTATTAGATAGCCACAGTTGAGAGATGAAAGGGAATGAGAGGAGAGAGAGAGATGGGGAACGACATGCAGCAAAGGTCCTGCTGAGACTCTGCGATGCACACTCTACTATAATCTAAGTTATGTCTCTACTTCTCTCTACTCCACCACATTTCAGCCTTACCCACGGCTACATGACAGATGCCAAGAGAATCTCAGCCACCTCCATCTACTTTGAATCTATGCCTTACAAACTGGATGTGAGTAACTTTGGTGACTTTTTGTAAATAGAAATAAAACTTCAAACCAAATATATCAATTCATCAATCAAAGTCCAACTGTTTTTCTTCTGTGAAGCCGAAAAGGTATCAGACTATAAAAACAAAATGACCTTGAAGTAACAATTTTCTCACTTTCAATTGTGTGTGAATCATCTCTCCGTCCTCGTCCTCCTGCATCATCTTAGCCCAAAACAGGTCTGATAGATTATGACCAGCTGGAGAAGACGGCCCGCCTCTTCAGACCCAGACTGATCATAGCAGGAACCAGCGCCTACGCCCGCCTCATCGACTACTCTCGCATGAAGAAGGTACCTCTTATGACAGGAATTATGTCCACCATGTTATATTCTAAAGTAGTAGTGGTACTTTAGAAAACACATTTATACTTTCAACACTTTAAGTGCAATAAAAAAGGAAACACAAACAAGAGAAAACAAGTTAAAAGGATGATGATCGAGTGTTTACAATGAAATAAGATTTTTTAGAAGACTGAACATGGGAGATGGTTTTATCACTTACTGTGTCTGACTGTGTGTGTTTCAGTTGTGTGTGGAGCTGAATGCCTATCTGCTGGCGGATATGGCTCATATTAGCGGCCTGGTGGCAGCAGGAGCTGTTCCTTCTCCTTTCCAGCATGCCGACCTGGTCACCTCCACTACCCATAAGTCCCTGCGTGGAGCAAGGTAAGGGTCTGGACATTTCATTTATCACATAAACGTGTCGGTGGAAGTCAGGTCAAGTTATTAAAATAGCGTGGGGTTTTACTGTCTAGTATGTTCTATGTGCCTCTGTACTGTGTATTGTCAAGTGACAAACGTTAAAGGGACATTTCAGGTTTAGTTTGCGTTTTACTTTTTCTCTCCACCCTGCAGGGCTGGTCTGATCTTCTACCGAAAAGGTGTCCGGTCTGTGGATAAGAAAGGTCGGGAGGTGATGTATGACCTCCAGGACAGGGTGAACTTTGCTGTGTTCCCGTCACTTCAGGGTGGACCTCACAACCATGCTATCGCAGGGGTGGCAGTCGCCCTCAAACAGGTCCAGATATCAGTTTTATTTATTAATACTCAACAGTAGCCTGCAAAATCTAAAAAGGAGAGAAAATCCTTTTGGTAAAAGAACGTTTTGAACACCAGCTTAATTCCAGTAGCTTATGTATAAAACATGCAAGTCCTGCTTGTCATGTGGAGCGTCTTGATATGATCTCTCTCTCTCACACAGCATCATTTCAATCCCTGCAGGCTTCCACTCCCATGTTCAAACAGTACATCGCTCAAGTGCTGCTGAACGCCAAGACCATGGCTAACGCTCTGCTGAAGAAAGGCTACACCCTGGTGTCAGGTACTGAAGGAACTGAGGAGTGTTTTTTATGATAAACATACACTTCATAAGACTTTTGACTTTAAAAAAAAACATATTCATACAAAGTTTGTTTATGTTTTTGTGTTTTCTCACCGATTATGGAATTAGTTTTAGCATACAAAGCCATAGTGCATTGCTACCACCTGAAGCAACTGACGCAACTGCTTTTGGATGACTTCTTTATTTGCGTCAACCTAGTGGATGGAAAAAGACCTTGTTTGCATTCTGTTTCATTTTAAGACTTTGGAGAAATTCAACTAACCTTCGCTTCACAGTTCAATGGGGAAAAGCCAAAATATAAGGAGGAATACTTTTTAAGAAGTGATGATAATTTTATCACTGTCTGCATGAAGGTTTGAGTGGAGAGTGAAGGGAAATAGTAATTTGTCGCCATCAGACACATTTGCCCCTGAGCTGAATTGAGCTGAATTAAATTTTTACCATGAACCAAAGAAAAACTGTAAATCCCTCCTCCTCCTCCTCACAGGTGGAACAGACAACCACCTGGTTTTGGTTGACCTTCGACCTCGCGGGATGGACGGGGCTCGAGCTGAGAGGGTCCTGGAGCTGGTGTCCATCACTGCTAACAAGAACACCTGTCCCGGAGACAAGAGCGCCCTCACCCCAGGAGGACTCAGACTCGGTACTTAAATGAGTAAAGTTTGTGCAGAACATGTTGGTTAACTGATTATTCTTGGTAAAGAGCTGCAGGGATGGAGGATGTTCGGGCAGAATCTGTCCAGTATCATATAGGTGGTGTCAGTCTCTCTGACTGTGTGATACTGGACCCTTTGTTTTCTTTCTGTGTGTCTGTCTCTGATGTGTCTCTGTTTCCTTTTGTCTGTCCGTATATTTGTCTGTGTGTCCGTCAGCCTGTCAAACACAACCACCTGTCTCTCAACCACACCAGTCTTAACTTCTTTATCAACTTTGACAGAGCTCACCCTAATATTGACATATCTTTTCTTTTTTTATTTATTCTAACCTTTTATCTGTGGTTGATTTCTCACAGGAGCTCCAGCTCTGACCTCCCGACAGTTCAAGGAGGCAGACTTTCAGAAGGTTGTGGAGTTTATTGATGAAGGAATTCAGATTGCGCTGGATGTGAAGAAGAAGACTGGTGAGAGAAGAAGTTTCTCTGTTTTGTGTAAAGTTCTGATGTTGCATTCAACTGACTCTTATCCAGTGAAGATGGTAGAGTCGGGGGTTTCATATACTGTTTGACCTTTGTTTTTTTTAGTAAGATCAGTGTACAAGACATGTTTAAAAAAACAAAAACCTGCTTCTACTTTTTCCCAACAGGTAATCTGGCCAGCTTCAAGTCCTTCCTGCTGGAGGATCCAGAGACAGTGTCGCGCATCGCAGAGCTCCGCCAGCGGGTGGAGCTATTCGCCAGGCCCTTCCCCATGCCGGGATTCAATGACCACTAACTGACCACTAACAACGTCAACCCCACCACAGTTAGAATGTAGTTTCCCCGTCACATCATGGACATATCCTTTTGAATTCTTCCCAATTTAGATTGTTTTCAATAATTTTGCAATGTAAACAAGCGCTGTTTCAAAATGCTGTCAGGTTCAGGTTCAGAAATTAAAAAATAACTCTGATGCCACACATTTATTACTTTTTAATGCCTGAAAATAATAATTTAGAAGGCAACAGTAGTATTAGTCATTAAAATGATTACCTTATGAGTTACAAATGGGTAATAATTGGATAACACAGTAATGAGTTATCAGATTTACAGCATTTGATCACATCAGCAGGTTTTATTGTATCACCAACACATTAGAACAACTTATGACATTTGGCAACATATTACTGTGCAAAAGTCTTATTGGCCATTTTGGGAAATTAGGTTTGAACGTACTGGACATATTTAATGAAATGCTTTGTTTTTGATCGGACAATTTCCAGAGCGACCTATTAGTTTCTCATTGTAATGTACGTTATCTGTCAGCATCAACAGCTGCTACTGCTTTCTCTTATACAGTTAGTGCGTCACACACAACTTTTGTTGGTTGTCCTCAGCCGGGAGGAACATAAGTGTTTTTAAGTATTTGGCTTTTTGTCACTAAGCCCTTTGTAGAGCTCTTATCAACATCAGGCTTTGTCGCAGGCCCTGGGAAACTCACAGCAGCTGTGTTTTGAACACTTGCTTGGTTTAAACACACAAAACCACACAATAAAAAGCAGAAGCACTTAAACATTTTCTAACTATTCTCTTTAGGCTTTCTCCTATATATTCTCTTTGATTTGTTATTTTAAAGGATTTGTGAAGAATGTACAATGTATATACAGTAGATCTTAATTGCAATAAAAAAAAACTGATCCAGAACATTTAGAAGTTTGTTGAATTTTGTGATATTTCAGAGGCTCCCTGTTTTCACTTCACATTGGTCTCGCTGTGCTGTGAAGCCCTGCAGCTACTGTATGTAATGCATTCACTTTATAGAGAGGCAGATGATTAATGTGTACAGCCGAAGGAGGGAGGAGACTCTTCTGAGTTTATAAACACTGAGTTGTGTTAAGCTGCTGGCATTTCCTCTGGCCATTTCCTGTCACCATCAACTTCAGGGAACAGTCCAGAAAAAGAAAATAAAAGCTGATCTCTAGACAGTGACGAGATCTGACAGGGAGATAGCTGGAACCAGAGATTCACATCCTGAAAAAAAATGGATGTAAAAATAAACATTTCATATATTTTTAAGGTGCTTTAGACACCTGATTTGTCCAATTTAGACTTTTTATCTCCACTGGGCAGCTGGCATTGTTTTCTATGTGAATAAATTGTTTCATAACCTCAATTAAAATTAAATTGTTCTTTGAATGAACACTAATAACCAGCCTGTACCTGATATCTATATCACGTTGTTTATATGTTATAAAAAAACAAAAACACGCAGGATGTTGAGGTAAATGAGTCCATCTTCACGCAGCCGTTTGCAGCAGCTCCTGTGTCCTTCAATGTCATTTGTATTTTTGTGATACTGTTATGCAGAGTGGAGCAGGTGGACCCAAACGCAGGAGACTGCAGGCTGCAGCAACGCTAAAGAATAACTTCTTTATTCAAGGTTCGTGCAGGCCAAAACAAAGCTGGCAGATCAGAGCAAAACACAAACAGAACGCAGAACAAACAGAGTAGAACAAAGGATCCAACCAGACTGAACTGAAAACCAGGACTTAAATACAAACTGAACTAATGAAACAACAAGGAACAGGTGGCAAGCCACAAGGGCAGGCTGGGAGTTGATAGGCTGGGGAAGACACAGGGAGCAGGGCAGGGCTAACGAGACTGAATACAGGGCGGTGTGGAGGGAAAAGCAGGCTGAAGAAAACAAGAAAAAAGACAAAAGGCAACAGCTGCTCTGTGCTGAGGACAAATCAAAAACAGAACTTCATCCATGAGTAAAATAAGTCTACAATATAATCATGCACAATCCTCTTAATATATAAACCCTCATAAATCAAACTGTCTCAGAATCACATAAATATAATTTAAAGTGCACAAGTCATACTGAGTAAACACATGTAAGAGCATAAAGAAAGACAACTGTTGCTCTGAATTTCAGTTCACTTTTGCACTTAGTTTCTACAAGAGTCAATAAAGCAAGCAACAGTATCTCAAGTATTCCTTAAATATAACTTGAAACATTTTATCTGTCCGACTCCCCCTCAGTTCAGTCTTAACAAACATGGAACAAGTCTGAGGGCACCTGGAGGACTGGTGGAGGGACAAAGAGCCAGACTGGGACCGAACCATAACAGATACTGTCTCTTTATGTCATCCTACCATCCGAGATTACATAATGCTAATAAATATAGACAATTCATGATATACATGAGAAGATGGGAGCATTATGTAACACTAGAGTCTTTCACTGTTCTCACAAAACCTTCAGATATTGCATTTCTATTTATTCAAACACTTCTCCCACTGTTTCTCAAATGGCTTCAGTCAGATCTTTATACTCCCAGATAGATAACAAGAGCTGGCCTCCTCTTTATTTCACTCTGGGATGAAATTATAGACTTTGTTGTTATTTTATTTCAATGTATTTATCTCTTATTCTAAAAGGAAAGTTTCCTCTGAGACACAAAGTCTTTTATATAAACGAGCTTTGCAACAACAAGAGCTTCTGCTGCCAATTGGAGCGCTAAATATTTATTTCGCTGAAGAACTGAATGGACTTTTGTTTTGTGTGAGACTTCTTTGTGTCCTGCTCGGCGTTTCCAGTTTCTCTGTTGAGGTTTATTGCTACAGTTTCTGCCAGAGGAATGTGTCCCCTCCATAGAGACTGGCCAGCTGAGTCACAGGTCAAAGGTCAGGGAAGCTTTCAGATCTGTTGTCAGAACACACACATAAACAAACACAAGGACGCACGTCCACAGAGACACAAGAGCAGCATCACAAAACAAATAACGTCTCATCCGCTTCATCTCTGTGCCTGTTTCTCATGACCTGACAGCTCCTTTGACGCAGTATGTGTGTGTGTGTGTCTGTGTGTCTGTGTGAAATTTAAGGCTTTTACAAATCCTATAGGGAAACCGTTCGATCCCTCATGTTCCATCGTTCTAGGTCACTAGCCCTTTCTTTATTGCCCATGATCCCCGTAGTGTTCAAAAGCTGGATCATTTTTTGATGTTTGCTGCTCTTTCTTCTCTCTTCATTCCCTCTTTTTGTTGTATTACAGGGAGGAAAACACTGCCAACACTCAGACGAATATGAGCTCAGAGCACAGAGAGCCAAGGGAGAGGTCGGAAGTTTCCTAAGAGGATGAAACAAGAGTCTCACCTTCACCGAACAAAGCGAAGCTCCTGTGAGAATCTGTTTTTAATGTAGCCTTCGGCGGTAGCAAGGGGAGTAACTGAGGAAGTTAATAAAGAAGAAAAGAAAGGGAGGAATTAAGATGTCAATATTTAATATGACAAAGTCATGACAAAAAATACCATTCAAAGAAGATCAATAGACACAAGTTAGGGATTGACAAATGACTGAGGTCTCCCGCAGAGTTCCCAGAAATGTTTACTGCTCAGAGCATCATCTTTAAAAGAAAAAAGCAAGAATGGATGAAGCAAAGCTGACTATAAAGCCAACATCTTCCTCAAAATTAAGTTTTATAACTAACTTTGGGAACAAAGACGACTGCTCATACCTTCCCTATTTCCGCACAAGTAGTAAGTAGGCACATCTTATCCGTTTCTTTCCCCTTTGTCTCAGTTTTGTGACAGACACATCACTTAAACGATTTGCTTAAACCTACCTTAAATATGGATCAGGAGATCCCTCTCAATGCCTCAGATGACGATCTGTTCGATGTGGATCAGCAAGCTCCCATAGTCCTTGGTTGCACCCAGCTATTCATATTCTCCAGAGCTCTCAGCCTTCATCTTCTAATAACGTCAGCGTTGTCAGGCCTTTGCCTTCCAGCAGCTCCAGGGGAAGAACCTGTTTTCGGCGCCCCTCTCCAACTCGCTCAAGATCCAGGAGCACTTCTGCAGCAGAGCACATTCCAGACCAACTTGTCCTAATAATCCCATTAAGCATGGTTTATGTAAATATCTCATACTCCAATCAAAATCCATGCTCTATGCCTTAAAGAACCACCCAGACCGCCAATTCGTTAACTTACTCATCCAAGGTGGGCCACGGTACCTGGTTGTTACCAGTGCCTTCAAAGTCCTTCCCATTCACCTCGACTACTAGCATATTTTCAGCATCCTCTGGAAGGGCACATACTACTTCACAGTGCGTCTGACCTTCGGGTGCAAGAGTAGCCCAAAAATATTCAACTCTTTATCAGAACCACTTTGCTGGATCCTGACAAACAACTACAAACTCAACTCCCGAATATTATCCATCTCCTGGATGACTTTCTATCACGTCACCATCTTAACCCCTAACATATGGTCTCAACACTGACATTCTGCAAACATGGATTTCCACTCTCATTAGAGAAAATGGAAGGTCCCACATTCCTGGAGTTTCTAAGCATCATCCTTGACTTTGTCTCAATCCAAGCATCCTTGTCAATTGAGAAAATCCATCAGATCTCATTACTTATTGCTAATTTCCTTTTGGCTCACAGATGCACAAAACGCCAACTACTTTCGCTGCTAGGCCACCGCAACTACACCTACTACTACAGGTTGATCCTTCTTGTCACATCTCCTCTCTATAGCTGCCTCTGCTCCATCTCTCCATGTTGGATGATGCATGTAAGATGGAACTAAAATTGTTGCACCAGTTCCTCTCGTCATGGAACGTTATCTCCTTCTTTTACGACGACTACATTTCCAAGCCAGAGTACATCAAGCTGTCCATTGACGTAGCCCCTTCTGTTGGCTTTTCAAATGGCCACCCGAATCCTCATCTCTCACCCCTTCCTCCACCAACTGCAAAATGTACCCAATAATCATAGCAGTAATTCTTTGGGGGCAGGAATGGTCCAAGAAGAACATTGACATCTACTCCAACAACAGCGCTGTCGTAGACATTATTAATAAAGTTTGGTTGCATTGTTTTAACATAATGGAGTTCATGTGGAAGCTCACCCCGGTTTCAGCTCAGCAAAAGTTTACCATCCGAGTATACCACATCCCAGGCTACAAAAACGCAGTTGCTGACTCACTATTCCATTTCTTGTTCCAGATATTAAGACAGCTGGCACCAGCTACCGACCCTCTTCCAACTCCAGTCTCTGCATTTTCAACCACCATCTTCAACTGACCCCGCAGCTGGAACATTTAGTCATCACTTCACGAGATGCAATCCTCAACAGCGTTACTCCCCAAACACTGGAAATGCTTCAGAGTTTTCCATGCTTCCCATGGTCTTTCTTTCCCATTACTTGATGTCTTGACCCTCTCCAGCTTCACATTCGCCCCTTCTATTCTTAAGACTAAATCTTCCACCATACAGATCAACTTCTTCGTAAAACTGTCTTCAGGAGCACCATGTCCTGCCTTGTCCCACTCACACATCAACATGTTGATCAAACATCTCCATAAGGCCAAACTGCATCCCATGCCAAAACGTTTGCCTCTCACTTCAGACCTCATTGCTCGCTGCATCAGAACTCTCCGCACAGGTTATCTGTCCCCTTACATCGACAAAGTCTTGGAATCCATATTCCTACTGGTGTTAATCAGCTCCTTGCACTGCTCTGAGTTCACCACTTCTTCCCCCAACCATAATCTATCTCGACACACAACAATGTCCGACATTTCCATTCATTCATCCAACACTCTCACCTACCACCTCAAACGAAGCAAGACCAACCAATCTGGTCTACCCCAACCCATCTACCTATTCAATTAAATTCATGCTTAAGTCCTTATGAACTCATACCCGACCACATAAACTTGAGACAAGCCAGTCAAGCTTCCCCCAAGATCCTCTGTTCATCACAGAGACAGGCAAAGTGGCCACATGCTTTGGTTCCAGCACCACATTCAGTACTATCAAGATCCAGAATACCCCTGAGCTATACTCTGGACATTTGTTCCTCACTCCACCACACCATTAAAATTCTTGGCTGCTGGTCTTCTCCCACATACCTCAGCTATATCCACCATGATATGAATGACATCAGAAACACCCACATGCATCTTTCCACTTGAAGATTTTTTGGGGGCTCCATCCAAGATTCTCACCATCATCCCTCCATCCCTTGACACTACCCTCAACCCTTCATCCCTCCATCCCTTGACCGTTACCCTCAACTCTTCATCCCTTCATCCCTTCTGCTGGACCCTCAATCCATCTCTCCTACATCTTCCCAGCTCCCCTCCAATTCTATCCAAGAAATCATTTCAATCTCATATCTTTGTTGGCGTGGTCTTTGTTAGTAAAAGACCAGCAGCAGTGTTGTACTGTGAAATCTTAATTAATGAAGTGTTCACGTTATTTTAGTCTCCAGGCTTAAAAACTGAACTGTCAAACCATTTCCTTCTCTTTATCTGCATTTCTTTTTAATGATTTAGATGTTTAAATCGGAGAAAGAGATTTCACCTGGATTTTCTTAATCAGTTTGTTGCAGTTTCATCCTGCTCTGTGCACACAGTGTATATGCATGTGTCTGCAGTGTGGAGAGACAGTGGTACCTTTGTGTGTGTGTGTGTGTGTGTGTGTGTGTGTGTGTGCGTGTGTGTGGGTGGGTGGCTGGGTGCGTACGTGTGTGTGTGCATGTGTCTCTGTGTGCTGTAGTCAGTGTGCTCTGCTGTCATATATCAACGCCATGCTGGGGGACTGTTGAGCATCCTGCCACCCCTGTTGCTGATCAAAGACACAGTACCGCTGTCACACACACTAGATGTGGTCATAGAAGCACCAATCAGGCTGCAGAGTGACAGCTGCACTGCTAACAGATGGATCTGTTCTATCGCTGATTGTGTATTTTTATCTTGGGATGTGGAAAAAGATTCATATCAGATTCAGTTCCATGGAGGTGTTTGAATAAACTCACCTGTCTGTGTGTGCGTGTGTTTGTATGTGTGTGTGTGTGTGTTTGTGTGTTTGTGTGTGTGTGTGTGTGTGTGTGTGTGTGTGTGTGTGTGTGTGTGTGTGTGTGTGTGTCTGAGAAGAAAAAAAAACTCCTATCCAAACATGAATCAGACCATTTATTTATTGAAAGAATTGATGCCAGTTTATGCATTTTTGCCTTTTTTCATAACTAACACAGTCATTGCTGAATTTAGTGGCTGCTAAACCTACAATCGTGTGCCAGTTATGAAGAAACATCTGCAGTCCACTGACCAGTAGGCCAGACTGATTTCCTCAAAGGTTGGTATAATTATTAAATTATCGTTCCTCAACGTTTTTCAGCTGCAGAGGATTTTTAACTTTCAGACACTGAAATGAAATCTTAAAGAAGCAAACCACTTTGTTTGTAGGTTTTAGCTCCCTAATTACAAATCATGCATATTTTGCATTTATGCTGACCATTTTGGATGCATGCCACACACTGATTAGAGTTCTGGATGTATTTTTCCTGCTATTTCAGGCAGCTATCATCTCCATTAATTTATGTGCAGAATTAAACTCAATTAGCAGTCTCTTGTTTATGTAATCCATCACTGCAGGTTTCAGGAGTCTGCTATTGAATTTTCATATCGCACAGAAGTGAATGGAAAAAAACAGATGACTGAAACTTTCAGAATAAAACATTTAGATTTCTAAAACAGTGCAGGTTAGCTGTGATGTTTGTAAATTCTCTAAAAATATACATAAATACAGCAAGTAAAATGTCAGCAAATCTTGTTACTTACTCCTCAGTTCATGATATATGAGAGAAACAGGCCAGGAAAGTTTAGACATAAAGGATGTATGTGCACATGTGTGTCATATCTTTCCCGTGAAAGTGTGTAAAAGTATGCAGAAATGCCACATATTTATCTTGTTCAATATTCATATGTGCCCTCTGGATCCATTCACCAACAATCCTAGTCATATCAGCTGCTTTGCAAACACCGCAGAGATACTAAAACATTATGGATCCTGATCTAGGATCCATTTCACCTTCCACCTACAATCAGGACGTCAGGAGGGGAGGGGGAGTGAATCTGACCCTAGATCAGGATTTTCTGGGATTTTTCCACTCTGGTTTGTGAGAGGGGGGCAGTGGGAAAGTCAGAACTCAGGTCCTTCCTTCTTCAGGTTTTTGTAGTCTGTGCTGATGGCCACAAACTGGGGAAGAAGAAGATTCAGTTCAGAGGGGTTCGGAGGTTTGATGCTATTGTGCTATCCCAGTTTCCCAGCACTGAATACTTGCATGTGTGTGTCCGCTGCATTACCTTGTACTGGTATGTGGGGTCAAGTTTATTCCAAGGCTCTGGGTTATTGGTCTTGTTCCAGCTAAACACACACACAGATACAAACAGAGAATTGTAATAAGTTGGCATCGCATTAGACTCAATGGGAATCTGATACACATGAATCAAGCTCTTGTTTCAGAACTAGCACACCATTATTCATTCACAAGTGACCCTGATACCCCTGAGAGCTCCTTTATGTCATCCTTGTTTTGTCAGATAATGAATAAAAAGTAGCAAAAGACAACCAAAAGTTGAGGATGAGATTCAAACTCATCAGTTAGTACATACTTAAAGCCCGCTCTGCCACCACCAGGACACCCTTCCTAATATTTTAATCAAGCATGTAAACAATCTCTGCAGCAAACAATGGATGAAAGATGTGCAGAGACGAGACAAGACAGCGCGCCATCCTGTGAGCTCTTGTTGAAAGCACTTAGCTTTGGCTGTGGTTATTGGAAGTGTAAATCAGCAGTTTGGATAGCAGCAGGAGGAGAGGAAACCCGAGCAAGAGGCAGTTAGAGGGGGAGATGAAAGCGAGTGGGGACGCCCGTTGTCAGTAACAATCATTAGCAACAAATCCCACTGCTTAATTAAAGAGGGAAAAGTATTCATTTTCCAT
Source organism: Thunnus albacares (assembly GCF_914725855.1). NCBI lineage: Eukaryota > Metazoa > Chordata > Actinopteri > Scombriformes > Scombridae > Thunnus > Thunnus albacares. The sequence goes on along the minus strand of NC_058110.1, from coordinate 13,069,022 downwards.
CCATATGCCTTGTTAATGTTAAGAAATCTGCACTGCAGGGGGGAATTATAACTTACAAGAAGAAGAAAGTTTGAGTTTAATTAGTCTAAAATCCACATGTATTGTGGTGTACTCCCTCCTGTTCTGTAGGGGGGCATCAGTTAAGTGAAAACAGAACTAAAAAGATGTCTAAACCAGGGAAAACACTCCTTGGATCAAGCTGATTTATTTATTTCTAGTGAACTGTGAGGCATTTGACTCAGACAATGATGCTCACTCTTCAATATTTAGAAACTAAAGATGTTTAAATCATCTAATGTGCTGCTATTGTTTCATAACAACCAAGTCAATAGTCATACCAACATTTTACATTATTTCTGTTGCATGTTATCAGAAGTCACAATGAAATATGAAGATCCTTACGTGACATGGGGTCCTTTGGCCAGCCGCACCAGATACATAAATGCCCCGCCCATTCCCAAACAGATGAAGAAGAACTGGGGGATAAGCTGGACATAGAGAGAGATAAGAAAATGATAAGATCTTACTTAATATGATGTTAGTTGAATGAACTTAAATGACAACATGACCTGAACCTTTTACAATAAATCTCTGAGCCAACAAAGTGTGATCTTACAATCAGCGGTGCCTTGTATATACAGATGCTGTTTGCATTTACATTTACATTTTATCATCTGGCAGACACTTTCATCCAAAGCAAATTACAAGCGTGTTTGGTGCTCAGTTTAAAGTTAAAGAAGCTAAAACAGTCATCTCTGACTTTGTGTGATTGACATTTGCCTGACTGATTAGAGCCCACATGATCAGAGGGAGAGACAGCTGTGACTTACAGCCAGAGGTGGAAGAATAGTCAAATCCTCTAATATGCTCAGCACTCAAAATTTGACAAGTTGTATAGAAGAAGAAGTGTTGTCAGTATTTACTTAGGCATTTGTATTTAATTATTGATTCAATATGTTTTAAGACATGTTTTAATGTCTTAAGTTGTCTAAATTACTTCATATCACATTAAGCTACTGCCAGCAGGCAATTATTTCAGTTTTGACTGGATGCAGGGAGAACAGCTCTGACCCAAGCTTTAAAAAAGACACCTACCAGCACCTCCATGTTTAACTAATTGACACATACACTGCCAATTCAAAGTTTGGAAATACCTTCCCATTCCCTTGAATGAGAGAGTGTGTCCAAAGTGTTGACTGCTGCTGTAGTTCAACACTGAAACTATTTCTTGGTCAGGCCAGCTGAGACGTGCCAGTAGGAGGACCTTCAGGCCAGCTATTTCTGAATGTTCTCAGTTTTAATGCAAGGTTATTCACCATCTGCTGGTTGTAGCTTCATAGTTTAAGGACATGATAGTGCTTAAGTGAATAAGTTTATTTCCCAAAATGTCAAATTATTCCTTTGAATAAGGAATACTACTAAAGACCAATTGATACATGTAGTAGAGCAAAATGATCAGGTGTCAAAAAATGGAAATACTCATGTAAACTGCCAGATAGTGTTTTTGGCTTGCAGTGAGTAAGTAAATACACTTTGCTGCCTCACAAGGAGCGTTACTTTTGGTTATACAACACAAGAAAGTTTAAAAAAAAATGTTTTGAAAAAGCAATAAACTCAAAAAAGTTGGACATATTTCAAAAATGATGTATTACACAATATAAACAATGTATTAATTAATAACTGACAAGGAAATTGATCAACTTGGACGTTTAGCACAGCTTGAGGAAAGAAGGAGACACTGGGGACTGTCATACCCAATGTTGATTTAGAGAATATCTACAGTGCATCTTGGAATAAGTTTATTGAAAGTTTGGTAATAGTCCACCAGCTGCACACTTTAAAAAACTAAGAAAACTCTGATTTGCTGGTTATAAAAACAAACTCTAGTCTGCTGGGGAATAAACCTGTAGCTATGAGTGAGCATCCATTTTTCTGTACACATATATTAAATTATAATCTACAAGGCTTTCATGAGACATATTAAGATCTATTGTTGGACCAAGGTATATTAGAAATAACTAATATCTCAGGCATGTTTTTCAGTCTACTGTAGAGTGTCAGACATGAAGTGACACTTCCTGCTCACAGATTAGAGTTACTGTAAGAGTGTTGATCTGAGCAGCTGACCAACAACAGCTCTGAGGATTAACTACTGGCCTGCTTTTGCTCCGTCATCCTCCGTCATCCCATTGAACCTGCTGACACTCAGTACTACGGTGTGTGAGAGAAAACAAGCCATTGATTTGTAATCGACGATGATCCTTTAATTCAATGCTTCTTACTGTCGACTGAAGATTTACGGTAACACGACTGAACGATCATCACGTCTTTAACTCTATCTGTCTGACGGCCATTCAGACTTTCTCTGATAACGTGTCTCACTGCATCTGTCTGTCTGTCTGTCTCACATGACATTTTTTCTGTCTTCATGATGAATGAAGGTAGTTAGCACTTGGTTAGTCATAAATGATTTTACACTACTTTCATCTTTCATTGTGAGATAATTTGAGTCCATTCTCAGAAGCTCAGACAACACCAGTGGGACGATATTCTGACTCCTCCTGTCTTTCTGTCGCCATTTTGTGTCTGTCCATCTCTATCTGTATGTCTGACTCTCTATCTGTCCATTTGTCTGGCTGAATATCTGCCTCATAAACTTTCTAACTCTCTCTAACAGCCTGTCTCTGTCTCGCTATCTGTCTGTAACTTGATCAAATGGGCTTATAGAGTCTCACAGGGATTTGCTCCCTGCAGCTTCCCCTTCTTGCTCACTGTCTGTCTCTCTGCCTGTCTGTCTGTCAGGATGATAGACCATATCAAGAAGTTCTGGTGGAGCCTCATAAGTATTTCCTCCCTGTAGCTTCTCTCTCTCTCTCTCTATCTATCTCCTGGGAGGTTGATGACGAGAAGGAAAAACCCTGTCACTCCGGTCTCTGACAGCAGCGCTGGTTAAAACGCAGAAATAATCCTGTCCCCTGCAGGGGCAACTCACTTTTTTTTTTTTTTAAATGTATGTTAGTCCATTCATTTTCTAAACACTTGGATATTGTCAGTTTAGATTTAAAGAGGTTTGTAAAGGTCATGGTTGTGTTTTTAAAGTCTTAAGCCTCTCACAGCTTGGCTTGATCTCAAGTGAGCTACTACACGGAGCAAACTAACTTACTGAATTAGAGTCAAGATAAGATTAGATGAGACAAAATTAGACATGCCATCATGTCTCCTGCTGTGACCAATTCATTTACCAACAATATAAAAAACAGTGCAGGCAATCATCAGGTTTGTCTGCTACTATATATCATTGATTAAGAAGTAGAATAATAGAGGGCCAATAATGTAGCCTTTTAATAGACGTCATATTAGACTGAATTCATAGTGCAATGTTTTCTGAAAGATCTACATTAAACTGACACATGCATTTTATGAGGATTTGATACAATCTATGATATCATAGATGACAGACATACATTACAATGGAGTCTATAAAAACAACATGAATTTTAACCTGAATTTAAAAGCTTAACCATGAGCAAGGGCTGCAAATTAGCTTCAACTAGATACCCTGTAGCTTATATACCACACTGTCCTATATGTAACAATGATAAACTGTATTGTCCCTGTTAAATAAACAAATAGATTAATAAAAAGTAGCAGAATACAATACACTCACTCAGTGTGAGTCCCTAGCCTGTATTTACATTGATATTTATGTAGTGTTGATGCTGACTAATGTGCTCTGGTCTTGTAAATTAAATATCAGAAATTAAAAATTAACAATTTTCTTCTTTTTAATCTTATGTTCAGACACTGGAGCTGTCCAAATGCTGATTCCACCAAGTAAAGCACAACCACATTTGAGCAATTTTCATGTTTTAAGTTTGGTGGTCGGTGATTTAACATAAATATTTTACAAGCAAAATTCAGGAAAGTGAAACAAGTTGAGAGTTTATGTGAAACTCAGTTCTTACTCAAACTTTAGCTGTACAGTTAAACGTTTTTGGTTATGAAAACAGGACACTAAAGTGCTAAAAAGCAGGAAAACAGGAAATAAATTAAGATTACTTACGCCGGGGTGCTTCTTAGCATGCTCTACCGCTGTCCGAAATATCATCGTTCCAGTTTAAAATAAAATGTGGGGACAAATGATTCAAATAAGTGAGTCAAATATTTCAGGCCCTTGTCATCAGCAACCAAAAGCCTTGCACAGCCGTGCACAGACAGGATTTAAACCTGTTGCTCTCTGCAAGTGGAGAGAGGAGGAGGAGGAGGAGGAGGAGGAGAAAGAGGTCATTTACATCTGATTACAGCCACTTCTGCTGCTCCCTTGTTTGGGTGATTAAACTGTGCAGGACACTAGTTTATTTTTTAAAGATAAGGTTTCATCCTTTGAAATGTACATTAGATACCCAGGACAGAGACATTTAATGCTTATATCTGGATGTTCAATCTGGAGATGTTGCATAAGCTCCTTCACACAACTGAGGGGCTTTTCTCCCTCATTTCCTTCATTGAATTTGAAGACTTTTTGGCCCTTTGGGAGCTAACTGGAGGAAACGGAAAGGCATATAAACACTGTGTCCTTCTAATGGCCACTGGGGAATATCTATGGACCTCTTCATCTACTCATATCATATCAGTAAATAATGCAAAAAGACGGTATATGCAAATTCTCAAGAAACACAGTTCAAGTGGAAGCTGCAACAACAAGTAAAAGAGAAGAAAAACACCAACACGGGAATAACTGTAAACACTGGAGCATGATTCTTGCATTAAGGTATTTCGTTTATCACAGTGATAATGATGTTAACCGAATGTTGCAGCAAACGACACTGATAAGAAAGAGGAATACAAAAGATCGAGAGGAAAATATAAACACTGACAGTATGTTGTTGTTTCATGATGCATCTATGTCGCCTCCACTTCACAAACAATCAGGGAAATTGTCCATTTTTCTTCTGGTCAATGATGGATACTTCTGGCTGATGTCCTTGACAACCAAAGTCCAAGGACACTCCAAAACATAATTATGTACAACAATCACTATGTTTCTTCCCTTTAAGGACTCATCAAAGCTAAAGCTTGTGGACAAAACAGCAATTCAGCTCTTTTTATACAGCTGACGGTAAAATAATGTGGTCAATTAATTTTGTAAGGAACATTTTCTACTTTCCCTGGAAATGCTTCAAACATGATTTAATCTGGAAAATATTGGTATTTAATGATGATCGAATTGTACAATTACCAACTCTTAACCCAGCCAAGGCAAACCTGAAAACCAAAGCAAAATCGCACAATCTCTCTCTCTCAAACCCCAAAAGTAACAATATAAACCAAAGATTAAACTTTCAACCAACAGAGGTCAGTGCAACAATGCTCCTTTGTTGCAAAAGATAAACGGTTGTGTTTCATAGTTCTTCTGCCACTATGCTTCTGCCAGATACCCGTCCCCAGATAATAAAGCAGCACTAACTCAGCTCTCTGGTGACTCTCTCGCCGGGGTGACACCTATTCATTTTTTAAAATTCCACTGCAGGTTAGAAATGGATTTCGTGGACAGCTATGAATTATAAATATTATGGACAGCATAAGCCTTCAGTTTAACCTGATCCTCCAACCTGTCAGAGCAGTGTGTGTGTGTGTGTGTGTGTGCATGTGTGTGTGTGCAGTAGTAGCAGTAAGATCTTGCAAATAAGCTCCTGGAACTGTCTTGTAAAGTCCCAAATCTAATTACCAAGTCTCACTTACATGGAGAGGCATGTGTGTGTGTGTGTGTGTGTGTGTGTGTGTGTGTGTGTGTGTGTGCGTAGCAAGGTGGACTATTGAATGGCCAAATAACAACAATAATAGGAGCGCACTCAACAAACCATTCACAGCTTGATACAGTGATACAGTATGAAACATTCAATATCAAAACATTCACAGAAAGCTCTCAAACTGCTCTTGCAACATGTAGTCACTTTTGTCACTGTCAAACCAAATGCCTCTTATTTTTAAAATACATAATTTTAAAAAGATATGGCAAGATGCTTCCGTATCGAGCCATTTCCTTCCTCAAACCTTTGAAACAGTGGTAGATATACAGTATGTGAGGACAGCAGAGAGGTCGATTATTCTGCAGAGATGGTTTAGCAGGAAACTACAACCTTCTTAAAACCACCTCCCAAGATTTCCCAGGGGAGAGTGCTGCATACTCAAAAGATAGGTTTTGAGTGGAGTATGCCTTTAACAGGAATTCCTATGACACAGTCAATTAAGCTGCTTTGACTCTCCTGCAAAAAAAAAAGTACCAAAGACGTAAGACTGACCATTAGAGATACAGAGACAGCAGCTTCTCACAAATTCTTCACAAGATCTCAGTGGAGGCAGGAAATGTCAGGCCTGTTGGGGTCATTCAGCTCATAATGTTGATGCGACAGTAAGTTCTTCTAGCTGGACGGCAGCCAACGTTTCTGTTGAGGACAACGTGAGACGTGAGAGCGAGCGCTTTGGCAGTTAATCTAAACTGCAGCTTGGGAGTCAAGAAAGTCAAACTGAAGGGCATGCAGGGTTTTAAAATGACGAACATTTACATGTATGATCATAAAACTGGATGATTATAGTTCATATAATAATTATTATATTATAGACATGTTAAACGAACTTATCAGACAAAGGGTGACCCCATAGCTTAGGGGTTAAGATGCTGACCATGAACTGCAATGTTATTGGTTCGCGTCTGGATGGAGGCCTCTGTCAAATCTCTCTCTCTCAGAGCTATCTAGTAAAGGCATTAAATGATGAACTGATTATAATTTATAAGTTATCCAAAGTGAACAATATGGTTTTCAGATTGAAATCTAAAATTAAGTCCCAATGCATCTTGTTGATGATGAGATATTCAGGAACCTTGAATATTTTTACCAAACATCATGATAATCCATCCAGTAGTCATTGAGATATTTCAGTCTGGGCTGCCATCCTAAAGCCACACTGCTGGCTTGGCTAAGAATGAAAGTAACAAATGACCCCAAACACTGTTTTTTCACACATTTTCATATATGATGAGCTTCACCTGCTATAAATTCATTCCCCCTCCCAACTGTGCAGGTGCCAACTGAGAGTCACTAACAACAAGGACATGATCCCTTACAGAGTTCCCACCATCCAATACAAGCCATCAGTGTTTACGATCGTCTGCAGTTAGTTTTCCTCTGTGCAGAATGAAGAGAGACAGGAAAGCACGAAGGGAAATAGTGAGGTTTGTCTGCAACAAAGGTCCTGTTGTATTTCAGTGTAAGACCTGCAGTGTTCAGGACACTCAGCAAACAGGCTATTTTAAACCCTGTAACCATCATCGCCTCCCTGTAGGAGGGAAAAAAGAGTTGGAAGTCATTGCCTCCAGACTTTTTGTCATTACTGTAGAATTTGTGACAGGCTCCACACTTACGGGAAAAATAAAGTGAAATAAGGTTGCCCAAACCATTAAAAAGTCATTGTGCATGTGTCACACTGCCACAGAGACAGACTCCGACACAGGACCGTGTGACATGAGCTCAGCCCTGCCTGGTGTTCCTGCTGACCTGAAAGACGGCAGCTCACACTGAAATCCTCCTAATTGGACACTTGCCAACACTACAACACGAACAGTGTCCAGTACAGGGGAGGCTTGTTTAAAAATACACAGGATCTGCATGGTGCACCTACAGTATCCCTTGAGCTGATCGGTGGAGAGTTTATTTAGAAACTCACTTAATGATGACATTTATGGGTCCTAGCAGAGAATTTGACTTGTGTATTACTTACATCTGGCAAAGGGAAAGGTGCTGTGGCAGAGCACGTAACGGGGAAAAAATGATGGTAGAGATGACCCATCACATGTGTTGTATAACCAGATGGGTTTAGAAGAACCAGGCCATTTCCAACCACAGAGCACCGCAAATATCAGTCTTCCTTTTTTTTGGGCGGAGGGGGAGGGGCATCACCACAGCAGTAATTTATGGAAATGAAAAGGTAGAAAACATCCATTATCCACTGTCTTTTTTGAGCTGCACCTGCACTTTTTCCTTTTTTTCCCCCCTAAATACTATTAGGAAAGCCTTGTTGAAATGTAGCGTAACCATAGAAATAAATCGTTTACTTTCTTTTTACACATAAAAGAATGCCTTGTGTTTCCCTTTTAATCCCTCTTGTAGCATTTGAGCCAACCACCTTGCAGTCACAGGCCTGTTTTGGCTCTGATTAGCGCCGTTCTGCCCCTCTGTGGAAACCAGGCTGCTATGTGTTGTGTTGTTGCCACTGGTGCTTGAAGAGAAGCAGAACAAGCTGGCTGAGGGTCTGAACCTTGATCTGTGGCACGGTTTAACACCACATAATACTATTAGACGGCAAAGGTCTGGGTTAATAATGTGGACCAACAAGGAACAGAAGAGTGCAGCCAACACACCTGCAAGACACCTTACAGTTGCAAAACCTGTAGGTTAGATGAGAGTCCAGATTAAGAACTGGACTCCACATTATTATTATTATTAATTATTATTATCATTATTATTATTATTATTATTATTATGGCGCAGGTTTGTGGATTTGTAAAGATAAAGTACATTTTGTTTGACTGGCATTTACAGTAAACCACAAAATCAGCTTTTAATATTATTAGGAAAGAACAGAACAAAACCTACATGTGTCTCTTCTTAAAGCTGCACATAAGCTCCTCAGAGAAACTTTAAAACCCTTTAAATCTACTGGAACAGACTATTAATGAGGCCAGTCTAATATTATTAGATATTCTGACTGAGAAAAAACAAAAAGTAGTAGCTCAGTTGGCACCGACTGACTGAACAGTTAGATTTTGTGTTCATCTGTGCCATCTAGTGGTGCAACACTCCACTGCAACTTTTATATATGTTCTGTATTTAAAGCCACCTGAACAAACACAAAACATTTCTCACTAAGATCTTGTGATCTCCGTCCATGCAGATATTTTTGGTTTCATTTGTCTTTCTCTGAGATTTCTGAGCTGCTTCCTACTGAAGAAACAAGTGTTTGACTGCTTCTTCTTTGGATTATCCAGAGTAGAGCTGAAATGACTAATCGATTGACAGAAAACTTACCATCACCTAATTTGGTAACTGATTAATAGTTTCAGTCATTTATCAAGAAGAAAAATACAAAAATACAATACTGATCCCATCTTCGCCAATGTTAGGATTTTCTTGGTTTTATAAAATTGTAAATTGAAAATCTTCAGGTTTTAACTGAACATTTACTCTATTAACTTAATTAATAAAAAAAAAATAATCTGTAATGAAAATAAATGTTAGTCGCAGCCCTAATCGAGAGTAACAGGGACATTGTTTCTGTAAAGTCACGTCCTTCACCTGCAACGTGTCGGTGGCAGAAATCTGGACAGATAAACTAAAACAACAGAACTATGTGTACAGCTTTATAACACTAGAGATATGTGAGAATATGTTTGTTGTTCTGTGTGTGAAACAAACCTTGAACTGATTTGAAAGAGAAATATAGTGAAAGAAGAAAAAAAAAGATAAGTGAAGAAAAGATAAATATTGGAGACTGAATCAAATTTTCTTCTCAAGCAGTCATTCAATCAAATGCAAACAGCTGTTTCCTTCAGTGAAAATATAAAAAACATACAAACAACAAATTCTATTTACATAATAAAACATGAAATAAACTCATTGGACCTTTGCAGACAATTCATTTGATGACCATTCAATATGAACAATCAAAACTGTATTTGCAACAGGAAGTTGCAAAATTCACAGAACAAGAACACGATTAAAGGAGAAATCCACAACATAACACCCACTGCTAATGAACCTTATATTTCAGGCCTATATTGTTGTTTAACGATGTATTTTCTAATTTCCACAGAGAACTGCTTCATTGTAGACGATGTAATGTCACACCGCGATATTTCATTTCCAGTTACAATCAAAAATTTTCAGTTCAAGTCGCCTGAAACATCAAACGGTAAACACTGACTTTTTGTGTCAGTCCCTTTGCTATAACTTGACACATTGCTCTCCAGGGCTTTCTGAAAGGCATTCTGGGAAACATGAGAAGTCGCTTACTGAAATAAGTTGAACAAAAGTGAGTAAAAAGACAAAAGAACAAAAGAAAATAATTCTTGGAATTAACTGAACGTCAGAGTCTGATGAGAAACACGCCTGATGGTGGATTTTTCCTTTACATGTTGAATTCACTGATTCTCTCAGTTTAGGAGGTAACCATAGCAACATCAGCAGCAACAGCAGAACAGGAGACAGTCGGAGCAGATGTAACCGTGGTGACGGCTGCGGTAGCTCCTGTTGAAGTCTGCGTGGTAACAGAAGGCTCGGCGGGACGAGCAGGAACCGGTTTGGCAATCTTCATGGGAATGAAGAGGTTAGAGGCACAGTGCTCGCTCAGGTATTCGCCTCCTTTCTCCTCGTAGTCCTGCCTGCTGATCCATCCCTCTGCTGCCCCGCCTCCCCCACCTGCAGGCGGATGCTCCAAGGCCCAGTCTCTGGCCCCGTACCAGGCGTCCAGGGCCGGCCGCGACGCCATGGTCACCTGGGAAGGATTCAAAGTCAGGGTTCAAGACGGCATGTGTATTTACAAGTGTGTTACCTCCAGATTATCTTTACAACCCAGCTGAGAAGTATTTGGACAGTTACATAAATATTTCTCTTCCTAAATATTTGTCACCTTTAAACAGATTTTTATCTCAATTTACTTTATTGTTTTTATATCTTTAAAATGTTTTTATCTGAGTGTCAATGTATTTAGATTTATAGGAGACCTGTGTTTACAAGTCTTGGGGACAACTACTGCATGTGTGAAAAAAGTTAAGTCTTTTGTGGGGGAGCTGCTTGAAGTCTGAGAAGGTGCCTCAAATGACGTCACTTGAATCGGTGTCGTTTATAACTATCCATCGTAAAAACCTACAAACTAATCTGACTGTGTCAGAATAGGTCGGTCAATGTGGGATAACAGTCATTTAAGTAAATTAATCAATCAAACTTTACTTGCATAAAACCTTTAGTGCAGGTTAGCGCAATTCAAAGTGCATTAAAGGATTAAAGGATAATTTATGCTCTATGTAAACAAAATGTAATCAGATCTTCCCATTTTCAGGTTTAGTAAAATGTTTGTGATGAATTAGAAAAACTGCAGGTGGAAAACGTTTTGTGGCCTCATAAAGAATTCAAATCTCAACCATATATAATCAAACATGAACATTTTTCAAAAATGTATATAACATTTTACACACAAATTCTGAAACACGTGAAGAGGGATGTGATTCAGAACGACAAGGTTTGGTACTTTGGTCTGGAGGGTTTACAAAGGATGTGAGCTGCACCTTAAAGTGTGACTGGAACGGCCTCATGGCCCGCAGTTCTCGCTCCACTCTCTCCTTCATCCCGCTGTACTGCATGTTCCCTCCGGTCAGAAACACATTGCTCACCAGCGCCTCCTGCTGCTCTGGAGTGTACCTGTACATGGTGCAAAGGAAAGAGTTGAAACCCTTTATATAATTTCATAAAAAGGAAATAACTCAAGTTAATTGAAGACAAAATATCTTAAAGGTGCAGTGTGTAGAATTCAGTGGCATCTAGCAGAACGGACCTGGCAGAATTGGAATATAATATTCATAAGTATGTTTTAATTAGTGCATAATGACCGACAAACCAATCACTGGCTCTAAAGAGGGTCTTTTTTGCATTTGTTGCAAGTTTCACAGCCACTGTAGGTTCTCCTACTCTTTTGGAGGGGCGGTGTATTCATTTTGTTGCAATCTGCAACCTCACTGCCACTAAATCTTACACACTGGTCCTTTAAACGATGCTAAAAAAGATGCTATAATTCTGTAATGACAGCAAAAAGGCAAGAAGAGAGAGTACGTGTGATTACATGATTGTGTGCATGTACACCTTTGTCTTTATTGCACTTTGCTTGATTGTATCATTACCTGGCCAGGACATAGTGCAGCGTCTCCATAAGTCCCATCTGGTCCTCTCCGGACAGCGAGGGCTGGAAGAGGATCTCTGGACACCGCAGACGCTCCGTCCCCACAAACAGCTGGTGGTACTCCGCCATGTTGAACACCGGCTAGAGTGTGTGACAAGTTGACACAAATGTTTCAGCTCATGAGCAAAGTTAGCTAGTTTAATTTCTGCTCTGGCACAAAAATATCACACAGAAGAAAACATTTTCTTACACACATCCTGCTACATATTCAACTGGCAGATAATTGCCTGCACAGCCTTAATGAGGAGCTAAATATCTGTCTGGGAAGTCCCAGTCTCTCAGCCCCACTACCTGAGCCACATTAGCGGGTTTTTCTGGCAGCGTGTCCTCGGGGAAGTCAGGATCCATCAGCGCCACTCCGTCTCCCTCCTCCATGGGCTGCTCCAGCTCAGACACCTGGCAGAGAGCGACAGAAGAGCCTCAGGCTTCATGTCAGCCGCAGCACATCCACTGCAGCAAACAAGCACAGATCCACAAGAGCCCCGCAGCACACTCACGGTAATGACATGTAGACCTAATTAATCATTGGTTCATTTGAATACGGCTCTTCAGTTAATCAGCTGCTGTCATTTCTTCTGTGAGGGAGACAGTCTAGTTTGAGCACTTTGCTTCCAAGTTAGTGGTGCCAACTGAACCCAGCTTACAACCAAATCACACAGTACGTATACAGAAACTCTACTTATAAAACACAATCATACACTTAAGTTATATATATTTTAGAACGTATTAATAAAGTGCTAGAACAGATTTGTTTTATGCAAATAAATTCTAAACAATTCTCCATCTTGAGAATTAATTAAGTTAAGTTTTCAGTAGAACAGAGATGATTATGCATTAATTGTTTTCGCATTAATTAGTGTGCTGCTAGAGAAAACTTTTGACTCTTTTTAACTATCTAAATGCTTCAAAATCTGGACACAGAACTTACAAGATTTCAACAAATAAAAAAAAATGTTCCTAACTCTCCCACCTCCGTCTTCCCCTCTGCTCCGTCGCTGTGCAGCAGTTTCTGTCTGCCCTGCTCCACGGCCAGCTGCAGCTTGTTGATGTACGACTGCAGCTCCTCAGCTGAGTCCATGTTGAGCTCCACCAGGCTCTTATGAAACTGATCCAACAGGCCGTCCTCCAGCAGCTCCTGCACACACAGACGTTACAGTTTGTTATTTAGTACTTTGGATGTTTTCTATGCTTATTGTTGAGGAGGGAACACAAACATTTGAGTTGCTTGAAACTGTTATTTTTTAGGGTTAAAGTTAAGTTTGTAATTATCAACACAAATCTTGTTGTGATGTCACAAACATGCTCATGAGTACGCCCCTTTAACTCAGGTTTAAGGTTTCAACTAGGGCCCGACTGATACTAGATTTTTGGGGCCGATACCAATACCGATATCGATATATTGGCCGATAATCTTATATATACAGAACATATACATAAAGACACATTTAATAATCAAATGTCATTATTAAACACTTGTGACAAAGATATGTAATGGAGACATGATATTTTACAGTTTAACAATAAACTTTATTGTATAAAATGACATCAGCGCACTGAAACAGTAACTGAGAATTTAATAATTATAAATTACTATAAATAAAAAACAGAACAAAAAAAACATATGTATGTATATACTAAACTTGAATTAACAAAAAAGATACATTTTTTAAAAAAAAGGATATTGTTTCTAAAATATTGGACAATATATACGCCGATACTAATATATCTGTGATAGGCCAATATCGGTTGACCAAAATATCTGTCAGGCTCTAGTTTCAACTAGAGCTCAAAGAAAAACTCATTTTTGACTGGAGGGGACCTTTAAGTCTTACACATGTGAAATACTATTAGAAAACCAAAAGGGCTTTAATATGAGGTATAAATGATGCAATAGTTTTCTTACCTGTACAGCCATAAGTCTGTCCAGCCTCTCTTGATCCTGTTGCAGTTTCTCTTCCCGGCGGCGAGCATTGATCTCCTGAAGCCGTCGTAGCTGCTGAGCTCGTCTCTCTTGCCTCTCCTCCACGCTCACGCAGCCGCCCGGTACCTTGCCCGAGAAGGGAAGTTGCATACGGTGAACCTCGCGCTCATAAAACTCTGGGCTGCGCCACTTTTCCAGCTCTGTGGAAAACACAACACAGTGGGAATGTGAATTAAAGAGAGAGGGAAGGAAGAAAGGATGCATGCGTCTCCATGGCTCCTACGTACTGTACCTTCATGATAATCCACAGCAGTGTAGCTGTGTTCATGCAGTAGTTCCTCCATGCGGCTGAGCGTGATGGCGGCGAGGTGACCTGGGTATTTCAGCTGGAGGAGGCGCTGCAGGTAGGATGCTGCCTGACTCCCAGCCACGTTCACACGCTTACAGTTGACTGCATCCAACCTTGAGTCAAAACCAGATCAAAATTATATTCTACAGAACAAACTGTGTGTATGATTGTATTAATGAGTGAAAAAACAACCAGGAAAAAGACACAGAGAAGGAGAACTTAATAGAAAATGGGAAGGTGTGTCAAAACTTTTGACCAGTACTGCATAAAACGAGAGCTGATACAAAACAGAAGCAGTCGTCTGCATCTGTGGAGCCTCACCTGCCGTTGATAACCGGCAGGATGTGCGAGCAGTGGTATCCTGACGACAGAACGATGCCAGTGTGCGGAGGCTGGAGGTTCCTTTGAGTGTTATTGTGGTAGAAACTGTACAAGCCGTCCACGCCGTAGGAGACGTGTGGGACCTGGTAGCACTCGAACAGCAACTCTGACATCATCTGCCGACAGTGAAGCGGGTTGCAGGGCGCTTCTGTCAGCACGATGGGATGGTCAATGCGGCCCTGCAGAAGGAACGTAACGCTGATTGGTCAACTGGTCGTCATCATGAGCCAATATCACACAGCGTATAAGAAATGGCAAAACATCACCCGTGTAAAATGACTGTACTGAAGCCACAACACAAGAGAAACATTTTGTAGTTACAGTCACAGAAAAAGTCACCAGTGAAACAGATTTAATAAATGATAAGCATGCCTGGCACCTTAAAATTTAAATGAAATCAAAAATCTACTTAAAGAAAAAATAATTAGAGGCCTTTTCTCCCAGTTGTGACTTTCATATCTCTTAATTGTGACTCACCTTGTCTCTTATTTTTGAGAAAAGGTTAAGTTTGAGACATGGTGAGATGTTACTGTCACTGAGTAATGTGGTTGCTTTCATCATAGGTGTGACCTTGAGTGAATAACCAATAAAATGTCCAGATGACATTAAAACTAACATTTTGATTCAACAGATCTATCTGGATCTGTAGAGAGCGTTTTTGTTTGAAGAATAATTTTCACAGACAGCTGAGATGCTTCGTCAGCACTGCAACGTACAAGCTAGTGGACAGTTGAGAAAACGGTCATCCCTGCTGTTAATAGATAGTTTAGATCTGTTGAGCTGATTTGACTCCTTCCTTACTGTTGTATTTACACGATTAGGTGCATTGACGTTACTGATTATGAGCAGGTCTTAAAGGACGACTTCACAGTTTTTCAAGTCTGTCTTAAAACAACAGTCAGAAGCCCAAATGAACATTTAAATAGGTTTTCCTCTCTGTAATCACTCCTCCTGTTCATTCTGACCATTAGAAGATCCTTGCTGTAAGCCTCACTGTGTGGAAGAGACTGGGATCGTTATTTTATGTGTGAATCAAACATTGCTTTCCTAACTTTGTAAAACAAAATGTATCAAATAAATACATGGTATCGGGTCAGTATCGGACCAATGTCCGATATCAGTAGCAGTATTGGTGCATCTCTGTTGTATATGGATGAGTTGACACTAAAGAGAGTCTGATGTCGCTGCATCCGGTAAATGTGATGTCGATTAAAGCTGGATTACTTATGAAGGAGAAAAAACTGTATTTTCTGGAAAACAACTTGATTTTATTGGGTAAACACTTAATTCAGAGATGTAAATATTTAAAGGTGAAGCCACATATCAACAGATGGAAGAATGAAGTCAGGCTGTTTGCAAAATCTCTTCAACTCATGACGGACAGAAACAACCTGAAACTTTTTTCTTTATTGGATTTGTTTATGCTGCTTGAATAGATCATCACTCTTTTTAAATTCACGCTTAAACGTGCTTTTTTTTCTTTTAATATGTCATTTATTTGTCCTGTTTCGACACAAATGTACGTTTTGTATTACTGAAATATGCCATGAAGGTTTGTAATTGAAGTTTATACAATACGAAAGTCAAGGCTGACCTCTGAGGTGATGCCCAGATGTGTGAACACATAGTCGAAGATCAGCTCCTGGATCTCGAAGTTGACCACCACGTTTCGGTCGAACTGGCTCTTCAGCAGCCACCGTAGAGGCTCTAGGTTGGGGATGTCGTTACCGATCTGCGTGTCGCTGCGGGCGGCGCCTCTGCTGCGCGCCGCCACCGACCTGAAGAGAAGCCGCGGAGCTCCGACCTCCTCCGCCGGAGCCGCCCAGTCGGCCCGGGTCTGGAAGGAGCCGTTATCGATCACTATCGGGACTGGTGTGGGGGTCAGGTAGCGGGCGGGAAGCTCGAAAATCGGATCGGGAGAAGTTTTACAGTCTTGAAATGAGAAGATTTGACACACCGGCTCCTCTTTGGAAGCCATTTTGGAGGTGTGTCACTGCAAAATACCACCGAGTAGAAACTTGTTGCCGCCGACTTAAAGTTCCCAACGATTTCAACAGACAGACACTGAATCTGTATTGTAGAGTCCATAAAGTTGTGTACTTAGTACAAAATCAGGACGAATTAAAGTGATGTGGGACAATTTTTGCAATTGGAACTTCAGCGAGATTTTTATTTTGTTACAAGACTCACCCCTGAATAACTATTGGTATTGCAACACTTTGAAATAAAATGTTTTGACTTCAGCGTTGCAAAATCCATTTAATATTCCTAATATTTCCTTAAAATACTAATATTAGAATTCTAATCTTAACATTACTGATACATATTGTCTGTAACAAAGGTTTATAATAGTAATTTACTGTTTAAAGTTACCCTCCACTCAAAAATATGTTTTTCTTCTTATAGTTGGAGGTTTGAGCTTCACTGTGCAGAATGATGTATGTGCAGAGTTTGACACTAGAAGCCGTTTTCACATTCATCTGCTGAAAGTAGAAAGTTTCTCTGGGCTCACTGAAAATATGATTTTAAGGGGCGGCCTCCGAGCCTGATATGTGACATCTCAACTAGTTTGGAGCCGATCCTGGTCCAATATTCAACTTATAAAAGTGTGATGTGGAAACTTGAAGCCTCCTGTGCACAAACACTGAGAATGGACTTTATAGTGAGGTAGGAGACATCTTGTGTCCAACAGGAAAAGATCCTGACATTTTAATAAGGGTGAAAGAGTAAATGTCATTTTAAGGACTTTAACAAGATAAAATGAACTATTTTTGTGGAAAAACCACATCAGAAACAAATTATAATTCAAAGAGTATTTTATATTGATCTTAAAACATGTCTGGAGGGGATCTTTAAGTATTTGCATTACAGTGTTAATTTTGTAATAAAATACCCTCCTTTAACCACCAGAGGTCGTACTCCTCTCAATGTAAACTCAAGTCCTTCTGTAATGAGTCTCATTTTTTTTCATGGTGGATTCTGGGTAGGTAAACTCTCAAATGGGGCAGCTATATCATTTAAGTCATATTGTATATAAGCATAATTTAACTGTATAAAAGATATTCAATAAAATTAAGTTGTGTTTGGCCAGTCAGTACTAATGTAAGCTGCGCAGCAACATTTTATTCAAACAAAGTTGATTTTTAATTCTAGAGAACCCAAAGTTTCCATCTGATGGAATGACGCAGCCATAAAAAAAATTTATCCAAACAGCCATTTCCATTTTTTATGCGAACAATACAAAATTATGTTGAAAGTCTCACTGTAATTTCCTTATAATCCCTCATCACGCTCACCTTGACCTTTGGGTCAACTGTTATGTTTACTAGAGATGTATGAATCCATTTTGAAGCTACATTTAAACCATATGAGCAGACGTTTTCCCTCAGGCCCTGAGATCCCTGATTTCCTTCTGTCTGCCATCCTGTTACTCTCAGCTGACCGGGTAAAGCCTCAGCTGGTAATGTGGGACACCTGCATGAGAACTACTGTACTGTACGTCCCAGTCGGCTTCAGTTCAGACTATTCATACAATGAGCATGTCACTGTTTCGCTCTGTGATTTCGATTATAAAAACATGTTTCAATTCAATATGATTCAAGTTTTATTTGTATAGCATCACCTCACACAAAGGCAGTTCAAAGTGCTTCACATAATATAATAATACAGCAGAAAATGTTGCTTATATACACAAATATCCACACATTCATGTACATACATACAGACAGATTATGTGCACTGTCTTATATTTGTTATGGCTGAGTGCAGAATGAGAGACTTGGTGTCTTCTTACTCTTGTGTCAGCATAATCACCAGCAATACAAACAAAGATGAAGCTGTAATTCAGCCTTCAACCTCAAAACTCAGCGGATAAAGACGCTGGTGGAGATAGAGTTATGAATGGACAAAGGGCAACTGTGTATTAATTAAAAGACAACTGTTGGAGTGATTAATATGGGATGAATGTGACGCATGTGGCTGTATGTACAAATACTGACACTGAACTTCATACAGTATCTCTTCAGCCTAGCAAACTGGGTAATCCATATTTGTAAATGTGAACTGGTTATTGCAATAAAACTGAAACTGAAAGAAAACTTGCTCTCTGTGAATTCATCTTAAAATTTCCACGACAACAAACATACAGAGTTCCTAAAAGAAAATGCTTGACTGAATAGGAAGGTCTTTAATTTGCTGTTAAAAGAACACAGAGTCACAGCAAGTCTAAGATCAGCAGGCAAACTGTTCCATTCTTTAGGTGCATAAAAGCTAAATGTTATCTCACAAGCCTTTGAAAATGCTTTAGGCATGTGGAGATCACCATTTTGTGATTTGAGAGATCTGCTGGGATTGTATACTGACTAGTGCAGTGCCCATTCAAAACATGCCTTGAATTAAATTTATTAAAGCATTAAATTTATTAATATTTATCATGAAGCATGTCCAAATTGCACCAAATTCGACACTGCACTCCCTTTTTTCCCCAGCAATGCACCTGCCAAGTGAGGAGTTAATCCGATGAACATTTCAAGAGATACACGAAGGACATACAGACACACAGACAGAGATTCCTTGCTTCAGTAGATAGACTAGTGCCAGCTGATGCTAGCATTTCTGCAAGCTCAAGTGCTTTGTGTCGATCTCAAAGTGAATAAATGCTGCGCCCATAAACACAAACTGCTTTGCTGGCTCTGTTTTGTTATAAGTTAGATATTTATTTTATTTATTTATTAGTTTATTTATCAGGGACGATGTAAAAAACATTGTAACAGGTTAAAATAACATAAAACAGATGTGTTGCACAGGATTTCTAGACAAAGCTAATTTGTGACCCCTGTCCCTGGTTAGGCTTTTCTACATAATAATAGTCATAACATATCATTACCAGAAATACATTAAATAGAGCTCATAATGAATAGTGACATTCTCAATAACAACATTATTTACTTCACATAATAATCAATTTACATGTGTTGTGTATGTGTGCATGTTTGTATGTTCCCTAATTCCTCGTAATGATGTGTATATGTGTATAATGTTTATAGGTGTGTGTGTGTACATGCATAGTCTTTATGTATGTTTGTTTATTTATATGTATCTGTTCCTCTATGTGTGTGTACAAGTGCATGATCATTGATCAATGATCGCAGGTTTGGTTTTCCTTCAGCCAGTGTTTCACCTTTTCATTAAACGTTTTCAGATAAGTATGTGTTGTTATGTCTGTTGGTAGGGCTTCCAAACATGTCTCCCTCAAAACATTTGAGTTGGGAGTCCAAAATGACACCTAAGAATTTAAAATCACTCACTTCTTTCCTCTTGATCTATTGTTGGATAGACTTTGTGCAATTGCAAATTGGGTGCATATTAATCTATTTGTTTTCATGCAATTCCAATTCTAGCAGAGTTTTTCTTCCAAAACATAGATAGTCCTGAAAGCCAGAAATACCATGTCTGGGAATCAGTCAAACAACAAATAACCGTTGAGAACTCCTGCAACTTCAGTGCGGTATTTATATATTTTTTATTAAATTATAGAACATATAGAACATATTCATACTGTCTGATGAAAAATAACTACAGTGCCTTATGTGAAGCAGAATTCATCCAAAAGTCAAAGACCTCTGTGTGCATAGCGGCGTTCAGATACATTACTGTTTGCTATAGAAACAGGCAGGTTTACTGCCTGAAGAGAAAAGACTTTGTTTGCTATGTGATTTAGGTGAGACTGAGAACTAAGTCCATTTGATTTTTTATTATGGTTTTATATTATGATTTAAGGGCAACACTAATCTCTGATGAATTTTTCTGGATGATTATATGATAAATAAAACTTGAGCTGTGTTTCAGGAAGGGAACCTTTTGTGTGGCTGATTTTATTTGTAGAGGTTGGTACAGACGACAACGTTTTTTGTTTGTAATGTAATGTGAGTTAGTTAGTTAGTGTCTTGTAAGTCCACATTGTCCAAGCTGGTTAAGCAGCTATTTAGATAACAGACGACAATATATACAGTTTGCTGGTAATACATCTGTGTATGAAAATTGAATGTGGAGTCACACAAGGGTTGGTTTTGGGGCCTAAACTCTTTATTGTTTCTATCAACGACATATGTGAAGTGGAAGACATTGCAGTTTGTTTTGTTTGCAGATTTTTTTTATTTTTTTTTAGTTCGGGTGATGAATCAAAAGCTTTAGCAGAGAACATTGTAAATGAGATATATATGGGAGAAAACCCCCAGAGTCCCACAGAATGAACCCATAAAAATGCAGGAGGGACGAGGCAGGGATCTTATTTGTTGGCAGCTTCACTATAAGAAAGAAAGAAGCTTGACTTTCTTATAGTAAAGTTGCAATGCAGCCCCGATGCCCCTCTCATCAGCCCAGATGTTTAGTTTAGTGCAGCCGCACTTCCAGCACACTTGTTGGCCCCAGTACCCCTCTGGTCAGTCAGGACTCATCTCTGGCCGAGTACTGGGACCCCTGGTTCACCCCCTCAATGTGTTCTTAAACACCATCGATGTTCCTTATATACTCATTTTTTTGTTTTGTGGTACAGTTCTCCAATTGTTTGTCTGTTTGTTTCTGTTTGTCTCTTGCAGCTTTGTTGACATGTTGCCTCTTTATCCACTTTGACAGCTTTGTATCCTTTTTGTTGGCCTTGAATTAAGGACTTCCTGAGCTCATAATGGCTTCATAATTGCTGGCTGAGATGTGTCCTGACACCATGGAACTGAGCCTGTTGAGAAGAGTGTGGTACTCGCGCAGGAGGCCCTCCCTCTTGTGGCAAGTCGTTCTCATAGTGTAAAACTTGTCCAGCCAAGGTTTTACGCTTTCGTAATCTGCTGTCATGTCCTGGATTTTGCCCTCGAGGTAACGACAGTCAGCCATATTAGCATGATGTTGGTTTTTCAGCATATGATACTGAGCCCTCATTTGGCCTTCGTCTTTCAGTTTGTCAGTCAACTGCTGAACTTCTTGCTGCAGGTTGGCACGGCGTTTGCTTAGGACTTTGTGTTGTTCTTGTCTTGTTTTATATTTCTCTTGCAACTGATCGTACGTATAGATTTTTTGAAGGAGGTCCTGAACCCTCTGTTGCAGGATGTCGTTCTGCTGGCTCAGGCTTTTGCACTCCGTTTTTATTGCCTTGTATTCCTCCTCCAATGTTTCTCGGTCCTGAAATCTCCTGTGAATTCCAACAATTTCTTGCTCGAGAATTCGATTCTTTTGGACCATCTTTTGTCTCTCGTCTTCTTCAGACTTGCATTTTTCCTCCAGGGCTATTTGACTCTGAAGTTTTATGTGCAGCTCTTGAGCCTTTTTCTGAAGCTTTTTGTTTAATTCAGTTGCTGCTTTTCTCTTAGCTTTCAGCTCTTTATATTTCTCTTCTACATCTCGGCTGTTGGCAAGCCTGAGGTTGAGCTCATCTATTTGGTGAGCCAAGACCCTGTTCTGCTGGTCCATGGCTTCAGTCTCTCCACGAACCTTGCAGAACTTGAAGAGGAGACTTCTTTGTCCCTGTGTGTTGTTGTCAAGGAGGGGGGCCTTGTTGCCTTCAAACTCCTTAGGAATGGTCTGTTTACGTTGAAACATTTCTTTCATTTCAAACATGTCTTCGTTCTTGTCTTCTTCTGTGTGCCACTGTATTTAATGTGCTCTGTATATGGCGAGCTGGTTTATGAGTATCAACACAACGCAGTGAAGGTGTTCTAACAATGTTAGAATGCTGGATGTTGGATGTTCAGAGGCCGAAATGTTGTGTCCACAAACATCAGTCCTTTGATGTTTGTGACATCAAGAGTGACATCACATTCTAAATGACATTTTGTCTTGAAAAAACAGAATGTGATGTCATAGTGACATCACATACCAGCCATCACTGTCAGACCACAGAATTTGAGGTTGCTATGACTCCCACATTGATTGACAGGTCTGTTAAATCCTGATGACGTCATCAGGGCAGTTTAACTGAGCGGGCTCGTACCTTTGTCCCTCTCAGCAAGTCAGAACCCAGAAGCCCCGCCCCGCTGTGATGTGACAGTGTTTGTATCAAACAGCCCCCGCTGCACTCAGACACAGAGGTGAGCAGCTCGCTGTTCACTTGTTTATTCACAGTTTATTAATATTAAACGTGTCACATGTCCAAATTGCACCAAAAGATCGTCTGTCTCCACAGTAAATCACCTGTTGAGTGTTTTATGGTTGTTTATTTGTGCTTTAGAATCTAACTGCTGTGAAACAATCAGAAAATAATGTATTTCTGTCATTCACAGGCTTTTTCTCTCTCAGAGAAAACTTTCCATCCTTTCTCTCTGTTGCTCGCTTGCATTTTTTTTTTAAATGACTCAGGAAACCCACAACAAAGCCTAACTTTTAACATTATTAAACGAAGAGAGATGTCATCCCCTCCTCTTTCTCATAGCAGGGTTGTACAGCCCTGATCATGACATGCTGTAGCAGAGCTCAGAAGCCCCACCCCGTGGCTGATGGCTTGTTTATTTAGAATTTAAATTGATTAATATTTGTCCAAATTGCACCAAATTCGACACGGCACTCATACAGACATACAGACAGCTTTAGTTGATAGACAGCATGTCTGATATGTGCTGTGGAGCCAGACTATTAAGTGCTCTGTACACCATGAGGAGGATTTTGAATTATATTCTGAAGACAATAGATAGCCAATGAAGATTTCAGAGGACTGGAGTTATGTGGTCTGATTTTTTTGTCCTAGTTTGAACTGGATAATTGATTAAAACAATAGCCATATATTCCAACTCCCCCTAAGATATCAGTGTGACGTACAGAAGCCTGCAGTCAGCAAAGGAACAAATGTACCAGGAGAAAAACTGCTGGTTACAATTTCATTTTCATTTAAAGTTACCTTTTAGGAAATAATATAATAGTTCTTTATTTATTTGTTGAATACTTATTTATTTACTTTTTTTCTATTTCATGATGCATTTATTCAATGTAGATTGATGCCAGAGATAAATCTGATATGTATCAACAAAACTAGGATCTACAGCCATGCTAGCACCAATGGCGTCGAGTAGATGTTGAGATATTTGACAGAATAAGTGAAAACTTTAACCTGCTGGTGGCAGGTGAGGAAAAGTGAGAGGAGGACCAACATCTCTAAAAATCATCCTCCAGGGACTCTGAAAGTGGTCCAACCAACAAATGGACATCCCATAGAGCCATGCCACTAGCATCATAACAGTTTTAACCATTGGTGACGTAAGCATCTATTTCTGTGAATCCGTGCCAAGCTGCTTTTGTTCTTGTCTAGTTTTGTACATTAAGAGAATAATATCACACAACAACTTACTCACAGATTTGTAGCCACTGCAGATGTGGAGAGAAAACTGGAATAAACACAACAATGAAAGAAGATTTCACACAAACTGGCAAAGTCTTATTGTTGGTTAAACCGCTTCAGTGCTGCAAGATTAATTTTTATCTTTGGGTCCAACTTTTAAACTCTAATAAAGATTCCAAAGAGGCCAAATATGGCTTATGACATGTAACGTATAATGTATGCATTAGTTTATATGAAAAAAGACATAATTTCCGTGATGTAATGGTGTTGTATTCTTGGGTTTGATGGAAAGTGTGTGAGTATTGTATTGAAATATAACAAGCAAATATTGCAAAAAATCTTGTCCTATGATTTCTGCTGTTCTGATTAAATATTGTTATTGTTTGTTTTTTGTTTGTTTGTTTGTTTGTTTATAATATCACCATTATTTAACCTTCAGGGTCTGCTGGCCAGAATTACATGGATTCAACAATAGAGGACGTGTTTTGTTCTAGATTGAGTGGGTTTATTTCCTGGATAGCACAGACATTTTGGAGCAGAATGAAGAGGATGACGGAAGGAAAGTGTGTGTGTGTGTGTGTGTGTGTGTGTGTGTGTGTGTGTGTGTGTGTGTGGGTGGAGGGTTACTGTATGAACCTTGATGGTGTGTCACTGAAGCACGAGCACAGTTCACTGCTCACGCACAAAGCTCTAAGTGACTGCCGTCCCCCTCCTCCTGATGCTAATAAGCAGATCTGGGTCAGCTCACCCTCTCAAACACACACACACATGGTTACATACCCACTGGTAAGACACACACACACACACAATCATATCCACACTATTCACACACACCCACCCACCCACACACACACACACATACATGCACATACGGTCACAAACTCATACAAATACACCCCCATCAACTTTCCTCTCTCTCTCTCACACACACACTAGTGTCCATCCCTCCCAGGAGGCAAGACGTGACATTGTGCCGCAGTCCGTGCGCGGTGCTTGCAGCTCTCTGCTTGTTGTGCTTGTCATCGAGGCAGCGGTGATGAGGCGCAGGGGAACTAATAGGCTACAAGCACTCTGGGACTGCCACGCGTGATGCCAAGCAGCCTCCATTTTGTGGAGGCACAAACAGACTGTTAGTTCCCACTGAGAGGGAGGGGATGGAGAGCTGAGGGAGAAATATAACGTTTGATAGGGTGTGTTCTTTCTTCATTTTGTTAATTTTTGTTAAGTTTTAAATATTAATTTGTTGTCCTTTTACTTTAATTTTGGGAGGTCCTCACTAACCTTGATGGGATTTAGAGGAGAAGTGAGTGTAAAATATAAATGTTAGATACAGAAAAATGTAGCAAAGGGCTTCAGAATAATAATGTACTGATTGGATAATTCCTTTATTGTATTTTTTATTTGTTTATTTATTTCTTTGTTTAAATTGTGGTCATTTTTTCAACCTTTTTATAGCTCTTTTTTTACTACCTTAGTGTCTTTTTTACATTAAAAATATTCTGCAGTAATGTGACAGTCAAATGCTTTTTTTGTGGAGGCAGAACAGATTCTGCATTATGCTGTTTTTGCAGAACGCTTTGAGGGGAAAAACATCTGTCAGTAAAGATTATGTGTGAAATAATGAATCACAACATTCTGGCATCATTTCCATTTAATATTTTAATTATTGTCTCTCACTGTTCACCTGTCATTAATGCCAAATTACTGCTATAACAAATTCATCTGTGAATGTGGGAGTGACCGGCTTAAAACAGGCAAGAGTGTGTGTGAAGGAATGACGGACGGAGGAAGAGAGCCCAGTTTACGTAACGACTCTGACTCTGAGCACTTCTGATATATCAGAGCCACACTGCGGACAAAACCCCCTGCAACCTCCGTGACTGTCCTCCGCACCCTGTCACGCCTGTATACACACACACACACACACACACATACACACACACACACACACACACACACACACACACACACACACACACACATACACATATTCTTCCTCTGTGAGACACACACTGTAACCTCTATCTCTTTGTCTTTCTCTCTCTCCCTCACAGACAAATACACACAGACACACAGACACACACAGACACACACACACACACACACACACACACACACACACACACACACACACACACACACACACACACACACACACACACGCACAATCGCCCCCACACACAGATTCTGTCACTACAGCTCTCTTCAGTCTCTGGCCCTGTAAGCCCAGCAGATCTTTTTGGGCCATAGAATGATTAATGTGTTTGTGCACCTGTCACTATTCATGCATTAATGTGTGTGTGTGTGTGTGTGTGTGTGTGTGTGTGTGTGTGTGTGTGTGTGTGTGTGTCTGTGTGTGTGTGTGTGTCTTGTTTAGTGGATGAATATGTCCGTACAGTCTCTTTAGAAGCATTTCAAACTGTATCCATGTTTGTTTTTTAAATGCCCTGCACACCCACACAGGTGTTTCCAATTAACTTATAATATTATAATATAATATACTTATAATTACACCTTTAGTCAGGTTGAGGTTGGGCGGAGCTACTTGAAGAATTGACTGTTTGCAAAACCCCGCCCCTGAACATCAATTGTCCAATCATAGCCACCATATGTGCATGGGGGCGCTAATACCTGGCATTTAAAGAGTTTTGAGGGTGGTGTCTTTCTTAAGCCTTTACAAAAACAACAACACAAGAGCCAAAGTGTGAGCATGGAATAAACTGTGTCAATACAAGTCAAACATTAGCATGCCTGGCCTCATAATACTGTACTTTAATACAATGGCTAACTAGCTCGATCCTGCAATACGAGAACAATGTCTTCATCAACTGGTGAGGATGATGACTTTGTGCCTGGGATAGAGCTTTAGCTTCAGTCTTTCAGCATTTTATAACAGGAACATTCAACAGAAACATTAAAAGTCAGTTGGAGATGGTGCCAACTCAAGGAAAAGATTATCTTATTATTTCAAAAATTACTATGAATCTTGAGTGATAAATCTGGCATCATTGACACTGTAAAGTGCATCACGTGCATCAAGCTTGACAGGTGTAGCAACAATAAGGGGCGAGGCTAATGGTATAAATTGTTCAGCCCCAATAGCTGCAACAAAACCAAAAGAGGGGTGAGAGTGAGATGTCAATCAAGCACAGTTTGTACACACCAGTCGGGGAGATGTCATAGGTGAACACACCTGTGTGGGTGTGTAGGGGCTTTTAGCCTTCTTGTCTAATTTTTTGCTCCACCTCCTCCCAAAACAGGTTAACAGGCTTTTTTGCCTTTATGTGCACCAAAGAGACTCATCCCTTTTGTCTGTTAGTTACAAAGATATCTCAAAACCCTGCAACACAGATTTCATTAAAATTTGGTGGAGACTAAGTAACAACTGATTTATTGTTGATGTGGATCAAGGTGGCCCCATCGATGTATTATAAGAACTGGACACAGGACTCCAAGATGGTCCCTATTCAGTGAAATGAAAATTGTTGGCAGAGCCAAAACAGTTTTCTAGCTTCAAGTTTACTTCAGTGTTGTGCATTTCTCCTGCTGCTCCCGCCCACTTGGTCCTCTTGGGCCCATATAAATACACAAGTTTTACAAATATGAAAGCCTTTATGAATAAAATATTAATAATTCAAAGCATATTATTTGGCCTTTTTGCAATTGACCTACCTATACAGATATCTATATTATAATGGAGGTCTATGCAGGACCACAAGTGGCCACTGGGACAAACTGGCAGCAGGACTGAGTGGCGGTGCCATATCTCTATTAACACATCAGTGGGTGACAATTACCATCTGGCCATTTATAAATCCCTTAAGAAGAAGCAGAGTCTTGTTTTCCTGAATGACTTTCTTCAGACTACAAGTGTAGGTTACATCCATTTATCCCTAAACAGATGTCTGACTTTCTTGATTTTTTTTTCTTGATTTTTGCAAAATAGTTTTCACTCCTCCAAGTTTCATCCAATCACCACATCGGATTAGATGGAATAAAGTTCCTCATTTATGTATCACCATTTTCTTAAAATCTTTTTTATTCTTGTAAGCGTTGCCTAATAGTACTTTTTCACATCAGACATTTGCTCTTGTCATAATAGGAAAATCACAGGTGTTATTATAACATTAACATGGCTCTGCTCTATTCAAGTGAGTCAGCCTGCACAACACCAGGACCCTGAAACTGAAGCAGCTAAATGGAATTCAGCCATCATTAATTTTCCTACTTGCACCTCTGCTTTTCCTACTGTGAGGTGTTAAAATGTCTGCTGTGAAACTAGCTTATTTCAGCAACTATTGGAGGGCAAAGTGCAACTGTAACCACTGAAACCAAATTGAGCTGACATGCTGCACGTATAATAACCAGAAGCGATCCTGGAAATGTTTTATTAACCTAGATGGTGCTACAGCAGCATGATGCCGTAAATCATTATTCAGGAGTCTGACTCACTATCAGTATTTCTATCAGTAATTTTTACTATTAATTATTTACTATCAGCTAATCAACATTACCTGATTATTATTAAAATTATTATTTCCTTTATTAGAAATAAAACACGATTGTGCAGCCTTGCTATAGAGACACGTGCTCTCTCACTGCTTTGTATCCAGTATTTTTCCTTTTCTTTTGTCACTCGTTACAATCAGAAAAAAGGTCTAGGCCTGGCTTAAATACTTTTAATTCTGCCACATTTAAGGCTTTCAGAGACAAAAAAAGAAAAAGACAACCTGTGCTGAGAAAATCTCTTTTCTCCAAAAATCTCAACATACACACACACACCCTGTCCAATTACTGTGACCATGGCAACTATCAGAGATTATTGCTCCCAGTCAGCACTGCACGGCTGTTAGACGAGGCTATAAGCCCCTCCGTATCTCAGGCCTCCACACACACACACACACACACACACACACACACACACACACACACACACACACACACACACACACACATCTAGTCTGAATTAATCCTTCTCTTTGTAGCCTTAGAAGCTAAATTGGTCGCCCCAGCAACCAATCTTAAAGCCCTTTCAGAGAAAAAAGGCACACTGGAAATCCATTTTGTCATGAGGAAGTAGCTCAGAAATACATCTATCATTTTGAACTGAATTTAATCTATATTGCTATATTTTAATAGGTATCTTTCACTTTTTCTAAACTATTTTATATTTCTGCCGCGTTATTTTTTTTTACATGTCTTTTTTCCACATTTCTCACTGGGATGTGGGAGCTGGTTTGCAGATTTTGGGTGAGGCTGCATGTATTTTGCGTGCTTGCGTTTTTGTGCGTGTGACATTTGCAGCCGATCCTCTGTCCCAGCGCCCGCGGTTTGTGTGCATGTGATGGGGGAGGGAGACAAGCCTCAAGGACTCTCCCTATTTCCTCACCACACACACACACACACACACACGCACGCACACAGGCACGCACACGTATGCACATACCCCCAGACATGGATGACACACACTCGCTAACAAACACTGTGTTGGCCTGAACACAAATAGCAGCTGGCAAAGCAGCTCAAGCCAAGCATGAAAATATGCACAACTTTCTCTGTCCTCTGGCTGGTGTCTAAATTTAGACCTCTAGTCCGTGTTTCGCTTTTTGTCTTGCGATGCTGCTCGTAAAATATTGTCTTGCATTTCATCTATTCTGCCTGATACACGACAGTTTTGATGTAACCAGCCTTAGGGGAAAAAATACAATTCGTTTACTTTACCAATCATTAATTAGCAGAAATGTCCGATGTTTTTTTTTCAAAGCTCATAAATGTGAGACAGTGACAGAAAAGCCTCTTCAGCCCTCCTGCCACACTGAGCTACATTTCTGCAAGCGGGATGCAAAAAATTTGATGACACTTTTGCTCAGCCGTGTCACGGCAGATTATGGAGGCAAAGACGAGGTGCTTCGTATTCCCGAGGATTAGAGCTGAAGTGGAGAAGAAATAACTCTCACTCTGAGATTTTTTTTTTCCCTGTGTGAAGATATTCAGAACATTTTACCCACTATAAGACGAGAATTAACTGAGCTAATAGATGGTGTGACCATTTTTTTCTTTAAATGAAATTTTAAAAAAGGCTGAGGAGGAGTCTGAGCCTTTTTTTTCTTTCTTTCTTTCTCTCTCTGTGTGTGGGGAGCTGTCCGTGGTGCTGCAGGCCATCTGCAGGATGTTCATCATATCAGCAACGAGTTGCCTCCTCCTGCAGCCTGCTCAGCATGCTCATCTGGAATCCAGCTGTTAAATGAGCAGGAAACTTAAAATCTGCAACTGCATGCAGAATAAATTCAAACGGACTCTGAGGAAATAGTGCAGCCGTTAATATACATGATTTAATATGAGGAGTGTTGTATAGAAATACATGGATTTTGTTTTAAGATGTATTGTCGATTCTGTTTTTTATTATCGAACGGAAATGTGTAAAGACAAAAATGATTGGATAATGCGTTAAAATATTTTCTATTGGAAAATATGTACTGTTTGTATGAACACTGTTTCATTTCTAAAGAAATATATTAAGTTGACAACGGAAATGAGGCCTTCGGTCTTTACATTACAGAAAATACCCGTTGGCTGCGTGCATGTGTGCACGACTGTGAGTTGTGTATCTCAGTCTACATGCTGCAGTTTGTGCTTCATTTCACACATTTAAGATTAACTTCGCGTTTGAAATAAAGACGAGCAGGTGAAATATTTTCTAACAAAAAAATAAATACAATAAAATGATTCTTTGAGCCAAAATCCTACGTCATATAGTTCATTTATATAGCCACAGCATTTTCCATACTGTAGATGCTGCAAACAACAACTGTACATCACTGTAAGAATTTACAATATTTTTTTATACAATACATTTGGATAAGTTGAGGCAAAAGGCCTGATATTTAGTATTTGTTTATCATACATGCCTGACGCCTGTTGTTTGTTGTTGTTTGTTGACGGCAGTGCCTGTCGACCTGTTGACAGAGAGCAGGTGAATGTTTATTCTCTTCATTCATTCATTCATAATGTCTGTAACACTGCTGCCTTTAAAGGACCGTTTTATCCTCGTGATCACTCTGCCGTTAAATAAAGTCCCGTGGAGAGGGTCAACCTCTCTCTCTCTCTCTCTCTCTCTCTCTCTCTCTCACACACACACACACACACACACACACGCACACACACCCACACATTCTCTCTCACACACATACAGTTGTGCAGTGCGCGTGCCGTTACACTGGCACTCTATGCGGACACGTGCACGCTCCTTTCTCTCCCTCTCTCTCTCGTGCACGCTGCTCTCTCTCTCCCTAAATTCAATTCAAAGGGTTTTATTGGCACGAAGGTTTCAAGAACAATGTTGCCAAAGCATCAACGTACAATTTCTCCAAATATTTGGACAGTAACCAATAACAGTAATATGATCGTTAACACGACGTAAAGATTGATACATATTATTTATATAAGCCTATACACAGTATATCCTCTGCATGTACTCGTGCACGCTCCTCTCTCTCTCTCTCTCTCTCTCTCTCTCTCCGTCTCTCTCTCTTTCTCTCTCTCTCTCTCTCTCTCTCTCTATCTCGTGCACGCTCGTCTCTCCCTCTCCTCGTGTGATGCGGTCACAGATTCCAGCGCTCGCGCTCTCACCACCGACCAACAAAACTGCTTGGGAAAAAATGATGCTAAATTGACTGTTCTTTCTAAACGACAAATGAGGACATATTTTCGTCTTGGTCTGTGTTTTGGGGAGTTTTTTCGTTGATGAAGGAGTGTTTATGAGGGAGTAATATGGATGAGCGAGCCAAGAAAAGCGGCTGAGGATTTTAACGGTGTGGGAGACACGGTTGGCTTTCTTCACCAGACATCGAAGAGGCAACAGGCATGACTTTACAGTAGCAATCTAAAAAAAAAAAACAACAACAAATAAATCGCCCTGCATGCATCTTCCTCTCTGCTTTTTACTCGGCAATAACATTTTTCAGTTGAATAGCGTCTTTTAATTCGGGTAAAGAAGATGGCTCACCTAATTCGACACAAGCTCAGCAACAAGCTGACCAATGCGGCCCACACGGTGTCCAACAAATCTCAGGCCAAGGTCAGCGGGGTGTTCGCCCGGCTGGGCTTCCAGGCCGCCACGGACGAGGAGGGTTTGGGCTTCGCTGAGTGCGACGACTTGGATTATGACTACAGGCAAGGGATGCAGATGGATGTCCTTCAGGGAGACGAGGAAGGGGGAGACGTGGAGGGAGAAGGGGAGCTTGATGGAGACAGCCACTACCAGAGGGACGGCACCGGTCCGAGGCCCTCGTCCCTGAAGACAGGAGGCTCCCTGGATGAGGACAAACCCAAAATCACGTCATGGGAAGCGGGCTGGAACGTCACCAACGCCATTCAGGTACACTGTGGTTACTGACATCGTGCATGTGTGGATGCAAAAATACCATGTGCTGCATGCATCAGGCCTGAGCCAAGAGTCACCTTGAAGATCTGTCATATTTTAAGATTTAGGCCTGAGCGAGAAGAAAGAGCGCAGAATTTCACACAATCCAGGATTGTAATAAATCAATACGCTCAACAAAGTCTACCAAAATTAATTTTGGCTGTTAAATATATTTAAAATTCTACTTTTTATTATAAATAAATGCAGGCTTAATTAAAAGGTTTTATTGATGGTTTGTGGGTGAACTCACTGGTGCAGTGGGTTTGGGAATTTATTTATTCAAATCCGTTTATCAGTGGAGCTGCAGGCAGGGCCTGTTGGTCTGTGATAGCCCCAAGGCTGGACGGACCCACGTGCTTATCACCGTCTCCATCAAATTGAAGTTTTGAACAAACGAATTTTAATTTTTTTTATTTTTAATCGTATTTTTAATGACCTAATTCCATTCCGTCTATAGGCAAAGGCCTGATTTTCAAGGGCGAGAAGAATGAGAAAATAATTGTGTGATGTAGACATTTGAAATTACTCAACTGTGGTAAATCTCATATTTCTGCGTTGCATGTCATTTTAATGTGCAAAAATATCGTTTTTTTGTCATTGTTATTATGTAAGCTGTGGGCCGTGTGAGCCAGTCATTGCACGCCTGGGCTGGCTCGGCCTGTCACTGCGATGTGGGCCTCGTCCATTACCACTCAGCTGCGCTTCTCTGTCCGCAGGGCATGTTCGTCCTCGGTCTGCCGTACGCCATCCTCCACGGCGGCTACCTCGGTCTCTTCCTCATTATCTTCGCGGCTGTGGTGTGCTGCTACACCGGAAAAATCCTCATCGCGTGTCTGTACGAGGAGAACGAGGACGGCATAAAAGTGCGCGTGAGGGAGTCCTATGTGGACATCGCCAACGCCTGCTGCGCGCCCCGCTTCCCCGCACTGGGCGGTCACGTTGTGAACGTGGCTCAGATCATCGAGCTGGTCATGACCTGTATTCTTTACGTCGTGGTCAGCGGAAACCTGATGTACAACAGTTTCCCGGGGTTCCCAGTCTCCCAGAAAGCCTGGTCCGTGGTGGCCACGGCCGCGCTCCTGCCGTGCGCCTTCCTGAAGAACCTCAAGGCCGTGTCCAAGTTCAGCTTCCTCTGCACCCTGGCTCACTTTGTCATCAACATCCTCGTGATCGCCTACTGCCTCTCCAGGGCGCGCGAGTGGGCCTGGGAGAAGGTCAAGTTTTATATCGATGTGAAGAAATTCCCCATCTCCATCGGCATCATCGTGTTCAGCTACACCTCCCAGATCTTCCTCCCGTCCCTGGAGGGAAACATGCAGAAGCCCAGCGAGTTCCACTGCATGATGGACTGGAGTCACATCTCTGCGTGCGTCCTCAAGGGCCTCTTCGCCCTGGTGGCCTACTTGACGTGGGCAGACGCCACCAAAGAGGTCATCACGGATAACCTGCCGTCAACCATCCGGGCTGTGGTGAACATCTTCCTCGTCGCTAAGGCGCTATTATCTTACCCGCTGCCGTTCTTTGCTGCAGTTGAGGTTCTGGAGAAATCCTTGTTCCAGGATGGCGGGAGAGCCATGTTCCCAGACTGCTACGGCCCCGGTGGGCAGTTAAAATCATGGGGTCTGGGCCTCCGAGTTCTCCTGGTGGTCTTCACCTTGCTCATGGCAGTGTTTGTCCCCCATTTCGCCCTCCTTATGGGTTTAACTGGGAGCCTCACCGGCGCCGGCCTGTGTTTCCTGTTGCCAAGCCTCTTCCACCTGAAGCTCCAGTGGAGGAATCTCCTGTGGCACCACGTGTTCTTCGACGTTGCCATTTTTGTTATTGGGGGCATTTGCGCCATATCTGGCTTCATCCACTCAGTCGAAGGGCTCATAGAGGCGTACAGGTACAATATCCACGACTGAGAGCTCCAGAGATGGCCTTTATTGAATGGTGATGTCCTAAAAATGCCGCAAATCTCCGGCAGGGTTGTCATGACGCAGACCTTATCAAAACATCATGTTGACCACTTGACATAGGAGCTCATGAGGAGGATTATTTGTGTGAAATGTAACATCTTTTTATTTTGCCTTCGTGATAATGTGCAATAATAAACTCTACAATCATAGTGTAAAGTAGTCTTCTCATTCCAGAAAACATGTTTTATTAACTGGACAGAGGGACACAACCTCCGCATGAAGAGGGGGGTGATTATATATGCGGGCATTAACAGGTCTGTCCAGGTATCAAGTCTTCATGCAAAAGTTGTCTAAGATCCAGTAAAAAAAATGGGTCTAACTGTGAGTGTGTACGTGTTTATATCTGGGGAATGAAATATGTGAAAAACATTGGAGTGAATATGTTATTACTGGTATTTGAGCTGCTAGATATATCATTAATCCCACTTCAGAGAAAATATAAGACAGAGGCTCCCATCAGATCAGATGGTGCTCTGTGGATTATAACAACCATGAATAACTTATGTGTAGTTGTTACAGATTTTTTTTCAGTTTCTTTCTGTTTTTGTGTTTTTATTTTCCATCTTATGCCTATAGTGGACCTTGTTTGTTTTCTTGGTGTATCAAGTGTCATTCTGGATGAAGTGAATTCAAAGTGCAAAGCAAGTGGGTCCTTAATTGTGTTAATATGAAAAATGTTTGTCTGATAATATTCTCTTCCTATTGAACTTGTTAATTGTGATTTAATGGAACTAATCATGGTGTGTGAGACAGAGTATTTGTTGAATTAAGAGATAAATAAATCAAATATTTTATGGCTGGTCATTCTAATGTTTCCTTGTACAATGAAATGCAGCCAGATATGAGTGAGAAAGTTTGTCAGTGTGACTTTCTCTTTCATTTTGAATGTTCTGGGCTTTGTTTAAACTTCCTCTTAAAAGGTGAATTAAGCTTCCCCTTTCTAAAAAAACAATGTTTTGAGTGTTCAAAGATAAGATGAGATCTTGCAGATGCAACGTTGTGGGGCTGAAACCTTTGCTAAGTAAATTAATTATTGATGGGGTGCAGCAGCCTGTTGGTACTCCTGTGAACTCAGAAAAAAACAGGACGTGGATTAAAGTAGAAATTTTGATTTCACACAAAGTGTGAGTGTGAGTGTAATGCAGAATATAAAAGCAGCAAGACAGAAGATTTTCAATCATTTCATTTTCACTTCCTTTTATTAGTCAGCCATGACATGACATGTATCTAACAATGAGGATATTCAAATAAGTGATGGATGAAACCTTAAAGTGAAGATGGACCTTAAAATATGTTAAAAACATTGATCATGCATGCATGTTTAGTCCCTATAACACTTTTTTTAATAATGTATTGGTTTTTATTTTACACAGACACACTCAACCAGACAGACCTGTATCACAACATAGTTTCCGGTTCTTCACACCCCCCCCACACACACACACGCGCACAGCAGTTTATACAAGTCCACAGTCAGATGTCAGTCAGTTTCACTTCTCTAACAGCAGCAGAAGAAGCAGAGGAGACGCTTGTTCACAAAGTCAGGAGCAGACTTTGAACTTGTTGGCACTTCATGCTGCAGAGTTTCAGGTACGCTTCATAATCTCACTCAACAGGTTTATTTGTGAATAAAAGCTACTAGATTTCAGAGACTATTTTTGATAGTAAACTGTTAATGTCTCAGTAGTTCTTTGATTGTACAGAGTTTTGTGGTTACACTCATTCTCTCTGCAGCAAAATGCTTCCATCTGTGATAGTAGCGCTCATGCTCGTCTCACTCACCTGTGGAGAAAATCCTGCCATACAAGTCGTTCTGACCAACAAAGGACTTCAGTACGGTAAGTTTATTTAAACACAATGGCTTTGTAGGGTGTTTGGTTGCTTTAGAGCTACCTGTGTCTTTACATAAAATACCCAGTAAAATCTCACTGCATGATCAGTACATAAAACATGTTTCACTCACATCAATTATAACTTAATACATGTGCTGTTTGTCCCAGGGAAGCATGTAGGTGCAGGATGGATTCAGGAGAAGTTGGAGCTCGTCACTCTTCCTGACATCAGCGGTAAAGTTGGCATGGGCATCCTTGGCAGCATCGACTACACACTGACAGGGTAGGATTACATTTGAGATCCTTTAATATATCTTTTCAGTTCCAAATTAGTTCACAAATCCAACATTTACTATTTATAATCATAGAGAGCTTATTCTTCAAAAGGTGTAAGTTCTCCATGATTTAACTTTATGAATTTGAAATCCAGGGTGAATAATGGTGTTTTTAGTATAGTTTGTGTATACTTGAGTTTACTCTTTAGGCCCGTTTATGTTACGTGTCTGTGTCCTCACACCTCTTTACACCTCACACCTTTCTTCTCCTCGTGTGTTTTAGCATCAGGATAACCAAGTGTGACTTTCCTGAACCATCTGTTGAGTTCAATCCCGACCCTGTAGGATTCAAGACCTCCACCTCAGGCCTCAGTGTTGCAATATCAGGAGATTGGAGGACACACTATATAGCAATGTGAGTTGAAAAATTAAAAGAGTATAAAGTAAAGTAACCCTGACAGCTGTTCGTCTTCCTCTTTATTTGGTTGTTTAATTTGGAGGACTTGTTGTCTTTACCACAACATGAAAGTGTCAGAGAACAGTGATTGCATATACACAGTCTATAGTTCATAGTGATACACTTTGGTGTGAAATGTTGAAAAAAAAGTGTATAAAACCTTAATGAGGAACTGATATTAAGGTTCAATTTCAAAATGACCTTCGTGCTGATCAGAAAAAGGAAGTGATTCTCTATGATGCTGTTTTGTCCATTGCTGTTTTGCTTTTCTTGGAACATTAGATTTTTTTTTTTTAGTTTATTTATTTGCATAAATAACAATACATAGCAACCCAGGAGTAAAAAAGCATTATGCTCATGTGATTAGGCTTATAAAGACATCTCACCAAAAAAGGAAAAAAAGAAAAAACAATAACATCTAAAATGGAAGTTTGTGAGTTTATATATGTAAGTTCTTACACAGGTGCGAAGTCACCTGTTCATTTTCATCATCTTCACCTTTTACCGTAAAATGAACTGTATTGAAAACCAGAACTTGATATAGCATCCTGATCTGGTGTTGTCAGATTAGTTAGCTAATAAGTAGACAATGATCCGCGTTTTATTACCTCCAACAAGAGCAATATGTGATCAATATCCAGTCTTGAAAAATTTGTCAAGTATTTTCACAAACAGATAAAAATCACAGACAGAAAAAAATAAGTTAAAAAAAAAAGTTATTTTGATGACTTCCTGCTGGTGTCGTCAGGCCATTTTCAGTATATTAATATAACTACACTCTCATCTACCCAGTAAATGACAGATGTCAAAGTGACAACTAGCTGGGGAGATATTTAGGCCCAGACAGAGGTCTGCAGTCTGCACATGCAAGTTTATATTAAAATACAGAGAATTAAAGAATAAAGTGATGCACTTCTGCCTGTGAACTACAGAGCTAATCCTACACTTGAATTGGCATTTTAATCTAAATTTTAACTTGAATCGTCACCAAATTGCTATGCCAGATTACCATCTGAATGTACTGTAAACAAGGAAATAAGGAAGAAAAGAAAAACTGAATATATTCTGTCCAAATCTGCACTGATTTTGTATGTTTTGTGTATTTTCAGACATGATGGGGGAACTTTCAACATGGCTTTATTTAATGTGGATGTGGCCTCTGTAGTGGAGCTGGGGAAAGATGCTGATGGACATATGTCTGTCACCAGTGTCAGCTGCAGTGCTAGTATTGGAAATGTGGATGTACAATTCTCTGGTGGAGCCAGGTACAGTACAAGAGAGAGAGAGAGAGAGAGATAGATAGAGAGAGAGAGAGAGAGAGAGAGAGAGAGAGAGAGAGAGAGAGAGAGAGAGAGAGAGAGAGAGAGAGAGACATAGAGGGTTATACTGATGTCTAGATTAAAGCCCTGCAATCTTATTTGTCTACAGTTGGATATTCCAGCCTTTTGTGAAACATTTCAAGGGGCGTATTAGAGGTGAAATAGAGAGTGAAGTGAGTGTTTTTCCACATCTTTAACATTTATATCAGTAGTGATTCGGTCCATGCTGAACGATCATCAGATGCTGTTCAGGTGAAACCAGTAAATCTGTAAAGACTTTTAATGGTGAATTCTGCGGGACTTCTGCCTTATTTTCTTCCTAGATCTGCCCCGCTGTGGAGAAATTCATTGTAAACTTGGAGTACAGCCTACAGGCCACACACGGTATTGCAGCAGGATAAATGTTAATAAAGACCATATTTATAAAACAATGTACACTGATTGTTGATAGCAACAGTTACTAAATGCTGGAAGTGACTTTACTTGAAGCCAAAGATGAAACAACAGTCAGGAATTGAAATGTCTAAATAATTCAGTCAACATATGATTTCTTCTCTATTCAGTCTCCTTTGACGTGAATCAAGACCTCAGTCTTGACGTTCCTCTCACCGACGTACCTGTCATTGAAGCTTCAAGTCTAAATCTGGGTCTTAAGGTAAGAATACACACATACAGTAGAGGTAGTTTCATATTTTCATATCATGGTAATCCCTTCAGGCTGTTCTTTCATTTCTTTGAAAAAAGGAAGTACTCACAACCATATTGGCAATGATTATATATTGAACAACAACACATAACAACACACACAAAATTGATCAATAACTGTATTTGATTTAAAGGGAGAATTCTACAGTATCAAAACTCATCAGGAACCTCCCTTTGAGGCCCAGCCTTTCACCATGTCTGAGCATGCTGGCTACATGTTGTCAGTCGGCCTGTCTGAGTTCACAGTGAACTCTGCCGCCTTTGGTTACTTCTCAGCTGGACTTCTTCAGACCGTCATCAATGACAGCATGGTAAGTTCACCTGAAAGGACAGAAAGACGCACGCAAGAAAGACAATTCCAGTTTGTTTTAAGGTTTCAAACAGCTTTTTCAATCAGAAAAATCCATCCATGTATATTAAGCATTGATCACTTTTCTGTCATAATGATGTATGTGGTTAATGATTGATGTTTCATCATCTCAGATACCTCCCACCTCTCCTGTGCACCTGAACACCAGCCAAATGGGGCCTTTCATTCCTCAGGTGAGTTTATTTATTAGAGTTACATTTGGCAGTGTGCAGCTACCGTGTCACAGCTCTAGCAAGGACGTCCACAGACTCGATTGGGCTCAAGAAAATAGTTAATAAAACAGGACAAAACCAGTGGAGTAATCAGCTTAATTCTTTAATTTAAAAAAATGTGGCTTCAATTGTGAGAATGTATACATTTAGAGGGAAAGAGAAAGGAATAAGCAACAAAACCAAAGTGAAAAATGCAGGACACATACTGTATCTGAGAAGTTTTATGTTACATTTGATTGACTGTTTGCTTAGACATGCAGTACTGCTGCTGCGTGAAGCTATTTTTCCAAGACTTTTATCACGTTTGCATTAAGACATAACATATTTACATACAGTTCATGTCAAGCACAGATTAACTACGATATTTAATACATTCAATCATCAAAACTCTTAACACATGATTTGCCATTTATAATAGGACTGACAGCATGTGACTCTGAAATAATCACAATACGTGACTCAATGATCACAAGATTATGTTATGACATGAGGATAAAAACATTTTGTACAGATGTGGAACTTGTTTTTAACTGATGTCCGGCAGATTATTTACTTTTATTTTCATAAACCATGAGAAGACAACACCTGTGGACACTATATTTTAAGAGATTGTCAACAATAGTGCAGCTTCTTTGACATTACAATCAACATCACAGTTGTATGAGCCATATTCTTCTTCATCCTGACTGCTGCTGATTCTGATTAGTTGTTCTTATTTAAGGATAACTCTCAAATTGTCAACAAAGCCCATGAAAAAGACAAAACCAGCAATTAATTGATCCGACTAAATAAGTATTTCCTGTGTAGCCAAAGCCTGATATACAGCATCTTATTCCTCTGTGCCATTAAAAACACATCAATGAGCCACACTGTTGTACTGGCTGACATGTTCCTTCATTACAATGAACACAAGAACCAGTTTAGTTATTCCCACTAGATTGTGATCATCTGTGGCAAAAAAACAATTTTTGCTTATAATAGTAATATTTGGTAAAAACTACAACCCTCAGATGTTGTAGGAAATTCATGAACTCATTTGATATTAGTTGTATCTTTTGCAGTTTTTGCAAAGTCTGGAGAAACCACCATTACGAAAAGAGCACTAAGTACTAAAAAAACTAATTTGATTAAACAGACGAGTCCAGACGCTTGTGATTTTCCTCCCTCTGCTCGAATTTCTGCGCGAACTCTAGCTTCCACTTCCTGTTTTAGTTGTATAATGATTTCTCTCAGGAGTTTATCTGTTTCTATTGCTCTCCTCGCTTCTTCTGAACTGTCCGGCAGCACAATTTCCACATCTTCATTCAGTGATGGCCCTGAAAAAGAAAGAAAAACCTCTGGTCAGCAAACATAAATATGTTTTTAGTGATATCTTGAAGTCTAAAATGCTTACAAAAATACAATACCTTTGATAGAAACACGGCAGGCAAAAAGGTATATTGTTGACACTACTAAGAATATCACCATATATTTGCCTGGAGAGGGCTCCTCTTCCATGGTTGTGTTGTCCCCCCTAAATATGAGATACAGACAAAGTTGAAATCAAATTACAGCATTTTTTTTCAGGGTCACTATTTATGCTCCCAGTAAAGGGTGTTGCTCAAACTCTGGGAGTGGTACTTCTCTATTCTCATCTCTTTGTATTTCTTTGTATTTCTTTGTATTTATTTGAAAGCGGCAGTGAGACTGCTGACTAAAGCAAGAACAAGAGGTCACATGACTCACCCTCTGGCTACATGCTTCCCATTGAATACAGAACTGATTTTTTAAGATTCTTTGCATAATTTAATCTTAAATAGTTTAAACTATTTATAGTCAATACTACTCAGATTAGGACATTTATAAAGCAAATTATAGCCTTAATAATCTGAATTTTGACACTTTCTCATTTGAACTACAGTTAATACTAATATCAATATAATAATTACACATATTATAATAGACAAATAATTGAGCTTTCTTGTTAACATCGTACCAGCTAGATTGTTGAAAATACAGAGGTGATTCTCTGGACCAGTCACTTACTGACATGTTCTCAGAGGCGCAATCAATATGCTCACTTTAAAGAGAAAAACATTGAACATCCTTAGATGACATCTTATATTAAGGATTTCTCTTTAAAATATGGTAATGATTCATTTGACTAATCATTCTCTTACATGCTCTCAACACAGTCAGATTTTACCTTTAATATAAAAGCATAAATGTCTGCAACAGCTGACATGATGACTATGATATGTATGATATGTCCTCTTTATGGTGGTAATGTTCTGTAACTACAGGACTCTGGCTACAAACCAATATTACTAATATCAGTTTAGGCAGCATTTTCAATTTACTTTCTAAATTACATTACTGTTTTTCTGAGACTTATTATTACTTATTATTATTGACCCCACTATATATTGCTTTGCATGATATACAACACATTGATATAACTTTAAAGATGTGCTGGTTTGTTTAGATATCAACTCAAATCAAAATCAAACACAACTTCATTGTCCATCTTTGTTGCACAAAAGTAGAAATTCATCTCCAATCACTAGATATCACATCATATGTCACAAAAACGACAAGTACAAACATTTAAATACACTATATTAGATGATACTTCATTTAAAAAGCAAGAAATAAATGACTTAAAATGATTTGAAAATCATTTAAGAAATAAAAATGAAGAAAATTGCCACTTTAAAAAGAGACATACATACTAAAACCCAACAACTGCTGTCTTAGATGTGCAGC
Source organism: Thunnus albacares (assembly GCF_914725855.1). NCBI lineage: Eukaryota > Metazoa > Chordata > Actinopteri > Scombriformes > Scombridae > Thunnus > Thunnus albacares. The sequence goes on along the minus strand of NC_058110.1, from coordinate 13,026,751 downwards.
TTGAAGTTGGGAGGTCTGGTCTGTTAAACCTACCTTTGACCAGCGTCAGAGCTACTGTTATTGCTGAAGTAGCCGGTATCCGTCTCAGTGGCACCAGGAGGTTATGCAGGTCTGTTCACCACCCTGTAGAGTATATGGTTTGCATATCACTTCATATAGCAACTGCATACGGCTGTATGTAATCCAGAAACAACCTATGATGACATTATTAAGAATATTTAGATCATTTTAACAGTCTGGTCTTGGATGCAAGTTCATCCTGCTTCTTGGATTTTTTAAAATCTCATTTATTTACTGGTGTTAACTATAAATGTTACCATCTGCAGTCCCTCCAGCAGGTCACAATTAAAACATATAACAAAACAATAACAAACAGTACTAGGCAAAAAACACAAAGGACACATAATACAAAATACAAAGCTACACACAATAGCACATCACATACACCCACAATGTCAACTAGAAATTAATAATGTAAGCTTTTCAAATTAAAAGCAAGATTATTTGCATTCATGAGAAGACCATTAGATGAAATTTAGATTCAGTGATTACAGAGCTGAGTAGTTTTTAGCAGATTTTCTGTTTTGAATGTATTGATGGAACTGCAGCTCTTAAATGGTATGATACAATCTTGTATAGAGGATATTCTGGAGGATCTAATAGAAGTTACTGAGCGAGTGTACACAAAGTCACATAGTGACTTTGTCTTGTTTACATTTAGACTCAGACATGATTGATCAAGCCAATGTGTGATCCTTTCCAATATGCAATTGTTAGCTTAGCAGCAGCTAACTCAGCTGTTTTTGCATGTGTGTACACAACAGTGTCATCTGCATACATTTGTAGTTCTGCATCATGACACTGTTGAGGGAGATCATTAATATATAGGTTAAATAATAGGGGACCTAACACTGACCCTTGTGGAACACCCATTGTGCACTTCATGTTACTGGACATTGTGTCACCAACTTTAACACATTGTATCCTATTAGATAAATATGAAGACATCCATGCCAGTGCTCTAGATGAGAAGTTAAATTTAAAGAGTTTCGATATTAAAAGATCATGATTGACTGTGTCGAATGCTTTACACAGATCTAAAAACACAGCACCAACTACTCCTCCTTTATCAAGTCTTGATTTGATTTGCTCTATTAAGTGGAATGATTGTCTCAAAACTGTGTGTAAAAAGAAAATCCACAAGCGTAAAACTGAGATCCACAAATAATTTTTCGATTCACAAATAAAAATTGAGTTCACAAATGCCTCCTCGAAAGTTGTAAATGTTAGGGAGATATTCACAAATGCTTTTCATTTACTTAAATTAATTTAATGTATTCACAGATTTTTTTTATTTGTGGATTTATTTTTGTATTTTCAGATATGTTTTATATTTCCAAAATATTTTTGTGAGTTTACAAGTCTTTTTTTGTATTTGTGGAAGGTGTTTTACATTTACAGATTACACATTTACACACAGATTGTTGATCTGTTCACACAAATCATTATGAAACAAATCTCTCTCCAAATTCTGTAACATTTCTCAACACAAAAAATATGAAAGTGTCCTTGATAATTCAACAATATGATTGGTTAATATTAAGGCCATCAGTTTTGATTATTTCTCCTTCAATTTTGAGAAATAAAGGGTTTTTTTGTCAGTTTTTTCGATTGCGGAAGCAGCTTCATTACCCATGACCTCATCGACTCTTACTATGGAGACAAAGACAGTCCACTTTGTGTTATGCTACAAAACTTTTATTTACTATTATATATGCTATTTACTTTTAATTGCTGAATTTATGCCAAACTGATTAAGATTTTTGTGTGCAGTTGGTTCACTGAGTTGCCCCACCCCAACCCATTCACACACACACACACACACACACACACACACACAGCGTTGGATGACATGGCTCACACAATGTGTTATGGGCAGACTTGGTGCATTCAACTCCTGTTTTGGCTAAAATATCTGAAAAATTGTAGATTTAAAAAATACAAAAACTACAAAAATTAATTTTAACCACATTTTATCCAATCAGACAGCACCCCCAGTTGTTGACTACACTCACGTGATAGCTGAGGTCAAGAGCTCTTTATAACAGTTGGTCCCATGTCTGTAGCCCCTTTTGGTGCTGAATTATGAGCCTTCATACATGCACCAAGGTCAAGATTCAAAGGTCAGTATTTCAAAGCAGCAGCCATGTAGAATCATTGTTTTATTGGATGACGCGGCTCAATATGAAATGAGGGGAAAGATGATTTCATATTAAATATCCTCAGCCACATATTCTTAGAAATATAAAATTAAATGAGCAACTTCACATTTTAGGCTATAAAACACCTTTTCTTAACACAGATAGTTGCATTTGGATTTGGGTTGCGGTGGATCAGATGGCAAACAAGAAGCATTCTTCTAATTAATAATAATAATTATTATCATTATTATTATTATTAACTGTGTCAACAGTCCACCCTCAAGAAAATTTGATGTTATTTGACTGAAACCCATACATTTTCACACAATTTTGGACATTATCATTACAATATTTATTTAAATAAATGCACTGTGTGCCATTAAAAAAATAATAATCACAAAACATTGGTAAAACAGGCTTGTAGTGAAGGAACTTGAACTGCAATTTTCTCATCCTCCCATAGTCAGACTGTAGCTACTAACCAGCTCTAGGGACGGCTATGGAATTTTATCTTTATCTTATTCACCACCAATTTATTTGTCCATTTTGCACATATCACAGAGATACAACAGACTGCATTTATGCCATCTCAGCAGCACTTTCTATTTCCTTGTTAGAACAAAAGGCACACATCAGACTTTATGATCCAACTGATTAAGATTTATACTGTCTGTTATATAGTTATACATATACAGCTGTTATACAGCTAATGTAGGTTATAGTTAATATTTGACTTTTGTTCCAGGTTTTTCATTCCGACATTCAGAGCTGCTCCTTAAAGAACACTTCAGGTTAAAGATGAATACAGACAGTTGAGACTGTTTGTGAATCAACAAACCTTAAAAACCTCCTGCTGTGTGTTTCATGTTTGTTCTGCTTCTGGTTGGTTTCCTGGCTGAAGCTGTTGATTCAATTCACCTTCACTCATCAGTTTGATTCAGATTATTTTTAGCATCTAAACCCTAAGCCCAACCACAGAGATGGCGCTGAGGGAAGCACAATCCTGAAGGGAAATGGTATTGAAGGGGGAAACAGACTTCGACACAAGACCTGTTTAGACAGTAGACATATGGTCTCCTCCGTCCTCCCACTAATCTTAATTTTGGTACTTTTCCTGTGCCATAAAAGTATAGTATAGTATAGTATAGTTTTATTCCCTCTCATCACCCTGAACAAATTAAAATAGGCACTTAACTTGCTCTTGTCACTTGTAGTTTTAACTGCATGTCTGTTTTTAATATGCATTGTTGCATTGTATGCACAAATTTGTGTTACTTTGTGACTGACAATAGTCATCTCATCTTATCTTAGCTGCCCTCTGTTGATTTCAATACAAAACTGTCACCACTCAAATTGTTTTTCTTAAACAATTCTACTGCAATGACGTAGAAACTTACCTGTTCGTGTTTTCTGATGTAGATGTTGTTCTCGTGTTGGAGGTTTTGAGCTGTTCAAGGTTTTTATCGACACTCTTGCCGCGTCTTTGTCACCCCGCTGCCCAACACAAACTCAGCTTTTTAGTAGTACACTTTCTAATCTGTAAGAAAACATTCAGTATTATATTCGAAATTAATGAGTAGGTTTTAAAAGTGTTTTCGCTGCCTCAAACACCAAACATAACAATTGACACAATACCAGGAGAGAAGTTACTGCATGTAAGTTTATTGGAATAAATTAGACTGAAAATAGATACCAAGCACCACAAAGGTTGCTTAAGCAGGGTGCGGCAAGAGAGAGTTGGACAGCCCACTAGTCAGCCTGCCAATCAGATGATCAACCTAGAGGAGTCAACAGGAAACACCAAAACAAACAGGATGTAATAAAAGAGTCATGCCAGAGAAGCAGCAGAGACTCACTGGTGCTGTGAGACCCAACTGGTCCTGAGTCACGTGTCTATCTGACTATCTGAACTTTAAATTTACACTCACACACACGGCCTGATTAACCTCAATAGATTCCTAGCAGGACAAAAATGAACTAAAGTTTGTGTCCTTGTTGCATATTTGATAGCAAATAGAATGAAACGTGTAGTATAAATATGTACATGCGTACATCTGGCCCTCTGTCACGTTTTCATAGAGACAAGCAACGGTTACTGTCATTATCTATAAATCTACAGATTTTTTTCAATCATTCAATCATTTAGTCTATAAATGTGAGAAAACTGCCAGCGTCAAATTGCATGTTTTGTCTGACCAACAGTCCAAATCACAAAATTTAGTTTACATGAAATAAAAGGTCAAGGTCACTTATTGTCTCCCTCGGGTGAAATTTGTCCGGGATAAAGGAAACATCACAATAAAAAAACACTTTAATTAAGAACATGTGCAGACACTGAACTATGGTATGAAAATGACCACACAAATTAGCACAAAAACATTCACTCTATTAAAAACCGCAGTTTTGAGGCAAAAAAAACATCTCAAACATACAGACGTACACATACAATAAATTACAAACAGACAAATCTCACTTTACATGCTTACAAACAAGCACAAAATTGTTGAAAGCAGCAGTTATCCGAAAACCTGCAAATCTTCACATCTGAGGAGCTCAAACCAGTTGATGATTGCTTTTTGCCTGATATGTTCATATATAAATAACTCAAATGATTATTTGATTATAAATGCAGGTTCATTTCTTACTGTACCATTCATGGAGTCGGTGAAAATATTAAAGTTTACCATCAACTTTTCTTTCTTCTGCAGCTGCCCAAGATGTTTCCAGGCCTGCTGATGAGCCTGCAGCTTTATGCCCAAGAGGTTCCAGCGGTTTCCTTCCAGCCTGGTGCTGTTAAAATGGGCTTCCAGGCTGCTGTCAAGGCTCTCGCCATCCAGCCCAACGCTACCCAGACCCCCCTGTTCAAACTCCTTGTTGTGAGTGCTTTTTTTTTACTCTTTATGTTCACAACACTTCAAAGTAGTTACATAAAGTATTTAAGTACATTTACAGCTTGTAGCTGCCCAGCACTGCAGAACAGTTTGTGTAATCATTCAGTCCACAGAAGAAAAACCTCAATTAGTTGATCGACAGCAAATTAATGGCCAAATATTTTGATCACTGATTAATAGTTTAAGTTATTTATCAAGTAAAAATGCCAATTACTTGCTGATTCCAGCTTCTCGGATGTGAGGATTTGCTGGTTTTCTCTATTTTATATAATTGTAAATTGTAAATTAAATCTTTGGAGTTTGATTAGTTGAACATAACAACCAATTTGAAATCATCATCACAGGCCACCAGAAATTACAATCTGCATTTCATGATATTTCATAGTCTGAATAGTTAATTAATAATTAATTAACTGGGAAAAATAACCGACAGATTAATCCATAATGAAAGTAAATGTAATCCTGAATTAACAGTAAACCTCTTTCCCTTCAGGACTTAGAGTTCAGTGGTAAATTTTGGATCGATGAAGGAAAAGTGAAGGGCTCCTTAGCGATGGACAAGTGAGCATCACCATGTTTTTAAAACACATGATAGAGTCTGAGTTCAAAAAGTCAAACTCACAGTAATGATACTGGTTTCTCTCAAACAGCCTCACACTGAGTCTGGCATCGACTGAAGTGGGAACCTTTAAGGTAAGTGACACACAAAAAAAATAATTGCATCACATATTATATTAAATCTTCAGTGTACAGCAGGTTTCATGAGGAAAGAATCGTGTTTCTCTTTGCAGACTGATGCTTTGGAAAACCTTGCAAAGATTGGAATGAAGACGATGGTCTTGTCAAAAGTGAACCGTAAGTTTTAGTCGCATCTTTAATCAGTGTTTTCACTTCACTGTATGGTATCGTTTTAGTCGTCATAATGGCTCCATAATGTCTTTAATTGTAAATTTGTGTCTGTTTGTCTGCTTTATTCTCACATGATCATGACATAATCACAAAAAGGCATTTAGAAGAAAAATACCAACTAAATGTTTATAATATTAAGTTTCCAGGTATTAACCCACCTGTTACCAGAACAAAGGGGACAAAGCATTGTTTCCTTTAGAATATGACCATAAAATACTGTACTGGTTCAACATACTGGATCTGAGCGTTGAGTTCATGGTCCTTGTCCTGACCTGTAACTTTCTGTTTCAGTTCAAATGAGCGAAGGTATCTATTTACCCAGGATGAGACATGCAAAGCTGACCAACTCAGTTCTGACAGTGGAAGAGGTCAGTATGAGTTACAGAACAACGTAAGGTTAATGTTTAGCTTTAATTCAGAGTAGAAATCATCTTTGAGCTGACTGTTGTCTTTTTTTCCTTACAGGGATTTATTGCCTTCTCTTCAGACACGGAGGTGCGAATAGACGAAGGCTTCAACTGACAGAGAAACCTCATCCAACACTGCTCTTCATTCCAGTAAACAAGCCCGTAAACAAACTGGATTTGCTGTTTCACACCTCATGACAAAAGCTTGAATGTAGTTAAAAGATAATGTTACGTTTATGGTCTGAATCCATAGACTGAGTCATTAACGAGACTTCTCTGCACAGTTCATAATCAACATCTCTACAGCCTTTATGTCAAATCAGCAGTGATTAAACTTGCATTTCGACTTTAAAAATGCTTATAAAGTGGAGATGTACAGCATATTTTTTTCCAAATAAAAAGTAATATACATATTTTTTAAATTCATTTGGTCTCATTAATATAAAATTACAAGACTTAACTGAGCAAAGACGTTGAAAATCTTACTGTCATCAGATTTTTAAAAAACGGTTTCATTACAGGTTTCCACAAATAGAAAAAAGGGGATTGAGTTGATTTTAATTACTGTGTTTATGTTTTTATATGATTATAGCGTCTTTCAAATTGTTCTGATGACATCAGGTCTGTTTGTAGCAGCGTGTATAAGTGTCTGAGACGGTGTCGTTCTGTATGCAACCACCAGACGGAGGCAAAGTAAATCACACGCAATACTGCACAGGGACCTAATTTAAAAACAAAGACATTTAAACTTCGTCACAAGCTCCCAATAAGAAATGAATGTATTGATTAAGTTCCAGCCTTCTAACATGGAATTGATTCAGTTGTATAAGGAGGTGAATCAAACACACCTTCATTTTACTTCACCTTGTTGTAAACAGTGATGAGAGCTGGTAGTCATTTCCTGTCAGGAGCCAATTAACTGCTTTTTTAAAAACTGAAACCCAAAATCTGGAATAAACATTTGATTGAAACATCTAAAAGGATCCACTACATAAAGTACAGGAAACATGTCGATAGTCTGTCTGTTTGGACACAGACAGGTTGGATAAGAGGGTCTTAGAGGAGAATAGACCTCCACAGTTAAAGGAGACTCTGCACCACCATATTCATGAAACAATGACATCTCTTTATTTTCAAACATTTCAGTGTGCACTCTTTAGATTCTGTTACATTTTCACATTCTTGGAATGTAACACCACCAAAATATAAATATAATCCTATTTACAACCACTGTTCTTAAAATGTTCCCCATAGAAATACATCACACTTCATTCATGAGACGAGAGACTGTGTGGATACTGAGCTGTTAGTTGGGCAGCGGAGTGAACTTTCAGCCCTGAACTGGACATGATGAACTGGAACAACAACAACAACACATCGTTATTTTAGGGAGGCAGGAGTGAAAACGAAGGACTGTAGATAAACAGGATCAACTGAACTATTTGAGATCGACTGTGGAGCGTCTTGGAAGACAGATGATGCTGAGCTCCATTCAGGGACAATCTAACAATTAAAAACTGCTTTAGCTGTCATCACGAACCCTTTAATGTAAACTTTATGTGTATAAGTGTCCTTATTTAATTTGTCAGGCGAGACAAAAGAAGAAAATTATGTCGCCTAAATCTCAAAAGCCAACGGAGAAACTGAACTAAGGTCAACTATGTAGCACCTGAGAGTTCTCTATGGGATAAAGAAGCTAAATGTAGTATAAAAACTGTACTGATACTTGCAAAAAACACCACAAGCTAACAGCTTTTAAAAACAATTCATTCAACAACCTTTGCCAGTATTCACCAATATACCAAAAATAACACCAGTATGGAAAAAAAAAAAAAAAAATGGACAGAGCCTACAGAGGGGGTCCGTCCATCATCACAAATCAAGTTTCAAAGTGTTTTGGGGTATTAAATCAATACAGTTATCTCCATCTTTCTGCCCGTTTTAAAATATGTATTAAATGTTGGCACTCAGTGATCCCGAACGTAACACTGCACCTTTCAAAAAAAAGACTTCCTGCCACTTTAAGTAACAAATGCTGAAAATAAGTTAAACATTCAAGTATGCACATAACACTTAACTGAACAGCACATCATCAGTATGAGAGAAAAAACTGACAAACACAAGAGAGACTTAAAAAAAAAAATAGTCTTTTTTTTTTACCTGTTTTTACCCAAAATAAACCAGACGGACTGTAAGAGAGCAGAAGCTTGGATCTGCATAACAACAACATAAATGCTCTAATCCAATTTGTTTAACTGCTTTGAAATAAACAACCTTATTAGCGTCACTTTCTGCTCCTGAGCCGTGGACTGCTTTGGACCCCTGCACTAAGAAAACTGGTAGACTTCCACTTGATGGCTCATGACTTTAACATTTTACATCGACTACACGAGACCTGGATAAGTGACATTTGTATTCAAGCGTCATGCAAGACAAGCGCACTCTTTTTCTGTCTACTTAACCCGCACAGCTCACAGAAGATTCATCTGTGAGGAAAAGCAAAAGTCTGGGTAGGAATAAATTTTAAAAAAAAGATTCATCTGGAATATGGCGGGATATAACTGGTTTTTCAGGAGAAGCAGCTTTGTTCTGATGTTTTCACCACTACAGAAATACTAAAAAAAATACTGGCGTTTCACAAAGATACAGGTCTCTCAGTATCTGACCTCACAGGACAGTGGAGAGAAGTCGTCTGCTGCCTCAATATCACAAGTCAGCTGATACGATCTGTAACTTCAACATGAGTTACTCTTAAAACTCTGTTACAGTCCGTCTGCATTAGTGGGGTTTTTGGTTTTGAGATGTTTCGGTCAGTTCTGCTGTACTAAGCGAGGTCAGTCGATGCAGAGGAAGTTATTGAAAAGTGACTTAATTTCAGCAGTTAACAGTGCTCACGTTGTTTACGAGGATGTACAAACAATAAAAACATTAGAGAGACATGAGAGGTTGAAAAGAAGAAGCAAAGACGAGAGAAAACTGATGAGATGATGTGGAGGCACAGTGTGAATTTTAAAAAAGAGCTTTCACATCACAAGACTACGTCCCATGAGCTTCGAGTGCGGTCCTATTCAACCCTGTTTATTTGGTTTTTTTAAACTGTCATCAGCTCAAAACTCCCCGTCACTGCCCGCAGCGGCGAGTATCAAACTCGTCGGCACAGACTGCTGAGGAGGGGGCGAACACTGACTTCTTGTGAGACGCGCACACACACACACACACACACACACAAACGTACGCAGGGCTGAAGGATGGGGCTGTGGTTATTAGGCTGTGCTGGCAGATGAGGTGAGAGGTCCCCTTTGAGGGGAAAAAGTCTGAGAGGTCCATCGGTTCATGATGGTGGAGGAAGCAGCACGAAGGCTGAGATCATTTGTCTGCGACGGCTGCTGCCATGGGAACACGCATGGTGCCACGAGCGGTCGCTGCCAACTCCTCGATTTCTGTGTTTAAACGTCTGATGACCCACTCCATCGCCTCCCGACCCTGAAACAAACAGAAGACAAGTGTCACAAAACATAACGTGTATTGACAGCCATCTTGATATTAAAAGAGACGTTGGGCCACGCTGGTATGATGGTATATCTGGAGATTTTAAGAGCGGCTTCACCTTGCTGGCGTTGACAGAGATGGTCTTGGCCATGAGACCCTCGAGGTAGCTGCTCAGACTGACACCTTTCACACTGATCAGAGCCTCTTGGGTGAGCACCGTCCTGAACACACAATCACATAAATTAAAAAGGTCAACAGTGCTGAAAACAATCAACACAATGTTAAACATGCTGCTGTGTTTGTGTTTATTTCATAACCTTCCAGTTAGATTCTGCTGGCTTTTAAATTTATTATGATGTCACTGCTTTTCCTCTGTTTTGGTTGAAGTAAACCATGTGAAAAAGTAATACTTTGAGCCGTATGTTCAGATGGGTTTTTACAGATTATTCAATGACAAAATTAACAGCAGCTCTGGTTGCTACCAACTGATGCTGCTGGAGAAGCTCTGCTGAACAAGTACTGGACCAGCAGACTTAATTTTAGCTGTTCATGAAACAGTTCTTCACCTAATATCTGTGTAAAACCTTGTTTAAGAAGGTTTCAACTGATAAGTCCTAGATGACAACATTAATTATAGGAAAAACTTTGCAGCATTTGGTATTCTGCATGCTGGCTCACTGTCACAACACTTAAAAAGAAGTGAACCATCTTTAATGCTATCATTAGTAACACCTTGCCTACTATAATAAGTCAAAATATCCTCTGTGAAATATCCCTGTTTACTTTCACTCAGAATATAACTGAGGCTCAAGCAGAGAAACATGTAGGACTAAAATAGAAAAGTGTAAGAAAACCTGACATCACAGGAATAATTAAGTTAATAAAGCAAGTGACCTTTGACATTTATACAAAGACAAGATGAGTCACTTACTTTTCAGGATCCTGCGGATGTGGCTTGTATGTCAGCTTCTCATCTACAGATACCAGGTTAGTGAAGGAAATCTGGATGGACAAGATGAAGAATTAAGTCTTTTTAACATGTTGACTTGTGGTAGCAGGATGAACACAGCTGTAAATGATCATCATTAACGACTGCACCAGTCTAACTAGTAAGCAGCAATTATCTATGTTATAAGTTACACCTGTGTTTAACAAGTGAAATGTCCACTGTTAGACACTCTGTTACACAAACAGGAAGAAAAGCACATAAAGAAATTCAAACAATTTAACACCATATTTGGATCTATATGCTATGAGTCCTCAGGGGCCAGTTAGTGTGTGTGTTTAGGACACAAATTAACACACCAGTCAAATCTCTAACAATAGATACACTAAATGTCTAAACAAGCAGTTATACATCATCACTCCAAACATGTTGTAAAACAAACTTACACAACCAGATTATAAAACATTGCCTTCTTCCAAAAGGCTGGTAAATGAACGGCTGTGACTACTTAATGAAAATCAGGTGATTTAGTCAATGGACCTGCTGTGACATTCTTATAAAACCAAATAAATTCTGTTTTACCAGAAGTATAAATGTTACCCTAGAAATAATAGCACAGTCATTTAATCCATCACATCAGAGAAAATTATATGTATTAGTTTTAATAATTAAGATTCAAATAAGCTTGACAAAGACTTTCAGTGTGTAGCAACAACGAAGGCGAAACAACGTCACAGATGCAACACTAGATGACTCAGCATATGTCAACATATGAAAACATTAACGAACAGTACAAAATAGCAGTTCTGTAGTTTTTGTTCTGTATAATAACTTTTTATTTTTCCAGACCTCTTGGTTTGAGCTGAAGTATGAATGACTTGATCTGCCGTCCTGATTGACGAGCGAGTGTCCCTTTATGTCAGTGTCATGCAACAACAGGTCTTGCTGACTGTGTGCTTAATAACATTATCTATGTCAGCACTACTCACGTTTGTAGATTTGAGCTCAAAGGATTTCTCTCTGGGATCCACTACTGAATGTTCTTGGACATAAGTGCATGTTCTTGTTACCCCAATGATCTGCAACAAAAGGAGGGAACACAAACATTTTTTTTTTAAAAGTCATCACATTATCAATCAACAGAAAGCACCTCTGTAATTGAAACATTTCTCTCATCATCTAACTTACAGATTTGGCCATGGCAGGCAGACCCCATTCTGTGCTGAGCAGTCTGGTGCTGTGTAACCGTCCCTCCTTGTCCACACTTCTGTCCAGAACATCTACTCCAAACACGCTGGGGTTCATGGGGTTAGGATACTTCTGCATCGCTGCCTTAGTCACCGTCTCCCATGGGTGGCTGTTAGAAACCAATATTAAAACATTAAAAACAGCAAGTTGGTAACATTCTGGTGAGGGTCAATGTTAGCTTACATCAATAAATGTGTCCCTTACAGATAAATGTATAAAATGGTAATAACTTCAGAAAATGAGGTGATGCATTCATTGTGCTTTTGTGTCTACTTTTCTGAACCCACCAATAAAACATAATGTATTGCTATGATGCCTGACAATATGTTGGAAATCAGATTGATTGATTACGTCATTCAGGTCACTTTCACCACTGAGGTAGGTTAGTGTGCTAGACGAAAGCAAATAAACAGATAACTTTGAACATCATACTGAAGCTTCATCATCATCAACCACTTTAAATGATCACAACGATGTGATACAAAGAAACAGCAGTACCAGTGAAATCAGCTGTGAACACAAGAAACACCCTATTTATTGTAGAAAAAAAATGTTCTAACTTGGTGGTCACAGGTGTACTCACTTGTGTTGCATTGAGGTTGTACTTTGAGGACTGTATTTTCAATTTAGTCTCCCTAACCTGTTTATTTTTAATTATAAATAAGATCAAATACCTTACACTTCACTCTAACATATTATAATTATGATATAATTATTGTAAGATGAAACAATTTTGAATGATTTAACAGTTTAGTGATATGACACAGGGGTGTAGTCGGTTTGATTATACTGTGTATATACTATATATATAGTCTATGGTCCGGCCGAAGGTCATCAGCTGACACGGTCACTGATTAAACCCAAACACAGAGGAAGAGCCACCTCCGCACACCGCGGACTAACATCATGGATTTTACTAGAAACTGTAGGAGATGCTCTTTATCTTACTAAATGCCCCGATAACTGTTACACAAAGGCGACTGAATGACGAGCACACCGACAGCAGATGGTTGTATTCAGATCAGAGGGTCTCTCCTCCGTTATGTAACATTCATCATGGCGGATTACATCATGTCAACTTCACTGACAGATCCCGACAACACACATGAAAACCACACAAAGCCCTTCACCTTATGCTGGCTTTTGGCTGACATGTTACAATAATGTTTAAAATGTATCTGTGTACATTAACTACGGCACCAGACAGCCAAAGTTAGCTTCCATGTGCTAGCAGCAGAAACCGCTACTTAACTTAACGCTAGCTGGCTAGCTGGCAAGCTAAAACAGTTGACATCTACTTCAGAGGGACCTGCAAATATAATAATGTGTTGAAACAAACCTAATAGCGGCTGGGTGTACCATTAGTTAAATGTGGTAACGGTGCTAACATTAACAACAAAGGGACAGTGTTAGATAACTTTACCGAAGGCTCTTTGTGTTAACTGTTACCTAACTTATCTGCAACCTTAGCAGCTAAGGAGGCTAACTGTTAACTGTTAGCAGCGCCAGGCAGTACGAGGAGAAACCCACAAAAACTAGTTATTAGAAACAAAGTATGACATTCAATAGACAAAATTGTATAAGACATCACCGCCGACAGAAAACCACTCACTTGAAAATGTGCTCTGACGCCCAGATCTTCATTTTTGCAGGCTTTGCTGTCGGGCGTCGGGAGCCGGTGACCGGTGGCAGTGACCGAGGTGAGGAAGGAAGAGCGGGCCGGAGGAGGAAGCCTTTAGTGGGGCTTTAACGACGAGACGCCTCCTGCTGGCTGAGACAGGTGCTGCACTCCAGGTTTTATTTATTTATTTATCTCAGGAAATTATCTTATTAAAAAACGTACAGTAGTTTTTACAGATTTGAGGAACCTGCATTTCAATCAATCAATCAATCAATCAATCAATCAATCAATCAATCAATCAATCAATCAATCAATCAATCAACCTTTATTTATAAAGTAGCTTTCATACAGGTTCAAAGTGCTTCACAGATGACTGACAAGTCATTAATGATAAGAGAACAAATGTAGAGAGTAAACAGCAGAACAAATGCACACGAGAAATAAAATGATTAAAATGCAATAAACATTTACTGACTCTTCCTCTCAGTTTTAAACTATTTTAATGTATTATTATTATTATTATTATTATTATTATTATTATTATTATTATTATTATTATTATTATTATTATATTTGTATTAGTTTTTTAAATTTAAATTTAAATTTTTATTAACAAAGACAAAATTGATAAGAGGGGGTAAAATAAAACACAGTTTTACAACATGAATACAGTAAAATAAGTGAATAAAATAAAGTAAATGTCATAAAGAGGTAGGTAATAGGTTTACATTACAGATATCAACATGTCCAGCTGCTCTCAGATCTTCAGCTGCTTGGAGCATGAAAGCTAAAAGCTGCCCCACCAAAGCTTTTTGTCCTGCACTTATGCCAGAGGACCTGAGGGGTTGTACTGGTATTCACTTAAACATGTCCTTTTTACGCTACTTCATACTCCACTACATGTCATAGGCAAATATACCTTTTACTAACCTAAATTCATTTCACAGTTACTATACTTCTTGATTTACTTATTATCAGCTTTAAATAAATATGTAAATTACGGTGGATTTGTTCTGTGTTTGCACTTTTAGATCTATGTTATCCTTTTCTAAATATCATCATAATATTCCTTTATTACAATAATTAAATAATGTTTATTATGACTATTGTCACCATGTAATAATGATAGTAGGGTGAATTCATCATAGGTTGCCGCTAGTAAGGCTGTTTCCCCTTTACAACTGCACAGACTCTCTTGGAATAATTATATCAATAAATCATATTGGAGTTGTCTAATAATTTATTTTATTTTCCCAAAAATCCTACAAATGGAGCTAAATTTACGTACAGAATAAACATTTTAATAACTTGATAGATCTCTGTGTATTTCAACATTAGGATTAGTAATCTATCAGTAACAAACAATACTCTTTATTAGTGGTAGAAAGTAACTAAGTACATTTATTCACATACTGTACTTATGTACAGTGTTTGATGTACTTGTACTTCATTCCCATTTACTTCCAAGTATTTCCATGTGATACTTTATACTTCCACTCCACCACATTTCAGAGGGAAATGTTGTACTTTCTACTCCACTACATTTATTTGACAGCTTTAGTTACTTTTCAGATGAAGATTTGACACAATGGATAATATAACAAGCTTTTAAAATACAACACAGTGTTAAAGATG
The DNA here is from genome assembly GCF_914725855.1 of Thunnus albacares. Taxonomy (NCBI): domain Eukaryota; kingdom Metazoa; phylum Chordata; class Actinopteri; order Scombriformes; family Scombridae; genus Thunnus; species Thunnus albacares. Next base: position 13,011,404 of record NC_058110.1, on the reverse strand, counting down.
AAACCAGTGGTTTCCAACCTTTTTGGTTTTTGACATCTTACAAAAAGCAGTGTGTAGTCGGGGTCACATTTCAGATGTCTACGAGTTGTCAACAGCTCCACCAAATAGTGATTTTTCCCTCTAAACTTCTCACATGGTTTCGTTTCAATAAATGTTCAAATGATCCAATATTTCACCAAATCAAAGATTAGCGAAAAAGTCCAAAAACTGAAAACAGATTTGTGCATCAGAACTTAGTTTTTTCTTCTTTCCTCTCCCATTAATCATCTCACGACCCCTCAGATTTATCTGGTGACCCTTTGGAGGGGCCCGACCCCTAGATTGGGAACCACTGGACTAAACTAGCTAACTGTATATAAAGTGGTTGAAACTAGCTCCACCTCCAGCAGCTACAACAGTAACATGTTGCTCTAACACTGATGCTTCAGTATTAATAATCTAATGATGTCATATATAATAATATATCAGTCAGAGGGACCAAACCACTACTTTTATTGCAATACTTTAACTACATCAAGCTCATAATACTTCCTCATAATAAATTCCTTGTACTTTCTACTTGGCAAATACATCAGATTCTGATTCTGGTATTTTTACTGAAGTTAAAGGATCTGAATACTTCATCCACCACTGATCTTTATAAATATATTCTAATAGCTACACTTACTAAATCAGCATAGTTATTTCTTAACCTAATTCAAGGTCATTCCAAATCTACCAAAGGATGTCCTTCATGTAAAGATAGAAAAGATGCAGGACTTAAGGTGACAAACTGACATCAGATTACCAACAGGCCGACCAGATAAATACCTTCAGGTCATCACTATCATCGTCAGAATCAGTAAAATTACTCCAAGGTAAACATCAAAAAAGCTAATTATAAAAAAAATACGTGCAATGGGTATGCTATTGATATACTTCTTAATATTTTGTGTGTGTCAGAGAGTGAGAAAGTGGTTTGCCCTAGGGGCGGGACAAGTGACCGTGTGAGCTGTCAATCATGATTCATCGCTGCTCTTATTGGTCAGAAAAAAGACAGCGTGGCTTAAATAACGTCATCACGCACATATCCGACCTGTCCTTGAAGCCACAACACAGCCAAGATGGTTGCATACTGGAGACAAGCAGGCCTCAGGTAAAACAAATATATATATACATACATGTATATCATGTTCAGCGAGTATTTTATAGGTAGAATTTGTTATTGTAACTGGATATCTAGTCAAAACCCTTGTTGTTACTCATTTGATGAAATCAATCACGGAGTTAAGCCGAGCTAAGCTAAGCTGCAGTTAGCTTCTCCACTCATGCTCTTTACCTTGTGGCGCTAATGTCAGTTAATAAAGTAATACTCCGTTAATGCTCCTGATGCATTGTTTGTTCATATAGTAGAAGCTGTGATTATGTTTTTCAGTGTAATCACTGTCAGTGTAGCTTGCCCTTCAGCATGCGGCTAACAAGTGTGTCCTCTCTGCAGCTACATCCGCTTCTCCGCCATCTGCGCCAGCGCGGTGCGGGCTGCGCTGAAGCCGCAGCTGAAAGTAGAGGCGATGAAGGCCGCAGAAGCCAACGTCAAAGTCCTCAAACCCAAAACAGCAGCGTCATGTAAGTTCATTACATGTTTATAACATGCTACCATGTAGGCAGCACATAGAAGACACTCACACGTGCACATATAATCACCTGCACAGGCTGTTTGTTTCAAGGAGAGACTGCAGTGACATTGACAGTGACAGACGATGATGAAGTATTCACTGTGTTTATTACAGCAAAACTACATTAGTATCATCATTTACATTTATATACAGTAGCAAAGGTGAACGGACTTATTTGGCGGAATTGCCCCTTTTATGTTAAATGTTAGATTATTATGATTACTTATGCACACGACAGGAAAAAGGGCGATTTCACTGATATCTCTTCATTCAGACCACATTAGACCAGGTCTGGACCAGAATCTAATAATGATAATAATAATAATGATAATAAAGATTTGACAAGTTTAAGTATAGTGTTTTTTGATCTGGATCTGGTCTAATGTGATCTGAATGAATAAATATCAGTTATGCTCTTTTTTTCTGTTTACATATGCAAAATAAAGGTTTCACAAACTTGAAAGTGGGTTTAAACAACGTTAAGACTTGTGCTACAATGTGTAATACTTTTTCACAAGTGTAAGTGGTGCAAAAAAATAGAATCAGCCACTAAATATCTTTTATTTATGTTTCCCTTTACTTTCCCCTTAACCCTGAATCAGAAGCTAACGTCAGTGTCATCTGATGCTCTGACATTAAAGCAATCCATTGTTTACTCTTTCTGATTCTTCTGGACGTATTTAAAAAAAAAAAAAAAAAAAAAAATTGTTTGGTATTAAATCTTAAGCTGCAAATTAGAGACTAACTACAGCTGCCAAATGTTGTAGACTATAAAGTATAATATTTAATTTAATCCTCTGAAATTTAGTGAAGTTGAAGTTTGAAGTGGCATAAAATTGAAATACTTTACTACATTTACCTGAAAATGGTACTTTAAATAATTTGAATATATTAGCTTACTTTCCATCATGGTCAGACTGAAGCAGGATGTTTTGGTTGGAATGAAAACTTGGATGCTTGCTGCAGTCTTTGGTACACTGTTACATGTACTTGGGTAAACTTTAGAGCATGGGCCCCAATACCTTTCATACCTTATTAACTGATACTATCACAGTAACTGACTAACAATGTATAATATGAGCCCAAGAGAAGATTTGTCATCCTTATACAATGCAGATAACTGGAGTGAAATAATGCATTTTAACAGTTGAACTGGACAAATCCTGAACCTGAAATAATTGATAGAAATTGTCCTTTTTGTTTCATGAGAATAATTTCAGTAATGTTTCTACCTTTCTGCTCTTTGTTCTCTCCAGGATGTGACACCGTGATGTAGAGCGTTTCTCCTGGTGTTGTGAGGTCCTGTGACTGTTCTGTCCTGCGCACCGTGGATAATTTTTAAAAAAGAAAAGATGGATGACATCAGGATGATCTGTTTGAGACCGGGGACCTGAATGAAATTGCTGTTTTTTCCCTATTATTTGTAATTAAAGTGATATTAAAAGTGGATGTTGGAAATACAGTTTGTTTTCTTGCCTCGTTGCTGAATATAATTTCTTACAGCGCTGCCGAATCAGACACTCAAACATGTTGTGTGTAACAATTTTTATTTTGATATAAATTAATCAGTGCACTAGTCTACATAGGCATATTCAGAAACATGGTATTTACAGAGGTATTTGTGTGCTGATCCATGAGCATATCAAGAGTTTGTCAAAATTTAAGTGATCCTGCAAGAACATAAGTCAGGAAAATAGGATGTTGTTTTTGCTTCACACCAGTGAAAATCAGAGTCCGAAGTCATGATTAGAAACTCATGCATTGTCCAGTGTGTAGCTGAAATGAATCACATCTGGCAGGCACTTAATTTGCTTAACTCCAGTCCAGGTTAATCTGTGTTAAGTACCTTTTTAAATTATTGTTGTTGTTGACATTCTGTTTGTTAGAGAATTGAACACAAGTGTCAGTAAATAAACAAACAAATTTCAGACATGTGAGTCCCACATTAATGAGCTTTAAATTAATGTTAAGTAAGTACTTGTATGAAAACCATTAGTGTATCCATTTTTAAGTAAGCAATGATTTAGAAAAATTCCCTTGTCCTGTGCATGGAGGTCAGAGGTCAAGGTCAGTAGCAGGGTCAGAAAAGGGTTGAAAATCTTGAATACAACTGGATCATTCTTTAATCACAAGTTTTGACACAAATTGTGCTTTAACTGCACTCAAAATGTAAATAAAATGATTAATTCTACTGCACCAAGTTTTATTTGCTCAAAAACATCCATTTAGATTGATGGGAGTCCAGTGTGGCCACGTCCACAGGTGCCGTTTCACCCTCCACGTCCCTCTAACAGTTGACCATTCAGACGATGCACCTGGGAAAACCCTCAGCTGTCTTTCTTCTCTCTGGTCATCTTGATCATGGTCTCCGGCGATCTGTACAGGAAGATGAGTTTCTCAAACAGCGTCTCCTCCAGTTCCATCTCTCCTGTCTCCCGCACCACGAAAATGTCTGTGCAGAGCTTCAGGACCCGGTCTACACAGGGCAGCTCCTCGAACATGATGGACCTGGAGATCCCGTTGAAGAATTCCCTGACGAACTTTCCGATGACCAGCACCACTGACATGTACAGGCCTACGATGCTGAGAGAGAGAGTAGACAGGCACAAATCAGCGTGTCAATGCCCTTTTAAAACATCAAAAGCAGGTCCGAAGTCCACAGTCAGAAGAATGCAGGTCAAAGACACCTGGTTACCTACCCGTGTCCAGCCAGGAAGCCCACACTGGAGGGGCTGACTTTATCACTGAACACCACTATCTCTATGCTGTGACACTTGTGGTCGGACGAGACGAGGACTGGGGAGCACTCCTCCACCACCCACCACTGTTCTGCCTCTCTCTCCGAAGTCCCGTCGGCCTGCTCGAGTTTGATCGACATGGGCCTGAAGAAAGACAGCGCCAGGAGGTCTGGGCGGTCCGAGTGCTCTGAGGGAAGACGCCGCAGGTTAAATTAAACAGGATTTAAACAGGACTGACGTGAATCCTGACGTACCCAGATAGAGAATTCAAAAACAGCGAGAGAGCGTAAGGAGTTGAAGATTTATCATTGCCAGTATGGATTCCTCTGGACAGTATAATGCAGTTATTATCTATAAGAGAATCATCTGTTGTGCAGTCAATGTACAATAAACACTAACTGACCTACTCCCATCCTGGTTGCCATTTTGGACTCTGGTCCTCTGTTACCCCTGATGTACTTTGGCAGCAGAGAATTAATGATCCTACAAGACAGAATAACAGTTTAACACAATTTGAGCTGAATTCAGACATTCAGTGTTGTTGCACATGAACGTCTGTGTATACCCACATACAGTATACCCACTCATATATGTAGTGTCATGCTTATTCAAGTATTTTAGGTAAAAGTTTATCTTAATTATAGTCATTAGAAAGGAAACTGCATTTCAACACCTGAAGAAGACATAAGTAAAACAAACAGCTGTTTGTGTGTGTTGACTGCGACTCACGCAGGTTTACTGCTGTTTCCTTTGAGCATGTGGACTATCCCTTCCATCAAGGCCTTGTCCTCAAACTTCACAGTGTGTTCTCCAGCCGTCTCCGCATGCATTGATATGGACGCATTCCTGAGGAGGACATGAAGTAGCACATGTACCAAAAGTTTGCTTGAGACTTTGAGGATTTGTGCCAAATTCAGATAAATGATGTGAAAATGCAGTTAGTGGGCTGTTTCAGTTTATTGAAAAATGATTAAAAGGAAATGGTGCACATTTCAGTGGCAGCGTTACTCTAAATCTTAAACCTGAATGAAAATGCACCAGATGTATTTTAACAAGCCGAATCCACAGAAACTGAATATTTAATTATATTATTATTAATTAAAATGCATAGTTGACCACAAGTACAGATGCACATATACAGTCAGACTCAGACTGACCTGAGCAGCGTCCAGCGTAAGGTCATGTATATGTGAGTGGAGTTGCTGAGCTCCTGTATCATGGCCTCTCGGCTGGCCGGGCTGATGCTCCACAGCAGGCTGGCATCACTCTTTATCTTTGCAACAACAATGTCTTCGGCCATGTAGTTCATTATGAACTGCATGGCAGACTGGGAGAGACAATAAAACCATCGTATTACTCAGAGTGCCACATGTCAAATCAATCACTTCTGTATGTATCAAACGCACTACAAAACAATTAACATGAAGTATTTAACATTAACTTGGTTTAGTATTTGGTCTGAGTTTTGTGTTTACAGTAATGAAGTTCATCTTACTGGATGGGTCGCATAGACTTTGGTGAGTCGGTTGAATCCAGCTTCTGAGAACGAAACCAAGTTCTGCTCCTGGGCGCTCATGGAGAACAGAGGCTGTGAAAACACACACAGACACACTGGAGAGTGAAACGCACATCTACACTAGAGAGGGACATTGACAAAGGCCTGAACTGCACGGTTAGATGGAAAACATAAAAACCTCATCACTGGTATAAACCTTGATGGTACTGCAGGGAAGAACCAGACCACCAAACCAAAAGAAAAAGTGGTTTGCGTGTGAAATGATGAAGATGAATTCAGGTGACTTTAATATACAAGACAACACACCTGCATGTCTTTACTGTTTCACTTCAAGCAAAAGGCACCTTATACAAACAAGAATCCTTGTATGGATATTAGCAGTGAGCTAGCGTCAGTGTTTTACAAAACAAGCACATAAACACTAAAACACGTATTTATATCCATCCTGACCTCATATCCTGCGATGCTCAGCTGGATGGAGACGTCCACTGGCTGGTTAGTCACTCCGGCTGCTGATTGGACGAGCGACATGAAGAGGAGCGGGAACCAGATGATGCTGATGAGAGCGAAGATGATTAATCCTCCCATCCCGTATTTCACCACCTTCTTCTTCTTCTGCCCTGGATGGTGGGGGTATTTCTGGAGGAATTGCAATTAAATGACTGTAGTTCACTTCACACTCATTGTTATTCAGTTTACTGGGTAAAATTGTTACTTTCAATATCAATTTATTTTGTCTTTAGCCTATAAAATCTCAAAAAATTGACATCATAACTTATCAGAGCAACAGTCATAAATCAATATGTCTTTGATCTATAACTCCTCATATTTTATTATATTTTATTATATAATTATCAGTCAATAAGGGAGGGTGAGAGAACATGGATGGGAGTTTTCCACATGAAAACAAAGTATAGGAGTACAGAAATTTCAGCAACAGCCCTGCAGATACAAATCTTATGGTCATTTTAAAGCAGAGAGGCAGAGATTTACTTACTTTAATATTATACATATATCAGTTTGAGTGTGTGGTATTGTAGTAATAGTGGTCCATCACACACACTCACTTACTTTCTCAGACTCCCTCCAGCACTTGAGGATAAATATGTTAGCATAGATGTCTTCAACACAAATCCAACTGGACAGAGACAGAGTGGTGTCTGTCCAAACCCAGTCCATCACCGCCCTCAACTCCGTCAGGAAGGGAACCAATCGAAACCTGGAGGAGGTATAGTTTCTTTAATTTCACATAGTATATTCTGGAAACAATTATTAAAGCAAGACAACGTTTTCGTACCCTTGGAAGAGGAAGAGGTTTAGGTAGTTGTAATTCTTGGTGAGGAAGTTTCCCAGAATGCGGTTTGGGTAGCCACATTTGATCTGGTAGGCAGACAGGCCGAAGTAGATACACTTAACGAAGTACCAGAGTTGAGCAATCGGGTTCCGGTTGAACCTCCTGTGGAGCAAATATTGACATGAACAAAGAAGATGTCAATGAAAATATCTTGTTGGTGTCTTAAAGATCTGAAAAAGTCTGACAGAGTCTTGAATAACAGAAATTTTAGGTGGGAATTAGGTTTTACAAGTTAATATGTTTCAGATCACTCAGTCGATTAATGATCCTGAAATTGAATGGAAGATAATTAATAGTTATGAGGATGAAGCTAAACATACTGGATGTATGTTTACATAATGTTTCATAATCAATAAAAGTTTCATTTATTTCTTTATTTATGTACTTGTTTATGCGGTGACACTGTAAACCGGTAAACAACGGCACAGTCTCAAGGTTGAACAAATAAATGAATGAATGAGTGAATTCTGATTTCTATTGGTTTGGATGAATGAATTCAACCTCTTGGTTGAACATATGAGGAAAACATTAAATTCAGTTGATGACCTCTCAGTGACCCCGGGGAGGATGAAGAACATCCAAAAGTGTATGCCGAACACCAGGACCACTTGGAAAACACACTTTCCCAGCAAGGACTTCTTCAGGTATAGGGCCCGGTCCACTATCATGGTACCGAACTGGATGAGCAGCATGACCAGGAAGGCTTCAGGGACCTGGTCCTCCGACAGGGACTCTGTGATGTCGGCTGCTGCGGAGTATTTCTACAGACAAAGATCAGCATCATAAACTGTATAATAAGTAACATTAATATATGTGTGTATATTCTTGGTTTAATAAGAAACATGGCAGACTCTGACCCCAAAGGCCCAGTATCCATATATGGTGACGATGAAGTTGACTACGTCGATGAGAAACATGAGAGCGTAGACGTCACACACAGGACTGTACTCTGGGTGGATGATGTCATAGAAAAACTGTCTTATGGGTAAGTAGATATGAAGGGCGCTGTAGAAAAACATAAAATAACAAAAAATACAGTATCAGAATCCAAAAAAAGGCGGGAAAACTCCTCTGCAGGTTCACACTGAACATTGGTCAGAAAAAAATCTAAAATCAGCTTTATAGTGTTTGAGTGTCATAATATTTGTCCTTCTCTGGAAAAGAAAACTGATTGGATACAAAGTTGTGGACAAAAAGAAACTCATCTAAGCTAATGCATTAACAGCACTAGCTCCTTCTAGACACCATATCTGACCCATTAACAAAAAAAGCCATGAGACAAGAAAACAACTCACACTTCTATAATGGCAGCTTTGGCCTGTAGCATCCTCTCTCTGATCTGCTGTCTGATCCTCTGCTTCCTGGTCAGTGGAGCTTTGTGTTGGTGCCGTCTCTTCCTATTGCTGCTCTGCTTCTTTGGCTTCACCTCTCCAGTAAAAAAAAGAGAAATTATATTATGTAATTAATGTCAAGAAGAAAAATTCTCTAGCAGTGACTTCCCTCTCTAATGAGAAAAAAAGACAACAAACTGCAAGACCAGATTTGGATGTATTCACCATCAGACTCTGCAGAGTCTCCTCTCTTTCTTCTACAGAACATGGAGGTGGTGGAGGCCTGCAGAGGGAGGAACCTCAGCCGGCTCGGAGCTCTTCCCTTACTGCCAATTTTATCTCCTCCTGTCATCTTCCTCTTGTCCACCTTCTTCTTCATCTTCTTGAAGAAATCAGGCATCTCAACTTCTTTGTTGTCCCACAGCCCGTGACACTGTATGGACACATTATATATTCAGTTTCTGCCAAACAGAATCAAATTTTAACATGAATAACTCGCTGCATGGCAACAGTGCTGGTAGTACAAGACGTACAGCAGCAGGAAGGTATATTCGAAAGAGCAGATACATTTCAGTGGTACATTTTTACGGTTACCTTGAGAATAGACCGGTGGAAGAAGAGAGCGAGCAGCTGAATGAGGTCAAAGAGAACATAGCCGTCTTTCTTTTCCACTCCGATGATGTTGGGCAGGGCGAAGGGCCGCTCGGCATTGATGCCTCGGTATGCAGAGGACGTCCAGGGGAAGAAACCGAACTGGAAAAAGTACTTCACCACAACAGTCAGCTGATAGAAACACAGGAGAGAGAGTAGAAAGTTCTGGATCATGCATCAGCTGTAAAACTGTATAATTAGTACCAAATCAGGGATGGTGGGTAACTTAAGTCCTTATTTTACAGACTAGTTTTGCTAATTCAGAGTTAAAAATTGATAAACACCAGGTAATGCTTTCTCAAAAAACTAATTACTGTCCTTTTCACATATTTTTCTGTACTTGGAGTTCATATATGGAACTAGCGAACCAAAAAATATACATTTGTAGAAGAAAAACTCCTCATGCTTGAAGATGACGTTAAACAAACCACACCTCTGTGTAGATAATGGCGGTCATCCAGAAGCGTTTGGTTGGCCGGGGCACAGACAGCATGGCCCAGAGGAAAATGAGAATCGGCAGGATGAGCGAAAGGAACGACGCCGACACGATGTGATTGAGGATGATGACGAAGTAGCACAGCATCTCTGACTTGGACACCATGGTGTTGTAGAGGGCGAGCAGCAGCTTCAGTGGCCTCGGCAACGACAGGAAAAACTTATCAGATTCTGCGATCTCGTCGTTTTCAAACATACTGCAGGAAGGAGGAAAAGACAGTTAGTTTAAATGTTTTTAAAGTGCTCTGCTCTTGTTTTCAAGTAACACATTTCTTGCGTCTACTGACTTGTTGAGCAGCAGTTCACTGGCAGTGAGGTTCCTCGTCTCCTGACTCAGAGGTCTGGGGGATTCTGTGAGATCGACACTTTTCTCTCCATCACCCTCCCTGAAACCCAAAGAGGTGCATTCTGGGTAATCAGGGCCTTCATCTTCTTCTCTCTGCTGTGTTTCCTTGTCCCACTCTTCCCTCTCCTCCTCACAATCGTCCTCTTCTTGTTCCTCCTTCTCTTCTGCCTCCTCTTGTTCTTGCTCACGTCTCTTTTCCCCATCGTTGTCCTCATCCTCATCTTTCTCTTTTTCTGGGTCTTCCTCTTGAGGGGTGTCTTCCTCACAGCTTTTGAGAAAGACAGTCAGAAATGATTCGAAACATTGAAACATTGAAAGTACAAAAAATAACCACTCTACAGAATAAAGGGTATAAATTGTGATATTCCAAAAATAAAAAAAATTGTGATGTATCTAAAATACATCACACAGTACAACACAAATTATCTATAAAAACTTGAATAAAAGAATTAAATTATTTTCGATTCCAAAAAAACCCTTTGATGAATAAATTATGAAACAAGCCATAACGACTGGCAGATTTAAAGGATATCATGTACAGTACTAATTATTTGCAATAAATATAGTGGAGATGGGTTGCAAAGTTTGTGTGAGTCTAGATTTACCATATGAATTTAATGTACATCTAATTTACTTATTAACATACTTAAATTACTTGTACTTGATGATACAATCATGTCCAGGATTCTCTCACAACCCCGTAGCCCAAATCTGTGTGTGAACCTTTGTTTTACTGTCCATAAACGTAGATTTCTCCTTCACCTTGCTAAGACTTCATCAGTCTCAAAGGAGGTGAAGTCGATGTTGGCAGTTTTCAGGAGCCTCCGTCTGTGCTGGTCAGCAGTGGGCGTCACAGTGGGAGGTTCATCCAGCTCCTCCTGGGTTGGCTGCCGGGAGCCCAGCATCGTCTCATCTGTCATACAGCTGAAGGTCAGCAGGAGGGAGAGAGAAGATGAGTATACGAGATCTTAAAAGAAGAGGTGAATATGTTGTATGCATCTGTAAGACCGGCTGCAGTTTTCACCTCAGCCCGTCTGTATAAGCAGGAAGGAGAATGAAAACATGAGAGGGGGAAATATTTGACTGAGTCAGGGTCCAGTAACCTACCTGGAAACGCTGCTGGCCCAGGACACTTTGGAGGCTTGGTTCTTCAGCTTGGCGTAGGCGTGGTGTGAAGAGGGGACGGCGGGCGGCGAGGAGGGAGGAGGCAGGGTGTCATCTAGGCCGTCCTGAGATGACAGCGTGTTCTGACGGGACATCCAGTTTTCATAAAACTGCTTCACGCTCTCCTGGCTCACCTCTTTGCCCTGCAGAGCGAAGGAGTGAGAGGCAGAGTCTGCTAACAGCCGAACAGGATTGAGCAGAGTGGTTGAATGGCACTATGTGTGTTCAGACTATACCACCATATTTACTGCATGTTTGGTAGGATTCGACTGACAGGACTTATTTTTCAAGAAATACATGCTCTAAATAGAAAACATGAATCTTCAGACCATGCTTGATTGATGTCTTCCCCAATTTCATGTTAGTTTTGTTGCACCTGTTAGTAAAACATCTTTATCATTCTTAAGGAGTTTGGTAACATCACATAATCCTCAGCATCAGCTCTGTCCAAATTCAACCTGACAGAGGACTAATACTCAGAATAAAACACCTGTGTGGCTGCAGGACATTTAAATGACGAATTAACTTCCAAAATTTCATTGTCCCCTAATGCTCGATTGTCTTGGCTCACTTGTGAGTTGCTTTGAATAAACACGTCTGCCCAATGATGAAACGTAAATGCAAAGAAATAGAAGGAAATGATTAATACAATATAATATATAATAATATCTGACATTGGAGAAATAAAGGGTTTTTCAACAAGACGTTTTCAAAAATTTCAAATAAATTTGCAGTTTTATATCCCGTCATCTCACCTTCTTCTGCTGCTGGCTGAGTAATGTTCGCTCGAAGCACAGCACCTTGGAAATGGCCACGTTATCTTTACAAAATGAGTTCAGGCCCTGCGTCAGGTCGTCAAGGAGGGACTGAAGGAAGACCCAGCTGAATTTCAAAGTGTTAACGAGTCGCTGCAGAATGTTTTCTGTAAGGAAAGGAACAGTATATAAGTGAGTCCAGTATGAATATATCAGTGCTGTCCAGGTTGTATCTGCTCTTCATTTACAGTTTAACACTACTTCTTTGTATTACAGCTATATATTCACATCTCTTAGTGGTTTATTGTAACTGTAATGTCTAATTACCTTTTTCCTCCTCTCCCTCCTCCTCCACGGCGGTTTCATCCAGTTCATCCTCACTAGAGTCTGTTCGATCAATACCTGGGAAAAAGAAGATTTTACTGTCAATTCAGTCTTGCTCCAATAGTGATGAGGTCTGAGGAGGCAGATGTTGACCTTCATATTGACCTGGTCAGTGTGTCCATCCAACAGTTTGGTCCATAGCAGGATATTTCCCCCAACTAACAGTTTGTAAAATTTCAGTACCTCAAAAACGAATGGTCAAATCTCCATAAAATTTCCAGTATGTTCATCTCTAGGAACATATTTGATATCCTACTGCATACCAAACACGTCCCTGGAGATATATTCTCATGTTTTTGGTGATCTGACCCTTCCTCTGGAGCCTTCATGTCCACTTTTACACAACAAATACAAAAATATAATTGCCAAATTGAATGTGAATTTACCAAGTCCAGCTTCAGAAGTAGTTTTATAGTTTACCACTCTGACATTCAATTCAGGCTGACTACAGAGAGAGACGATGCGCTGTTAGTTAAACATCATATCGCTCTCTCACCCTGTTGTTTCTGCAGCTCTCTCCTTGCTCTCTTCTTCTCCTCTTTCTGTATTGTCTTCTTCTCCTTCTTCAGGTCCTTCAGAGCCGTCTTAGAACTGGTGCTCCAGGCGTTGTAGGCCAACTGAGATATCAAAGACACGATTTGACTGATGATGTCACAATATAGAAACACCAGATGTAAAAAACATTAAGCTCTTCATGGAGCAGCTATAATCCTTGAGTATGTGGAAAACATATAAATGTATCCATTTTATTTGTCATTGGGTTTTGTCTGTTGGTTTTCTAGCTCTCACCTGGAAAGCAGATTTCTTCTTTGGTGGTTCTTCCTCCTCTTTCTTCTCTGTAACCTCCTCTTCCTCCTCCTCACTGTCACTCTCAAACAGGTGGTAGCCACAGTTGTTTTCCACTGCATGAAATAGAGCAGAGCACAGAGCAAAATACAAGAGCAGCTTGTTGAAAAAAACCCTTCAAGGGAAATAAAGGAGCAATCGTGATTCTTCAGTGCTGTTTGCGTTCTGCGGTGTTGCTGCTCACCTCCAGGTCGTGAAACCCAAGGCTTCCACCATTTTCCTGCATCCCTCTTTGCCTTCTCCTCATCACCTGGAAAACACAAATATTAACACCAATATTTGCTGATTTTCTCCCTTCACATGTTAAAGATTGATAACTTTCATAGAGAAAACACTTACATATAGTAAGTAAGAGTATAGATCAAGGTGAAAAGTCGATTATAAAACTGGATCAAACACCCCATGTTGACATAAAATGATCTTACAACAGAAAAACAAACTCTTCAATTATGTATTTGAATTTAGCACAAATCATACATGACTAAATAATAACAACTGGGGCTTTAGAAAGAGATTTTTGACTAAATAAGGAAGATCTGTCCCGTCACAAAGGAGGAACATTTTTCATGGAGCGTGCCTATAAAAGTGTGAATGCCTGCTCATGCTCTAGTGGTCTATTGACAGTAGAAACAGGAAATAGACCCTCATGTGTTACCTGGTGTCACCCGCTCCTGATCAGCAGGAAGTCCTGGTTTGTCTGCTGGTGCCGGCCGACCCTTCTGTTTAGATTTGATCTTCTCCATCCTACAGGTAGATGGTGGAAAGGTAAGTTCACTACTAACTGTTCACTACTACTTTAAAGAGAGAATAAATGGGGGGTTGAAAAGGTTGAAGGGTGTGTGTGTCTTACTGTTTCTTCAGTGTCTCCACAGATTTCTTCTCCATTTCCAGTCTGGCTGCAACCTGCTTCTTCACCTTCGCCTCAAACAGCTCAGCGCCCCTTAAAGGAAGAGAGAGGGAGAGGAAAAGAACATGATTACTTTACTGCTGCTTGTGTTTTTATATTCTCCATGTTAGTTGGTCTGTGGAGCACCGTAAGACTTTATTTAGGGCCTCTTATTACAATCATTATATCTGCTATAACAAAACGAGTGTGTGCACCATATTCTGATATCAGCTACAGTCACTCTGCAGAGATGCAAAATTAAAGTGCTAAAAAAAAACATATTAAACATATATTGAGATTCCTATTTTTCTTATAATTAGTATTAAATTACACAGTTCTTTCCAGGAAACTTAAATGATCAATAATAATTATTAATTACTTGTAAAATAACTCCTAAACAGCTGTGAGTGAGCACTGCTTCAGCTGAGGAAAGTTAGACTCTTTTGCCTTACTGTATGTCCCTTTCGTTTCTTTTATTAATTGAATACGTAAGAGATATGTTGGGTTTCATTTATCCAACCAAATTTAAGTTTCAGTTTTATAAAAATGTTACCCTTTGCCATTGTTTGTGTTGCTTTAAGGTATGTTAGGGACCTAACCAGGAAGCAGTTGGAGTACAGACCTGGAGGCCAATATCTTAGAGGACTTGAGGTCAGACACCACATAGAGGAAGTAGTAACTGAGGAAGACCCTTCTTTGTGCCAAGAGGACAGTGAAACAGATCGCATCCCAGACAATGCCGGCCTCACCCTCCGGCAGCTCACACTCATCGTCAGGATCAGCTGAAACACACAGAGAGATCGAGGAATAACTCAACTGTAACTTTGACAGAACTCTTAGAAGCCATAAATAGATGCTCAATAAAGTGTCAGTACCATAGAAGTAGTACCAAGTACCATAAGTACTATAAAATATACAAACTCTGATCATACATGAAGTTCATAAACTGTAAATGTCATAACATCAATGATTCTTATGTATTTCTTTTAATTTCCTTCTCTAACACACGTGTGCACACTAAGATTTAAGGTGTCAGTTACCATCTTCTTGTTACCGACACTTACGGACGTCGTAGCCTTTGATGGTGCAGAACATGCTGAAGGCCTGAATTAACCAGCAGCCGTTCTTCAACAGACTGTCCAGGTAGGCACAAGAACCGAGCTGATACAGAATAATACAAAAATGACAGGCAGAAACCAGAGGAAGCATTACGTCAAAAACAAAACAATAATCAACAGTATAGCTGCTTAAACTGCTGTGTGTCTAAAATGACTGCAGTAACTCACAGACAGCAGGTTCTTCATGGCGATCACAAAGCAGGTGTAGCCGATGAGCCAGTCCCACAGACGCAGTATGTATCTGACAGGCTGCATCAGCACGCTGCCTCCAAACAACATGAAGTAGAAACAGGCCACCAGGTAGCCCAGACAGAAGATGTTGATCCTTGTTGTGCCGGTGATGAAGATGAGGCAGAGTACCAGCCAGAAGAAATAGCTGAACACAAACACCTTCACCATGTCGAGGTAGCACCTGAAAAAAAAAAAGTTTAAGAATCATTTCTTGCACTACTATGAAAATTGTTGATATTGTTAGTCTGTTTCAAATTTAAAAACAAGTTTAACTTGTCAATCGAACATACAACATCCACCAACTTCATCGGCAAAATTAATTTGTTGTGACTGATGCCAAAATGTTCCATGTGGAAATTTCTGGTTTTGATTTGAGTTTTGTTTCAGTAAAATATATTCTGTCAGCAGCGAGATATCAGATGTGATGAAGGCTCACAGGAAGACAGTGAAATAAAGCCCATAAATGAAGGCACTGATCTGTGATGGAAATGGGAGACGTCTGTGAGTGCTTATCCAGCAATTTCAGTTTACCAGAACAGCTTTCATGAGTTTGACAACACGTATAAATTAATGATCTAATTCAACCCCTTAATGCTCCTAAAATGACCACAAACCAACATGATGGAGTCCCAGTTCTCCACCAGTTTAACCTACAAAGCAGAAAACTGTTTGAAGAGATTAACTAAGTGCTGGATTATGGAGCTCAGGCTATTTCCTATAAATTTAGACATGAGTGAGTCATCTTCAGGGTGAGGAGAAAATAAATCAAGCATTTTGTTTTTGATAGTATAGATAACCATGAAAAATTCAAATAGACATCTGGCCCAAGATAAAAAACTAAATAAAAGACCTGAAGAGCAGGTTGGTGTTGCTGACCTGCAGTGAAGAAAGTTGTTGACAGGTATGAACTGGTTGAAGGAGCAAGGATCAAGATTACGGCTGATCTCAACGTTGTCTCCAGCCAGCAGTCGCACTGCCGCTCGGTTCTCCTCCTCAAACACCTGCCACTGCAGAGACGAACAGAGCAACAGGAGGTGGTCGTCTGCAGAGAGCAGGAGAAAGAGAGAGAAGTCAAAATCTGACATGAGAAGAGAAGAGAGGAGGACAGGAGAGGAGGGGAGAGATAAACTCACAGAATATGAATAATGGATTGGGTCTCATGGCGAAGTCAGGAAGGTAAAACCACTTAATGACATTAGAGGTCAAAGGTTGAACAGCGGTCCTCCAGGGGTAATCTGACAAGGGAATAGAATAATCATTAAAGCCATTTATCAAGCAAAAACAACACACTTCCATTCACTTCTCACATTTGAGAAACATTCAGCTATTTGATAACTTCATCTTGGTATTTTTAAAATACTTTTCTGGCATTTTATAAATTAAACCTTTAATTAATTGATTAATTGAAAAGAAATATGACAGATTAACCATTGCAGCCCTGGTGTGAGAGTGGTTATCTCCAATCCTGCCTTTGTTTTTTTTTAGCTTTGTTGATTTTGATATCTTTCATGCTATGTAATGTTCATTTCTATAATGTTCTTGCACTGTTTTGTTCTTGTTAATTGGTTTATACGGTACTGTAGCCTCTTCTTCTTTAGACTTTCTGTTTCTGGAGCTAGATTTTCTGTAGGTGTCACACATTTTCGCTGTTCATGCTACCCGGTTCCTCTTCTGTTCCTCTGTGGCCATACTCACACCAGGAGGTTAGAACAGAATAAAAATAAAAGAAAAGCTTTTCTGGGACTGGATTTAAATGATAGTTTCAGAGTTTCATACCAACACAGAGAGCAGGAGGGATGCCGATGCAGAGCAGGTACTGCAGCACCATGAGCCCTGCTGTGAAGCAGCAGTATTTAGGCCACACCTCCCCGATAGCTTTCCTGCGTCGCCGCGACAGGACAGCCAATAAGGCACAGGAATGGAGCAGGGCATAGAAATCCATCCTCTGACCAATCACGTTGACCGCCACTATTAAACTCACCTACGAAGAAGACGTGCATTTATGTTAAGATGTCAGATACATTGAACAGACGCACACATGCAGTTAAAAAGTACCTCGAGCCCAAATTTGTAGAAGCAGAAGTTGATGAAGTACTTGATGCAGGGCAGGATGCCCTGATCCAGGTGCTGCCGAGTGATGCCCTGGAAGATGATGCTGAAGTGCGGGGCCTTCAGGTTGTTATGGAGACGGAAGTAGAGCTGGTGGCGATGGACAGTCGCCTCAAACACCAGCAGCCCCAGTACCATCAGATGGTTCTACAACACAGAGAAAAGTTTCAGGGAAAAAAAACTACACTGGACATAATCCAAAAGTGTGACTAGGAAACTTTTGGAAATATTTGATTTGAGAATTTTGGATGTGTTCAAAAACTGATTCAAACTCTTAGATAAATACCATGTTTGCCACTTTAATTAAAACTCAAGTTAGCAACTGTGTTGTAAGTCTTCCTGATACTGAAGTCTGAATTTTGTGGTCCTGGTCCTCTGCCTGAGACCATCAGCATCTAATCAAGCTTCATAACAGAGAGTCCACTTTCTCTGTTCATACAAAACTATCTGTAACTACAGTTTCACCAACAATACGAGTATATTAGAGCCTGAACCCGGTGGAGTGTACTTGGTAAGATTGTATAACTGAACACAAAAGTGTGATGGTTCAGTTTAAAGAACTGTACTGTAAATTTACCCTGAGACAGGGGAGGATCCTGCCCTCACACTTCAGCAACGCTCCACACCAGTAGACGGGGTCCACAGGCTCGATATAGAGAACAGACCTTCTGAGCAGCTCCATCATGTTCCCCCTTATCTCCACTCCATCATTCAGGTCCGAGCTGTTGGAAGCTACCAAACCCTGAGATACAAAAGACAAACATGTGTAAGTGTGAAAATATGTGTCATGCTTGTGTCTAAATCTGAATGATGATATGTGGAGCACATGACAAAAGACAGTTTATACTGTTTATACTGCAATAGATAACAGTTACAAACACACGCAGGTACGGATACTCACAGCAGTGCAGTTGGAGGAGTAATCGAGGGGTTTGATGACTTTGAGCTGGTAAAACATCTTGCACACCACCATGACGCAGGCCCACACGGCAGAGATGCTGGATGCCATAGGTCGTAACCGCGGAAAGGGGAGTGCAAATGCCCACAGAACCAGGAAGAGCAAGTTCATCAGAGAAACCTGTGAAGATGGAAATCATGTTGCTTTTTTTTTTTCTAAAATAAATACTGAATACCACGTTTGATCTGAGCAAAATACCAATAGGTTAGATTGATTCTTTCCACTGATTACATCAACCAAGTTATTAAAAGCTGTAAATTCTGTTTCTTATAGGTTGATTTTACTTCCTTCCTCAACCATCAAATCAGCACTGAGAAAATCGATAACATCCCACCTCTTGCAGTGACACCCAGATGATGCCGGAAGACACTATTTTGAGGCTGTGGAGCTCCAGCAGTCTCCAGCTCAGCTCCTGGAGCCTGTGGAGTCCTGATAGAGCCTGAAAGAGCAGCAGGCTGGCCCGGTCCACAATCACAACCCATTTGTCCTCATGACTGCTGGGGGCAGTTTCTGGGAGGAAGAAAGAAGTGAAGGTCAGTGAAAAGCAGCATTAAATACCATATGAACATCATATCTCTGCTTTAGTTCTCATATGGCTGATACAGATGATTAATCCACCTGTGTAACAGGAAAACATAACGCAGAACTGGAAAAAAATTGGGAATAATAAGAAACTATATTTATTCACTGTGCTGTCCATTTCATATGATTTCATGAGAGTCCAAATCTTTTTACCAAATACACCTCATGCACTGATTGCTGTCATTAAAAAGTAGAACAGCCATAATCCGTAACCATAAGACAAACAGCTGCAGAGTTAAAATGTCTGTAAAAGAAGGAAAGATCTCTGCCTCATACCAAGTCTCACATTTTCATGTGTGGAAAGCAGGTTTAACTGTCAAAATAGCAAATTACTTCGTAAAATTCATCATCAGTGCTCACAAAATAAGCAATAGTTGGAGCCAGTGTATGAATAAAATATTTGTATAAATGACATGTTCTTGTTGTAAGAGAACACATTATCATATAATGCCATATCAATTATTTGTCCTGCTGGTATTTTGGGTTCTGAGCTGTAGTTACCGTCTCCTGTTGTCTCCTCCTGCTCCTCAGCTTCTTTCTCTGAGGAGGTCTGCAGTTCGATGCTGTCCAGAGTCTCCTGGCTTTTCCCATTTCCAATCTGCTCCTTCAGAAGCCTGCAGGACCACAGCAAGTATTTTTTTGAGATATTTTGTACACAATTATCAGAAAACCTTGCTCAGAGGCACTTACAAGGACTGAGTGGGTTCAGGATCATGTTTTACATGTATGTACACTTTGGTTGTTACAGAGAATTAAGTTTTCAATTGAAATGCTGCCTTTGAACACTCAAAAACGATTGCTTATCTTTATTTCTAAATACATGATTATATTCCAAATAAATATGTCAACACAAACACTGATTCATTAAAGAACAAAGATATGAGTCAAACAAGAGTCTCACCTTTTCTGTAACTTTTCAATGTTTTCTTTAATGCTGGGAAATAAATGAAAGAGAAAGAGATGTGTGAACATTACAGTGGGTATTATACATTTGCACTGTGTGAAGGCAGCCCTTTCTGGTTTAAGCACAGATTATATCTATTGGGAATAAATCAACAGTGTGAGATACAGTTAATCATGAAGAGTCTATACACAATGATAAGGAGGGATAAACACGGCTCTTACGTCTCAGATATCACATTGATTGAGCTTCTGAGTTCTTCCTCTCTGGATGGAGAGAAGGTCGGATTAGACAAATGAGACAAACAGAGATATGCAGTTTGTTTATCAGTCAACCAGAACGTATAAAACACATACAGGGACAGTGCTTGTTTTAACATGAAAAAAGGGCACTTGGATCTAAATGATGTGCACTGTGCTGATTTATATGATTTATATGACACAGGTATAAAAGTAGGGAAGACGTAATTATTTTTTCATGTTTTGATCAAGTAGCGCAACTGTTTTAACATACTGTAAGTGAAACGCTTTATTAGATATTCGTTCCTGCTGTCTCACCTGGAGTTCTGCCTGACAGGTATGTTGTCCAGGTCAGTGAGAGTCAGAAAGTCTGAGTTGAAGTAATGCAGCTGGAGAATACAAGCCAGTAGGAACGCAGCAGGAAGGAGGATACGAGCAAACAACTCCACCGTGTCGTACCGCTCCAAACCCAGATCCCGAAGACTGCAGAGTCAGACAGGAGAAACAATATGATCACTTTACCAAAAAAAACAGGCCGCTTCATCCCCAAAAAGACTCCTAAAACTAGCAAAAATTATTAATTACATAAAAAAAAGACACACAGTCCTACTCACCCTTCCTCTGACATGCCCATGATCTGTCTGAACAGCCCAGACACACTTCTGAACTGATACAGGTAGATGGCTATCAACACCACCATGGAATAACCGACCACCACCGCCCAGAACGTCTTCAGGATCCGACGCCACACATCATAACGGACCTGAGGGGAGAGAAAACAGACAGAAAGATACAGTACCTTTTCCATCAAGCTACAGATCTTGACATAAGTGTTGGACTGGCAGTCATACAAGCTAAATTTGTACTGGCATTAATCCATATTAATATGCTCAATATTCAATACTAATTTGACACAGTTTGCTCTGATTATTCTGATGTATCCCCCAAAACAAGCAGCTAAAAGAGATATGTTTTATGATTCATAACAGTGCTGTCTTTACTTCTTCTATTACACTCTCCAGGGTGTAAAACACACGATGTTGCTGATGCTGTCAGAACAGACAAATAATGTTGTCTTGTCTTACGTCACTTCCGAAGCCATTAAGCCTGCCTGTAAGTGCCTACCGTGTTTGTAAAAGGTCAGCAGAAACATAAGAAGGGAGAGGAAAACCAGGAAAACAGTAGCAAAAATTGTTATGTATGTGCTTATGGCTCATAATCAATACTTTTAACAGTAAAATAGTATCTATCAGGGGTGGGTAGACTGTTTGAGTGTGTCTGTGTGTGTGTTGTCAGGTTTATATAAAAGCTGGACATGTTCTGAACCTTTTTATGTGCAGACAACAGCAGAATAACTTATTGATGATAATTCAGGAGTCGACACATTACAGTGTAAGATGAACCTGAAATTATAATTGTGTGTTATGCAACGTCTCAACCATAAAAGCAGATTTTCTCTCCACTTATTGACCCCTGCAATCTCAATATCAAATTTCCATCCTTTATCAATTCTCTACTTTGCATAGTCAGAGAAACCTGTGAGCATAATAGACAATATTCACATCAAGAAGCCATTCAACATCAAGAACACAGTTTCTACACAAGATGTCAAGACACAGGTTGTTCTATAGAGGAAGATGAATAATTTAAGTACTACATCTACATCAGTATACGTCATTTCAAAATACACACAGGCTAAATCTTGGCTGTTTATTACAACCAGCCAGATTACTAAAATCACTAACTTGGTAGAAAAATCACTCACCTGGTAGAGGACGACACAGAAGAGGAAGAGGACAATGTAGAGGATCTTGTAGACGACCACCTGAGCAAGTGAAACATGGTCAAGATTATTAATTTGAATGTAATCATATTATTAATTTTTAAAAAAAGCTTGACATGAGGAAAATCAGCTAAAAACCAGGTCCAGATGAGGAATACTAGACCATAAAAGTCCTGAATTGTAAATGTTCTTATTTTTATAATTAACTTTTTTTAGTGGCTTCCAAAACATAAATATACTACACATGCCATACATCCATTATCCAAAATACAAAATCTACTTGCCGTAATGAATTAGAAACAATAAAATAATAAATTATTTATTGTCTTCATCGTTCACTCCTGATTTTGTGTCACTGCTGCACAATATACAAAGTGGAATAGTGACTGATGGCATCACAGGAAATTTAATTTATCACCACAGTGGCTGATAAGAGGGTGAGAATAAGGAGAAGGATGATCAAAACAAATAACTACACATGTACCCTGAAGCCCTCAGCAGAGTAATTCAGGCATGTATTTTAAATTACTATTTAAATTATATTGAAAATCATTGTAGTTTGCTGACTTCATGTTAAAACCTCATTACTGCTGCATGATTTTCCCAAAATGCATCCTAGACACAAAGTGGCAGTGTTGAAAAAGTCTGATTAGAAGATATGTAATGAATGGAACTTTTCTCATGCTAAGTTTTTAAGGTGTACTGTCTGTCGATACCTTTCCAGAGAAGCTGACGATGAAGAACATGGAGCAGCAGAAGAGGATCCAGTATTTCACCAGCGTACCTTTCACTCCTGAGATCAGCATCGCTACCAGAGGTGATGGCTGACTTTCTTCAGCTGAGATGGAGGAAACAAAGAGGAGAAGGATGAGGAGAAGAAGGGTGAGGAAAGACAGGAAAAACCCAAAAGAATTGAGAGACAGAAGGAGAACAGGAGGGAGAAGAGCAGGGAGCAGAGGGAGAGCAGGGATACATCTTTGTTTAGCATACTTACCTCAAACATAGTAAATCAGTCAAATAGCCTCGGTACATTTCAAGATGATTTGAAGTACACAAGCCTTACATTACTACAAACTAATTTATGTTATATTATCTAACACTCTTATAATCATAATCATTATAAAAAGCAATACAAAAATGAATTACGTTGCATAACTTTGACTTCATCTAGAGATTCCTCCTTCAAGCTCTGCTCCTCCTGCCTCTCCTTCAGCTGCTGACGAAACACCAACCAAAAGCTGAAGCTGTAGAAAACCTGCAGCACACACAGCATAAGTACAAAACAATCAAATTAATTTAATACAATCTGGTAAGCAAAAATAAGTTATAACCTGTTTCTCTGGACTTGGCTACCAAAAGAATAAGTAGCAAAAATAACTTGTCAGTGCACAGACTACAGGTGTTTGGGAGCAGAGTACAGTTTAACATGAATTAATTGACTTGAAAGTGTCCAGTTGGCAACCGTGTAAAGAGCTGGTCGATTTCTTTAAATGCTGAGAACAGGAATTATTTGCTGGAAGTTCTTGTTGCCTCATCTGCAATAATTACCGTGAAAATCTATTTTCTTAATAAGCCTCTTACTAAAGGTAATATCTGGTATGTTCATGCACCTATTAGGATGCAAAATGATAAAAATCTGAATCTGAATCAGATGATAATTGGGTTGTATACTCATGTTGTCAAGTAGAGCCAATATCATTCAAATCTGATTTGTTTTTTTTAAGAGTGATTAACTTTTATAGTTGCTTATTTTGTCACAAATATTATATGCTTTATAAAATATATATTATATATATATATATATATATATTTTATAAAGAAGTTGTAGTTAAGATTTAGAGACTTTAATATGAGATACTCATGAAGCATAAGTGTAGTTGGCCTCTTATCATACGGGTGACTTTTTTTCTACTTTTATTTTCTCTTTCAGCTCTTTCAATGTCCTCATCAAGTTTGTAATAAAGGAAAAGAATGTCCATTAATAATAACCTCCCCTATTACATTTTCTCAATGGATATTTGATCTTATGTATCTTATGTATCTATCTGTATCTTATGCCCCCTAAGCTACTTGTATTTAATTTGGCTTATTATTATCATTTATGTTACTTTTTTAATTGTACACCCAAGAATTGTTTGGAGTGGGAAGAGATGATGTTGTACATGTTTGAAGGAAAGGGAGGGAGGGAATGGGGGGTAAGAGTGATGGGGATTCTACTATTATTGTAATTGTATTAAAATAAAATTTAATAAAATTGTTTTGGAAAGAAAAATATTAACCTCCCTCCTCCTCACCTTTGCTCCCAGGTGGATGCAGGGCGCAGGGTGGTAACTGTTCAGGTCGAAGTCCACTATCAAAGCCGGAGGCAGGCCCGGGTACAGCTCGGCCCGGCTCAGGCGCAGCCCGCTCAGGAAGCCCAGTATCAGCAGCACCGTGCCGTAGATGGCCAGGAACGGGGCCGACATCATGGCGTACCGGCGCCGGTCCCGCATCATCCAGATGATACACGACCACACCAGCAGGGCAAACGTCAGCCAGTTGTTGTAGGTGATACTCCAGACCTGAAAACGTTTGTTGATGTGACGTCACTGCCGTCAGTGACCGTTGAGTTATTGTGGCGCGTTTGACAGTCCGTTAACTAACACTAACGGTTCCTCCATCGACATGATGGAAATGTACAAATTTTTAAAGTTTAAAGTTATTTTTGTGCTGTTTTCTACCAACCATAAAATTATTTCGTGTTTTTGGTCATTTCAGCTGGTTGGCTAAACTACCAGACAACAATGCTAATGTTATTTGCTGGTCACTAATTCCATTGTAGCCGTAGCTAATGCTAGCACCTTAGCTTCCCAGCATAATTCATACTAATTAGCTACCATGGCTAACGCTAGACTATGCTAAATTTGCCTGTTAGTTAGTTAACTGTTCTTTCTGAAGATGCTGAAGTTAGTTTCCGGTTCGGGGTCAAGGTTAAAGTTATTATTTCCTCTGCCACTTATTTCTTGAATAATCATTGTCTACAAATGTCAGGAAACTGAAAAATGACAAGTAGAGTTAGCTATAATTTCCCAGGTTTCAAGATGATATCTTTAAATTGTTTACATTACAAATCCAAAGATATTCAGTTAACTATTATATACAACAAAGAACCTCACATTTGAGGAGCTTAAATCACACCATATATGTCATTTCTGCTTGAAAAATGACTTAATCAATCATCAAAAGAGTTGCTGATAAATTTTATTGTGGGTCAACTAATCAATTAACAGACAAATTGTTTAATGTTTAAGGTTATCTTCTCTGACTACCTACACAACACCCATAACACAAAAACTCTTTTCAGATATAATTTTGTTCTCAAATTTTGTTCACAAATACAACACTTTTATAAAATCAGTATTAGTATGTAGTTTACCATCATGATGATAAGGGCGCTGACATAGCTGTGTTTTTGCACCAGTCGTCCAAAGATGACCAGACCACTTGGGCCTGAGGGGGGAGGCGAGGTTTCTGTCGGACTCTCCAGGACCTCCTCACTCCTCTCCTCCATTTCACTCTCACCCTCTGTCTCTAGCAGAAAGGAGAGGCAAAATATGAGATTAAAAGAAACTATTTAGTTAACAGATCAAACACATTAAATCCCTGACACTGAAAAACTAAAATGGACAAACCAAATACAGCCCTACAATAAAATACAATATTTGCATGAGACAGTAATTTGTCACATTTTCAACAATGACACTATGCATGTGTTGCTGAAGTTTCAGGACAACTACACAACAATACACACATAAGAAATAATGGAAGCAGTAAAGCTGTAGTTGCTATAATTGCTCAGGCTGTGTACTTAGATATCTGAGTGTGATTACCATGTGATGGTGACTCTTTGCCTTCATACTGTGGTGGAGGGTAACAGTTTGTGTACCCTGCCCCTCCTAACAGAGATCTCAGATCGTTTCTGTGGCCATCTTCCCAGGAACTGCTCGTCATTAAGATCATAGGCTGAGGAAGGAGAGCACATCATGCTGTAAGTTTAGATCAGACATGTTCATTCAAGTATGTGGTAACCAAAAAAGCCACTAGGATTTTTTAAAAGAGTGCACACTACTCCCAAAATTTATATTACCTCCCACCTTAATTATCAGTCAAATAAGATGGCTTACTTCATCAGGTAGATAGGCTTCGTCATCATCCGTGCTAGTCAAAAGCTGAAAAAAGAGAAAATCTTCTGTTGATTATGTCAATTTGAAAGAGGCTAGCAGTGAAACTGCAGTTAGACTATGATGTCTATTTAACAGATTTTAAGTCAATGCTTTTATCCAAAGCAACTAACTATGACCATAAATGCAGGACCACTGACATAACAAGCAACCAGTAGTGCAGTCAGAGCTAAAATACATTTACAATATTCCTGTGACCCGACAATATAATTCAGAGGAAAAATATCACTGTTTGTAGGTTACCTCCTCCTTATCTCCTGAGATGTACATGACTCTGAAGAAGCTTGAAGGATCATCTGGACTTTCTATTGGACTGTCAGACTCTTTACCATCAACAGTATCCTGAGAAACACAGCAGCTATTAAAAGCTTGTATGTATTGATATTGGTTGAAGTGGTAGCAATAGTAGAAACATCAGAAGTAGTAGGAGAAGTCGCAGTGGCAGAGAAGCACTGGCTTTAGTACAAGTAAAACCTTCAGCTGTACCCATAGTAGTAGTAGAAGTAGTGGTATTTAGTGTTCCCAACCCTCTAGGGTTTGCTAGGAGAATATGGAAATTAACCTCCATCATCTGGTAAGAAAAAAATACATTTCTGGAGCTTTTTGACCCCCCCAATTTAACAAAAATGTCAAAATATGTGGGTTGTGCTGACTGGTGCTTGAGATTTTCATGCAATAACTGATTTTTTGGCCCACTTGGGGGCAGCAGATACAAGTTGTGACTACATGACTACATAACATGTCATCACTTTTTAAGTTGATATGTTGAATTTGTTACCATACAGTTGCTTACTTACACATCCAGCACTTACGGAGCGACATTATCATTCATTTGGAGTCCTGTCTCTGGCTGCCTGGTGAATGTAAGTCTAATATTCACATTCCTTTAGCTCTTTGGTCTCTACCAACTCCTGAGGGAGATATCAGGCTCTCTAGCAGCTAAATGCTAAAAAAATGCTAAATGCTGAACCGTGTTCACCAGGTAGTCACTAAGAGTGTCTGTTTGCCGTTTGGTGCTTGGCAGGTACTGTGCAGTGGGTTTTTCAGAGCTTTATCGCTTAAAACAACTACCTGCTTTCGCATTACACATTGTCGTTTGATAGATTGTTATTATAAAGATAACAATCGATCAAACACTCACACACACTTACAAACCTCCTCTGTTATGTGGACCCATTTGTGCAGCAGAGCCACCAGTGTGTAATACAGCAACAGCAGGACCAGTGGGTTGATGAAGTCAGGCCAGATGACATGTGGTTGTAGACCAAGAGTGTACGGGTCTGAACTGTTAGTTCTGATCACTCCTGTCATACCAAACAACCTGGGACAGGTAGAGAGGAAGGAACATCGGATGAAGAAGGAGAGCGAGTGTGAACGGAGAATGAGTGTCAGTGCAGAGAAGAACAACATTAAATATTAACTTGGAACTTGCAAAGAAGATAAATCAGCCAAAAGGACAATTTTAATAAAGCCATAAGAAAAAGGTGAAAACAGACAAATCTTTTTTTTCTGGCAAAAATATGTGCCTTTTCTCAGCTCCACATCCTGTACTGTATGATGTAAATGCAAACATTTGAGCCACAGTTAAAATTAATGAACGTTAACAGCCAGTATTTCTGTTAAAAGTGTATTGATTACACAACATTTTATATGACTCTTCAGTCTGGTGCAGTACTTTCACTGACACATAAATATCAATGCAAGATGCAGAGTCAAAACTGATGAACTTGATGACCTGATTTGGATGAATATGCATTGAAATATTTGCCCTTTTTAAAATTTTCTGCTTGTATTCATAGTTTTGGATTCATCATATTTGTAACCAACATGAAATTGTTGATATATTTAATAAATGCACCAGATCAGTCCAATATTTCAGTCTAATTCTACTTTTCAACCACTTCCGTACCTGGCGTAAACATCCTCTGGTGGCACAAGCTGCTGGGACAGCGGCAGCTGGTAGAGGTAGAGTGCCAGCAGGTGTCCTCCGCTGAAGATGGCCATCATCACACACAGGGAGCTGAAGAAGAGCAGGCTGATGGAGCGGCTGAACACCCACCACCATACCAGCCCGAGAAACACACCGAAATACACAGCTGAGGTGAGGGAGGGCAGCGTGATTCCTGGACACACACACACACACACACACACACACACACACACACAGTATGACAAGAGAAGAGGAAAATAAAGTGAATTACACTAAATTTATAGACATTTTAAAACTATAATAAACCTGCACACACACACACACATACACCAGCTGCTGTATTGTACCTGCCAGCCCCAGCAGTATAGTCACCACCACTTTCCCTGCTGTGTTCATGATTGCCGACAACAGCAGCCTCAGTCCGGCTGCAAACACTATCAGCTTCTGAACAAACTGGGGCGGACCCGACTGAACCGGCATGGTGCTTTCATCTGAGCTGTCAAAGGACGAGCCCTCGGTCTCACTTCCTCCCTCAGACTCTGTGTCAGAGGTTTCCACTTCCTGTCAGACCCATGAAACAATCAGATTGATATCACTGTGGCGTTCTTCATGTTATGCGCTGTTAGAGCAGTCGGTGAATATGCTCAGCGTTACCTCGGGGTCAGAGGGCGGGATTCCGTTTTCATGGAGACTAACTTGGGGCACGGGGCGCAGTAGTTTTTTGCACAGCCTCAGTACAAAAAGGACAGAGAAGAAGAGGCTCACGTCTGGGGCCAAGAGGCGCACAATGTTGCCGGGATCTACCAAGCTGAATCTGGAAACACACAAGCATTACCATAGGTGTGATCTCTACTGATTTCCATTCATATCAATATCACATGCTTGAGATACGTAATTTATATTTAGTTGCCTTTATTTTTTGGAAGCATTACATTATCTGTCCTGCTTTAGAATGTAACAAAAATAAAACAGGTTAAATGTTATTGGTGATAAATCTCAATGTCAAGTTTTAATCCTCAATAGGTTGATTTTCATACTACACTCAAATGAACTGGACTATAAATCTGTTTGGAACATAGGAAATCAATTTATAAAGTCATGGTATGTCTTGGAAAATGGTCTGCAGTAATGTTAAGTTGATGTGACTCAAAGTTATGGGATATAAAAATATGTAACCACTGATAAGTTCCTTGAAAATGTGTAAGTCAAATGTAAACTTACCTTATAATACCTACATGGTAGAGGAAGTCTTCCCAGGGGCTGCTAACTATAAAAAAAAAAAAAAAAAAAAAGGTGCAACAGGAACAAAGCTGTTTTTATTGCTTCCTGAAATGTTTGTGTTTCAGATTTGTATGTTATACAAATGATAATATTTTCATTTTGCACACAATGCACACTGGTGACGTCTTCTTGTACAAAAAATGTCCTTATTGCGTGAAGTGTAACGTGTTTGTTTTTACCGTGTGGAGGGATGTAGGCGAAGGGAATCTGCATGAAGCACTGCAGGGTCAAGAAGATCAGACTAGTGTAGAGGATCAGCCGAAGGAACTGACCTGTTTTACCTGAAGAGAGCAAAAAGTGAGATGAACCAGTAGGAAACAAAAGGGGAAGTTAACAAACCAGTTTCAAAGCCATGTCTTAAAATAAATTCACACAAATTATGTATTTTGACAATGTTCTAAGCAAGAGTCAGTTTATGGTTTATTTAGTGAAATATACTGAGAATTGTTGGACTTTACAGTAACTGTCATCCTTGGTAAATTATGTGACAAAAGCAGAAAAGATTATGTTATAAAAAATATATTAAAGGATTGGATTGAACAAGTGTTTGAAGTAATTTAAACAAATTATGTTTGTTAGTTGCTACACTGTGTGTTTGTGCCCTCTGATATTTTCCTGTTTTACTCAATTATACTTTTTCACCACCTGAACAACTGTAGGGAGATTATGATCTTTGATAAAAACAAACATACCACTCTGTATTTGTCTGTATTTGGCTTAGATCTGATATGATACACACACACACACACACACACACACACACACACACACACACACAGTAATTGATGGACCCGTACTTCTCTTCAAGACATTTTTAGGTAGAATATTGTTGTCTAGACACTTTTTAATTGAGCTGGTTCTGACTATGTGAGCACTTTTACAGATCAATAAACCCACTAAAGTGAGATATGTGAGTCTGGATATTTAAGTGTTCTAGTTGCTGAAGTTTTTAAGTTTTTTTAAGTTTTAAGTTTTTAAACATTAAGTTTATTATATATAAGTCTAGCATTTCTTTAAAAGGATCAAAGACAAAAATCAGTCATCACAGGTTCCTACAAACACACTTTAATTCAAACAGCAGTGCTGATATTAACTCAATGTTGAATCCAGATGCAAAAGCACCTTTAGTTGTTGTTCTTCTACTGTCCACTAGAGTGTCCAGATGATGCTTAGTAACTTAAAGGGATAGTTTGCATTTTTTGAAGTGGGGTTGAATGAGGTAATTATCCATAGTCAGTGTATTACCAGCAGTAGAGGGCGGTCCGCAGCCCCCCAGTTTGGAGAAGCAGGCAGAAGTACTGGCAGTACCAGAAGTTAAGTAATGTACTGCTGTGAACAGGGCCAGCAGCTAAATGCGTTTTGGCCACCTAAAAAAATCAATATCAATTTAAGTGCACGACATATTTAGAATATTTTCACCGCTTTACCTTGCTGTCGGACAGCCCTTTCCTTTGGCACTACGTTTTCTCAACTGTAGAACTTCCGTATTCCCACGCCGCGCACTGTATTATACCGCAGATCGGTTGTTTAGATCAGAAATCGCTGCTGCAGTTTGTCCATATCGCTCAGCTCTAATACCAACATTTACAGAGGACTGTCAGTTAGGTTTAATATATTGCTTGTCGCCCTGCAATTCTTATTGTTGGAAGTTATGGTACAGTTAGTGATTGATTTCCTGTTTACGTTGTTAACTTTGATTGAATAACGCTACCAACTAATTTACATGTTCTTAAATTAGTATTACTAAAGTCTTAACTAGCTAAGACATTATATTTAGTTTTAATGATGACACATGATTAGTCAATTACTAGTTTGAGACTCGCCACTAGTTACTAATAACTTAGGAAGGACTTAATACACAAACTTAGAAGGATTCACGTTTAGCTGGTGCAGCCAAATACAGAGATGTTTAGTTCAAACTGCCAAACAACTACATTGAAGTTTATTTGATAGACTGCACCTCTCCAGACAAAATAACTCACTGGACGTATCAGTGTGTGTCTGAGCAGAAGCACAACTCAGAAAAATCACATTTTCACATTTACACATTTATTAAATTACATTAAAGATAAGAATCATATGCTGAAAATTGATCACTTTCAAATAAATGCACCAGTTCGTTATTTTAGTCTTATAATGAAACGTTTGTAGATACAAAGCATTAATAGCTAATGTGGCTCAACATCAGCTGAGCCAGCAAATGTGTTGTTGATGTTCAGGATTTTTACTAAAAGCTTCATTTCACTTAAACCTCTCTGCTTCCCAATAAAAAGCCAATAATAAGATATACACACTCTCACAAGTATAGGTGGACGCACAAAAACCCATGAACCAAACACACACACACACCCACCCACACACACACACACAGGATGTACACACACTTGACCACTTAGCCCAAGGAGAGCGAGATCATATTAGGGAAACGAAGATAACTGAGGGATCTATGGGATCTATGAAGCTTTCAAAGACAGGCTAAAAGGCAAACAGTTTTTAGATAGCGGGATGGAAAGCGAAAGAAAGAGCAAATGCTGTCAGAATGCTGACATCACATCTTTTAATTCCTCACTGTAATTACCAGGCTATGTATAATTGATTTGACCGTCCCAAACCGCATCCCCTTTACAAAGTACTTTTGAGGGAGGGGTGCTGATGCTTTAATTCATCAGAATGCAGTGATCAATACAGTGAAGGCACTCACACACATGCAGTAGGGACATACATGCTCAAACATACTCATTATAATAATTTCTTGTACTTCACTGCTCAGCTCCATCTTTGTTTTTCTCCGCTTTGATACTTTAACTTTGTGGAGCAGGATAACCTACAGACCTTGATTTTAATATAGAATATCACAAGAAAAGCTTTTAATCATTGGCATCTGTTTTAATGAGAATTATTTGTTACTTGGTGGAATTATCTCGTTTTAAATTACAGACACAAATAACTGAAACTGAGGGAAGAACACAGATGAATTTCAAGACCAGCATTAAGAGTTTTACACTTTTACAATCTGAGTCTAATCAAGTGTGTGGAAAATGTGGTCAAATGTGGAAAATCTTTCAAAGCAAAAGTCTGATTTGTTTCTGGAGCCCCTCTCACCTTTCATGGTGACCAGACTGGGGTTCGGCAGCAGCGGCAAGGTGAGCAGAAACAGGAAATACACCACTGACAGACCATTGTAGCGGAACGAGGAAGCTGATGTGTAGAGGAGAGAACAGACACAAATTTGTTTGATTGATTTGTCCTAATTAACTCAGCTGTCCACAAAAATCAGACTGTGATTTACTCTATTACCTTTTATTTTTGTTATCTATTCTGTATATTATGAAAAAAGTCACAGGAACAAAAAATAAACTAAAAGAAAATAAATAAGGTAACATATTACTAGTCATATGACCTGTGTAGAGTGTAACCTGTTTATGGACTGAAACTAATACAAAAAAATCTAAAATGATTTTATCACAGCTCATCCAAACCAGCAAGTGATGTGTCTGAAACAGAAGATTTCAGATTGTTATTTGACATAATGTTATTGAAATCTTTGAAGTCCTCCACGGTGTTTTTTTGTATTGTATTCTAATGTAACAAGTTAAACAAGTTGGCATAATAATATAATTAGTGACAAGTGAAATGTGTAACTTTATAAGCCACATCATCCCTATTTTACCAGCAATAAGTAGCTGGATAAGGATGTATTTTTTCAGACTGTATCACATATAAATTCTGTATGTGTTTGACCTTTATGTTTCGAACTTATTCAAATCAGTGACACCATTTTTTCTGTAACTGCACTATGACATCAAACAGTAGATGTCTTATACATCACTCACTGTTTCCTGTAATTCAGTCTGTATTTAGTTACTTGTAAAAACTTTAAGATGTTGACTAGAATTTGAAATAATGTGTGAGATTCTTGGCGGCACAACATATGTTTTTTGATGAAGAAACCACTGAGGAGTCTGTGGGGTAAAAAAATCATCATAACATCATCACAGCAGCAATTTAAAACATGTCTGAGGGTCTTGAAACAGTAACCCAACAAGAAAATCAAATATCTTTTAACACTTTTCCAAAATTTCAAATCATTGTCAGCCACTACAATAAACGTGCACCTAATGAGAATTTTACAACATTTAGTGGCAAACACAAGATGTTACATAGTGTCTAAGCCAAAAGTTCAAGTTACACAGTACATTTCACTAATCAAGTCACAGTTGATACAGAAATACTGCTCAGGTAAATCTTATCTGTACTCCTGCAGTCAACATGGTCTATCTCAGTCTTGAACTAGCAGCACACACTGCTTCTTCCAAAACGCTCGGTTAAAGGACAAGTTACAATCAGGTGCCCAAATGGATCTTGAAACAGTTTTTGCTTGCTGTTATCAATTCACAGTCCTCATTCTGTGCAAAAATGTATTAAAGTTAAACAAAAGCTAATATGAGGCTTCAGTGGTCTGATTTCAACAAATCAAGTGAGTGTCCACCAAAGTCTTTTTAGTATAAAATTTCGTCTGTGTTACTATCCATCCACAGCAGCTCAGATTCAGGGAAACAAAAAAAGGGAATTCTGCTCTAAAAAGACTTAACTCACATTAACACATTAACTTCAGACTAACGTTTTTACAGAGAAGGAGGACTATGGATTTTGTCCCACATCTCTTCCTGTGGAAGCCTGTCGGGACAGGATCGTATGAACAGGAGGAATAATTACAGCAAGCAAAACATGTCTGAGTGTAAATGTGGACATGATGTGAATATTATTTTAAAACAAACTTGGAAAAATGCCAACCTATCCTTTAAGACAACAATTCATGTATCATAAGATATGAATGCTCCTAACAGAGCGCCATATTAATCCCTGAGACTGAATCAGTGTTGTTTATTTCCTCACTACTATTCAGTTAAAGGCCAGTTGTCTACAACAGTAAGCACACATGTCGAGCGTAACTACAATAAGTCCAACTCATCATATTAACAATACACCACTTTCAACGTGACCAGCTTCCACTTCAGGGGAGAATTAAAGCCAGTATAATGATATAAACCCAATGCTGATACCATACACCAATATAAGACACCACAGAAAGCAATTTGTGGGAAAATAATGAAAGACTGGTTGATCAGCAGAAGAAATAGATGTAGTTAAATGTATAAAAGGTTTTCAGTACAGCCTTCAGAGCACAGCGTCCATCTATTCAAAACTAAAAGATTTTAACATCAGACATTTTGTTAAATATTTTAAGAGAGAAGCAGACCGACTAGTCTGTCCTTAGACAAAGAGATAGCATACAAACACCTGTTATTTGTGTGATCTTGTGTTTTTTCTGTCATTGTTTTCTTTCTTCATGACCTTCAACAGTTTTTAGCTGTTTATAAAACCCTTAAGTAAGTATTTTTTTCATGCACACCAGACTCACATATCTCACATCCCATCACTTCCTCTGATCTCAACTCTGACATAATAACATGTGAAGCTGCTGCAGAAATACCATTTGTATATTTCATCTAAACATAATATGACCTCAGCAGCAGAAATGTGTATGAATAAAATAATTAACCAGATATCAACTCACCAGCCAGCAGGAGCAGTGGTAGTAATAAGTTATAGAGCATCCCAACCAGGAGGTCTCCTGCCATGTCTCCTTCTGGGTGTCAGAGACACTCACACAGCTCCTTCAGATACTATCACTCTCTAGATGTCCGCACAAACGGGTAAATGTCTAAGCAATGTGGAGGGAACTCTAACCTGCTCACACATCTCTCAAAAGAAAATGTACGCAGTCTCGGTCAAAACGTCGTCCAGCATGTAGAAAGAAAATAGAGTCCGACACACTCAAATTGTGACAAAACAGAGATTATGTCAGTCTGGTGACACGCAGCACTGTGAGGAAAATTAGAGGAGATGTTCTTGGTTCAAAATTGTGTGAAGATGATGTCTCACTCCACTCTTTCCTTGTGTGTCTCTGTCACACCCTCCTTTCCCTCCCTCACCTCTCTCTCTGTGTCTCTCTCTCTCTCAGACATAATGGGTTGTAACCCAGCATCTCTGTTATTATGCTGATATTGAGGATAATCTCACTCAGGAGAACATCCGCTATCATTACATGATTGAAAAACATGCTTCCACTAATACATAAAAGCACACAAACAGCAAAGAGCAACAATGACTTTTTATACACAACAACATGACGGACAAAATTCTGCTTAAAAAGTCATTTTTCAGAGTAGTGTATGTTTCTGTATCTATCTTTACTTTTCTTTGCATAATATGTGGAAACCACAGTCTGATTTCTTTATTTCTGAAAGCCAGGCTGATACTCACACAGCACTGTGTTTGTTTCCTTACAGCCGCGTCAGGCTGCCTCATCATATTTGCGCTGCGAAGCGAAGGGAAGTGTATCTAATATTCATGGCTGCGAGGCCATTAAGAGCTGGTGTGACTACAGAGGAGTGATCAATGCAAAGACTCCAGCTGGCAAAAACATTAACTTTATTCTAAAATATTAGAGAAAACAATTGCACAAACCTCCCAGGAAGATCCAATATGATGTTTTAAATGACAACATAAAGCTTAGCAGCTGTGATTATCTGTATGAGGCAGGAGTGTTAGTGGAGTTATCTGGTGAATCACTTTATTACTGTTTTATTACCAGTAACAGACATTTAAACAAGTCTGTTACTTTGATCGACAGCCAGTTCAAGAAGAGGGTTTGTAAACTGGCTGTAAATTCTGTTCAGTGTTAAATGACAATAATTCAGTGTTGAAGTGTTCAGTGTTACTGTAATTATCAGGATTTTGAGCTTGTTGGTCTTGAAACAGGTGGGTCTGTGTGGAAAAGTAGAGAAAAAAACATCGAACATCCACCACTTACAAATACAAAAAAACCACATACATCATTAAAATGAGATAAACAGACATGTTCTGTCTTGAATTGTACAGTCAGTAGTGTTGAACGTTTTCTCCTTTCTAATGTGTAGTGACTGAGCTGTGAGTTTCGCAACTAAAGTGGCAAAATCAAGCATCACTGTGTAATGAATATTAGCCTCTACTGCATATGGTTGCTACATAAATGAATAAATAGACTATGTAGAAATAAAAACATCATGTTTTTGTGTTGTTGTAAAGAAGCAACTTTAGGTTTACACAGTTCAAAACAACAAGTGGAACGAGATAAGAGAAAGACACTCAGAATACCTGAACATCAAACTTCTCTGTTTAATCATCACAACACCCCAAATAACCCAGATGCTCCTAACACTGTTAACTAATTCAGTTCTAAACTAATAAACTCTTAGTGTGTACTTGACTGTAGATTATCACAGGTGATGCTCCTCTGAGGGCAGATAAACCTGACTCAATGAGAAGAAAACACACCCAATTATACCTCAGCGCTAGATCTAAATTGATTACTGTATGATGAGAATGACTGCTGAGTAAGCAGCTAACATCTCATGACAGTGCAGTTAAAAAGAGCTGCGAGAGGACGTGCTGTAAGAGGGTCTGGGGTGATGCTGTGGGGGGAGAGAGAGAGAGAGAGAGTGTGTGTGTGTGTGTGTGTTTGGCTATGTGTGAGGACACAGGTAGAAAGATAATGATAGTTTTATGGGCTGGATTAGGGTCAAAGCTTTTGATAAGTGTTAAGATCAGAATCAGGTTTTGATGCAGGTCAGAGTGAGTCAAAGTGATAATTTGTGCTCAACTTGTGCTTGTGTGCAAGAGGAAGTGCAAAAGTGTTAAATGAAACCAGTTTTGTTTCATGAAAAAATGTCTGACACAGCGACACATTATTGGAAAATTGTTTAAAAGTTTTATTGCCATGTTTTAGATGAGTGTTGAGCCAGTATTGATCTGTTGCTGGGAACAAGTAGTCTGACAGTCTCACATCACTTCCTCTAACTTTTACATACATGCTCATTTTTTAGTTTACATCACTGTTGCACTTCTCATCACCGCCTTCTACAACATAAAACTGTGTCGTAACCACTGATACCACACACGTAACAAGTTGAAGTATTTGCACTATTATCATGCAAATGTCGAAAGTGAAAAGGACACAGAAGAAAAGTGGGAAGAGTAGCAGTCGGTGTTTAAAATTTAAATTCAAATGCATGTTTTGTTATCACAATTTTGTGATAAATGTGTGTTTTGCATAACAAGAAGCTAAATAGAAAGCAAAAAGTTCTCCTGTTGTTACAAACAGGTGCTTCAATTTGCATCTTTACACTGTATGTTGAATCTACTGACAACACAGAGCAGAGACTGTGTATATAAACACACAGACATGGCTACTGTTTACAAAACAAACACAGAAGTGAGAAGTGGGGTGAAGGACTGTTGATGGGAAGACAATTTAATTAACAGCAGAAAGTTACGACTTGGCTAAAGGTTTAATATTACACTTAAAAAGGTTTAGATTTTTTTAAGTTAGAGATAAACAGGGGAATTTGACTATTTGACTAAACTGCAGAAAATAAGCGCGGCAGTCGTGTGTTTCATGTTGGACTAACGTGTCGGCCTCAGGCTCCAGAGAGCACCGGGGTCAGCGCCCACAGTGGGTCAAAGCCCACTATAAAACCCGAGGACAGTCAGGGTGAACACAGAGCACGGCTCAGCTTTTAGTCCGCTCACTGATTCATTTCACTTTTAACGTCAGCGACACAAACTGCGCTGAGCCTCTCGTCCGTCCTGCTGTGTGTTCTGAGTGGAGTTTAAAGGGTCGAGTACAGGATACAGGAAGTTATCATATGTCATAAAAAAGTTAAGGAAAATGTTTATTTTTCTTTCAAGCCATCTTTAATAAAGTCACGACAGGATGATATTTTTAATTTATTTACATTTTTAATTTTACACTACAGAATAACAACATGAACATTGTGCTGCAGAATAATGCTAATTTGTTTTTGCACCAGAGGACAACTGAATATCATTGTGCGCTCCTACACTCAACCTGTATCATAACAACAGAACAGGAATGAAAGATAAATCAGTATAAATTGTTAATAAATTGATAATTTATCAAACTGATATCATATTAGGTCCCTTTTCATGTTAAGAAGATGAAAGACAGCAGGCAGTCAGTTTAACTTTGCAAAGTTACTTCAGAAAAATACTTTTTAATCAATCAATGCTTCAACATATCCTGAAATATGATGATTACTCAATTATTTGAGTTGAACTGGCAGCAAATAAATGAACCTGAACTCTGCTGCTCAGAGTTAAAGACTGCTGCCACCTAGTGTTTACCAGACCTGAGAGCAACAGAGGCAGATCTGTAACTAATATGGACCTTTTATTTAATAACATCATCTATTGGAAACTGTTTTAGGTTTTCTTCTAAAATTTACACAATGTTCAATATTTAGCCCAGAAAATCTATTGCAGCACCATTAATTGTTTGTATTTTACGTTTAAACTACAAAAACAGCTTCTTACAGGAACTAAGTATAAATATTTATTATTAAAACTTTTTTTTTAACATTAATGATGCTGTAGACACTTTAAGACTGATAAGTATGATGACTGTTTATGTATTAAGAGCTACGTTCACCTCTTGTGGAGACTTGGTGATATTTCTGAGCAGTAATAGTAACAACAGTAGGTCAACCACAGAGAACTATTAAAGACATAAAAAAAGGAAGTTTTACTGCAGAATTCTGGATGTTTTAAGTGAATTCTCTCTTTAATCTTTTATTTTTACAGTTGTGAGATTAAGTTAAAGTGTGTCAATGAAAAGTGAATATTGTAAGCCTCACACAGATGCAGAACTGTTGTGTTGATGTAGAAAAGATTTTACCTATTTACCTAATAAACTGGTTACACGCTGTTGTAATTGAACAAACCTGCAACTGAAAAAAACATTCTGTGGACACGTAATGACTCTACTGACCCCTTCTGGTATCCTCCAGCAGTGTATGAATACTACAAAGTACTCAAAACCCTAATAACACCACAAGTATATGTTCATAATATCAGACAGTGAAATGGATGATGTGTGGTGGCTCTGTGTCGTCACACAGTATGAAGGTGTTCAGGTCTTAATGTGTCTTCGGGTGCTGCTGTTTCTTCTCGCTGTCCTCAGACGTCCCGCAGGTTAGATGAACTGGAAGCTTCTGGAGCAGATGCACAGGTGTGCATGTGTTTGTATGATTGTGTTGCCCTGTCATGTGCTTTTCTCCTCACCATAAACATGCTTGGATGGATGGAGGGAGGGAAAGATGGAAGGATGGACGGGCACTGAAATGTTGTGCGGGGTCCCAGAATATTTATCCATTTGTCCTGTGAGCAATTTAGATATAAAAGATACCAGCTCATGCCTAACTTTTTGTAAAAAATTACAAGTATAACAGATGCTTAACACACTGACTAATAATACTACAATTAAGTTACTGGTATTCAAATGATCAGATGCTGTTAAATGTTTATTTATATCACTAAACTCTGACATCACACACAGAACAAGTCTATATTTTCAATCATGATCAGTTGAGAGACAAATAGTCATATGTTTAATTATGTTAGGTTATATATTAATGTGAGTTTGTTTGTATTAGTGTTTGGGATGTTCTCTTTGATAGTGTTGAAAGCTCTGGGCAGCGGTAGATTTAGTGATTTGTGGTCCAAGGAAAACGCCGTCTTGCTTTATTTTCACTCTTTCTCACACTGGGAATGTTGGTATTGACAGTGGTAGAAGAAGTACTCAAATGTTTTTTCTAAAGTAAAACTATTGACTATTAATGATCAATAGTAAAAGTATTATAAAGTTTATATATAGTATATAGTTGTATATAAAAGTCCTGCATTTAAGTTTTTACTTAATGTGACACAATGTACTTAAATTTACTTAACGTCTGTTTGAGGTGGAGCTTTTAGTTCTAACCATTTTATATAATGCTGGATGGTTTAATCAATAACAATATTACATCGTATTTTAATTGTTATATTTTGTGAGTGAAATATGAATCTGCAATGTAACCAGTAACATTTATCTGTCATGTAAATGTAGTTGTACAATGTTTTCCTTTGAAGTAGAAGTATACAATTGCATATTTTTGCTTTGGGGAGTTTTTTTTAAAGTTATTTCAAGGTATAATGAGTAAAAATATTCAATATCTTAACAACAATTCAATATTTTTTTGTTTTCCATCTTATGTTACATTAATGTTTGTTTGGTTTTTTTTAACATGTTTTTATTTTCATGTTATGTATTTTTCATGTGAAGTACTTGGTGCATGTAAAAGTTATTATTATTATTGTTATTGTTATTGTTAATAATAATAATAATAATAATAATAATAATAATAATAATAATAATAATAACAATAACAATAACAATAATATTATTATTATTATTATTATTATTATAAATCTATAGCTGTCTGGGGCCCTTTTAGTAGGGGGCCTCAGGCA
Organism: Thunnus albacares; assembly: GCF_914725855.1. NCBI lineage: Eukaryota > Metazoa > Chordata > Actinopteri > Scombriformes > Scombridae > Thunnus > Thunnus albacares. The sequence goes on along the minus strand of NC_058110.1, from coordinate 12,970,519 downwards.
GCTGCCTACCTTGCCTAGTGGTTTAAGTCCGCCCCTGGCTCTGGGAGCCCCTGGCCTGGCCGCTGTTCAAGACTCCCACCCTCCAAACCGTGTGCGGTCGTTTTCTTTGAAGAGGGCGCCGTTTTCTCCGCATAGCCGCGCCGCTGACGCTGCTCCGCGCTCGGGCCACGTGACGAGGCGAAGCGGCCTCTCCTCTCCTCCTCCCTCGGTCCTTCCTTCCCAGGGTTCAATGAGCGCTGTGTGGCCCCACCCCGTCTCTCTTCAGCGCTGTCTATCTCCTCAATGTAGGCTACTATTCTCGGAGAGAGAGAGAGAGAGAGAGAGAGAGAGAGAGAGAGAGAGAGAGAGAAAGGGAGAAAATAATTACCTCCAAGAATTGGTTATTCCTGTCTTTCACCTTCCACGACCAGCGGCCAGGGGGGGAGCGGCCTTCGCGGTGGGAATGTGCTGCTACAACAACCCCGTGTCCTATTTTTTTGTGAATGTAAATGCACATGTAGTGTCAAGCCTGTAGCCTATTTACCCACCTCGGACTGAAGAGGAATATATATATATACATATATATATATTTATATATATATAAATCTATATATATATAAATATAGGCCTTATGTAGGCTGTACAAACTGAGCCTGACAGCGAGGTTTTTAGGGTTTTTTTTTTTTTTTTGCTTTTTCACCTGCAAGAAACGTGGATACATTTCGAGGGATTTTCACATCTTGGTCACGTTTTCTTTTCCTTTTCTTTTTCCTATTTTTTTTTTTTTTTTTAAGATATTCTTCTTGAAGAGATTCATCGGAGCCGAGCTGGGAATTTAAAGAAGAAAAAAAAGTGTATCGGTGCGCAGTTTTGGAGGCTCGGTGGTGATGTGAGGGGCTGATAACACATTTCAGCAACAAAAGCGAGGGGCAGAGAGAGAGAGAGAGAGAGAGAGAGAGAGAGAGAGGGAGGGAGGGAGAGAGATAGAGAGAGAGAGAGAGAGAGAGAGAGAGAGAGAAGGCCCTTTGGAGGAGAAAACACAGCAAGGAACAGCCATCACAAATAAGGAGGACAAATCGGGGGGATAGTGGATCGTTTCGGAGTTGGAGGTGGTGGGGGATCCAGCCGAGAAGACAGCCGCAGTGAGTTTGGAGCTGTTTCGGGGCTGATTTGATGCGGAGAATGAAAAGGAGCCGGATGACGACGGAAGCAATGAAAATATCACACATGTAGCTCGTTTGGGTGTAAATATTATTCTCCTTCCTCCTGTCCTGCTGGGCCCCCCTCCTCTCTCCCTCCTCCCCGACGAAGACAGCCGTCGGGGAGACAGAGATATAGATAGAGAGTATAAGTGTACACCTTTGGAAATGTTTATTATGACAGGAGACGTGGAAACGAGCCGCGCCACCGTACGGGCGAGCCTTTCGGACACGCCGAGTTCGGCTCCTTGTCACGGGCAGCAGTGAGACGCAAGACCCGGGCTTTTGGAGATGCAAATTAGGCTGTTTATTCTGCCTCCGTTTGAGGTGAAACCCCGCTTTTTTGGCGTCTTAACAGACATTGTGGATTACAATTGTTAACGTTACACAGCTGACCGGGGGGACAGAGTGGGGGAAAAGAAACAAAACAGAAAACTATAACACTACATGTGAAGGAGGAAAAAGCCCAAAGCAGGATTCAGCAAACTGAGAAGGCGGCCTCGGTGTCGTCAGCAACAGTATCCTGCCCTTTCTCTGACAGCAAAAATACGCGTTATGGACATATAATTTCTACCGTGCTGCACCACGGACAGTTTTTGGAGCAGACCAGGGACGTGAAACGGTGTAAATGTGGGTGACACTGCTGCCAAATCCGCGGGTCAAACGAGGGATCTAGACTAGTTTATTTATTTTTCTTTCTACATATCCCCCCCCTCCCTCCACCTCCACTTCTTCTTCTTCTTCTTCTTCTTCTTCTTCTTCTTCTTCTTCTTCTTCTTCTTCTCCTTCCTCCTCCTCCCCTGGACCCCCTTTTTTCTTTTTTCTTGCGGGAAGATGGGTTGTTTGGGCAACAGTAAGACCGAAGACCAGAGAAATGAGGAGAAGGCACAAAGAGAAGCAAACAAAAAGATAGAGAAGCAGCTCCAAAAAGACAAACAGATATACAGAGCAACACACAGACTACTACTTTTAGGTGAGTTTGATGTTTTTATTTTTTTTATTTTTTTTTTTATTTTTGTTTTCTCTGCTTGCTGCTTTACAGGCAAGGCCTCAGTCTGCACAGTTGAGGCTCTGCTTCCTCCCTGCATAACCTTCTGGGATGTTGTTTTGGGAAACATTGTCAACAGTGTGACTTTGCCATTGCATAAGGCTAAAAATGCAACACTGTGCTGGGTTTTCAGCATGTTGCTGTCAAATTGGCAGTCTACCCCTGCTAACCTCAAAACATGCTGTAGCAGAGTCCATAGGTTGATTTGAGAGCATACAGTGATGCAGAGGTGAATATATGAGATGAGTAAACTACTGTCAGTGCTCATCGTAGGATAAACAAACATGGACGTCAAGAAAAACAGGTTTTATAGTCATTTATAGCTAATCTATGCATGTTTTTCTTCACAGAACATGTCCATCATAAGCTGTATCAGTTTGGGACTCAATAGCATGTTGAACATTGTTCATTTTAATCCTAATCATGCATGTAGGCTTGAATAGTTAGCTTAACCAACACTGGTTTTACATGACATGCCAGTTTGTGGGTGTGTAACCCAAACAGCGTCTTAAAATAATGTGATTGTTACCAAAAACACCCACTGAAACCTACTTAATGAAGAAATGAACATGTGTCAGACTCAACATGTGGTTGTGTGTGTCAGACAGTGAACTGGAGGTGGGCTGGGTCTCCACATTACATAAGAGACAAATAAGAGTGTCTAACTTTCCCCCGCCGTGCTCTCTTGTACACTCCTTGAATGTCCATTCGCAGGCTTATCACTTGTAAGAAGTCGAGGTGTACTCGGTAGAAATCATAATATTTGATTGCAGAAATGCCAGCCAGGGTGCGCATTGTACGACAAGCCGGTATTTATGTTGGGGAGGAAGTTGTGGTGACTTTAGGAAAGCAGAAGGACAGGACCCACATGAAAACCAAAACAAAGATGTCTGCCGTAAAGTTAGCTGCCTTTCCATTATATAATCTACTAGTTTTCCTTTATTGCAGACCTGTGGACCTGCAGGCTGTTGTTTGTGATGCTGCACATTTTGGGGGATCTGTTGAAACATTGGTCACTCAGTTCAAGCCTGGTGCAGCTGCAAAATGTAACCAAGGCCCTGTGCTTTGTTTATATTATGTTTTTGGGAAAGATACTATGAGAAGTAGTACAATACATGATAGTACTGTAAAGAATCTAGTGGTTAGTGGCAACCAGAAGTTCAGCATTCGTGGTGTCAGTCTTTGTGTTGGGTGGAGGTGACACACATACATCGGCAGTCTGTTTGTAGGACAAAATGTTTAGTGTCTGTTCACCTGGCTGAAGTTGTTGATCGTCGGATTATGTTGCTCAGTTTAATTGTAACCTGCAACTAAAACTACTCTGGTCACTGGATTAACTAGATCACCTAATTAAAGTGTCAATGGGTTTGTGGCTTATGTTGGCGGGGGTTGTTTCTCAGTCCCCAGCTGACAAAATAACACTTTTTCAGACTTGAGCCTCTTTACTCGAGATATAATAGCCTCCGGGGAACCACAATGGATTTATTGGTCTCCATTTATAATTATGATGTTTTTGAAATTAACTAAAACAAATAAACTACCTAAAATTTATGGATGTTTTCCATGGATGAGGACAAGTTTTGGATCCCATAAACTCCTCAGACTTCCCACAACATTTATCCAATCAGTGACATTATAATTTAATTCATCATGTTTCCTAAAATTGTATCTGTAATATTAGATCCTGGATACATTTTCAGACATAGCAAAGAAAACCATCAGGATAATAATCTGAGGAACATTTAATTACCAGATTGCTTGTGATGTATTCACATTTTAGTCTTTTTATGTCTGGCAGGAAAACATTAAGCACATCTTTTAGTTTTATTTATCTTTTATACTTTTAACCTAATCATACCCATGATTCATTTAAACTTTCTATTAACTACAAAGTTGCCTGACAGCCCACAGTTGAAGTGAACTGCACAATCTTTGCTAATCAAAGGAACAAATGTGTTTTATATGGTAATGTACAGCCACAGTTATCTCTTATTTAACTGCAGTAAATGATACGTTGACTAATAGTGTTACATCCAGCCCCACAGATCACCCACATTTTGGTTCATCACTTTTCTCTAACTGTTCAATGATGTTCTGCACAGGTTACATCTGTGTCTGCATTACAGTGATACGTTTGTCCACGTATTTACATGTCCTGGGTTCAGATTAGATACATTTACCACTTATGTATTTACCATTTATTAAGGTTATTGATCGTTCAGAGCTGACCGGATATATCAGCAGCCATGCTAGCTGCTAACACACTAACACATCTTCCACATAACTTCCTCCGGGGTAGAAACAACAGTATATAACAATTAAACGCTTCACCTGACAATACTAGTAGATTATAGACTGAAAATAGATTATATCTACATCTGACTTCTATATCTGGTCTGATGAGAGTTACATACAGGTTTGATATTTTTGGTAATGTTTTTAATAGTCACCCAGTTTGAGTCCATTAAGGATTTTTCACAACAGAAACACATTTTTGAATTGTAGTTATTTTTTAAATATATTCAGTTTTTAAAACTATTAGTGTGGTTTTAAAGTTTCAGTATCATACAGACTGTGGGAATATTGCCTGTTGGACGCACTGCTGTTGACAAGAATCCTCTTGTAGCAATTCACTACTTTTACTTCTGTCAGTTGCAGTTTATAATCCAACCAAACCTCTCAAATCCGTCAGTGTTTAATGCTGACTCGACACAAACATCTGTACTAGATCTTTGCATAAATAAAATACAGTATTTAAAAGTAAAAATGTTTGACTTAAATCAGAAAATAGAAGAATGAATAAACAAGACTAAGAATCTGACCAAGTCTTGAGAGGCAAATCTTAATAGTTTTGAATTCTTTGTACTATGGACGCAGTTCTGCTGATATTCAAAACAATTCAGACACACACACACACACACACACACACACACACGAGTGTGTGTGTGTGTGTGTGTGTGTGTGTGTGTGTGTGTGTGTGTGTGTGTGTGTGTGTTTCAAACATGCAACCAAAATGGCCCCAAATTCACCACGACACCTCTGTACTTTAATTTAATGCAGTTACTTTGCAGGATGTTTTTGGCATTTGTGCACTGTGTGACGGTGCAGCGAGGGAAGAGACGGGAAGATGGGAGAGAAACAGGAGAGCTGACATTGTGCCATGAGGTCATCAGTCAGATTTGAGAGCATGATGTTATGAGTTCATGGTATGCGCTGTAGCTTGCTGAGCCACCAAAATGCCCAAGTCACAGACTCTTCTACTACAAATGTCCTAATGCTTAATATTGGGATTGTCAAGAGTTTTTTTTTTAAGGAATTGAATTCAAATCTTCAGGTCCTTTACTTTTTCTAAACAGATGTACAGACATGTAGGACTATTAGTTTGAAGTCACTGGACAGATAGTGACAATTATCCATTTTCCTCCACTGGAGAGATTCAACATGGCTGAGAATAAGTCTCCTTTCTGAGATGTCATGTCATGCCTGTGTCTTCACATCAAGTCTTAATATTGGGAGTCTGATATTTGATAATACCTCCTTTATGACTCACAAAGTTACCAGAAACTCATCAGGACTCCAGCTCAGCTGAGAGGAACACAAACCACATCATGTCCATCCAAACATGTCCTTCAGTCACTCATTGAGACTTAAAACACCAAATTATGTGTTTTCATAGAGGTTAACCAGAAACAAGCAACACTGTGTTAGAATGAGGTACATTGTTGTACAAGGATTAAGTAAAATAATTCAGACAGGTGTTCCATAACTAAAAATGAATAATATATCTTTTGCTCAAGGCATAGAATTTATTTGATTAAGTGTAAAGTTAGTAGTCATTGTTAATTCTTGATCTTTCTTTCAGTTGTAAACATGAAATTAAGATGAATAGATGGCATAATGAAGAAGTGTTGAAGGCCTTTGACAGGAAAGACATCAAACTGTGAAAGAGCTGCTTAAGATGTTCTCTCCGAGCAATTGTACATACTACAGGTTTGACAATACAGAGAAGCAGCTATGAGTTTCGATCTTACGATGCACAAAGGCCATTTAGGGACCTGCAGCATGGCTAGCAATGCTATATGCTACCAGTTTCTCTTAATTCCTTTTAGCTGTATCAGTTTTATTACTACTGCAATGTATTATTATGATGGGTTGTAGACTATGATTGCAGACAGCACATTAAGACATATGATGAACTTCTGAACTAGTTGTTTATCAGAAGAAAACCTGTGAGTTGAGGGACGGGACTCAAAACTTTTGAAGAGGGAAGCATTTGGGAAAGTTTGACGTTAAAAGGCAGATCCTCAAAATGGATGATGGGCAGTGAAGCCTAAATTAAATTGAATTTGATGTGGTCTCAGTCTGCTGTGAAAATCCAGCTGACACCTTTAAATGCTCACCAGTTTGGTTTTAGAGTTGTTTGTTTAATGTTGCTACATGAAGGAATCACTGTACAAGATCTTAAGCTCAAACCAGTATAACTCTGTGGAAGTACAGTAAAGCAAAAATACACATCTCACAATCAATCACACTGGTGGTCAGTTGCAGGCAGCCGTATATCGGTGGTGGTTAATGAGGTTTGAATAACCTGCTGTAACAATCAACGCCACATATGAGGCACCTTGGTGGTAAATCCAACATTTCTTCCTCTGGACTGTCCCACATGCCAAATTCAGACTCTGTTTTTAGCATACTGCCTGCCAAACCTTTTAGTATTTAACACTATAGTTTCTACTTGTAAAGGGAAATGAAACCATGTTTTTACAGAAAAGGTTTAAGTCTAAACGCAGTCATTGTCACATCTCAAAATGTAATCTTGCGATTGTGATCACGGTATCTAGTGGAATAATCCAGTTTATTATTTCAGCCATGACCATGCAGCACTGTCCTTGCCTCTACTCCCAGTTTTCCCAAATAAAAAAAAAAGTCAGTCGTGTATGAAATTTTCAGTTTGTTCATTGAAAGTTTCCGTAGAACATAGAAAGTCACAGCCAAAACAGCTTATGAATATCCAAATTGAAAACCTTTTTAGTTCAATTCAAATAAGGGACACTGCACAGTAGCAGACAAATGTGTACGGTCTATGTCCCAACACTGTGTGTGTGATCTTGTTTCACATGTAAACAGATCACTAATATTTCCTTGTCTCTCTCTCTCTCTCTCTCTCTCTTTCTCAGGAGCTGGAGAGTCAGGAAAGAGCACCATAGTGAAACAGATGAGGATCCTACATGTCAACGGCTTCAATGCAGAGTAAGTAGTAGCTGAACATGGGCATATATCCAAAGTCGGTTTAGGTAGTATCTGCTCAGTGCACCAGACGATAGCTGCGTCCCAATGCTGGGGCTGCATCCTTTCAAGAACGTGGTACACGATGACGTGTCCATGGAAGAGGCTGAATCTGTACTTCTTCTGACCTCACAGAGGACCAATAGTGTGTTTAACATCAGTGGCAAAGTTTTACCTCAATGAAGCTGCCCCCAAAAGTCTGACAAATGGTTAATACAAGTGGTAAACTGGGGCAAGTTCCATAATACCTGTGCTCACAGTAAAAGCTGTGACATTTCATTTTATCATTTGATAAGACACTTTAAAATAGTGCAGTAGGTTAATTGTACAATATAACCTCTTTTTAGCTGTAAGACCTTTGTGATTAACAACATATTAAAGCTGCAAACAATAATAAACAGTGAGGTTTATGTCTGGCTTCCATTATTCGCACCCTGTTGTGGTGTTTGTGACATGTATTCACTAGTGACTGATGACCACCTGAACACAAATACGTGGTTAACAGGTTGTGGTCATGTGTTATTTCCGACCTTATGAGTAGACGAGGATTGGCTTCATGCTGTATTAAACAATTGGCCAGTATGTAGAGGGCTGTGGGATACTGATGGCCACAGATGATACACCAGTTGTGTCTTCCAGCAGAGGGAGGCTGCTTTTGGAAAAGCTTTTAAAGTTAGACAACCCTGTCGATCCATAATGATGTCTGTGACATGTGGACTTCATAGGTAATGTTTGACCCTCTGCAAAAGAGGCAAAGTCAAGCCTGGACTATTGAAGTTATCTATTTAACATGGTAGAGTTGATGGACATTTGATTGTTTTGGCTGAAAGTGACTAGTGAGGTAAAAGACTCTGCTGTTAGCTGACTAGCTTCATGTAAAGTGAATGGAAATACCAGTTTGCTAACTTACTCAATGTTGGAGAATATTGAATGCTAATTAAGTGGTGTTACTTAGCTTGGCTCCATTGGCTCCATGGAACTACAGGAACTACATCTCCCAATAACCTTCACTGTGGGCATGCAAAGCCTTATGGGAACTGTGGTTGTTGAAAGCTAACAATGATTGTTGTTATATCTTTCTTAAAATAACAAGGTGTTATTAGCAAGTATAGGAGTAGATGCTCATTATGCTTAGAATAGAGAAGAATATCACGTCTGTGTGTTTCAGCGAGATCAGTGAAAGAAGCCGTCTGTGTCACAGAGGCCAGCCTGGAAGTGTGGTTGCTTTCTTTAATGCTTCTTTCTAGACCTTATTGTTCCAACACCAATCTGGTGACCCATACACAGTAAAACAAGCATCAGGAATTATTTCCAGATACTATTTTACCCCATCATTAGCAGGAACTCAGCTTCTGCCTCTTATAATCTGAAGTAGACATTCCTCTGCTTCTGTGGATGTAAATTTAATTGATTTGTCTGTTTTTTAGCATTCTTAGTTTTGAATTCTTTAATTTATTCTCTGGAGACGTAACTCTCAACTGTTTTCTATGGAAGATTACAACTCTTGCTCTTAATGTTTTTTGCTTTTTCGTTGGTGGATCACATCCTTGACTTGTGCTCGTTTCAATAAGCAAAATGGAAAGTTTCATCTTTGTGTCAGCGACTTGCTTTGGTCTGGTGGTTGTAATGAGGATGGAAGCATCTTTGCAAGGTTAGACTAGAAAATCAGCACCTAAGGCAGACAAGAGCGTATGACCCAGCGCGTGACTCCACAACACTGAGCAGTGTGTGTGTGTGGATATGCTGTATGTCTGTATGCGTGTGCGAGTGGATCGGTGTCTTCATTAACAAGACACACAAACACATACAGCCTCACCACTTCCAGTCAGATCTGTGACATTGTTTTTGGATTATCTGGTTGATTTTTTTTTTTTTTTTTACTAAGCTGTGTAAGACCCTTTTGTTTCCTTTATGTGTAGTAAACTGGAGTACTCATATATATGTGGCTCCATATGTGTTCGACTCTTAGCGTGCGGTCAGATGTCATCTTTTAAGATGGTAACAATGAATCACCTTTGTTGTTTTTTTTTTTTGGTTTTTTTTTTTTTTTGAAGATCTGTTCAAACCAAAACAACAGTCTTGCAGGCCAGTTGCTTGTGGGTCTCCACATGACAAGCATAGTAATATGTTTTAATAAGCTCGGATCCCGAGGCAGGACATAAATTTACTGATTTGGGACTGAAAGGGTTCAGTAACGCCTGTGATGAAAGATTTTGGGTGAATGGATTGAGTGTTGTGGTAACCTAAAGGTCAGAGTAATTGGCTTGTGACCGGAAGACTGCTGGTTCCATTTGCTGGCCTGATTTGGGAAAAGCAATGAATGACTGACTCAGCGCTCTCTATTCTTTGAAAAACTATGACTGAGCTGCCCTACCCTAAAGCTCTGATCTAGAAGCTCTTGATGCTAATGAGAGCGATGAGACTGAGTCAAAACAGTAAAGATTGCAGAGTCGAAAGATGCTAAAATGCTCCGTAGAGCTGAGAGGAGCTGCAGTGTTGGATGATAATTCTCTACGAGTCTCTACGAGTGACCACTTTCACATACAAGTAATCATGTGATCCATTATTAATGTAAAAATATTGATTAATCTACACTTCATGCATAAAGTAAATTTTAATATTTGCTTTTATACATTTTCCAGACTAAAAAAGAAAAGTACTCCTCGTCTGTTTTTATTCCGTGCATTCTTCCTCACTGTCAAAACCTGGCGCCTACATTACCCACAATGCAACTCAGCTGTCGGAAATTTAGTTGTGTTATTAATAAGTTAATTGAAAAATAATCTGTAGATGAATCGCTAGTCCTCAATCAAGAATTAACCAGCAATGCCTGAAGTTTGTGTGCCATTAATTGTGAATAACTTGGAATTAATTCCAGCTGTTCGTGTTTTTTAAGCAACTGTACTGACGGTTTGCACAATAAACATATATTTGATTATTCACCTCAAGATTTTGCAGAAGAAATATATATCTTCACATCCTGAATTATGAGTGTATATTATGAGTTCCTGTCATCTGCTTTACATTTTCTCTGCATATATTCATCTTAACGTATTACTAGACGTCATCGCTGTAACAAGTATGTTGTGTCATGTCTTCTTTTTTTCTTCCCCTCTCTCACTAACCACACACAGGCATGCAGTCGCACTCTTAAGACTGGAGAGTGCAGACACACGGCCATGTGATTTTTAATGACTATCAGGTTGAAAATGTAAAAAGGCCTTCTCAATCTGCCTCCTAACCCAATAAACTCAGTCTTAACTCCCCTTTTCTCTCTCTCTCTCTCTCTCTCTCTCTCGCTGTCTCTCTTTCTCTTGTGTTTCTTAGAGCACACTGACCTCACAGGCTTCTCAGGCTCTGTTACCATTTGCCAAAGAGTATTACACAAATGGTTTTCAAGTGTGTGTGTGTGTGTATTTTTCAGTCCCTGTTTTGAAGGTCATGTGATTGATGCATCAACCAGGGCTGGGTGATACCACCTGAAATCAATACCACGATTAGATTGTCACATTTACTTCGGTAACAATTAATGAAATGATATCTTATTAGATACACCTGTGCACAAGATTTTCGGTCCTCACAGTGGATCTTCTTATTAAATCTTTGCATTGACTAATAAACAGAATAATTATTTAACATATTCAGTAATTAAGAACATTTTTAGGCATTTTCAGGTATACAGGAACAGGAATATCTAAGAGAAATAAGCTCTATTTCATATCTCACAAAACTATAGCTTATACTATATTATACTAATGTAAAGCTTAATATTATAAACATATAGATGAATAGATTTGAATTTTACTTTTCTGGCTTCTGTTATCTCAATCCAGCTGGAAGTTTTAGGGAATGATGTGACATTATTCTAGCAAAGGTTTGTCTTAACAGATTGCTGCAGGTGAGACACTTTTACTGTTTCACAGCAATGTAGCTAATGTCAGCGTTAACAGCGTCGCTTATTCGGCTGCTGGTAAACAAAACTTTGCTTTGCAACTCTGCTTTAGAAGCTGTAACATTCATTTTCTAACAAACTTTAGCTCATACTAAACATTAACTGTTGCAGTCATGGCTTACTGCCAACCTGACTGCGCCAACAGCCAGCAACCTGCCCGTCATGAGCGCAGACACACAGAGAATGGACGCCACCAAAGAGACTGCTACTCCGCTGTTTTCTAACACTATTTACATTTAACTTTGTTTTGTGCTGTATCATGTTTACTGAAGCCAAATGTGCCCACACGATGGACATAGTATCTTCTTTCTCATTTCCACCCAGACCCAGCTGCTTTTTTCCAACATTTGAGTCGTATGTTTACCTGAGTTTGACTGGACATGCATTGTTATTCATGTAGCTTAAAACTCTCTATTTGAACAATACTGACTTATGAAATGAACCCACAAAGCAAACACTGACTGATTGTGTACTTTTGTTGTTGTACTTCAGTGGGATAGGCAGCAGCCAATGACAGAATTTATTTATTGAACATACTGACATGACTGAAATTAGGTCGATTAGAGAGTCAGTTTCAGTAACTTTTCAATGAATTTCGCAGCCCTAGCTGCATCGACAACAGAGCAAATGTTGTGATCGATATTGATGTTGAGCCAAAATACGCTTATAAATAGCATTGCGGCAACATGGCAGCTTGGTCAAGTGTGAATGTTCGTCTGCATACGTGTATGAATTTTGTGTTTGAGTAGAAACGTGTGTGTGAGAGAAGACGTTCTCAGTATTAATCTGTTCATGTTCAGTCCTGATCAAGACTTTAGCCAACAAGTTAGAAATTCTTCTTTGTCATATTAATGTAACGTAAAGCCTGAGCTATCGAGAAAGTGTCTAACATGCTGCAGTTATTACTTAATTGGCTAGTAGGTGTTGACAATCACGTCTGCATCTGCAGTTGAAAACTGCAGATGCAATTAATGACCGAGTCTGTCTGTGTCACAGGTTAGCATGTGTAAAACTAGTCCGACCATGTTGAAACACCTCCCCCTTGTGGGCAATCTGCAGCCTGCTAAATTTAAGTGAGTTAGAAAATACTTCTATTATAGTTCTTTACATCTAAACCTTTAATGCATCATGCAGCTTAAACCTGGACAGTAAGAGCAGTAAACACCTTATAGATTTTATCTCTCAGGTGAAGTTATAGAAGAATTGTGCAGCCTTAGTTTTCAGTAACCAAATGGATGACCTTCAAGGTGCAAATTGCACTGGTGTTAAGACACTGAAACTTTGCATTGCATGTGGTTTAGTGCTGCGGTGTCACTTGTGAAAAAGTAAAAAAAAAAGAGAAAAAAATGGCACAGAACAAAGAGGCCCATCTCACCCTTTTGTCACTGACATACAACTATTGTACACACAATGCGCTGCGGTCCTGGGAGGCTCAAGGTGACAGATAACTGGCTCTCTGGTTGCCTTTATTAGAAACATTTCTGTCACAGAGAGTCCAAATGTCTTGTACGAACAGCTATCCTTCACAGCAGACAGACATAATTTCTCTACCACGCGTGCCAATGAAGGTCTGTTTACCCTTCGCAGATCAAAAACAAACTCGATGCAGCACACTGTTGTGTACCATGTCATGGTAACATGGAACTCCCTCCCGGTACCTTTTTTTTCCTTTTAACTTCACAATAACAATATTTGCAAAATAAACAGTCGTCCTCTCTTGTGTTTAAGAGAAGAAAAGCAGTGGAGCTGTAGTGATAATGTAAGCTGTGAGTCTGCCTCGATGACAGTGAAAGTGACCAAATTTCATGTTCTTTATTGATTATAATTTTGCATATTTGACCATTCTGTCAACATTATTCATTCATTAATAATTTTTTACTGCATTAAACTGCTATTTTGGCTCCTGAATTATCAGTAACTGTCGGACTGGATGCAGTTTTATTTCATTGTACTATTTGTGTGTCCTGTCCTACCTTAAAGTTCACGTTGATGATGATGATGATGATGATGATTTCACTGAATCTGTGTGTCTGTTTCAGAGAGAAGAAGCAGAAAATTCACGACATCAAGAATAATATTAAAGAAGCTATCGAGGTGAGTGACTGTGTCCATTTCGTCAGCAGATGAAAACACTAAAAATGCTCTAAATGACTCTGATATGTTGATTAATTGAACTGTTGAGACGGATCATCTGTTTGTCCGTCATCCTTATTTAAATGTGTTTTCTTTGGTGTTTGTGTGTGTGTGACAGACCATAGTAACAGCTATGAGCACCCTGACACCGCCGGTGCAGTTGGCGTGTCCAGAGAACCAGCACCGGATCGAATACGTCCTCAACCTCGTCAGCCAGAAGGACTTTGACTTTCCATCTGTAAGTAGACACCACAAACACACACACACACACACACACACACACACACACACACACACACACACACACACACACACACACACAGAAATATGATTATCTTCACACCAGTTTTAAAGGAAACGTTTTTTTTTTTTTTGCAGCTGTAGCTTTTTGTGCATGTGGTTTTGCAATGAATTGGACAATTTTAACGAACATTTCAGGTGCAGCTCTTTTTATCTTCACCTCCAAAAAGTGTAACTGTAGCTAAATTAAATTTAGGATTGGTTTAGTAACCTCTCTGATCACCTCATGTTGTTTACCCTGTTTGGCTGTTGGTGTAAAGCTGTGGCCGATATATTTGCAACAGGTGCAGGTAGGTTTGTCAGTAAATGATAGTAGATAATAGTCCCAAAATCCCAGGTGTTAATCTCTTGACACGAGCAGCAAACACTGAGCTTTGCTAATGACCTCATGGGTAATGTCTGTGTTGGGTTTAGTGTCTCAGTGGGACATTCCCATTAACTAATTGTCCATGCCAAGAGACCAAACCTCAGTGTCTCACTGTTTATCCACAACCACCTGTGGGGCCAGACTTTATTCACTTTTAAGTGAATTAAATAGAAGCTCTAGTTCATTTTCTAGTATTTGGGAATTAATTTTGTTTAAAGTCCTGCTGTTTTGGTACTTTATGGTACTTTTTAATATGTTTTCTGTCTGTCTAAACAATTTATAAAACATAAAACTTTTATAGTAACGCCACAGGTCCTCCTTATAGTGTACATGTTTAAGTACTCATTGGATTTCATTAATTAGGGAAAAATATGTCTTCATACCACCATACCAGTCAGGTATCACACATCGTATCCCTCTGCTGACTATTTTCAAAAACATGCCCTCTTTTAATGTTTGGATGTTTTTAATAAACTCCAGACAGCCTTTAATTTCAGTTTATTTGAGTGAAGCATGAAAATCAACCTTCAGAGTCTTGAAACATGTTTGAAATAATGTTTTGGTGATCATCCATGACACAGAATATCACGTTTTTTTAAATTTAAATGATCAGATTTCAAACTATGGATGCATTTGAAAACTACACGATGATAATTGTTCACACTGATATAGAATTGATTTTCATGTTAATTGTTTTGATAGAAATACTGTTTAGAAAGGTAAACACTAACATGGTCCTTTAATGCTTCGAGGCACAGGGTTCATATTAATAGCGCCTGTGTGTTATGGGAAGATGAGTATTTCTGACTTTCCTGCTAATGAATGTATTAATTGGTGCAACAACCTAATTAGCGCAACAGCTTGTGTTTAACGTATGATGGTGATTATGTAGAGACATTAGGCGGCTGAAGAGCCTCTTGTTTCTTTCCATACAGTCATGACGACCTTCAGTAAACAGGGTCAGCTGTCCCGCAGGACCATACTAGCACCTACACATCAACCTCGCCAAAGACGAGCCCCGCTGCCTCCGTTTCTTAGCCGAAAACACACTTGTAGCTTCCAGAAAGTTTAGCTAGAATTCAGGATTTTCTGGTCGCCCAGTTTGAAAGTTTAATGGTTATAATGTGACAGAAAGAGATGCTGTAATAGACGGAGGAAGCAAGGAGGGAAAAGGGAGGGTTGAGGAAGCATTACATCATGAAAGGAAGACTGAGGTTTTTATTTTTTTCTTTCTTAAAGCGCATGACTGATTTATAAAAGAGTGCTCTGTTTGTAAACACATGATGAGTTTGCTGTCATGGAGAGCTACATGATGAAAGGATTTTTTTTTTTTTTTTTTTTTACATGTAAGGGACGATGCAGATGACAAGATTTCTCTCACTAACGTCGCAAATAAAGACACATTTACCAGGTTCAGTGGCAATTCGAAGGATGTGAAGTTTTATTCGTGATCCCCTTGAAATTAGAACTGAATCTTAGACTGAATGTACGTCTCAAGAACATCTTAACAAAAGAGGTAAAAGGGAGAAAGATTATAGATTTTTTTTTTTTTTATAACTTTTCATAGATATAACTTTTTCTACATCAGTGTAATTGTAGAGATACAGGAGAGACTTGCATGTGGTCTTTTAAACAACTAAACTATTTGAAAGTGAAAATGAAGGCAAATCAAATTGTATACTGTAAAGATATTTTAGATTTTTTTGGCTACGTTCCTCTTTGGCAACAACATATGTACTGAGTCACACGCACACATTTTTACAGTGCAGTGAATAATTGACCTTCTGGATATACTGACTGTTATTCCCGCTTCCAAGTAAGTGTTTTAGATAACTGGGTTACACTGGAAGTTTGTAAGACATGATGACAAATGATACGGAAAAAAAAAGTCCTGGTTGGGAAGAAAAATCCTTTAAGAAATGTGAATAAAAAGCTACTTATGGAAGATAATGATCCTGTTTTATTCCAAAGTCAGGAAAAATAGAAGATAGAGAGCAGCACACGTGTGTTTGAGTCAAGTGATCGTCTTTACCAGATACATTGATTTATTAATTAATTTATTCACACTCTCATTCTGAGCAGACGACCACTCAGCGACACTTTATTAAGACACGTCAGCTGTTATGGGAATCAAATCTGTGATTTTTCTCTACAGGATGATGCTCTCTTTAAGCGCTAAGTCACCCTGCCGTCCAAGGAATTCCACTCATGCTGAGCTGTTGGGAAGCAATTATTTGTTTACGCTTGCTGTTGGCTTTTCTTGTTTGGTTGGTTGACTTGTTTATGGCGAGCACGGCATAGTTTCCAAGTTATAAAACAGGATGGCGAAAGTGTATTCTTGCTTTCATCGGGATCTGCCTGACAGAGAGAGACAGCAGCGATGCCAGTCGTGTGTGTGTGTGTGTGTGTGTGTAAAGAGAGAGGTGTGTGTCAGGACTGTGACATTGCTAATTTATCTGGTTGTTTTTATGCTTTACTAAGCAGTGGATAACTTCCTACATATGATTACACATAGCAAATTGATCTATTCCGTTATAAACCGATGTAATTGAAAGAATGTGTGTGTGTGCGTCACGTGCGTGTGTGTGTGTTTTGTAAGAGTGAGACAGACAGGCGTCTGTGTATTACCGCTCTGATTTAGAAAGCAGCCTGTGCTCGGCCTGCATTAAGACAGTTCATTGACACGGCAACCAAAAAGTTCCTGTCAAAGGTGCAGTGTGTAGAATTTAGTGGCATCTAGCAGAACAGATTTGAGAGAAATTTAAAATAATATTCATAAGTATGTTTTAATTAGTGTATAATCACCTGAAAATAAGAATCGTTGCGTTTTCGTCACCTTAGAATGAGCCCTTTATGTCTACATAGGGAGCGGGTCCTCTTCCACGGAGGCTGCCATGTTGCACCGCCATGTTTCTACAGTAGCCCTGAACGGACAAACCAAACACTGGCTCTAGAGAGGGACTTTTGTGTGTTTCTTGACTTTCATGGCCATCGTAGGTTCTCTTACAAGCTTGGAAGGGGAGGGTGAAGGGTATTCAGTTGGTTGCAATCTGCAACCTCACCGCTAGATGCCACTAAATCCTGCACACTGGTCCTTTAAGTCACTTAAACGGCCCCCATACATACAAAACACACCGCTGAGTCCCACATTAGTCTGTTCCTCATTTCTATCTGCACCTTCACATCAACACATCTGGTACGTCAGCCCCAGTTTTGACAAGTAGGACCTGGATTTAATGCTGCAACTTTTAATTATGTCAAATAGTTAGGAACTTTATTGTCCACGTGTTCGATTAATCAGTCGATTTACAGTCGTAAGAAACAAAGATAAGCAAACCTTCATATTCGAGAAACTGGAAAATGGTTTACATTTTTGTTTGATAAATTACTTAAATGTTAAATCAGTATCTGTTTTTTCCCAACATCAGACTTTCAATAAAACCCCAAAAAGTTAGAGAAAGAGAAACATCTGCACTGTATAGATGACGTTCTAATGGGGAACATTGAACACCTCCTGAGCACAAGTTGAACTGTGTCTGGACAGGTTTGGATCGGATAGAGAAGGTCAAATAATGTAATAGGCATCATTCAGTGATATTTTTAATCCTGTGTGGAATCATGTTGTGTATTTTTGTGGACGTGATATTCGCAAGACAAATAATCCAGTTTTTGAGTGAACTGACATGTCCTCTGTCCAGAAGGACGTCCAGGCTTTATGCCAATTACAAATAGTTCATGTAGTATTTTTGACATGTTGACACGTTGCTGTGAAGGAAATGTTTTGACTTGGAGTTATGAAGTTGTTGAGCTGGCTCCTCTATACAGTAAATTCCCCAAACATATGACCCAAAAAATGACTGTTGCCTGGATATCAACATCAAAACCTTTTGGGGACCAATGAAAACGTGTTATAGACTGTCAAATATTGGAGGTTATTTACTTATTCTTTGATCAGATATTCCTTGAGCTGAATTAGAAATCTTTGCTTATTTTGTCATGTATTTGTTAAGACAAAGTTCTTGCACTGCTGCTCAAGACTAATGCTCACAGATGTTTGGTTCAGGTATCATATTGGCACCACTATCAAAGGATACACAGGCCATGTGTTGCCCTGTAATCCTCCTCACACCTGTGAAAGGCTGTAGACTGGACATGCATTTCAAAACATGATCTATATATAAACCGTATATAAAGATTGAATAGTTTGGGGTTATAACTGTGTCCTTTATTGCCATTATGTATTCAGGGGAGATGTTATGATAACTTTTATAAGTTACTAGTGTGTTTTCAGCTACTTTCTAACATCCTTGAAATGAAATCTCCAGAGGACGTCTGTTGTTCAGTCAGTGAAGTGGTTAATCCATCCATGGTGCCTGTGTACAGTGAGGAGCCTCTCTCTCCCTCCGCCCCTATTTACATTTACAGACATGTACACAGGCATCGCCCAGGCACAACGTACACTGCATGTGGTGTCAACAGAAACGCCAAGCGCCCGCTGCCCTCACACACTCGCCATGGACGACAGACAACCCCGTCCTAGTTTCTGTCTTCTGTCACAGCCGTCATACTAGGTGTAATATGCACAGTAAATAATACAGAATGTCTCCTTTCTTTGATTCAGCAGATCAACTGTTGGTTGACCCAATTTAATCAAGCAAAGGTCGCCGATTTTTTACTGTACTAAAAATACTTCGTGTAACTGAACTTTTCCACAGCCGTTAGGTCAAACTGAGCGTGTGTTTTGTAATCCCATTTTAAACAGGTTTCAGCTTGGTAAACATACACAAACACGTACATTTCCCCAGCTATCCCACTGAGCAGCAACGTCAAATCGTGTACTTTTCTGACACTCTTCATCTTTTTTCCCAATCCAGTTTTTTTTTATTTTTTTTTTTTAATTTCATGTATTTGTCTGTCCCTCCTCAGGAGTTTTACGACCATGCGAAGACACTGTGGCTGGACGAGGGGGTCAAAGCGTGCTACGAGAGATCCAACGAGTACCAGCTAATCGACTGTGCACAATAGTAAGTAACCACCTGCCAGTCCAGCTTCATGGTGAATTTTACACTGACATTTATTGGGTGGCACCCAATAAATGGACGCACCTGCTGTACCATTAAATACAATATAACAGCCTTACAAAAAAATCTCTTGACATTTTGATGTTTCTGATCTTCAACTCTGGTAGTTTTTGATGTTGATAGTAGTGGTGTAATATTAGATTTAGAGTTGCTGCTAATTATTATTTTCATTTTTTATTTATCTGGCAATTCTTTTCTCAATAAATAAATAGTTTTGTCTATAAAATATCAGAAAAAGGATAAAAAAAAAATGCAAATTATGCAAATCAAGGTTTGCTAAAGCCTCGGTGATGTCATCAGTTAGCTTGTTTTGTCCAAATCCAAAATATACTCAGGTAACTTTCACATAAGACAAAGAAAAGGCCTCACATTGAATCCATTATTAAATAGCTGCTGAGTGATTTCTATCAAAATCACCTGACCAGGGCTTCCAGTTGTCCCAGTAGCCTACTGGTTAAGACACTTAACAAACCACCATAACAGCATGTCAATCTGAAAAACAACATCAACCAGTCATCTAATAAAATAATCATAATTTCAGCTCTATATTTAACAAACTGATAATTCAGTGTAAACAGTATTTCTCGTGGTGCAGATTAAAGGCCTCAGAATCACAGTTTTCACAAGTTGGCACAAAAACTATTGAATCCGTTTTGGTAACAAGAGTTTTCAGGAGACGTAAGTCCTATTCTATAATATGGAAAATACCTCCCTAAAGTACGTAGCAACTAACCGTTATTTTCATTATTTAAAATGTCAGAAAATGGTGAAAAATGTTGATCACTGTTTCCCAAAACCCAATGTGACGTCCGCAAGATATTCAGAAACCAGAAAATATTCACATTTTAAAAACTGTCATCAGAGAATTTGGACTCTAAACAATTAATTGATTCTCAAAATAGTTGGCGATTAATTTAATAGTTGGCAATTAATCGACTAATCGTTGCAGCTCTGCTCGTAAGACAGACTATTAAACTATTTAAATAACTGGTGTTATATGAGTTCAGAAATATTAATGTTCATCTAAACTAATAAGTTGTGGTTTTTATGACCGTACACTGTTTTTTTTAGTTTAAAATTTAACGTTTCTTTATCATGTGATTTTTTTTTTTTTTTTTTGTCCTTTATATATTTTAATGTGACGAACTGTTTATAAATCAAGTTTCTTCTTCTTACTATTATTAATGTTGAACATTCACAGAACAGTAACCTAACGTTCGGTTACACCTGCAGTTAGTTTTTCTTGCTCCAAACCATAGTGGCAAAATGTACTTTGTTGCATTTTTTATTTGGTTTGTTTTGGTTCACACTGCCAGATTACAAATGAACCATGACAAACAGCGTCACATGGGCTCAGGACATCATGGTGGCTCTGTGATTTTTAAAGTAGCTTCATACCAGGAAGTGCAGCTCCCTCTGGTCAGTGTGGAGACTTCACCACAGCAGGACTCATACTGACTGGGTGAAAGGTTGCAGTATTGACAAACATACACAGACTATGCTTACTATTTTTATATATTTGTTGATGGCAGCTATTTTTTAAATGATTTGAAACAATCATCAGTTGTAGCTTTCATGTGGAGGGGGATCATCCCTGATTCTGATCCCTGTAACTTCATCTAAACGTGACAGACTTCATGTCATTAAGCACAAACAGGCTGGATTTTCCATTCATGAGAATCGTCTGGCTGTCGCATGTCAACATCTGTAATATTTTAAGGTCATTTCTTGGAAGAGATTTGGATTGAACACTGTAGGGGGAAAAGGACGAGCATATTTTGATGTTTCTTTAGTTTTTATCACATTGTTCTCTCTCGTCTAAACAACGTAACCAAATCATTCTACTGTTTGAGTGAAATACTGCAAACATGCCTGATGTGAACTCGACATAGCTGTACTGTAATGTGTCCTGTAACCAACAAAATACTCATAATAGTGTACAATTCATGTACAGTCATTAAGATTTTGCTCTTCGGTAACATCTAGTGGCAGCTGTGGGATACTGCGTCAGACTTTGTGCCCGTTAGGTAACTGACTTCAGAGATGTGATAACGTTTTCTACTCAGTGTATAAACTGACAGACGCATAGAAAGCTCCGACATTAGTGTCGTCTTTGCTCGTCTCACCAGTATTTTACTCCGAATCAGAAGGCCATACACACGTGTTTGCATCATATTGATGTTTCGTAGATTCCAGCTGACTTTTATATGCAAAGAGCCACTAAACTGTTTCTTTATTGACGTTCATGTACAACATCTCACTCACAAACGATGTCAGAAACAGTTGCAGATACAGTACGTCGCTGCGCTCTCATTATCTAAACCCACAACTACCACCTGTCCTTTAGACTTTTGCTCAGTGATCCTCTCTGCCTCCTTTTCCCACAGCGTCTTTTACACTTTATATCACCAAAACACCATCTTCTCATTGTCATATCAAAATGATAAACATGTATTTTCTTATAGATTTAATAAATGCGATGTAGCCCAGTTTTCATCAGCTGACAGTTTATTACAACATCCAGTTATCTTCTCCAAAGCAAAAGCAGAGACTGAAGAGAGAAAATTGTAGTTAAATATTTTTTTATGTAACAGCAGCAGTTTGCAGTGTTTGGGAGCAAACATGGCCGAGGCTGAGTCATCTACAGACCAGAGGATGTTTAAAGGAGGAGGAGGGGTGATGTTTGTGGAGGATACCTTCGCTGCTCGGCTCTGGACTACAAGCCCGAAGCCTCAGCTGTTTTTTACTAAATACGTCAGTCTTAGTGAATATTATGTGCGTTTAATTTAACACTTGAAGTTGATTTGCTCCTCTAAAAGTTTTACCCTCCCCTTGTGTTTCTCCCTCAGGTGTTTGAGATGGTACGGTCCTGTCTTTTTGTTCCCTCCCTCTTCTTGCTCACACATCCAGAACAAAAACACAAGCTCATCCTGCTCTTCTTCTTCTCCTCCTCCTCCTCCTCCTCCTCCTCCTCTGTCTTCCTTCTCTCCATCTCTGTCTGTCTCTTTTCTTTTTTTTTTTTCTGGAGCTACTCCAGCCGCACTAGATTGGGAGCTGATAGACTATTAATAGCGCCTGTGGTTGGGTCTCCATGGTAACCGTGCTGGAGGCCAGGGCGCTGGGGAGCTATTTTTGAAATCTGCTCTGTAATGTCAGACAGACGCCACTACCTTTCATTCTCTGTCTCTCTTTCTGTTTCTTCTCTCTCTCTCACGTTCACTCTCATCTCTCTGCTGTTTCTGCTTCCAGCACGTCGTCCTCACATCAAGTCTCTCCATCTGTCTTTTCTCTCTCTATCATCTCTGTTTCCGTCCGTTTCTCTTTGATTCACAGGAATACACAGATTAGAGACACTTGTTGTTGTGAGACGAGAAGTTTACCGCTCGTCTTCTTTTCCTGTTATGTGTTTAGAGATGATGCAAACTAACGTGAGAGTAAATAATCAAACCAGCATTTCAGAAAGTTTGTGCCTCCAAACGGCTGAAAACTTTTTGAAACTGTTTAAACTTCGATACCAAGAATTTTCTAAATTATATATTTATATGAAGAGATGGCAGCAGACTGCACACATCAGGATTATTTTTGACTTAATCTGTGACGTTTTAAAGACATTAAAAGGTGAAAAGATCTAATGTTGAGAGTCCAAACTTTCTGTGGACTTAAAGACACGTTTTATTTGATCTGTTATAGGGTTTGAACAAAGGGTTGCTAAATGTTTTTTCTTGCGTGATGACTTGTTAAGGGTCAATTTCACTCTGAATTATAACCATTTATGAGACAATAACACCTAAATGTTTCAATTATGTCGATAATCCTCTGAAACTTTGTTTCTGCCGACCACCATGAAGTCTATTTATTTATTTGGGTTCCCTGTTACCAGCACGAAAGCTGCTCCTCCTGGGGTCCTTAGAGAAAAGAAATAATAGCACTACTAAAATAATTTCACTTGATAATGTGAATCAGAAGTAAGAAACTAGTGTGTGAGTAAGTATCTTGTTTGTTACATTGGCTTCATGTCATATTGATCAGTCATCTGCAGTTCAGAAAAAGTTTGAAGGTTTTTCCCACAGAAAATGTTTTCCTATGTGTATCAGGAGATTTTAAATCGTGGCCCACCTCCCGTTTAATTACTGCAGGACTAATGAAGTGTTAATAATAAAATAATGCAAAGTGTTTATAGTATAAATTACAGCATTAGAGCAGGGTTTTTTTCATGTGCATAACAGAACCTGAAAGAGCACTACTTTACTGATAAAATGATCTATTAGCTATTGATGAAAGTTCTACCACTTTGGCATCTTGGACACATCTTCCATGCTTCTCATGCTGTGTGTCTCCTGCTTTTTGTGTTGCTGATCACTTCCAAGTGTGTTTATTTCTCTACGGCTCATCCACTGATGCCTTGAAGGTCAAACACTCGGCGATATGATTTATGTTGGTCCAGTGGAGAGTTTCAGTCACATTGTCAAAATGTTGTGTTAAAGCTTTTCAAATAATATGTCTCGGCTAAGTTAAAATGTTTAGTTTTCATTCCTGTTTCTAAATGCTGTATGAGGGAACACTTTATTTAACGTTCTATTAAACACACATGATGCTTTTTTAAAATGTTGTTACAGGTTCTTAAAGAGAAGAGAAATCAAAGAGTTGTGTTTTAGTTTTTTGTCATTGTTCTCCACCACTAACATTACCCCTTCTCACCTTTTGTCTCTTCAGCTTTCTAGACAAGATTGAAATTGTGAAGCAGAGTGACTACACTCCCACAGATCAGGTGGGTGAATCTCTGCTACCGTAAAGTGATCGTTTTTACCCAAGCTGTGAAGCTCAGACATGTGGGCCTAAAATAAAAAACATCCCATGTCCCAGTTCCTCCAAGTTTTTCACCCTGATCTAGAAAATAAGTTCAGGACGCTATACTTGCTCCAGATTTAGTGCTGAAAGTATTCAAAATCATATAGAATATCTTCATGATCTTAACAACCTTTTTTGTCACAATTTCTTTTATTTTCACCAGGATTTGCTGCGGTGCAGAGTACTGACTTCAGGGATCTTCGAGACAAGATTCCAAGTGGACAAAGTTAATTTCCAGTAAGTAAAAATGTAAAGAGAAGGAGGGATAAAACTCATCTGCTCAGGAACTGTGCAGATTTCTTATAAAACTGACTCAAAGTTTTTATTAAAACGTACTATGAAGGCGTACTGAAGCATAGATGTACCGTTTGTCCACATGATGGCAGTATTTCATCCGTGAACCTTAATGTCTCTTGTCTGATTTACACAGTATGTTCGATGTCGGCGGTCAAAGAGACGAACGCCGGAAATGGATCCAGTGCTTTAATGGTAACTGACTCTTTCTGCTTCCTCTCACTTCACTCGGCTCTTTTTTTTTTTTCTTTCTCTCGCTGTGTCTGATTTTTTGCTGACCCTCTCTCACCCTCAGACGTAACGGCCATCATCTTCGTGGTGGCCAGTAGCAGTTACAACATGGTGATCAGAGAGGACAATCAGACCAACCGTTTACAGGAGGCCCTCAACCTCTTCAAGAACATCTGGAACAACAGGTGAGGAGAAGCAGATGTCTGTTGGCCTCTTTGTTTCCTGTCACTTATTAGAAGTAAACAAGATGGACCAGGAACCAGGAACTTAATTTCAGGGTCCCCCCCCCCCCAATTTTGTTATTGCAGACAGATCATAGTTATTGACACACCCAGGTAACATTGCTGGGAAACTTCATGAACTGCTTTTTCTCTTGAAAGATTGCATAACCGTGTTATTTACAAGTTCCAGCAGCGTGTAAGCAAACTATTGTTGCAGAAAGGTGGAAAACTACCAAGATCTTTTACAGCGTGTCTCATATCATGACAAACATGGACGTCACTGAGTTTAATGCCTCAGTCAAAATGTATTTGCTGACATTATTTTTGTTCTAATACTGAATCCAGTAAGTTTATTTTCTCCTTTAAAGTACTGTTTTCAGTTGTGGAAATGTTTTCTGCAGGAACCACTCAGACACAGTTTGACGGCTCAGTGTATCTGATCTTAATTCAGAGTGTTTTATTCTCCTTCAGGTGGCTGCGGACCATTTCTGTCATCTTGTTCCTAAATAAACAGGACCTGCTAGCGGAGAAGGTGCTGGCAGGAAAGTCTAAAATCGAGGAATACTTTCCTGAATTTGCTCGCTACACCACACCTGACGATGGTGAGCAGTCATGCTGCAGCTTTATCCACATACCGATACTTTGACCTCTTGTAATAATTGTTTGTAAAGTAGGGTGACCAGACATCCCAAACTGTTCTCAAACAGTCCCAGCTGAAAACAGGTCTGAAAAATACCAAGATGTCCCAGTTTTCCATCACCTGTGCCAAATATATCCCAGTTTTTTTAAAAAAATCTGTTTCCTGAGCTTGCAGAAACATCCCTGTGCTTTCATGGGGATACACCAACTACTACAGTGATATTTCAGCTTTTAGTGTAAAGTATTTTTTCTTTGTGACTGTGTGAGTTAATATGCACAAACTCGTGACTGGTGATTCCTCTAAAAAAAAAAAAAACTACATGTGAGGGACAGTGCATTTAGTGCCGGTGACCACAAGAGGTCATCTTTGATATACACTTGGGAGATCAATCTGGTCACACACACAAATGTCTACTTGCTGACTAATAAATGAAAAAAAGCCAGTTTCCATCCTTATTGCTTTAAGATCACCTCATGTTTGAATAGTTGTCACTTTAAGGATTATGTATCATGTAGCAGTTGGTCTCATTAGCTTCTCTCTCATCTTCCAGCGACACCAGAGCCTGGAGAAGATCCACGTGTTACAAGGGCAAAGTACTTCATAAGAGATGAATTCCTGGTGAGTTTGGTCTGCTTGTGTGTTTTATACTGTGAGAGCTATATATAACATGACCAAGAATGTGTTTGTTTACTGTATATTTTTTGAAGTATCAATTATCCGTGTTAGTTTGTGATTTATTTTTCACCTTTTCCTTTCTCCATCTACAGAGGATCAGCACAGCGAGCGGGGACGGGAGGCACTACTGTTACCCCCACTTCACCTGCGCCGTCGACACGGAAAACATCCGCCGCGTCTTCAACGACTGTCGAGACATCATCCAGAGGATGCACCTGAGGCAGTACGAGCTGTTGTGATGGGAGAGGAAAAGGTGTTCGGCCCAAAAAAAAAAAACGCAAAAACAGATCGGACTATGAAACACCCTGAACCCTGAGTCTCTGAACTCCCCCTCTTCCACAGAGGTGTGTGAGCTCTTGTGAAGGCCAAAACACTCACACACATAAACACACACATACACACACTTACAGTAAACACCCTGAAGCCAGAACTTCCCCCGATGCAAACTCCCTACCTGTAGTAGACGGAGATCTTTTGACGGATGAAGGGTTTAAGGGGGGTAACACATGAACGGACTCTGATCTCCACCACTTTCAGCCATACTCCCAGCCTCCTCGCCTCTCGGACATCATGTATCGTCTCCCCCCTCCCCCTGTACACGTAACCTTCACCTTCCCAAAGTCTGGACTGTATCTCCTGCAGTGAGGAGGGTTCGAGCTGCGGTTGAGATTGAGGTTGAGATTGAAGTGCGATTTGGAAAGAGATGACTGTTGAATCACTGCAAATAGAGAATAAACATGTCACAACAGATCAGCTGAACACTGTATCTAACGAAAACACAAGCACTGTGCTCAGGACTCGACGCCAATCCTTCCTATCACTTAACACACATCCAGAAATACAACAACCACAGGAATCTGCTTGCACACAGAAACGTATCACACCTGCTTTTTACTGGACTGCAACAACCGGGGCGGATCCGGAAATGTACTGATCCGCCTACTGTAGCAGCAGCCGACAAGCGACCTGTTCATTGAGCTGTCGGTTGATTTTTTTTGTTTTGTTTTTTTGTCCGTCACAGTGCTTTGAGATTAAACAGACTGAGCGACTGCGCAGCTGAGCCCCGAGGAGCAGTGTTACCACGTCGACGGACTAAAACGGACCAGGGGTGTGTTGTGATCAGCCAGGCTGCAGGGGAGGTGGGGCAGGTTCACAACAAACAGGACAGAGCCGACTCCGATGTGAATTTCTCTGCTGGAGTTTGGACACGTTTTGAGAGGGACGACGAGGATCCCTCGACTCCTCCGCAGAACTGTTTTGCCACCTGACTTTGCCTTGTTGGTAGTGGAGCAAAACGTTAGGAGGAAATATTGAGTTTAAAACAAGAAAAAAAGAAAAAAAAAATAATGCCAACTTTTATGGAGCTTAACAAACGGAGGGCAAAAAGCATCCTTCTACAGTACAGTACCATATAAGTTAAAGAGAACTCTCATCTTGTCATGATTGACCCTGTTTTACTGTCTCCACAGCTGTTTTTGTCTGTGTAGACTTTTGTGCCATTGTGCCCTGTGCGCTTTCTTTATCTTTACTCTTTCTGTCTCTGTCATTCTCTCCCTCTTCTCTCTCCTCTGCCGATTCTACTCACTCTCCGTCTCTTTCTCTCTCTTCCTTCTTCACTCCTCCACCACCTTCCCATCCGCACTTTTACTTTACTGGCAGTGCTCTTTTTGTTGTTTTTTTAAAAAAATAAAATAAAATATAATAATCCTGGACTTTAAAAAGAAAAAAAGGAAGAAGATGACAACAACAAACGGGACGCTTATTTGTTTTTGTTTTTTTTTCACTCATGTGGTCAAACAACCTGCTAGCACCTCCTTCCATCTTCCCTCTTCTCTCCTCCCTCCTCCCCGACCTCTCGCTCCTCTGTATGTCTGTCTTTACTTTACTGCTGAACTATTATTCTTGTACAGACTGTAAAATGTATTATTTTGTACAACTTTATTGAAAAAAATAACTTTTAGAAGATCCCTGTGCCTTGATCACGACTGTACGTGTGTAATGAGCTAAAGTGGGTGTCATACTGCGCTGTATAGCTTGGCCAATCCCCTCCTAACTCTCTGCCTCCCTCGCCACTTCCTTCTCTTTCTTTATCCCCCTTTCTCTCTCTCTCTATCTCTCTCTTTATCTGTCTGTCTCTCGCTCTCTCTCCTCTGTCCTCTCTCTCTCTGTCTCTCTCTCTAGGCTGGAGGACAACCATTCGTAGCTTTTGTAGTTTTATTTCTCTCCCCTATCCTCCCATTCTCTCTTTATGATTTAAATGTCTATTTTTGGATCCATATACCCCAAAAAGATAAATATATGAAATGTATATGGGTTTTAAAAAAAAGTATTTTATTAGAAATCAAATGAACCTTGACAAATTGTACACTTGATAGTGTGCGTATTGCTATAACTTAAATCCTTTCAACTGAAGTTGTGTTCAGGTTTCTTTTGTTTTCCTCCGTTGACATCTGCAAAGGACATTTTGAAGGGTTAAAGAGGAGATGACAGATGCAAAATGTTGCTTGTTTCTACACAAATCGTATTCTTTTGCTACCAAAAGACCAAAAAAAAAAAAAAGTGACAAAAAAATAAATTATTTTCAGTTTATTTTCTGATGAGGGGGGAGGGGGTCCTCCTTCCTAGCCTTGCACAGCAGAGGCGGCCTGTACAGTATTAGCATCTCTCTCATTTCAGTGCCCTAGTCTTCATTTAATGTGTACATCAAATATGGGTCTCTACTTTCTGAACAGGAGCTCTAAGAAATAAAGGTTTTTTTTTGGTGCAGACAGCAACAAGTCTGTCATTACACATATAAACACACACACTCACACACACAGGCGACACTGCTCTCTCATGTAAACTGCATTTTTGCAATCTTATCCCTAAATTGCTGTAAATCCTCACCAGAGGAAGTGGCGTTTCCTGTTCGTTTAGCAGACATTTCCTCTTCAGATATGCAGTCTCTATTTATTGGGACGACCGTGGAGGTTGTAAAGTCAGATTCTGACAGGAGGGCCTCTGGTTTGAAGCTCAGCGATGTGGAAACTCAGGTCGAAAGTTAAATAAGGAACTCGGCCCACTCTTCATAAAAGTGCAAATGATGTGTCTTTATCCTGCAGAAGGCTCCTCAGTGAGCCCTTGAGGGTAAAAATGTACTGAGTGGACATGTTGTGAATATCCAGCCCTATTCTGCAAAATACAACTCCTGATATACAAGTGCATTTGGTGTTTTGGTTGCGTTGCCATGACCACAGTCAGAAATGAACGTGTTTACAGGAATACTTTGAAAAATCTGCAATTATTTACTCAACATCTGTATAAGTTTTAACTCTGAACCATCTTACAAAGTGTTGGACTTAACTTTTTGTCTTTTTTAGACCTCAACACAATCACGAGCAAACTTTTGCACCCAACATTCTCAATATGCAAAAATATATTCAGGTGTCTATTCTAACATTTTCTCCAGACAAGAGTTTGGTAGCCACATGTTTGCACTGTGCATCCAAAAATCCAGTGTTGAACTTGTTAAAATGCTTTTTGAGCTGTGAAATGATGACCGTGCTATCATGTAGCATGATGGCCGGAGGCTGCTGACACAGATCTATCGGAGCTAATTCACTCTGTGCTCGGTGGTTTTACCAGCTTCAGTTATGTTTCAGCTGATGTGGAGGTGAGTGGATAATGGCTGAGTTTAATTTGCTCTTGTGGAGAACTGTTGCTGTAAGTGTGCAATCACAAGCTTTAGGGCAAATATTCACCAACTGTGCATTTATTTATTAGTGTGGAGATGCTGTGACGGTTGTCTAAAGGGAAAAGTAATACCAGAGAATTTGTCTGTATTACAATGAGTAATATGGTGACTGGAAATAAGACTTAACAGCCTTGTTGCTCGGAAAAAGGAAAAAAGTAGTACTATTCTGGGAATTATGACATTTAATTATGACATGATGAATCATGACTCAACTCAAACATTGGAAAACATTGGAAACTGATTCCAAACTAAACATTTGTGGCCAGCTATTTCATTTGTGGCTTTATAGTTGTTTGATATAGGAGGATCAATTTGTACTACTTTCAAAAAAAAAAGAAAAAAAAAATTATTGAGGTCACAAATGTGATCTGGAGCACTCTAGCAGAAGTGAAAGAAGTTCATGGATGTGCTGAAAGCACTGGTGCATGAATCATAATATCTAGACACAGTTTGTCTGTAGTTGAACCCAAATTGGCTAAATCTGATTGTTCTCTCACTATGTTTATTTGCTCCCTTGATAGTAATATAATGTATAGTGATAATTATATATAGAATGAATTATATTTTATAGTATTTTGTATTAATTATATATAGAACTAAACTTCAGTTCATACAAAGTTGAAAAAAACATGAAGGATAAAACAAAAACACAAGGGAACAGGTACATAAATATAAGAACTGAGGCATTGTAAATGTCTATAGTAGGACTAGCAGCTACTGTGGACACTGGGGTCATGTCCTCTACATCTGGAGGTAATTGAGGGGTTTGAGCAACATCCGTCATGTTACTCAAACCCCTCAATTACCTCCACGATTACCACTACAATAAAAAACATACACAGTGGGTATTCTGTAGGCTGACACCAGATTTTTTGGCTTAAGGATGTTTAAACTTTAATTAAAGAAAGGCTTCAGCTTTATTCCCTCTTGAGTTTTAGCCCTGATGTGGTGAAGGCTTTGAAACAGCATTTAGAAAACTGGTACAAGTACAGTGTAAGTGAACTAGTTAACTGAATAAATAATTAACTGAATTAATAATTTAACATAAGTAATTTAAAAAGCTAAGTGGTCTTTTTGGTTGGTTGGGGTGCCTTGAGGGGACTAACATGACCTGAATATCTCTGAAATCCTGACTACAGCCCTGGTCCACAGACCTGATGACTTTCTGTTTATTATTAATAACATTATTATGGTTATTATTTACATTTAAAGATATAACATTTAGCATTGAAGATGTGAACGTTGCTTTCTGTTAAGACACCAGCTGACACCTAGCCCCGCCCCCGTGACGTTGTTCTGCACCGCCCCTCTGTGACGTCACTTTGCTCCTTCCTTCCCGCCCCTCCCTCCGCTGCTAGCCCAGTTAGCAGTAGCACAGTTAGCCTCCAGCAGCTGTCGGTGGCAGTCAGTCAGTCAGTCAGTCAGTGAGTCAGTGAGCTGGTGCGACTGTAACCGTCGTCCTCCTCCTTCCCTCCCGTGGACAGACAAACCGTGGACGGCCGGGTTGTTTCTTCGGGAGCCAGCTGCGGTAGAATCGTTGTCCCCGCCGTCGCGACAGGAAGCAGCAGCAGCGGCAGCAGCAGCTCTCTGGGCCATGGCCAGAACAGAACAAGTGCTGGTGCTGGAGCCACAACACGAGCTGAAGTTCAGAGGTAAAGGCTGAAGCGGAGGGCAGGGCCGGGGGGCCAGTCAGCTAACACCGGGGCCGTTAATGATAGCCGCTGTACTGACTCCTGCATCCACCAGTTAATGGTCGCTCATGCGGCGCCATTTGTTGCCGCTGTTATTAAATCAGACACATATTGCGAGCTGCGGTGATGATGATGATAGTGGTAGTGATGATGATGATGATGACAGGTGAAACGACACTGTGTGCGACGTTGCTAACTAACCAGCTAGCTAGGTAGCAGTTAGCTCTGCTAGCTGTTATTGCAGCGTCAGGGCAGGCCAGGCCCGCCGTCCCGTTTCTCCTAATTCACCCATTTGCTTCCTGTGCGCTGCCTTTTTATCCTCTGACAGCATGTGAAACACCGTGATGTGTTCTGCTTGACATACGTCCTCCTTTCTGTTGCTAACACCCTGCTGCCAAGAAAGAAACCAACTGTTCCAGCGCTTTCTACACCAGGGTGGCGTTGCTCAGCCTAATTATCATGCTTATTTCACAATATTGTAAAGCTAGCACGCTGGGATTGAGAGCTTTACCGTTTCACTTTACTGTGCAAGCCTGAATTCCTCCTCAGCTTTTCTATATTCAGACACTGATTGTGAAAATACAGCTTGAGCTGTTGGTTAATGGCTATTTTCTGCTGTTAAGGTGTGTACTGCTGCAGAAATGGGTCAAGGGATGGCCTTAGGTTCACTGATTGATTATTGCAGAGCTTTGAATGCAAGATAAGCCAGGGGGGGAAAAAAAGATGCATACGCCCTCAGAGTCACTGATGCAGAGCAGAAAGCACAGGGAGGCTGTTTGTCTCCAAAACCAAGGTTTGGCTGTCAAAACAGGTTGAATACTCCAGTCTGGAGTCATTAAACACGCTCAAACGGTCTCATGAGGGTCAGCATGAGGCAGAAGAAAGCACTAGTTCTTGTCTGTCTAGTAAGTTTTCTGTTTAGTTTTTCTAGTATGTTTTTGGGCTGAGGGCGGGGCATGAATAATAAAGTCAATGCTTTGTACACATTGCACATTAAACATTAAAACAGTGGAAAGAAGAGCAATGTTTACGGCAGGCTCACAAACACTACTCACATTCATCCTCGCAGATACACAATATGCAGCATGTATGTAGTCAAAGTCCTGGTGAAAACTTTCAAGTGTGAGAAACAAATACTTGTACCCAAAGTACTAGACAAGTGTGTAAAATTGACACACACACACACACACACACCCTTGAGTCACTGTGCTGTTTGTGTTTGTGTCCTCAGGACCGTTTACAGATGTCGTCACTGCCACTCTGAAGCTCACCAACCCCACAGATAGAAATGTGTGTTTCAAAGTCAAGACAACCGCACCTCGCAGATACTGTGTGCGCCCCAACAGTGGCATCATCGACTCCGGAACCTCCATCAACGTCTCTGGTCCGTAACTATTTTATTCCTTCAACAATCAGATATCTCTATTTTTGACATAGTGCCCTTTTATTATTGATAATGTGATGATCTGTCGATGCTATCATGCAATATGTAATCTGATTTTGGGTTAGAAGTGTGGTGTCTGAGGAAAAACAAATCACTGCAAATGTGAATCCAATAGCGGAGCAGAAGGAGACATATTGATTGTTACACCAGGCAGCAACACTGAAATAAGTTCAGAAAATTCATTTTATTGTAATGCAGGTTATAACACTGGGAGAGGCCGGTGTTAAAGCCATATCAAGCTGTCCTTATAACAAGATCCTCAGTGTTATCTAGTCTCTTATGATGATATATATGAGTTGGTGTAGTTCTAGCCAGCGTGCGATATGTTTCAGCACCAAAGTAAATCTTCTAGCCTCAGTTCTACCAGGATAGAAACATTGTCAGGCAATGATCAAGAGGAGGCACATCTGTAAAGTCTTTGCAGGTGCTGAGTAACAATAATCTGCACAAAATGATGAAAAAATACTGGCACACTGCTGTTGTTCCCATTGAAGAATAAAAGAAGAGTTGGGAATGAGAGCAGTAAGCTGATACAAATATTGTTGGGTCCTTTTTCTTCAAAATCATTAAATTAAAGAAGTGGCATAAATTTGTAAAGTAATAGCAAACTAATTGGAAAAAATACATGAAATATCCCATAATAATTACGAAGAAGATCTAAAGGTTAAAGAGTTTTAGTTTTGTTGTTCTACACTATCAATATCAATGTTATTATCCTGTAACATGATTTTTCATGTGTTGTCAGATATTTTCTATTAAGACAAATGATATCTTATTGATATTTAAATATTTATTTCCCACATTGCCACCTTTCTGGTGGAAGCCTTCATAAGTCATAAATGTGGGACAAACAAACTCAACATTTCTGTTACTTTCATGGATATCAAACAAATACATTTAATTTCTGACATTCATTAAGTACCGAATCACTGCACTCATTGGTCGAGTAAATGATCTTTTATACTGAAAAATGAAGCTTTCAGGACGAGTCGTCGGTGCAGGAGGAAAACAAAGTCACAGTATAACCAAAACCATAAACCCGACTGGCATCTTGTCTTTTTTATGCAACATTTGTTATGGGTCAATACAGGAAGTCAGCCTTTCTCTAATGATCTTTGTCTCCACTCTCTTGTTGTTTCTCTCCACAGTTATGCTACAGCCTTTTGACTACGACCCCAATGAAAAGAGTAAACACAAATTCATGGTGCAGTCCATGCTGGCTCCGTACGACATGACTGACATGGAAGGAGTTGTGAGTACCTGAGCATAAAACATAATTTGGGATTATAATATTTTCATTGCCCGTAACTAATGAGGCTTTTATTCCTTAAATCACATGAGAGTTGACCTACAGACCCCTGAGTTACTCTTTATGAGCCATGAAACGTCATTTTTTTCAGATAATTTCTGTAGGACTTTAAAGCATTTCCTGTTGAAGTAATGACTTGTATTCACATGACAGATACAATAAAGTGATACTAAAGAATCCTTGTATGAACTGTCAGTGTTTCTTCTCTCTTTCTGTCTCTTTACCTCTTCATGACGTTCACAGTGGAAGGAGGCGAAGCCAGAAGAGCTGATGGATTCAAAGTTGAGATGTGCATTTGAGATGCCTCTAGAAAATGACAAAACTGTAAGTACAAGTCCACGAGTCTCGACTGTGCTGCACTCAGTCATTAAATGACAGGTGTAGAATCACAAAAGTCACCTTCTCTCACATCCTCATCAGATCAAAGATGATATTTAAATAGATGCAGATTCATCAGCTTCATAATAACCATTTCAGACTGACTGGATATGATTTTAACAAATCAGATTGAAACATCCACATCGCACATTTCCTTTGAGTTTAATTTTGTCAGTCTCCTTCCCATCAGCAACACATCACCGTATCACCCATTACATGCTTTGTTTATTCGTTTATGATTTATTTGTTTGTACGTTCATCTCACTCCCTGCCGTGTCTCTGCATGTCTCTTCATCCCCCCGCACCCCCACTCTCACCCCACCGCCCTCATTCTCTCTCCACAGCATGAGAGTGAAAGCAACAAAACTGTGTCTTCCTCTACCTCCTCTGTTAAGACCGAGCACTCTGCGCTGCCGAAGTCTGCCAGCGCCTCGCTGGATGACGGAGAGGTGAAGAAGATCATGGAGGAGTGCAAGCGGCTGCAGATGGAAGTGCAGAGGCTACGGGAAGAAAACAAACAGATCAGGGTGAGACACGCAAAAACAAGAAAAATGAGGCAACCTGCGTTTTCTTTCAAGCTTGTATTTCCTACTCCAGCACTTCCTCTATCATACACAGAGAAGCTAAGATACTTTCACTTCTGAATGTCGTGTCCGAGTTCAGAAAAAAAAATATTTTTATTTAAATGAGTGGCTATGAGTAATCTAGAGGCAAATATTTGATTTGTATGCTTTGACTAGTGCTGCACTGTATGAGTCAACCAGAACAACTTGCTTCATTGCTTGAGCATCTTAACAAATAAGGCTGTAAAAGTTCAAATCTGCACACATCAAGCGACATCAAGTACTTTTAAAAAATATTTTACAGAATGTTTTTATTATCGTACGACACATTTAGCAGCAGTGACCGGGCTCATGCTCTCTTTCAGGAGTAAGTCCAGCTGCCTCTAAATGATCACATTAAAAATTAATAACCTTTTTTTTTCACATTTGTTAGAGCTTTACTCCAAAGGCTCCTTTCTCCTCTACCTACAAGTGTTGTCAGCTCTTTGCAAGGAGAGTCGCTATGGGCTGTTTAAAATGTGCTGCAGCTACAAGTCACCAAACGACACCATGTGCAAAACTTGCTTGTCCGTATGTTACAGCCTTTGAGCCTATTTGCAGCCACACCTCTGTGGTTTTTTATGTGAAGGAAGCGGGTCTAAGCTTCTATTTCTGAACCTTATCAGACATGAAACTTGTCATACTTTCCCTTATTTTTAGTTCAGATGTAGATTTTGGTGCAAGATATGCACACAGATAAGTAGTATAGTGACAGACTGAAGAGGCGAAAATGTCCATTAGGTATGTAAATGATTCAGTAGTTGCTCATCTACAGTTTCCTCTAGAGACTTGCCCCCCCTAAATGTCACACCTCGGCATCAAGGGCATGATATGAAACTCCAGATGTACTTTTGCGGCATTTGTGTGCGTTCGCCTTGTGATTTATTTCATTTTGTTCTGGGACGCCACTTCAAAGCAGCAACATACCTGCAAACAACCGCTTAGTGAAGAAGAAACTGTGATGACACATATAGATTAATGATGTGAAAAACAGAACCGGCCTCTTGATTCTAAAGGCCACCAGCATCGATATATGTGTATATATATACATTATGTACTGTTGGAGAAAAAACAAACTTGTCAGTGCTCTCTGGTGGACAAACAATGTCACGACGACACAGTTTCAGTCATATTCCTGCTCTGCATTTTCTCGTTATCTGTGTGTTTGTGTGTGCCGATCGGCTCCGGCTGTTATCTGTAACTCCTCCGTCTCCGTCGCAGGAGGACGACGGGCTGCGGAAGAGAAAGGTGACGTCGCTGGCCGCTGCTCCCCACTCCTCTTCTTCCTCCGTCATGGCAACCTCGGCCATGAGGGACGAAGGCCTAAGCATCCGCGTCCTGGCGCTCTGCGTGCTCTTCTTTGTCATTGGAGTCATCATTGGCAAGCTCGCCCTGTAGAGACACAGACGGACAGAGCACAGTGACAGACGGCGAGGACGGCGTGCTCGGGAGGACACGCGTCAATGACGGCAACGGGGATGTCTTCTGGGTTTATGTTGATTTCTCTTTCTTTTTTTTTTTTTTTTTCTTTTTTTTAAACATTTAAGGCAATATCATGATGGGTTGTCTGGATGGAAAATAATTTAATGTGTAAGAAAAAAAAAAAAGAAAACAAAGGAAGGCGATTCCAGTTAAATCACCAGTACGAGCGTTTTTGTCACAGGTCTTGCCTTCTTTTCTTTTTTTTTTTTTTTTTGTGAAATAATCTCCACCTCTGATCCGTTCTTTCCGTCCATCCCTCGTTCTTAAATGATCTTCCCCCAACTTGCACAGGTAACAGTTAGTGGTGTGTGGATGTGGCTTCACTCTGGCTGAATGTCTAAAGTCTTTCATTGATTCTATATTGATTATCAAGTCTTTAACTTCCACATTGTCTGTAAGAAAGATCCGACACTCCTCCTCTGATGATCTCTCTTCCACTTATTACTGATAATCTACAAGGAGAGTTGAACACAAGCGACGAGTGAAAGACTCAAACTGTATTGTCTTCTAAACAGTTTGTGGTTTAAAAACGCGAGCCAGTTAAAGCCGTGCATTTGTGTGCGTGTGTCTGTGTCTTGTTGATTTTTTTTTTTTTTTTTTTCTTTTCTTTTTTTTTTCTTCCTCCTGCAGGAGGGCTGATGTGACTGCATGTGTATGTTTTTATGTGAGGAGACCACAAACGGTGAAATCACAGGCTGTTGAGTTTTAGAGCGAAGGAAGAGGGGTGGTTTAACAGATTTCCTGTACACAACAGAAAAAATGGGGGTTTATTTGTTAAAAAATCTGATTAAAATGTATCTGACCAGACCAAGGAATCAATAGGAATTCAATAAATCCATTTTTGGGGCAATTGGTAAAAATTATGACTTAATAAAATCAAGAGTACGACATTAAATTAATGCTACGCAGTGATCTAGTTCAAAGACAAAGCATCAGAGTTTCCCAGTTAACACTTTCTTGACCATTACTTCCTCAGGTTGCGAGGGAGAAAGTGGCATCAGCCAATAAAAACACCTTAAAACAAACTTGTCATGCAAAACCAACTGACATTTTCAGTATATAACACACAGTATGTAACAGTAGTTTTGGCCACCTTGTTTAATTTGGAGTATTGTATTTTGCGTCCTTGTATTACAACAGTTGTTTGCTTTCTTTCTTATATTATCATGTAGCCACGATGCTTCTCATGTTTAATATTCAAATGCACTATATTCAAATGTCCACTCTGCAGTCTGCATGAAATGACCTGGATTTATTATTATTATTATTTTTTTGAGTGTTGGAAATTATATGAGCAAAACAGAAAAAAAAAAAAAGTACCATCTTTTCAAAAGGGACCATCTTGAGTCTGGTTCATCAGTTTTTGTGTGTGTGTGTGTGTGTTTTTGTTTCCTTTCGGTCATCTTTTTCTTCAGTTTCCTGTTGGGCTCTGGTGGTCGTGTGAGAAAACCGAGACAACACAGCTGTATTATCTCGGCTATCACATGACCATCTCGGCAAACTCGGCCGTTAAGAGGAAGAATAAATATCTGTATTTTTTCGTTGCCTGAAGGAGCTTCGGGGAGCAGAGATGTGGGGATGTGGGCGGCTGGGAGGAGGACTGACCTGTGAATACACACTACATTGATAAAAGTTTAAAAAAAAAAAAAAAAAAAGGCATCAGTGCTTCAGACCACACATGCAGAGATACAGTCACACAACAATGTAATCACACAGTAATTGGATACTCTTTTGTATGTACATAAAAATAAAATTACTTAAAAGATAACCGGCAAAGTTATTAACATACTGTAGTAAAGGAAGAAAATAATTAAACAACCACCATGGATCATGTAGCATCATAATGAATTAAAATACATAAACCCCCAAATGTCTGTTTCTGTGAGAACTTTACTTCTGTTTCTCATTTAGTTCAGATCTGAGTCATTGAAAAGAGGTTGTGTGTGTGTGTGAGGCTGAAAAAACACATTTGAAGGTAGAAAAACAACAACAAAAGAAAACATCTGGGGAGCACAAGTACCAAACATCAGTGAAGAAATTACAACAGCTGTAAAAGTGTTGTTGCTGGATTAAAGGGGCATCCCGCTAAAAGCTCCTCACAAGAAATACGAGTCAGTCTGTGAAAACGGTTAACTAATGTCGTCTCTGAAAGGAGATTAAGTCTAACCAGATAACGGTGATGATGTCATCATGATCAGGGGCTGTGATATTACGAATTAAAACTTATTTAAAAAACAACAACATTTAAAATAATTAAGTTAAACTTCAACCTCATTGAAAAGTGGAGACTTCAAGAGCTGCTCATACATTACGCAGAGAGGGTTGAGTTGCATTATGGGAAATGTAGGATCCAGTGTTTTGGGGGCATGACTCACATACTAGGGAGTAAAAGTCTGAACATTTCAACCTCCGCTGCATCGATTTATTCCATCCTTTTTTACATTTTCTTGCAAGTCAAGCAGCTTTTTGTAAGTGCAGTTCTATATTGATCTGGAGCATCTGGAGAATCCATTTAAAGCCTGCAGGCATTTGCACCTCAGGTCTCATCCCTGTCAGTGATATTAAAGCTGCTTGCCAGCAAATTTCAGCAAAATAATTCACTGTTAAAAAGCTTCATATATGTTGAATTTAATCTCTGATTCCATGCATATAAAACTAATGTTCACAAGACTCTGAAAGCTCAGGCTCAAATGATGTGAATGAAATGAATCCAGTATTCTTGGATATACAGTTACAGTAGAAACAGTTGTTAGAGACAGATATGTGTAGTTTTCAGGTACAGAACCAGCTCTCGTGTGAATGACTTTGTATGGAAATAGTCTTTGACAGCTGATGGAAAACACCTGCCATGACGTCAGTGGTTGAGGTCCCAGTGAGGACGGTGTACCTGCAGGTTAATCTTTCAGTATTTTCACTGAAATTTTCTATTGAAGGAAATAATGTACGATGCTGAAAACACAATGCAAGTAAGAATGATAGCTGGAACAATAATGAATAAATAATGAGTTAATAATAAAACAAAGTCAAAATGATTAAGCCAGAGCCAGTGACGGCCTGCTTTGTGCTGGGGACTCCTCTGGATACACTGGAGCTGGTCGTTGAACGAGGATGCTGCACGAGCTATCAGTCACCATGGAGAACATCTGTCATTCCCTCCATGACCTGCTGGTCAAACAGCGGAGCACTTTCAGTTTCTCTACATGAAGTCGTTGTTGCCAGCTGCCATCAGTCTGTACAATGACTCTCCTCCTGTGACAGTGAAGACAGACTTTCATTTTATTATTTATTACACTGTCCATCACATCTGTTATATTTTAGATTCTTATTTGATCGTCTTTAGCTGCTGTCAGCCATGGACAATCATGCACCTTAATACTATCGCAATATCCACCTGATCATTTTATTCTTCCTGTTAAATTTTAATATTTGAATTGGTTTATTTAGTTATTGTATATAATTTAGCTTTCAATTGCATTTTTTAAAACCTTTTTTACCTCATTGTTGACTGCTGTAACACTTGAATTTCCCTTTGGTTTAATAAAGTGTCTATCTATCTATCTATCTATCTATCTATCTATCTATCTATATGTCTATCTATTTGTCTGTCTGTCTCTATTTGTCTATCTATCTGTCTATTTGTCTATCTATCTGTCTATCTATCTATCTATCTATCTATCTGTCTGTCTGTCTATCTATCTGTCTATCTATCTATCTATCTATCTATCTACATGTCTATCTATTTGTCTGTCTGTCTCTATTTGTCTATCTATCTGTCTATTTGTCTATCTATCTGTCTATCTATCTATCTATCTATCTATCTATCTATCTATTTGTCTATCTATCTATCTATCTATCTATCTATCTATCTATATGTCTATTTGTCTGTCTGTCTCTATTTGTCTATCTATCTGTCTATTTGTCTATCTATCTGTCTATCTATCTATCTATCTATCTATCTATCTATCTATTTGTCTATCTATCTATCTATCTATCTATCTATCTATCTATCTATTTGTCTATCTATCTATCTATCTATCTATCTATCTATCTATCTATTTGTCTATCTATCTATCTATCTATCTATCTATCTATCTATCTATCTATCTATCTATATGTCTATTTGTCTGTCTGTCTATCTATTTGTCTATCTTTCTTTCTATCTATCTGTCTATCTATCTATCTTTCTATCTATCTATCTATCTATCTGTCTATCTATCTATCTATCTTTCTATCTATCTATCTGTCTGTCTGTCTATCTATCTGTCTATCTATCTGTCTATCTATCTATCTTTCTATCTATCTATCTATCTATCTGTCTATCTATCTATCTATCTTTCTATCTATCTATCTGTCTGTCTATCTATCTATCTATCTATCTATCTATCTATCTATCTATCTATCTATATGTCTATCTATTTGTCTGTCTGTCTCTATTTGTCTATCTATCTGTCTATTTGTCTATCTATCTGTCTATCTATCTATCTATCTATCTATCTATCTATATGTCTATCTATTTGTCTGTCTATCTATCTATCTATCTATCTATCTATCTATATGTCTATCTATCTATCTATCTATCTATCTATCTATCTATCTATCTATCTATCTATCTGTCCATCTGTGTGTCTGTCTGTCTATCTATCTATCTGTCTGTCTGTCTATTTAATATCTATCTGTCTGTCTGTCTATCTATTTGTCTGTCTATCTATCTATCTATCTATCTATCTGCCTGTCTGTCTGTCTATCTATCTATCTATCTATCTATCTATCTATCTATCTATCTATCTATCTATCTATCTATCTATCTATCTATCTGTATCCATCTGTCTATCTATCTATCTGTCTGTCTATCCATCTGTTTGTCTATCTGTCTGTCTATCTGTCTATCCATCTGTGTATCTATCTATCTGTCTGTCTATCTATCTATCTATCTGTCTATCTATAGCCATCTGTCTGTCTGTCTACCT
Organism: Thunnus albacares; assembly: GCF_914725855.1. Lineage (NCBI taxonomy): Eukaryota > Metazoa > Chordata > Actinopteri > Scombriformes > Scombridae > Thunnus > Thunnus albacares. The sequence goes on along the minus strand of NC_058110.1, from coordinate 12,928,659 downwards.
GTCTATATATATATATATATATATATATATATATATATCTGTCTGTCTATTTAATATCTATCTATCTATATATATATCTGTCTGTCTATTTAATATCTATCTATCTATATATATATCTGTCTGTCTATTTAATATCTATCTATCTGTCTGTCTATCTATCTATATATCTATCTGTCTTTAATGTTCAGCGCTCCGTTGTCCAGCAGATGGAGACGTCATCGTGCGACGTGACGTCATAGGGCCTTATCCAGGAAGTGGGGAAACATCAACAATCCTTCCAGGGCGAAGTGTCAGTGTATGCTAGCAGCGTTAAAGCTAACACTAAGCTTGGTTTTCTGGGTTTGTTTTTTTATATATAAATAATTAGTGTGTTGTAGTAGATATGTCGTTGTTCGGTAAGATATTTGGAGGAGGGGGAAAAGGAGGAAAGGGACCGAGCCCACAGGAGGCGATCCAGAAACTCCGAGAGACGGAGGAGATGCTAACGAAGAAACAGGAATTTCTAGAGAAGAAGATCGAGCAGGAGCTGCAAATCGCCAAGAAAAACGGCACGAAAAACAAAAGAGGTAAAGATATCCGGGCGTGTTTTCTGTTCATTCCTGATCTTCGTTGATCAAACAGCCTTGACAACAACGCGAGGCTATGTGTTAGCATGTTAGCTGAGTTAGCTAACTTTCCCGAGCTGCCGTCACTGTTGGCAGCCTCACCTCGCGTCGTTATCCAGACATAGGTTGAGGTTTGGTGGCGTGAGTGCGAGCTGATAGCTCGATTTGTCTGGCTGGTTATTGATTATCGTTTACTTCTTCTAACTGAGGTTCTGCTAGTCTTATCTTCAGCTAACATGTGTCTACTGATCATTTTAACGTGTGATTCACGTGTGTCCACTTATAAATATAAAGAATAGAGGTGTGGCAGTCGTTGCAGCTACAGTTAGATGTCCCTCTGCTGCAGAGAGGTTGGCAGTGAATATACTGACTCAGTATATCTAGATAATGGGTTGAACATTGGGGTTGCACATGTTAAAGGGACGTGACACTGCTGTCACAGAAGTGGGCGTGTTTGCACCTTGATCAGAAGTCTGTGCTTAATCCTGCAGACCTCCAGCAGGTGTCAGAAGTTCCTGATATAAGGTCATAATGCCAGAAAGCAATTACAACGACCTATAAACTAATCAGTGCTTGTAACTGGTAAGCCTGGGTAAATAGAAAACTACCCACATATGTGTGTGTGTGTGTGTGTGTGTGTGGGGTGCCAGTCAGAAGTTTGGACAAACTTTTTCGTTGAAGTGATTGGAGGTTCCAGACATCAAAGTTCATATTTAATTTATAATGGTTTCATTACTCCACCTATATTCACCTTCACCTATAACATGTACATGTTACTTCTGCACATATTTTGCACAACTTTTCTATTTTTACAGCCCACAAGTCAGATCATGTAGCCTAAGTATTGTAATGTGTATAATGTTTATAATGTATGTAGATTGATTTCCATTTACTTGACTCTCTATTTTGTTGAGTGTCTGTTAGTCTGCTGTAATATGTGAATTTCTCCTCTGGGGATCAATTAAGTCTTAAAGATATGGAAATAGTGAAATGTGGAGGTGACATAATCAAATATCTGATTTTGTCCAATCAACAGTCCAAAACCTAAAAACAGTCAGTTTAAAAAAAACAACAACGGAAGAAATAAACCTTACATATAAAAAGTTGCAAATATTTTGCATTTTCGATTATAAAATGTGTTGCTGATCATTTTTTGTCAATTAACTAAGTAATTAACTGATAGTTTCAGGTCTAGACAGGAAAATTGATCATTTGGCTCAATGGTGTTGAGATGAAAGCTTCTGCACATCTAAAACGAAGGAGCTTTCTCTTCTCGAGATGATGACTACGCACTTTAAATTTCATAGCAGTCTGGCTATTAAATTTATTGTGGTTTTTAAATGTACACAAATAAACATTTGGCCTGATGTTCAGGGTCAGGGAGTGTCACTGAAAATATGATGTTAAACCTCCTTGAGACCTGAAATATCTCTCATGTATTTTCTAGCAAATCTGAGCAGCAGTTTTGAAGGCATCTTGTCGTGCTTGAATGTGCTGATTAAGAGTAAAATTGACCTGAAAGTGTTGAATAATAAAACTTCAGAGGTCAGTCAGGATCATCCTCTGAGGAGCAAATATCCAAACTAAATTTCACGCCAGCCTGGCCAGTATTAGGTGAGACTTGTTGATCTTGACCAAAGTGTCCAACAGAGAGGAAACTGATGGACTGACCCTCCAGTGATTGATTAGTTATAGTTATTAAATTGATAGACTATAAATCTATACTGCTTATTGGAGGCTGATTTAAAAGTTGCAGACTGCATTAAATAAAATAAAAAAACATTGTCCCTATACTTGGCTTGAATACTTTGTGTACATTGCTTTTACCTTAATTATTTCCAACTCCACAAAGATTAATGAGTCAAGAGTCAACTCAGTGTGACAGTTTCACCACCACATATCAGGCGTCTGAGTTAGTGGAGAATCACTTCAACAACCCTGGTGATATTTCACAGCTTGTCGTCTCAGTAGGTTTATTTTTGTGACAATCCGTTCATCCTCTCTCTGTCTCTCTCTTTCCCACAGCGGCTCTGCAGGCTTTGAAAAGGAAGAAGCGATACGAGAAGCAGCTCGCCCAGATCGATGGCACGCTTTCAACCATCGAGTTCCAGAGAGAGGCTCTGGAGAATGCCAACACCAACACTGAAGTGCTCAAGAACATGGGCTTCGCTGCCAAGGCCATGAAGTCTGCCCACGAAAACATGTAAGAGAGAGCAGCTGCCAGTCGCGGATCAGGTTCCTTACAATGTGACTAATCGATCAAATGGAGATTATCCGGGAATATCTGCTTTGATTTCATAATAGAAAACAGTCACTTTTGTCTCACAGAGGAAACAGGTTGAAATAATAGAGATACAGTGTACTAAAGAAGAATCCAAACACACTTTCTTGCCTCTAACTTGTACATTAAATGGACAACATCAAGCTCCAAAGGTGTAAACATGTGTTTGGTTTTACTCAGATGTGGTTTCTCTCCTTGACGTTGTTTCAGGGACATCGACAAGGTGGACGACCTGATGCAGGACATTACAGAGCAGCAGGAACTGGCCCAGGAGATCTCTGACGCCATCTCTAAACCTGTCGGCTTTGGAGAGGAGTTTGATGAGGTTGGTGACGCTTTTCAGATATTTTGATTTTTACAGTTTGTTTGTTTTTTGTGGTATTTCTTAACTGATCTCTGCCGTTAAAAGGAAAGTCTGTGTCTGATATGTTTTGAGATTCACTAGAAATATTACCTTGAGCTAATCTGACATCTCAAACCCTTCACGCACCCTGACCCAGAAATATTGTCGGTCATCTGCCAAGGTCATGTGTTTATTCTGTTCTCGACTCTGCCCGGTGTTGTTTTGTGATCCACCAGGCTGAACTCTGGTTTAGTGACACTGTTGAATCAGTCTTTATTTTCAATGGGTCGCATTCATGGACTAACATCAACAACAACTGATGGCATTCAGTCATCCTGGGATAATATTGCAGAAAGAATGAATACAATTTCTGAAATTCTCAGTCAACTGACTTGAAGTATTTTAATTTAAAAGCGAGACGCTTTACTCACCAAGTGTACAGACGCACAAAAGTAGGACCAGATTTGGCCCCAGTTAGACCACCTAACAACCTAATGAATATCATATACTTGATTTGAAAGTGGAGTTTTTTTAGGTTTTAGGTGTAACATAAACGAGTCGTTGCTCGTCCTCATCTTTCGTGTTGCTTGCTGTCTTTATCAGGATGAGCTGCTGGCGGAGCTGGATGAGCTGGAACAGGAGGAGCTGGACAAAAACCTGCTGGAGATCGGCCCAGAGAACGTCCCCCTCCCCAACGTGCCTTCTACTTCATTACCTTCCAGACCTGGTAAGAAACTTTTGAAGAAGCAACCCTGCAAGCCCTGACTGCAGCATCATTTTTCTAACGTTTGAGTCAGTTTGTTTAGGTAGTTGGTGGTCAGATGTGTTAGACGTCACCCCAGAGATCTCTAGTACTGATCCTGGAAACCAGCTGAGATCAACTATACACGACTGCATCCATTTGTTCAAAGCTCTCACCACTTTTTACTCCTGTCTTTTCACCCCACAAAAGCCAAGAAAGAGGAGGACGAGGACGACATGGAGGACCTGCAGCGCTGGGCGATGGAAGCCATGTAAACAACGCAGCGTCCGCCACATCATACCTGCATCAAAGAGGGAAGAAGAAGAAGCGGGGGTGGGCAGGCGGGAAGGGAGGGGAGGGGGGGGGGGGGGATGAATGGACTTGATAGGATGTTGTGTATGAGTGTTTTTGTGTGTGTGAGGAGAGAGTTGAACTTCATCTAACACTACGAAAAAGCAAAAATGCTGTATTATTTTCTTTTTCCCTCCTGATCCCCTCACAACTCAAACCTTAGAGACCCCCGGGGTGCTCAGTGCCGACGACACAGTCAGGAAGCTCCATCACTGTGTCACGGCAACCTCACCTAATATTTTTACCCTCTATTTTAATACAATACTAGCACTCCATTGTCCTTGCAGTAACCTGCTACTGGGCTATCTCAGCGCCTGCAGAGTTCACACTGAAGCGTGATAGTTTGCGCTCTGCGGTGCCATAATGAAGTTATTGTCAGTTTACTGCGGCCGCCTTTGTGACGTTAACGTCGCTGGATGACAGAAAGGGGGGATTTTCACGGGAGCTCGATCCGTTTTTCCGACTCTCATATTTACCTGTGTTCGTGGCGTTTAACTGGCTGGATGTTTTTTCATTTTTCTTCCTTCTTGACAAAAATAACAGTCCTTAGCTGAGCATGAGCTGGGTGAAGAAGCTGCGAGCTGTGTGTTTGCAAGAATCCTCTTCTTTTGTTTCAGGCTGTGTGCTTTGTCCCTCCCTTCCCTCTCTTCCCCTCCCAAACCCACCCACCTGTTTTTCACCTCCTGTCGCCATTGAAGCGACTTCTCACCAGTAGTCCTTGTTATTCAGTGTAAATATCCCAAACGTGTCTCTTTTTATATACTGTATTTCTGCCGTCACTGAGAGGTTCTGTCGGGGTCGTGTGAAGCATGCAACAGCGGGAAAGTCACAATACAGATCACAACGCACGGCTAGAAGAGAGATGTTTAACCTAACACTTTGATCCTGCTCTGTCTGTCTCGGTCCTTCTCATAACGGTTTTTGTTTCAAATTGTATAACGCTAAAAAAAAAATGATAACAATAATAATAAAACTATTGTCACACCTTATTAACTGCATCCAAAAGGAGATGGTGGTTTGTTAAAGATTAGATTATCGTCAATCTACAACATCAGCGTTTTGGAGTTTAAAGAGTTAATTCCTTTAGTTTTTCAAAGTCACGATGTACATTTTTTACATAGATAAAAAAAAAAAAGGCATAACAGAAGGACAGATTGACAAGCATGTTTGCATTTCAATGTTTTATTTATCCAGATGAGAATATTATTTGCAAAATCATTAAAAAGTTTTCAATTCTTTTATTGTGGTGAAAGCTTCGTCTTTTCACTTTGTCATCATGTGGCTGTACGTTCAGTTTTTCTGTTCAAAGAAGGGCAGCAACTAACACTGCTGATCATTAGTTGATTAAATCAATTATTGTTTTGTTTATGAAATGTCAGACCATTGTGAAAGATGCCTGTCATAATTTTACCCAAAGCACAAGCTGGTGTCTTCATTGTCAGACTAATAATGGCAGCAAATCCGCACATTTGAAAGAATGGAACTTGAAATTCAGCAGAGAAGGTAAACGTAGATGTGGGTCATCGTCTACACTGAGTCACACATTTTGAACACCAGCATTTGCTGATAAATCTCAGATAACATGAGCAAATACATTCTAAGTTCATTAAAATGAGAAAATGTAAGTAATGAGATTTTCATCACTTTTATTAGTCACATGCAGCAGACAGTAGTGACCATATCTGACCTGCTGGTGATGCTAAATCTAGTTTTAGTTTTAGATTTAGACCTTCAGTTTCTTGAAGCCTTTTGATGGTGTCTGTGTGTTAAGGTTAAGTTTATACTGTACATGCCGATAAACGTGTCTCACAATAATTTACATTAGATGGGATTTTCAGGCTTTAGAGAATAGAGAAATAGTCTTAAATGGTTATTTTCTTTATGTTTTAAATGCTGTAGCACTTTGACATTCACAGTGAATGAAAAGTGCAGTACAAATTAAATGCAGTATTTTATCATTATTATTAGTAGTATTATCGGTAGTCGCCACAGAGATACAATGACTTTCTGATAGAATAATAAAAGAAACTAACTATAAACTCATAAAATACATACTTATATCATAGACTGTAGATTTATATATATATAATACATATTTGGCAACAGTTAGTTGAGCCATTTTGCTCTTGAACACTTGTTTTAGACTAAATTTCCCTTTTTTCCCCTGCTTTTCTTTCTGTCCTCTCATCACTTTTTTATAGAAAGCGTCACTTGCAACATTGTGACAATAATACAATAGCAGAAAACAATTAGGCATCATAATGAAATAAAGACAACATAAATGACTTCACTTTCAGTTTGCTGACACAGTCACCATGGTAACTGGACACAGTTTGAAGGTAATAATTATCAATAAATTAATTTAAAAAAAACAACAACTTAACGGGAAATGTGGGCGATAGAATCAGATGTCTTTAAAACACTGTTGGATCATACTAACTGCATGTGCACGTTTCTTATTGTTTATAAATCTGCTCGCTCTTGAACACTCAGCTGGATTGCGCTGGCGCGAGGTACTTACGTCAGGAGTTGGCGACTGCGCCTGCGCACTACAGACACAACGCTGATGCAAGACATTTTCGGCGCAGCAGTGTGCGACTGATCCAAGAGTGAAAAAGGAGCCACATTTCAGTCACTTTTCAGCCCGCAAACATGTCAGGAGACGAGGTGAGTCATCCCGGTGTATCTACTGTTCAGTCCGTGTCGGTTTGTAGACTCGTTGGGTGAAATTATGTGAATGATCGGGTCAGATGGGTGTTGAGGATGACTTTGGGCCTCGGCACCGCAGCAGCTCTCCTCACATGGCTGTTAGCCGAGCTAACAACGGCCCGACCACATGAAATGACACGAAAATATGCAGAGCACCGGTGTATCGGGCGCTGTCACATCGTGTAGATCACCATTATTCGCTGTGGTTCACCAATCCGCCCTGTCACCACTGATGGACAACTCAGACCGACTGGTAGAAATGAGCTAGCTAACGTTAGCGTTAGCCGGCCGTTAGGCTAGTAATGTTTCATGTTCTCCGGAGACAAAAAGCTGCCAGATCTGTTTTATCCAGAAGGACAGTCAGCTTTCCTCTACAGGGTAGCCATGGAAACTGCTGTCAGAATAATCTCTATGTCTAGGTATATTGTCACAGTTAAAACATGACTAATTGTATTTTTACTTTAACGTTAAGCCGGCTTGAAATAATTAATTTCTGTCGGTGCGTTAGTAGTAAATATGGATTTGATGTCAGTCTTCATACTGTTTCACTCAGATAGTCACGATAGTTCAGAAAATCGCACTAGTGAACTGAGGTAACAGCAGATTATCACAATGTGTTATAACCAGATCACGGTATATATGAATATTGTCACTCAAAATGTTAATTTCTGAATGGCTGCAGGTGTCTGTTGTAGGATTGCTGATAACGGTTCTTTTCAGTATTGACTAATGCATATTGATCTATTATTAACTTTATGAAATGAAAGGAAAAGATTGTCAGATTCCAAATTGGGTTTTCAAATACATTATTTTACCCAACAAACTGTCCAAAGCCCCCAAAATATTCGACTTTACTATCATATCAGAACAGGAAACCAACACTGAGAGGTTTGAATCTGATCATTTTTTTCTTAAATGACATACAAGATCAACAAAATGAACAGTTTCTGTAGATGACTAATCATTTATTGAGCTCACTGTTGCAGCTTCTGTCACTTGATATTGTAAAACATGATACTTAAATCAGCAGTTGAATCACTGTTTTAATCCAACAACAGCACCTGTGTTTTCTTTTATGTTACTAGTCGACTCTCACAAGTGAAAACAATCTACTTTGGGTCAAACTGCCTACAGATAAGCTGACAGAGTGAACATAGCTTCTCTTTTTTGACTCTGCCAAAAGGCCATTGTCTGGTATTTTTGTATATGTGGACACATTGTCCTTTATTATTGCTCACATATCTGATCTAATAATGAACTAAAACACATTGAATCTGATCTGCTGTAATTCTGTTGATACTGATTTTAAAAGGACAAATTAGTTGAGCAAATGATAAAAATTCAACCTATAGTAATTAACTTTAATGTTCCAAATGACTCTGACTGTAACTGTAATGTTACTACAGGTAACCAGGGGAACCGTGCTATTGTCAGATGGTCTGCTCAGTTACTGAACCACAAATTATTTAATTCTGGGGAAAAATGGTCAGAAACTTGTCATAGAAGAACTATGCTGGCCATCATTTGATAACCTTCTCAACAGTTTTAAAAGCTTTTTTTTTGTGTGTGTGAAAGTTTCTGAATGACCCGTATAATCTTCTAATTGCAACATAAACTCTATTCCTGCTTTTCTTTCTCTCCTCCAGATGATTTTTGATCCCAACATGACCAAGAAGAAGAAGAAGAAGAAGAAGCCCTTCATGTTGGATGAGGAAGGAGGAGAGGGCGTGGGAGGAGAAGAGGCTAAAGAGGTGGAGGCGAAGGAGGCAGAACCAGAAGCCGGAGAGGACAAGGAGCTGGACTTTGATGAAGATGAAGGAAGGAAGAAAGGTTAGAATGTCACGAAAACACACGTGAGGAGTGTGCCGATTTGCAGCGAAAAACAAAGGGTCTGACCGCTCCATACACACGCTGTCTGTCCATCCTTTGCATGGATTAAATTACATTACTCGTCTTGGCTTTTTACTCCCAAAGCTTTTATTGCTCTTACAGTAACGTAACAAATATCGTTGTCGTCGACTTGAGTGCTTCACCTGCATCACCTGCACACACCGTGGGCTCAGCCCCGCCCGCAGTGAACCATAGAGAGCAGAGGAGAGTAGCGCCACCATTAATGACAGCAAAAATCAGCAGAGACTCTCACACACTGAGCTGAAATGAAACGAGTGCACACACATTTGGTAAATAACTACAAATGTAAATAAAGACAGTCTCTACTGCGTTTTGCTGTCATTTATGGTCGCCGTCTCGCTGCTTCTCTGCTGTTTCTCAGCGCGGGCGGGGCTCAGTCCTCCATGTGTGCGGTGTAGCGAAGTAGAGACAGACAGCAGGCGAGAGTTGATGACAACTAAACTCATTATGTTACTCTAAGTGCAATAAAAGCTTCGTGAGAAAGTGAAAAGCCAAGAAGAGTAATTTATCAATGTAATCTGTGGAAAAGACGTATCGCACAGCCCTACTGGAAACGTAGGTAGCTGATTCTGATTCTGATAGAAACTATATTATCGTGCCTCCCTCCATACAAATAAATGCATTATAAAACTGGGTTCAGGGAGCTGCTGTCTTCACCCCGTGCCTTGGGCCCTCATTGACTGTAGCTGGTTGTATGGCTCCCCAACGCGACCAGATACTTAGCCTGCTAGATATCTTACAGGCATCTGCGACACACTGGTGAGCTCTCAGATCACGTCTTAAAACAGTTCACACACAGCGATCAAGCGCTGAGTTTAGAGTGCCAAGTGAGCACCGATATGCCTCAGATCTGGGTGCTTTCGTCGGCGATCTCCGAAAACTGTCACTGAGTAGAAAATCAGGGCTGAAGTCATACAGTGTGAACTCTGCATTAGCTGCCAGTCTGCATTACGTTGGAATGAAGCAGCGTTTTCTTTACCTTCTCCAGAGCCGTCTGATGATTTGAATGACCTGAACTTCTTCAACCAGAAGAAAAAGAAGAAGAAACCCAAGAAAGTGTTTGATAATGATATAGAAGAGGGATTAAAGGTCAGTCAATGTCAAAACACACCCAACTTTTCTTCTTTATTCTCACCTCATCACTTATAGTCTCTTTGTATTTCAATTTGCTTCCATCCTCTTTTTGTCTTTCTGCTCATTTTTACACCAGCACTTCCTGTTCTACCTCTGCCGTTGTTTTCTCTTTACTCTCCTTTCTCTCGAGCTCATCATCATCACCATCATCTTCTCGCTGAATTTCACTGTTTTTTTTTTTTTTGTTCTAAACCAGGAGCTGAAAATTGAAGGAGAGCAGACGGAGGCGTTGGATGAGGACAACCTGGACCTGATGCTTCCTGCAAAGAAGAAGAAGTCAAAGAAAGTGGACTTTGATGAGGGAGAGACACTGGAGAAGGATGACGGTAAGAATAACTCACCTGATCTTTACAGTAGAAACTAAAGGAAGACACACGTGCAATAACATGTTTGTATGATGTGTTTCCAGCACTGGAGGATGATGAGGGGAAGAACAACGATGGCATTTCATTCAGCTCCTCCACAGGACCGGCCTGGGCTGGCTCTGAAAGAGACTACACTTATGATGAGGTAGGACCACACACACACATATATAAAAACAAGACTCAGCTATTAACAGACTACTCATCCTCCTGAGGAAGTACAGCTTGTTGGATGTACTGTCCTTGCTTTCATTGCTTTCATAAGTCTTTGATAAGTGAAAAAGAAAGTTGCTTCAAACAACATATAGAGGAGAAAAAAAGGAAGGTATCTCAATTCTTAACAGTTTTATTTCCTGTAAACTGAAACAAATTGAAGACAGTCTTACACACTAACTGTGCACAAGGCACTGGGTTAACAAAATCTACTGGTGAAAAAAAAAAAAACTGAAAGAGGGATTTATGGGGGATCATCCTGATGCAAACGTTGTACTTGTAAACTACAGTCGGCATCACTCTTTGTGTCGTCTTTTCTCAGCTCTTGAATCGAGTTTTCAACATCATGAGGGAGAAGAACCCGGACATGGTGGCCGGCGAGAAGAGGAAGTTTGTGATGAAGCCTCCTCAGGTGGTCCGAGTGGGAACCAAGAAAACCTCCTTCGTCAACTTCACAGACATCTGCAAACTGTGAGCTTGTTACTGTCAATCCCAGAATCCCATAAACCCCTTTTTTAAAGAGCCATTTATAAACTGACTATCTGTACTTCATCACAGGTTGCATCGTCAGCCTAAACATCTCCTCGCTTTCCTTTTGGCTGAGTTGGGAACAAGGTTTGTTTTTTGTATTTACAGTGATGAATTCATGAATATACAGTAATTGTATCAGCATCCTCTTCATTCTGTGTGTGTGTACCGTTTTTCTGAAAGTTTGAATTGTGTTTTTGTTTTCTTCCTCTCTTTACTTTTAACAGTGGCTCCATAGACGGAAATAACCAACTTGTGATCAAAGGCAGATTTCAACAGAAACAGATAGAAAATGTGTTGAGAAGATATATCAGTAAGTAGTTTAATTAATTATACTTTCATCAAATCTATTTCGTTTACACCCCTCACACTTCTCTGCCAAGAATCAACTAAAAGACGACCTAAAGGCACCCCAGTGTGTACCGCAGCGCTAATAACTGTCTCCTCCCTCCCCCTGCAGAGGAATATGTGACGTGTCACACCTGCCGCTCCCCAGAGACCATCCTGCAGAAGGACACTCGCCTCTATTTCCTGCAGTGTGAGACGTGCCACTCCCGCTGCTCTGTCGCCAGCATCAAGACCGGTTTCCAGGCTGTGACGGGCAAGAGGGCGCAGCTCCGCGCCAAAGCCAACTAAAGGCCACCAAAACTGGGCTCCCTCCTCCCCGCTCGGCCTCCCCTTTCTCCCCTGAAGGAGGCCGAGGCTGGGGTCGGACGCCCCCTTGATTCGCGAAAAGGACTCTCTGAAACGAACTGCGGGAGGGTTTGGCTGTCGTTTAGTTGTGTTGTGGCCTGACCGGGCAGGGAGTGAGAGAGTATCTATAGCTGGCAGATGGGAGTTCAGGCACTGTAAGCAGATGATGTGTACCACATACACTGTTGGATGCATTTGATTTGTTGTCTGGCTGATGAACCCTGCGTCTCCTACATACTTTTTTTTTTTTTTTTTTTTTTTGCTGTTATTCTTGATTCCTGCAAGAAAATCCTAATTTAACATGGCTTGAATCCTTCCTCATTCTTTGTCTCCCTCTTTACATTCACCAAACATCAATATTACATTGGATACAAAAAGAAACATTTCTCCATGCAGCCAGCCAAACTGTAGTTATGTTGAACTACAATGATGGAGCTTAGCTGCTCTAATAATTGTAGCCTTGTGGCTCATGGTTGCTTTTTTTTTATGCTAGAGCTCAACATTGCTTAAAAAATAGGTTGTGCTCCTGTTTGTGGTCTCTCAAAACTTATCAAAGAGGCCAATCAAAGTCACCAGGATGGAGTACAAAAAAAAGTTTTCTCTCCGTAACCAGTCTGTGACAAAGTCCTTACACAGATCATCATTTTGTAGCTGAAGATGACCACAAAGTCAAAGTACTTGAGGTGGATAAAGGGGAGAGCACCTACTCACTGAAGACTTTAATAGAGAGGCTGCGTGTGTGAGACAGATAGAAATTATACAGTGTGTTTGTGAGTGCTGTTACGGCATTGATGAGCATTTGTGGACTTTATTTCTTTGACTTCTGAGGTTTAGATCAACACATTTGATCAAATATTGGACATTTAAATAGAGGAATGTGAAATTCAATAAAATTAATTTCGTCAAGAGGATTGGGTCTCTTAGTCCTCTGACACAAACACACCCAAATGCTTCCCCCCCCTAACTCTACAATCTAGCCTTACATTGAAAAGCAGACTCTGAGCAGGCAGCTCAGATCAGTCTCCTCTAACAGGTTGTCATTTTCAAATGTGATTCAAATTTACACCTCGAGCTAGCCGGGGAAGAGGAGTTTGAGTTCAGTGATCCTGCAAACATGACATTGATTCTGTTCTTATTGGAGAAGAATGTGAAGGTCTGACTGCAATCATTTTAAAACCTGGTTTTTACAAAAATAAATGTTCTACTCTCTCTCTCCACTATTGTTCTCCCCGTTATTACATCCGTGTTGCCACCTGGTAAAATGATCTGCTTCTTAACTTGTTAAATATTCAGTCTTAAAATGAATCACTATGAAACTCTCACCATAGTGACTTGAAACAGTTTGCTCTTCGAGGTCATTGATTACCTACATGGTAGATTTGTTTCTGACGGCTATTTACAGCACCAGGATGTTCAGAACTGACATGGTGTCATGTTAACACTCCATCTGTAGGCCTAGTAAGTGTTACTGGGCAAATAATGCATTCATATAGCTGAGATTTGTCTTATTAGGAACTGTTTAGTATATCGACCACAAAGTGTACAAATAGTTTATTATTAACAGTTAAACGCTGCACTATTAACTCAATTTTAAAAGATTATTTTGTATAGAAACAGGAGGTAAAATACATATTAGATGCTGGCATTTCAGAACTTTCATCTTGAGAGACTTTGTGTTTCTCTTTTAAGCCTTTTTTTTTTTTTTTTTTTTACATACAATTAGCATATAATAAGAGGTAACTGAACTATAAACCCAGGGACAGATGATTAAAAGTGGGATTTTTTTTTTTTTTTTATCTTAAATGTTGCTTAAATGATAGGTTCACCATGTCAGGTGCCCATATGAACATTGTCCATACTGACCATTAGAAGATCCCTTCATAATGCACTTACAATGTAAATGATGGGAACAAAATCCACAGTCCTCCCTCTGTGCAAAAATGTATTAAAATTTTTTATCTGAAGCTAATATGAAGTTTCAGCATCCAAATTAGTCAAACCAAGTAGATATCTTTCAATGATAGTCTTTTTTTGTACCAAAGTTCCTCTTTTTGTTACTATTCTTCCACCGCAGCTCAACAGGGAATCACTGTCCGAGGAAACACAAAGAGGGAATTTGATGCTAAAAAGACTGTAAATGTGGCGGATATCTACTTGATATGACTAACTCAGATTGCTTCAGACACACTTTTAAATGCATTTTTGCACAAAATGACTGTGTGAACATATTGTTTTGTCCCCCATCACTTACATTGAAAGCACATTTGAAGGGGATCTTTAATAGCCAGTATGAACAGGAGGAAAGATTACAGCGAGGAAAACCTCTGTCAGTGTTCATATGGGCACCTGACTGGTGTTTTAAGACAGAATTAATAAATTGTGAACTTGTCCTTTAATGGAAATATTTTAACTCAGTCTGTGAAGGAGATAAATGTGTGCTTTTAATTCGAAGTTAAATAACGGAAATGACGCGCTGCTAGCTTCGCTGTGATTGGCTGGTTTGGCGGGTTCTTCTTGTAGGAGAAGCAGCGGTCGGGTCCAGCTTGCTAACGAGCCGCGGTGAAGAGCAGTCGACATAACCATGCCTCGTGTTTATATTGGACGGCTGAGCTACCATGTCCGCGAAAAAGACATTCAGCGATTCTTCAGCGGATATGGGAAGCTCATGGAAATCGATTTAAAGAACGGGTGAGTTTTCCGTGAAGACGAGTTAACGTCTGCTAACGTTTCCCAGCCAACAGTTAACCGTTCATGTTAACGACGTCAGCGCTGGGACAGAAACATTTCACTCTTTTTCTGTTAAATGTTTATCACCTCTGCAGTTAACTTCGCTTGGAAGTTTACACCGCGCGTTAATTTTGTTTAGATAGTACCAGTGTTGGTTTAAATGTTTTGTTTCCTTAACTTTGGTCTTGTCTGTGTGGCAAATGTCGCATGGCCAACATGGCGTCTTTGTGTTTGCTACAGCGCGAAGCTAGCGGGCCGAGCTAACGGTCGTTAGTTCAGTGTTTTTAATGGACGTGAGTTTAAACTTTTTGTTGTGACTTTATTCATTTTATGTTTAAACCATGCATTTCCCTCCCATCTCCAGCTACGGATTCGTGGAGTTCGAGGACAACCGGGACGCCGACGACGCCGTGTACGAGCTGAACGGGAAGGAGCTGTGCGGGGAGCGGGTGATCGTCGAGCATGCCCGGGGGCCGCGGCGAGACCGAGATGGCTACGGTGGGGGTTACTGGGGTGGTGGGCGCAGTAAGTGCAGTCTATTACAAGATACCCTCTCTTCCCCTTCCCCTTGGGGTGAGGTGTCGATGTGGACTGCACAGAGAGAGAGAGAGATATTTGATACTGTGTCGCTAATTTAGATTGGCAGCTAAAGTTTACAGATTAATTGACGTTAGAGCAACGTTAATTGACCTTTTCAGTTGACTTGTTGACTCTTGACACACACTCACACACTCTCACACACACACACACACACACACACACACACACACACACACACAAATAATCACGGTTTAGAGCCAGAAGGCTTGAATCCTTGAAAGCTAATGTGTAACGTGGCTGTAAGTTTATTATGGCTCAGGTTGCATGCAAACTTTAAGTTAGTGTTAATATTGATATTATTCATATTCATGTTTTATGTCATATGTAGCAGCATGACTATGAACAAACTTATGTAGTCGATTACAACGGGATTTGTTTTCTTTCTTTCCTTTCTTTTTTTTTTGTTTTAAGTGTTCAGGAGTCCAGTTTAATATTTGTCTTGTGTTGGAGCTCATCCCAGTGAGCAGTTCTCAGTTTTGATCGTCAAGGGTCGGTGACCTGCAGGTTTTTGCTCCTCCCTAGTGATCACGGTCTACACTTGATTGGTCTGTGGGTCATTAGCTATTGGGAAGGGACAACAATCTGCAAGACACAGCCCTGGAGTAGTAGAACTGAGAGTGTAGGATGTAAGAGTTGGCAGTAGTTAAAATGGCCTGAAAGCAGGACTTATCATGCATTACAAAGTCCTCTTGGAAAATTAAGTTTGGTGAGCCATGTTTTGAAGGTGTGAATTTCCCACTTTGCACCTCAAAACAAAATTAATCAGAAATTATCACCACAAACTTAGCTAGTGTAATTTTAGCTTAATCATTAGGAGTAGACTAACATTTTCATGTGAAATGTGTATTTCTAACTTTGGTACATATTTTTATATTCAACATTAACAAAAGTCCTTGATGTTTCAATTTGAAAGAGTCCAGTTGCGGGCTGAGGCTGAGAGTCCATTGAGGCTAAAGATGACTGGCTAAGATGACTGCCTGTCCCGTTTGGCCTTGGCTTTCACCTTACAATGTGTGTGTGACCTTTGCCCCCCCTTGATCCTTGGCTGACCTAACCGGAAGCCATGATGACAGCAGCCTTTTGCCAATAGACCAGGGGCGATGGTGAGGATTGCCATTGGTTTCTATGTTGACAGCAAACATAAGTGGAGCGGCTCTAGTAAAGAACTTGCAATCAAAAAAAAAATGTAAGTGAGAAAACTGGAAAACGAAATTTCAGGCTGACACCCGGTCAAATGGCCTAAAACAAAGATTGGTGTATGTGTCACCGTTCTTAGCTCAATTTGATCTAACGGTGTCCTTGACCGCAACCTATGTGGATGCCTCCTTTCTGTTTGTGTTACAGGGTTCAGAGGTCTTGAAAGAACATCACTGTCCATTTGTTTATGCAGCTAAACCATCACAGTGTGATGTATCGGAGTAAGACAGGCTTTGTATTGCCGGAAACAGATGCAGTGGTGTTCTTTGCAGCAGAGAACAACTTCATTGTTGAACAATGCAAACTTTAAAGAGCCTGTGCATGGGCTTGTAGATCACTTATCTGAAGCTTTGTGTTTGAAAATGGGATCAGAGGGACTCCTTTCATTAGAGCAAATTTATACCCCCTTGGGCTTTTATCTGGCAAGTCACTGCCTTGTTCATTTGATAACCCAGACCAGTAGTTCTTTGTGTTTTGGCCATTTTAGTGTTTTCTAACTTTTTCCATGTGCTGTTGTTTTTAAAGGTAGCGGTTACAGCAGCCGGAGTCGCTCTGGCAGGGATAAGTATGGACCTCCAGTCCGTACTGAGTACCGTCTGGTTGTGGAGAACTTGTCCAGCCGCTGCAGTTGGCAGGACCTGAAGGTACATATTCAAACATAAACTGTTGTTTCTCCTCAGTTAAGTCAACTGTGGTGAATCATCAGATCAAGATGATTTTCACCACTTAAAGGACAGGTTCACACTTACTCAATTCTGTCTTAAAACAACAGTCAGATGCCCATATAAACATTGAAACTTGCTGTAATCATTCCTCCTGTTCATACATGTCATGGCTAATAAAAGATCTCCTTCAAATGTACTTTCATTGTAAGTGATGGGAGCTAAAATCCACCGTGTCCACACAGTCATTTAGTGCAGAAATGTATTTAAAAGGTTATCTGAAGCTTAAATGAGGCTTCAGCAGTCTGAGATAGTCATGTCAAGCCATACCTGCCACATTTAAAATCTTTTTTTAGCATAAAAAGGAGATACTTGAAAAATTGTGAATCTGTTCTTTAACTGTATGGACTTAGTCTACTTAGTCTTTCTAGAAGTCTGCAGTTAGCAGCACATCAGGATTTAATTATTTTTTCTCTCTACACTCTGTTATTCAGGACTTCATGCGTCAGGCAGGAGAGGTGACTTATGCAGACGCCCACAAGGAACGCACCAACGAGGGAGTCATCGAGTTCCGGTCCCACTCGGACATGAAGAGGGCTCTGGACAAGTTGGACGGAACAGACATCAATGGAAGAAAGATTCGTCTAGTGGAGGACCGGCCTCGCAGACGAAGGTCCTACTCTGGCAGTCGCTCCAGGTCGGTGAACCACTGAATCAGTTCTCTGATATTTCAGACTTGCTGTGATGCAAGAAATACCCGCCACGCTCCCCTCATGACACCGCACAAGTGATATCTTGCACAAGAATCTGCTTCTGCATATTTTTAATTTTTGTGCTGTCATCCTCAGATCTCGTAGTCGTCGCCGCTCCCGCAGCAGGAGCCGTAGAAGCCACAGGAGCAGGAGCTCCAGGAGTCGCTCCAGATCCCACTCCAGGTGAGAACAGATCCAAACCAGGAAAAATAAGAATAAAGTACATTTTAGTTTGAGTTTTATGTTTTAATACTGGCATGAAGTATGTAGACCACGTATTTAATGCAGCACCAGACATTGATCAGTTGTGCACGTGTAAGCATTTCTTTTATTCCTTACAGGTCTCGTTCCCGCAGCAACAAGAGACGTCGTCATTCCCGCTCCAGATCTGGAAGGAAGTCTCGCTCCAAGTCAGGAGAAAGCAAATCACGCTCTCGCAACCGCAAGTCCCGTTCTCGATCCCCCAAATCCAAATCTCGTTCACGCTCCCGCAAATCCAGGTCCCGCTCAGCTGAACGGAAATCTAAGTCCCGTTCAAAGAGCCGTTCCAAGGTGAAGTCTGAACGGGATTCGCGCAGCCGATCCAAGGAGATGTCCGGTGAGAAGAAGTCCCGCAGTCGTTCAGCTTCCCCGGTGGAGAACGGGAAGGAGGAGCGTGCCGTAAAATCCGCCTCCCGCTCCCCGTCCCCACAGGAAGACGACCGCCGATCCAAGTCGAGGGAGAAACGTTCGGCCTCCCGCTCAAAGTCCCGCTCAAGGTCTCGATCAGCTTCTCAGGATTAGTGGGAGTAGAGGAGGGAGGCGTTTCTCTGATTGTTGAGCTTGAATCCTTTGCTGTACATAATGAGCAGTTTCTTCATACTGGCTTTATGCTTCCTGACTCGTCTACTTTTCTCCTTCAAGTCTGCACTTCTCTCAAAACATGTTTTAGATGCAGTTTCATCAGAGGATGCACGACAGTGACAGTGACAGGGCTACTTGATCAGTTTCTTTCCAACACAGTCACTTTTTGGAATCATTTTGGTCTTCATCAAATCATCTTCCTCCCAGAAATTATTAATTCTAGTAGTTAAAGTCTCCCAAAAATGTCAACAACTTGAATTAAAATCTATTAGAAGCTTTTTATAGCTGAGTAAGAATTAAGTTGTATTATTTTACTTTGTTGTGTCTCAGTTTGCCACAAATCTTTCTTTGGTTGGTATATTGATGCGGTTCAGTGTCTCATGTCCAGTGACGTCTTGGAGCATTCATGATGTTTGATATGACTGTTTTAGTTTCGTACTTTTTCAAACTGCACAGCTGTGGGAGAAAAGTAGCGTGTGGCTACAGCATCGGAGCGGTCTCCCTTTCATCTGCAGGCTCAGTTGACAGATTCTTTCAGAAAGCAATCTTCATGTTATCTCGCGGCACTAAAATGCACAACTGGGATGTAAGAACATGTACTGCAGAACTGCAAATTTACAAGAAAAGAAAACGATGAGGGTTTGTTTCATGGTTGAACAATTTACATTGTAGATGGACGATTACGATCCCTTTTTAACCTCTTGTACATAGAGCGTGTGATCAGAATTTAAAAGACGTATTCCTCTTTGTTGCTACTTGACTTTTTTGTGTGTGTGTGTATAAATTTGAGCAAGTAATCTGTGGAAAGGCCCATTTTTTACTTTCTGGATTTCAGATTTAGAGCTTAAACGCCTCAATAGCAGTTGCATATCCTGTTTTGCAGCCCAGATTAAGTCATTTTCAATTTGTTTTTGTTTTGTATGCAAGTTTGAATCTGGGTGTTTAAGGAGTTTGTCATGCATCTGCTTGTTTTAAGTGTGCAGCTAATACAGGAGCTTTTGAACTCAAAGGACACATGCATCCTAGTCTCTGGTTACAAAAACATGAAACATCAGTCTCACTGAAAGCGTCCCCTCTCTCCATCTTGTGGGAATAAATTCAGATTATTTTTTTCCTCTCCATGCAAATGAGGTCTAACAGAAAATGTCCTTTTTTTATTGTACGTTCAATTAAAGATCTTAATGAAAAAAAAAACCCTTGTCTGTGATGTCTTTTTTTGTGTTTTTTTTTGTGTCAGGATTGCAAAACCCTTGACTGCAGTATCGACATGACCTACATCTTGCTAATTATATAATAAACGCTGGTTATTAAGGGATGGTGCTTTATGGGTAAAAAAAAAAAAAAAAAACAACAGCAGGATGTGTTGGAGGTGAAAGCAGACGCAGTTTAATTATTGGGAGTAAAATGCGATCGAGCAGCTGTTAAACTGTCCAGGCTGATCGATAGTGCACTACATTATTTTCACATATCGACCATTGCTGAGGTCTTTTCGGCGTTACACGGTACAGCGAGCGGTGACTGTACTCTGGGCCCGCGCATGCGCAGTCGGAGCCCCGGGGCCGCAGGAGATCAGAGCTGGTAAGCCAAATTTCAGTTTCCGAATTGATCCGCAGCCACGAATTTACTTCACATTTCTAATGTTCCTGTAAATATAGCAGACGAGAGCATCTTTAAAACCTCTACAGCTTTAAAGGGACAAGTGTCAGTATGTTTTTGTTTTTTTTTTTCTCTTGAGCTGAAGCGTTTTTTTTTAGCGGTATGATTTACAAGCAACCACAAAGCTGTTCATCTTAAAAAAATATACATTTGGACATGGCAGGCGTTTTAATTGACCTAATTGAATTAAGAAGCAGTCGCGCCGTTGTTACCACGATATATTTAACGCTTAACGTTGTTGGGAGGTAAAAATGTTGCTCATTCATATGAGATGTTGCCGGAATGGGTGACAGGGTTCATTTTTCACTAAATGGGATCTTCACAGGATTTGAGACACTGGTTTTACACATTTTTTTTTTTTTTTTTTGCCTCACGGATTTCAGATCCTCCGCCATTTTAACTGAAATGCTGTGTTTTTTTGTCTGTGTGTGTGTATGTGTGGACTTATGCGTAAATATTGTGTGACCATTTTTGCCTTTTTAATTGGAGGGAATGGGAGCTGTTTAGAAGTCACTCGGGGTCATGTCTGATGATGATGGAGGAAGGCTTCTCTGCTCTGCCGTCATTGTATAAAATGGCACTCATAAATAAATTACTTATTTGATCTTTTTTTTCTGAAGTTGGGGGAAATCTCCCGTAACAATTTGAAGTCTTTCTTCTGTAATTTATTGTTAAATCTTCATTCACATGTCTCAGAGCTTTTTTTTTTGGAGGGAAATAAGAGGCAAAAAATATGCATTTCTATAATGTAATTATGATGGTCATATAATATTCTGATTGATGATTTTCTGTTCAGAAATGGTGTAGCACCAAAGTGGTTTATATTGTCTGTTATTTCATCTATTTCACCTCGTGTTCCTGTGCATTGTATTAATAGCACAGTAAAACCCTTAAAACCAGATCAATCAAACCAGTGTAACAAATGTTTTGAGGACAGAGGATCCAGAAAGACTTAACTGAACATATCCAGTCCTGTCAAGTTTATTTATATTACCTCAAAGTGCTTTACAATATGTTCAACATCCTCTATCTTAAGACTTTTAGATTAAAAAATTAAAAAAAAAAAAAAAAAAAAAAAAAAAGGGGAGAAACCTCCAGATGAGACTTGTTATAGATGTCACACATAGAAGAGCAGAAAGAAACAACTATAGTGAAATTGCAACATGGAGGAACAGAATGACTATTAGGTGAATATAGTGCAAACATTCACTCTATAAATATTATGGATCAGAGAAAATGTCAAGAAACTTTCATCCTTAGTGGCGTCACACACTGGTACGACCACAAGGACGCATGTTGTTAATGCTGTAAACTGGTTTCTCTGTTAAACCACTAAGCTCAATGCTTCCTGTGCTTCATCCTCTTCCAGCGCTCCGGAGTAAAGCACAGGGACGCCGTTATGAGTGCCAAAGTCAACATGGAGGCTCCGCCACCCAAAGAACCCGATTGCACCCCTTTGGCCCCGTCCTCTTCGTCCCCCAGCGAGACCGTCCTCATCTGCGGCAGCGACGGTGTGGCCAAGAAGGCTCGACCCCAGACCCACACCACCACCGCTCTGCTCCTACCAGGTGAGCACTGGAGGTCGTCTGAGGCCGCAGTGTCCTTAAGCAAGACCCTGACCTCTGACCTCCTTGTTGTGAATGTTGCCACGATGATCAAGTATCATCTTTAAAAAGCAGCTTATTTATTCTCCACAATGTTTCACTTTACTGGGATTATATCCAGAAACCAGGAAACTCATCTTGTTTCATCTAATGTTTCATAATCACATGTGTTATTGTTATTTTAATGTATTGGATAAATATGTCAATCATCACCTAAAGTCTCTCTTAAAGATCCTCGTGACATGTTTTAAGACAAATAAAAATATTCTGCTTCAGAGCAGCCAAATATTTGATGGTTCAGGCTTCTAAAAGTGAAGATTTGCTGTTTTTTACTTTTTATATATGACAGTTAATTTAATATCTTAACATTTAATTGAAGACATTGACCTCTGAGGAATTGTGAATGCCATTTTTTCACTATTCTTTTTAACATTTCATAGTCTAAACGATTAATCAACTAATCGAGAAATCGATAATGAAAACACAACCCTGCTCTGAATAATAATTTCTGTCTGCTGGATGCACGATGTCTCCTCTTTCACTGGAAAGACAACCCTCAGTGTTTGTGCTCTGGAGGCTTCAAGTTTCCACATCACTCTTCTGTCATAATCATACTTGTCTGAACACGTCTTAAACTCAGACTCAAGGTGAGCACAGAGAAACTTTCCCCCTTCAGCAGATGAACATGAAAACAGCCTTTTAGTGTCAAACTCTGCACAGTGAAGCTCAAACATCCAACTGAAGTCACAAGAAGAAAAACATACTTCTGAGCAGAGGCTCGACTTTTAGAAAACAGGTCTTGATTTATGAAGGTCAGGATATTTTCTTTGAGATTATAATCAATTGATGTACAAATGTAAAATTCAGTGTAGTGTCTGTCTATCAACATGGCGGTCTCTTTTGTTTATAACAATTACTGCATGCCTCTAAATGTACATGATAATGATTTATTGGTGTGAAATTGTAATAAGCTCCTTTAAAAACTGGCATCATCTTGTTCTTTTGGACCTGAGTCAGTATTTAGATGTAATGATAATAACTAATTAACATAACTATAAAGTATTAGATGTTACCTAATTATTTTATGTAGAGTGGGAACATGTCATGTTGTTGTAAAGCTGAAGAAACACTGGTCTCCAGTAACACATGCTAACATAGATTGTATCCGGACAATTTAGCTCTATTGTATCGGAAATTTGCTTTTCATTAAGAGTTTTTGACGTGTAGTGAGTTACATGTTGAAAACAGGTAGAAAAATGATACAATACAATATAAAAAGACTAAGAGTCTTCAGCCTTAGCTAGATGCTAACTCATTCACAATGACAATGCTAACGTGCTGATGTTTTGCAGGTAAAATGTTTACAATATACATTTTACAATTCACATTTTAGTTTAGCATGCTAACATTTGCTACGTAGCACAGAACAAATTACAGTTGAGGCAGATCGGTGTGTCATTAGTTTTGTTGGTATTTGGTCATAAACTGAAGTACAGGACAAATTGAAACGTTTACCTGATGATGACGCAGGATGAAAAGCCACGTGGGAACAACATTTGATGACAGTCCATTTAATCATTGTTTAGACATTTCACTAAAAACTACAAATGTGAACCTCATGGTGGCGCCACATGAAAAGTCAACGAATCTCTTAAGTCAGTAGGATTCATCCTGTGGGAACCATGAACGTCTGTACAAAATTTCATGGTGATCCATATGATAGTTGTTGAGATATTTCAGTCTGGACCAAAGTGAACCGCTAATGTGGCTAAAAATAAGATAACATAGCAAACTGTGCCTTCTTGGGTGAGCTACATTTGAATTCATTTCGCTCTACAGCTCCTGTTCCCGGCCATCAGAAGGTGGAGGTGACTCCAGCTGTTACCGTGGGAGACCCGGGTAAAGGAGGCAGGGTCACTGAGACAGCCAAGCCCACCCTGACAGCACAGGTGGGCGGGGCTTGTAGCATCGTCCACGTCCTTGAATGGAAGGAAGGGATGGCCATCCTGCCCAGCAGCAACCTCAAGGTAAAGAGATGTTTCCGACATGGCTGCTCTCCCGTCATAACATCGGCTTTAGAGCGGATTTAAAGATCTTTATCTCTTATTTTCTCCGATAACAAGTTTTTATAGATTATCCTCGTTGGTCATTTTGTAAAGTCCCATCAAACTTATTCTCACAGCAGTTAAATGAACTCACACTAGGGCTGAGCAATATATCGATATTATATTGATATTGTGATATGAGACTAGATATCATCTTAGATTTTGGATATCGTAATATCATGATATGACATAAGTGTTGTCTTTTCCTGGTTTTAAAGGCTGTATTACAGTAAACTGATTAATTTGCTGAACTTACCAGACTCTTCTAGCTGTTCTGTTATTTGCCTTTAAACACTTTTTTACCCATTATTTATTAAAAATCTCATTTTGTTAATATTTTGTGAAAGCACCAATAGTCATCTCTACAATATTGTTGTAATATCGATATCGAGGTATTTGGTCAAAAATATCATGATATTTGATTTTGTCCATATCGTCCTAATTCACACTTTTAGCAGGAACCTCTGTTCAGTAGATCAACTGCAGCGAGATAACGCTAAACAAGGTCCACATCGGTTAAATGTCAGGAAAGAAAAAAAGATTCATGATTTTACAGATTCACCACTGGAAACGTAGTTATAATGATTCAGGCAACACTGTATATTGTGTAACTATAATGTGTCAAATGCTTTTATTCTAAATGGGTTGAAGAGACACGATAAAACATCATGATACATTTTGACAGATGGATCCATTGATGCGAGCGAATATGTGTGTGTGTGTGTGTTTGTGTGTTGTAGTTCTGTGTGAGTGACGTAGGAGCGCTGAGCACACTGATCACCCCAGGGACCACTAGCAGCACCACTGAACCAGCAGCAGGGACTTCTGGGAGATCCAATGACGCAGAAAGCGCTCCTCCAGACAAGCCAGGTAGAGTCATGGAAACAGGTTACATAAGGATGTAGTGATGTCAGCGACTGAACACTAAATACTGCAGTTAAGAGAAACACTTGAGAAGCTGTATCTGCCCGCAGGATCCGCTGATTAGATCATTCAAACGCTTCACACAAAATTAAATACGCCGATCTGCTACTTTACTTTGGTTTTAGATGCATCGCATTGAAAGTCAAATGAGCGATCTTGATTATTTTCATGAACTAATACTGAATACGCACTCAGTAAATCGAGTGTTTCACCAAAGATAAATACCACTGAACAGTTTCTGGACTGATTCCCAGCAGCTCCGCTTTGTCGTCATTATATCATCAATCAGCCTTTATTTAATTTCTGGTCACTCAGGACAATTTGTACCAGTGAGGACAGAAAAACGATTATGTCATGAAATATTCACCCTAATCAGTGACTCATTATGAAACATTATACAATATATAACATATTGTGTAAATCATCTCCTATAATATAACACATATTCAATCAATAAAGCCTTTGTATGAATCACTGTTGCTTTCTGTACACGGCTGCAGTGTCACTTGAAGTCTGATCTTTTCAGTGATTCACTTGTGCGTGTATTAAGCAGAAATGAGCAATAATTACATCAGCTGCAGCAGAGCTCCTCTTGACGAGTGAAGAGAAAGCAGCTGCAGGTTCATGTTGAACATATCAAGCAGGCAACGCTCAGATGTTCCAAATCCAGCTGAAAAATAAAAAAGATCAAAGTAATCGATAAGTAGAGGAAGAACCCCTTTTCCCTCGAGAGCATCTTTGATGTATCGCTGACTGAAATACAGTATGTTACTGCAGTTTTCATGCAACGCAGAGCTTTTTGGCTCAAAATGCAGTGATTGATTCAAAGATAATTGGACGCACTAGATCGTAGCTCCAAAGTTTTCTTGTTAGTGACTGAAAAAGGCGACGTTTCATCCTCATCGGATCTTCATCAAAATAATTTATATCTTTGCATATTTTGTGTTGAATCTTGTAGGACAACAACTAGCCTAATGATTATTTTCATTATTGATTAATCTGTCGATCATTTTCTCGATTTATCCATTAGTTGTTTGGTCCAGAAAATGGTGAAAAGTCCAAGATGACGTCCTCAAATGTTGTGTTTTGTCCACAACCTAAAGATATTCAGTTTACTGTCATAGAGGAGTAAACAAACCAGAAAATATTCACATTTGAGAAAGAAAAAATGACTCAAAACTGTTAATGGATCATCAAAATAGCTGGCGATTAATTTAATAGTTGACAACTAATCCATCAATCAACTGATCGTTGCAGCTCTAGAATCTTGAAAGTGAGAAATTAACAACTATATTAGCCTGAAAAATTATTAAGCTCAGTAAATCCTGAAGGAACGGAGCCGAAGAAACACCAGACTGAACATTAGTGACAAACACAAGTGTTAAGTTTTAACGTTCCGCTTGTAAGTGAAAATAACAACAGAAAACGTACAGTTTATAATGACACTAGGTGACCGTTCATGTTCAAACCAGCTTACAAGCTAGTTAACCGGACTAATGCACCTTCATCACCATGGCGGACATTGTTTCTAGTTAGTTATAAGAAATAACCAGATATCTAACATGAGCTATGTGACTCCGCCCGCTGAGCTTTAAATACACAGATACTAAAATATCAGCCTCCAGAGCAGCTCAGACATGTTTTATCACTAAAACATCACCGAGCCTGTTCTTTATATTTCAGATGTGTCAGCTCCTGTCAGCTCTGTGAGAGGTGCAGCTGTGCAGCCAGAGAGGCCGGTTCAGGCCAAACCTGAAGTCCAGGTTGGTCCGGGCCAACAGAACCACGATCCCAGAGCTCAGAGGACCTACACAGAAGAGCTACGCAGAGAGCCAATCACTGACAAGTATGTTCATTGCAGCTGATTTCATATTCACACATGTATCTTCACATACACACATGTCATGTACAGTTACACACACACACTCTTTCCTTCCTCCCTAACACACATGCCTTGGTTTGAAACACACCCTCACTGCAGGCATTCTGGGAAACCTAAGACATCATTAATGTGATTAGATGAGATTAGATAACACTGTTAAAGGGGAAACTTATCTAGTCATCCTCACTCTGTGACAAACAACAAAAGATACACAAGTCAGACAACATATGAAAGACATACAGCAGTAACACGAACTCACAGATTAATAAATAGTGACTGAGCTACAGGAGGAAGGTGGGTTCACCAGAACTGTACAAGAAATCACAACAAAATATCAAAGAAGATAAAAAAATAAGGACTCAGATTACAGACGGGTGATGTGTTCAGACTTGAGGAACACCGTCTGCACTCTCTGCTCCTCAGGAGGAGTGTCGGGGTGGAGAAGGTGCCAGCTGGCGGGAGGGTCTCCTCCCTTAACCCCGATCACCTGAAACCCATGAGGAAGAGGAAGAGGAAGGAGTACCTGAGTCCCTCTGAGGAAGACTCCGACATGGAGGGCACGGTAGGTTTAACATCCACACATAACATGATGTTGTCATATCAGTCGCAATGTTGCAAATCATGACTGAAAGTCCTTGAAAATAATACAAACTGTTCAACAATAATTTGCTCTAATTTGAGTGATAATATTGTGTCCAGTCGCTACATGTTTGGCTGTTTTTTACTCTCTGTACTTTGGAAACAAACAGACAGCAGAGTAAAGGTCATTTGTGTTGAAAATGGAGACTTTTTTTGAATTTTTATTCCATGTTTTTTTTTTAGGATGAGAAAATGGATGATTCTAAAGCAGACGGCAGACACATCAGAGGAGGTTGGAATCATTTTTCTGCATCTGTCTTTGTCTTATGTCTTATATCATCCTTTGTCACGCTTCTTTTTGCTCATTTGTTGGCTTTTCTTCAGTTCCTTTCCTGCTCACAGGACAGTTAGAGGAATGGACGTTAATAATATAATGTTGCAGTGGTATCAGACACTGAATGTAAAGTAATATTTTACTCTGAGATGAACATTTTCACTTAAAATCACAGGAGCAGTGATCTTCCTGTCTTTCTGTTTCACCATTAAAGTCTTTCAGTTTGAGGCTTGAGTGCTCGTGATGTCTTGTTGTTGCTTTAAATTAATCAGCTTGATTGGTATTTGTGGTGAAGGTGGAGACAGTAAGACAGAGCAGTGGACGTGGGCCCAGTATCTGGAAGAAACCAAAGCTGTCGCTGCTCCCAACAAGCTTTTCCAAGAGGTACGTTTGAGTTGAATATTCAGAGTGTAGTTTCAGCCTGAGCTGGTGAGTGGCACATACACGCAGCTTCACCCAGCACACACGTCATTTTTAATGACTTCTTTTACTACCACTGCAGCTCCGCTTATAGCACAGAGACACATCTGATGCTCTGAGTGAACAAATAGTACAAGAATGCAAAAAAATGTAAATTTTCCTGAGAGATTTTCTGTCCTAGTAGAAATAAAAAAAAATCACTAGTTCAGGAAAGTCCATTTGCTGTGATCTGATTTCGTCTGTTCTTTGCCCAACTTCTCGAGAAAATCTAATTTGTTTTCACTTTATTTTAATCGTTATGTTCTCTATGGAAACATTTGCTTTTTTATCCTGTGTGTCCAGACCCAGAGAGTGCCGACAGTGAAGAACGGTTTTAAACAGGGGATGAAGCTGGAGGGCATCGACCCGCAGCATCCGTCCATGTACTTCGTCCTCACTGTGGCCGAGGTGAGCCAGACGTCCATTAACACGGTCGATGGACTCTAATGGGCAGGATGATTATTGAGGATTAAAAATCACCGTTCACTCAAAAGACTCGCTCCGAGGAGCTCAGCCCACTTTCTCTAATCATGTCATGTTGTCATGCAGGTCTGCGGTTACCGGCTGCGGCTCCATTTTGACGGCTACTCTGACTGCCACGACTTCTGGGTGAATGCCAACTCACCAGACATCCACCCTGCGGGCTGGTGTGAGAGCACAGGACACAAACTGCACACTCCCAAAGGTCAGAGGTGACAACACTCTGAACACCATCAAAGACCAAACAGCATTTAAACAGAATAAAATAACACAACAAAAAAAACCCTGAATCCTGTTAATCGTCTCTTTCCTTATTCTCTCCTCCAGGTTGTAAAGAGGAAGAGTTTACCTGGACCAACTACCTGAGAATGACTAAAGCACAAGTGGCTCCCAAAGAACTCTTTGCCAGTCCTGGGAGGGTAACTGCCACTATATAATATACGGTAGTTGTATAATCAACAAGCATGAATGGATGAGGTGAATGATTTAGTGTTGGGAAACCAGTAAACGAGGTTGTTAGGTATTTATAGTTTTTTGTCTAAGTCGGACTTTCTTCTGCACTGCAGAGCAATCTGTCGCCCTTTTTAATGATTTATGACTGAATAAATAAATTTAGAAACAGTCAAACAACACGATGAATTTTTCAAGGGTTCGGTTTCTGTATCACATCGTGTATCCTGTCTCGTTTTCCTCATGTGCGCCTGCCGTGTAATATCTAATATTTCTGCTTTTTGTGTAGATCGATGTGAAGAGCAGTTTTGAGATAGGAATGAAGCTCGAGGCCGTCGACCGCATGAACCCCTCCCTCATCTGTGTAGCAACCATCACTGACGTGGTGGACGACCGCTTCCTGGTTCATTTTGACAACTGGGATGACACATACGACTACTGGTGAGCCTCACAAACATCAGGGATATGATTTTTAAAAAAAAACATCTAGAATTAATATGATACCAAACAGCTGTAAAGAAACTGAAGCTGGTGAGTCATGAATCTGTTTAAATAGTTTCCCACAAGTCTGTTGGCTGATTAGACCTCTTCTCAGGATTGTATGGGCGTGCACAGACCGCTTGATTGACAGCTCCCTGACTTTTGTTGCAGCTGTTAGAGCGTGACGTCTTGTATTTTTACCTACACTCGGTGTGCTGCTGTTTGTCTTGTAATGTTGTTATTTAAATGAAGCTTCATTATGTATTTGCCAGCACGGCTCCGCCAAACACAAACCTGAGCAGAGGTCTAATCAAGCAAATAATTAAAAGCGCTTACGTGGTTGTGCTGAGTCTTTAAAGCTGCAATATACAATCTATACATGGTCACTAGGGGGCAGAATAACTCAAAAACAACCTGACATATAATCACCATATACAGTTGCTATGGATACAGTGTTAGTAGACAGTACTGACACATCCAGCAGACATTGTTTGTTCTCAAGTCATGTCTTTGTTCACTTGGATTTCAATGCCAACATCCATTTTCCTTTCAGCTCTTGTTTGTTTTCAACCAGCTTCTGAGAAAATATCTGTTCCCTTTAAATGCTCCACTTTCTTCACCAGCCTCTCCATAACTGTGTGTTTTTTACAGTCTGTCAGTGGGTTTATCAGAGCTTTTGGCTGCATGAAACCTAGTTGATTACAGCGCTGACATGAACCAGACTAGTAAATATGTTGTAAACTGACAACAACGAGCTAAAAGAGGCTCAGCAGAGCTGCAGAGCTGGCTGATCGTTTTCTCCTTGTTAGTACAAAGCTTTAAATAAACATCAGCCACATCCTCCATTTACAGTGAAACCATCAAACTGCAGCTTTGCTTGTTTATTATCATTTCTTTCATCACCATTTTTGCTTATAACACTTGTTGTTGTTGTTGCTGTTGTGTGTTAAAATATGCAGGTGTGATGCCAGCAGTCCGTACATTCACCACATTGGTTGGTGCCAGGAGAGGAACCTGCCATTAACACCACCTCAAGGTGACCAGTGTTTCTCCTTGTAAATCTTTCATCATGTTCATTAAATGGGTCATAAACTTCAAAAACAACTCTTGTCCTTTTTGTTCCTTTCACTTCTATTAAACATGTGAATACAGCATGGCATAGGCATGAGTCACTAATTACACAAATCACAGATTAGTGGATTGTTGAGCCAGTGGAAGAGAGTATGTAGGCGATGAATGTTTGTATTTCCTGACTGATGTGAATTTAATTTCTGTTGCACCAGATTATCCAGATCAGGCTCTGTTCTCCTGGTCTCACTACCTGGAGGAGACTGGCTCCAAGGCGGTGGCAGCTGACGCCTTTAAAGTGGTGAGAACAATGAATAAATGTATTATTTTTGATTTCATTCACAGTATTGTCAGAGATTTTTACACTTTGGCCTCTAGTTGAACAGCAGTGTGGTTTCTGGCAGAAACAGCAGCGACAGTGAGGAAAAAAATGTAATAATGGCAGCAGCCGAATCGTATGAGATTTGTAACTTCTTTAGCCTGCAGACAAACCAAATCATTTATACTGTAACTACATGAGCTCCTGGACAGAAATCTGAGGTGGAAAAGATAAAGAATTACTGATGTGCCTTTAACAACGCTGCAGTTAGTACATGAGGAACAGCTGAGGTGTGACTTTATATCACAGATGTTGATGCACATGTACTGTTTGCAGTTTAAAGCGGTATAAAAACATAAATACTAGAAATTAAGTTTGCTGCCTGTAAAGCAAATGGAAAGTATTTTTGTTCAGTTTTTTGGCTGAACATACTAATTTAATTGAAAAAAATTTTTTCCCATCATCCACTGCTCTTTTACTAGCGTGCAGCCCACAGCTTCCAGCCTCAGATGAAACTGGAGGCAGTGGACAAGAGGAGTCCTGGTCTGATCAGGGTGGCTACAGTGGAGGAGGTGGAGACTCACCGCATTAAGGTACTGATGGTTTTCATGTACCCCATATGTATGTGTGTGTGTGTGTGTGTGCAGTATTTATACGTGTCCTAGCTTCATCTCTGTTCCTATTTCAGATCCATTATGATGGTTGGAGTCACGTCTATGACGAGTGGATGGACTCAGATCACCCCGACATCCATCCAGCAGGCTGGTGTGAGATGACCAATCATCCGCTCAAAGTTCCCCCACGGGACCCCAAAACACACCAGCCACACGGTAGCTACCAGCAACACTTCAGGCAAAACAGGAAGTTACAACAATAAATATTTTGTGCTCTGAGTCGTTGATAAATCCCACAGGATTAGCTGAATGTATCTCCTGTGATGCCCCATATAATGACATGTAAATGATAATTGAACTGGCAAATAGAAAAGTAAAAGGGGACGCAGTTGGTGAATTGGGGAAAATATATATATTTTTTGTATTTTCTGTACATGCCCCTTTTTTGTCATTTTGTGTTGTTATTTTCAGTTAAATCCTGTATATAGAGATTTATTTCCAGTTAAAACTCTCCTGACAAGTTCACCTTCAATTCATTTAGGAATGACTCATCAGTGATTCATCTTTGTTTATTTATAACATTATTTAAATCTGATCTATGTATGGGGGAGGACAAGTCTGTCCAGAGAGGGTCGTCACCATGTATCCACGTACACCAGGGGTCAGCAGTTAGGTTCAACCACTCATCGTGGGGCTGTTAACCAGTGCAGTGGAAAGACAGACTTATGTTTTGTTTATTTATTTTAATTCATTCAAGAAGAAAATAGATTTATAAGACAGTTAAGAACTGTATCTGAGGGGGGAAATCCACATCAACACACCATTTCTGTTTGACTGCCAACCATTTGTGTTTGTGAAGAACAAATCTGTTCTGATCTCACAGGCTAAAGTTGTGGAATTCACACATTAAACTTTAATCTCTGGGAGGTTTATTAGACTTAATTTCAGCACCATTCACTGTTCAAATCACATGAAGCAACCATAGTTTTAATTCCTCTCCTCGTGTGGGGACAGTGTTTGATGTAACAAGGTTATATTACAATAATTAAAGGAGCCTTGTGTTTATTTTATCTACAGTAGATTTGTGAAAAATTATGTTAAAGTTTTGTTTCAAACTAAGAAAATCAAAACTTTCATCAGGGGGCCAAATATTTTTGCTGCAAGGCCGGATTTGGCCCACAGGCCGCCATTTGCCTAACATTGATGTACAGTATGTGTGTTGTTGTGTGTGTGTATATATACATGTGGGGGGTCATGTGTCTGTACTATATCCGTTTATATATTCAGGACCGAGGGAGCCTCCTGCTACAGCCCAGTCCACCTACCCCTCCTCTGTTCCCTGTAAACCCATCAGCCACCCCAGAGCCAACAAGTACAGCTTCCACAACAGGTCAGAACTGAACTGAGCTCATCGAGTCATTTCATGGATGCTTTACTCTACAGGACCAACTCATCCTGACATCAGTTTTGGCCCCTGAAAGAATGTTTGTGTCTGTCTTTGAAACAGGAAGTGTCCGACTCCTGGTTGTGACGGCTCAGGCCACGTGACCGGCCGTTTCACCGCCCATCACTGCATATCCGGCTGCCCGTTGGCTGAGCGTAACCAGGGTAGGCTGAAGGCCGACTTGTCAGACTCGGAGTGCAAGAGGAACCTCTTCTTCGGCCAGAGGACCAAGAAGACCCATTACCGTGGCAGGTAAAGGTGTCTTTTAAGTATGTGTGCACGTTTTTGCTTTTTATCTCACATTAATCTTCTCCTCTGTTTTCAGGATCGGTCGTCCTCCCAAATACAGGAAGAACCAGCAGAGAGACTATCAGAGTGAGTTTTCTAAATGCACTTTCCATGTCCGACTTTTTACTCAGCAGCGTCTGTCAAACCTGCAGCTTCATTTTGCTTTAAGGAGTGAATTTCAGTTCATGTCACCTGCAGGTGTGACGGTTGTTTCTGAATCTTTTCTACGCTGAAACAAACACCAGATTTTTGAAAATTTGGGATATTGCTGCATGAACATTGGCAGCTTCAATCTGAAATATTTGTGTTCATGTCATGAATCAGCAGCAGTTGAATCTTGACATGTTTGTGTGTGTGTGTGTGTGTGTGTTCGTGGTCAGACATGTCCTCAGAGGGTGTGTATCCGTCACTGTTTATGTCAGCTCTGAGCGGTCAGTCAGACAGGACTCTGTCTCTGTGCTGGGAGCAACACTGTAAGCTGCTGCCCGGCGTTCAGGGCATCCACGCCAGCCAGGTGGCAGCATGGAACGTGGAAGAAGTGAGAAAACATTGTCTTCTTATGTATTTATTTATCTTCTTTCTCTGACAGCTCTGATTCCTCTGACTGTCTGAAATCTGATTCATTTGTGCTGCAGGTCTTCAGGTTTGTCCAGAATCTAATCGGCTGTGAAGAACAGGCTCGTCTCTTCAAAGAAGAGGTGAGACCACCAATAAGACGATTATCCGCACAACAGAGCAGTTTGTTGTTCGCAGCAGTAAACGACAAACCTTCTCTTGACCTTTCACCTCTACGTCCATTCACATCACCTCTATTTTGTTTGCGTCTCCCCCCCCAGATGATTGACGGGGAAGCCTTCCTGCTGCTGACTCAGACCGACATTGTGAAGATCATGAGCATCAAGCTAGGCCCCGCCCTCAAGATCTCCAACGCCATCCTCATGTTCAAGAGCACAGACGAGGGACTCAAGTGATCCCGCCCTCACTCACCAGGCGCCAGGCCGCCGATCATCATGTGCCAAATCCATTCTGTCGCAGGGAAAAAGACCCTGAACCCTTTTTCATGTGTTTGGTGTCCTGTACCCATCAGAGAGAGGGAGGGGGGGGGGGGGGGGGGGGAGGTCCGATCAGGGTTAAAGGGTTAAAAAAGGAGAAGTTGGAGGAAATACAGATGCTTTTTGGAGACTAATGGAGGAAACTGGTGTGAAAGGCTTTTAAACTGGATAGAAGGTGGTTGGGGTGTGTGAGGGGGAACATCGGATGATTTCCGAGTTTGGTGCTTTTCACAACTGATGCGTTTGGTTCAGTATCTGGGTTCAGTCATCACCAAAACCCCCTAAACATCATCGGCCATGTTTCACATCAGCTACAGATCTGCGGTAAACGGTTTCACCAAAACGTCCATTATGTACATTTACATCCACCTTTTATGCTGAAGTTGAATTTGCACTTTATTTGTGGAATATTAAAGTGAAAATAGTAGAAATTCAAACAACTGTAAACAGGTTTCTGTGCTCAGCTGAGGTGGGAAATGCTCTGTATCGATGCAGAGAAGATTTCCTAACAAATATTTTTAAATAAACATCCTGCTGCACAAACACACAAACCAGTATTAATACATTTAATGAGTAAAGGCAGCCTTTCTATTGATGTGTGTAAAACAGGCCAATTCAAACCATACTTACTTCACCTTGCAGAGGTGGACTTGGATAAATTTTACACATGACCACATTTTGATGAGAATCGTACCCAGATCTGGACTAAACCTGTCAGTTTGAGAAAATATGACTCGAAGTTGAAATCAACAAAATGGGGAAAATACTGAAAATACTGGATGTTCAAACAGGAACTGAGGAAAATGTAAATGTTGAGTAAAAGGGAAGAAATGGGGAGGACTGTGGGCAGGGTGGAAAAGTGGCCAAAATATATGTATACTGTATATATATGAGAGGAGTTTAATGCAGTAGATGAGGCTGGTCAGTGAAGCTCTAACAAGCTTCATGTTTTGTGCAATAAAAAAAAAAAGACAGAAGTACTGTATTCAGTAACACTTAATATAACAGCTCCTCCTCGTTATCAGAGTCATTCTTCACACCGCAGCAGAATGACGAAGCTGCTTGGAAAAGGTGCCAACCTTTTCTCAGTTTCCTTATTATTCTAAAGTATTAGTCATTTGTGTTTAATGCCTCAAAACTCTTCTCACTGTACTTTGTACTCACTGCTGCGATAACGTGATGCAGGAGCTGTCATTTCAAGTGTCGTCCTCTGATCCAGAATCTGAGTGAAAGAACAGAAAAACAACACAGCGTTTTGAGTTTTTATCTCTATATGCAAAAGATGTTCAATTATTTTTTTGAAAAGATGAAAAGGACACTTTGCATTGGCAATTTTAGCACAACTGTGAGACCCAAATGGATTTTTTCCACTGATATTACCACACTTGGTCACTAGAGAGTGTAAAAAATCCACGTTCTGAAGCACTATAAACACGGATTTGGGATCTAGCCAACAGAGCTTGTTGCAGTTTACATGTGGTGGAAACTCAGTTCAGAGTGTGTTCTTTGAAATGTTTACATTTTATGTCAGAACTGGTTTAAAAAAAAAAAAATACCGTATGGATTTGATATTGTGAGATGAAAGTTATTTTACTGGAGTGTTTTAAGGGCTTTTGGAATCTCGAATATTACTTCTTTGTGTGTCTCTCTGGTGGGATTTGTGTGTGTGTGTGCGTGTGTGTGTGTGTGTGTGTGTGTGTGTGTGAGTGCGCGTGTCAAGATAATCATGGGTCACAAATGTCATTCAATCCATATGAATTAATAAACGTCCAAAGCTGTCTTCTTTCTCTATGTCTTATATCAGGGATCACACACACACACACACACACGCACACACAGCATTTCCTGTGCAGGTGTGTTAAAGGGAGAGAGATTCACTGCATGTGTGTGTGAGTTGCACTATTGACTATAAACTTACTTTGCTTATATCACATCCCCCTATTGACTATATTGTCGTCAACAGTTGGCTGTGGTGGTGACAACTGGCTCCACGCCCTTTATGCTTCCTCCGCTTATCTCCTTGTTCCACGGCAGCAGAGAGCGGGGACACGGGTGTCGCTGATAACCTGCTGCTGCAGCCAGACTCAGCAAAATGAAAGTATTCACTTGACTGTTTGGTGGTAAACATTTCACACGAGAAGGAAACAGCAGGTGTGCAGCTTTTATTTGTTATCCTCCTGAAAGAGGAGACCCTCTTCAGTAATTTGACTTTTCAAATTAAAGTCAAATTAATTCAAAATTAAGAGTAAAGATAAAAATAAGTGAAGTTCACCTACAGTATTAAGCTGCTTGTTTAATATGTGGTGAAGAGTGGGTTCAATTTCCTGCATATTATGAATAGCTGTGTGTATCTGTGAGACATTTCAGACTTATATTTATATAAATTCAAATTATAAATTATAATATTATATCAATTCAATTAGTATTACCAGCTTACAAACTAATGTGACTTATGTGTCAGGTCTTCACTTACTGATATTATTCATGTTTGTGTGTTAACTACACAACTAGAACCAGGATGTGATTAGCTCAGCAGCCAGTCTGGCTTTGTCAGAGGTATTATTATATTATCAGGGTGTATCTCATTTGATCAATGCAAACACAAACAGAATGTGAAAACAACAACAGTTTAAATCATTAGTATTTTGGAGAGAGTCCAGCTAGCTATTTTTTCCTTGGTTTGGTTTATAAGATCTTTCTGCTCATACCAAACGCACAGAGAGGATGTTTTTCTTTCTCCTTTTCTCATGTAATTCTTAGAAAGAGGAGTAGAACTGTTCCTTTTAAATATCAACTACTAACTTAATGAGGTTAAAATTAATGAGGTTGTCCAAGAAACGGAGAATAGTTGCAGTGTGTGACAGTATCCATACTTCATAGTCATCTTCTGTGCACATATAGATAACTTATACCTACAAATATGTTGTGTTTTACTGACGTAATTTTCCAAAAATATACCAAAATGGGGGGAAAAAAAGAATGGAAAAAAAGGTACAATTGACCCCGAGTCCCCCCAGCTGAAGGGTAAAAAAAAGAACATCGATTCACTTTTCCAACACACACACACACACACACA
Source organism: Thunnus albacares (assembly GCF_914725855.1). Taxonomy (NCBI): domain Eukaryota; kingdom Metazoa; phylum Chordata; class Actinopteri; order Scombriformes; family Scombridae; genus Thunnus; species Thunnus albacares. Next base: position 12,891,192 of record NC_058110.1, on the reverse strand, counting down.
CACACACACACACACACACACACACACACACACACACACATGTTACCCTAGGTCACTTTTTGGGGACAATACATAGACTTACATTCATTTACCCTAACCTTAACTACTGACCCCAAAATCAGCCTTTTCCCAATTGGGAACAAGCCGTCCCCAATTAACTGGTCTTTAGTCTGAAATTTGTCCCTGAAAGTAGCCTATGGCAGACACACACAGACACACATACAGTCATGTTTCCATCCATGACTTAGATTCATTTCCTGGAGACTTACCCTAACCTTAACATAACCCTAAACTAACCTTAACTTTAAACTAAATCTTCACCCTAAAATGAATGATTTATGTTAAGGGGACTTGCTTTTTTATCCATAAGGGAGGCAAGTCCCCACAACATGAGGAATACCTTGACCACACACACACACACAAACACACACACACACACACACACACTGACAGTCTGAAACCTTGCTCCGCCTCATATTTAAACTCAGTCACTTTTCATCAATGATTCACTCTCTTGAAGTCGACCTTCCTGTGTGACCGTCTAAAATGAAATAAAAACCCTGACCTCAGATCAGCCTCAGCTGGGAGGCTCCTGCAGCTCTGACAGCTCTCTGTTTTTAGTCTCCTCAGAGTCCTGAACCCAGCAGACTGCCTGCACACCAAACTCCTCATCCTCCGCACACAGGTGAGCAAACTGTACGGACTTCACACTGATGACCCGGATTATCTGTATAGAGCCTGTTTATTACTAAATTACAGACAGATTACAGAGATTATTTTCTGTTTTTTATGTTGTAGATTCTCATGTTTTTGTGATTTTCCAAAGAGACTTGAACATGTAAACTTATATATGAGATATCTGAGCGACTCATTGAGTTTATAGTGACCTCAAGATATTGATCTCCTGGTTATATCTCTGTTATTTTAGCCTAACGATGCCTTTCACTGTTATTCATTATTATTTTCTTCTCCTTTAATGAAAAGTAATATTCCAGTTATATTTTTGAGAGTGTTTGAGAACCGCATGTGTGTTTATATTTGATTTGTGTCTCCTCTGGCTCTAATAATGAAATACTCCTACAGGGTTTATTGCAGGATACTTTTGAAAAAGTCTGTCGAATTATGCTCTTTTCTGTCAGGGTTTCGAGTTTGTGGAAGAGAGCTGGGTGAGCTTAAACTTATCTGGTGCAGATTTTTGGAGTTTACGGTGATTTAGTGATTCAGAGGACACCAAATCACCGTAACAAACCGGAACAAACCTTCGTACAGAGAGCAGCTGTTTGCCTCAGGAGGTTTTCCATGACTTTTGTTGGTAGAATAGCAGTTTTACTTGCCTGTGAAAGATAACTAATGTTTAAAAACACATAAAAACAGCATTATATCATTATATCATTATATTTAACCTGCTCCTCATGGGAGCTCTTCCTCATGTCCTCCTTGTTTTCCTCTGTGACGTTATTTATTAATATTCCTTTGCTGTGAGGTTTCAGATCAATTCAGTTAGGAAGTGGATTTTATTTTTTCATCTTGCAGTAAGTCTGCAGAGGAAAACACTGAGGATGCTTTTACCCTCCTATATTCAATATGTCAATCAGCTGTTTTCTAGATCTCAATGTAGAAACACTGTTATAAATATGGTAACAACTTGGTAAAATGTACTATTTCAAATTATATACAATTAGTACAGCAGGATATTAAGTTGTACACTAATTTTGTAGGGAACAGAAACAAGTTACAACAGCCTATAGAGGAATTTACAATGTTAAAAACACAGCAGAGTCTCTTGAGAAATCAAGCGTTTAGATCCAAAATGAGTGTTAGATTATGCTTTAATGTTTGGAAATTAAAACTAAAGGTGCTTAAATTCGTTCTGCTCTCTGTTATTTTGACTTTAACTTGAAGTTAAGTTGACAGATTAACTTTCTTATGTTATCAGAATCTTTTTTCTGTGTGGTCAGAGGTTTTTAGTAGGTAGAGCTCATTTTGGGATCAAATCTCTGGATTGGTACGACTGGATTAATCTACATGGCTCTGTGTCGCCTTAAAATGTCTTTGCATCTTGATTTTATAAAATTAAACACAGTCTGATAGAAAAATGAACTGTCAAAATTGAACCTCTGTCATCTTTGTGCCTATAAATGTATAAACAGGCCTGAAGCTCCTGCAGACAATGATAAAGATTGATTAATTGGGACTTTTGTTTCATTTGCGTGTGTGTGTGTGTGTGAGTGAGAGACCTTGGTCATCCTGCATGTTTTGACAGATATGACAATAACACAACAATATTTACCATATAAACGTGTTCACTGATACAGTCCCTTCACACACACACACACACACACACAACACACGATATACACAATGTCCTTCATTGTATTTCTGTTGATCCAGCATCCTTTCAAACCAGAACTACCAGCCTCTCTGGATCCTCAGGTTGTCATACTGAGGTCAGCAGTTGATTCGGACACACACACACATACACAAACACACACACAACGGAAGACGGGGGCGGGGAGCAATTTCCTCTGAGTCAGGGCATGACTTGAGCTTGACAAATGAGAAAAGGTTGATGGTTTAAATCCTTAATCGTTCACCACATCCTGCACAACTACTGACACCATGACCCCCAATATCTGTCCTCTCCTCTCCTCTCAGGTCTGTCAAACACTGATGCCGGGTTTCAGTGGAAGTGGAATGGATAATAGCCATGGCACATTGTAATGTGAGTGAAAATTAAGTCTTTGTACTCATCAGTAAGTTGATGCTTTCATTTTATTTTATTTTGGCCCGTTTAACCATGTGACAGACGATCTGCCTGAACACATGCTTACTGTTTAAATTCCAGTTATAAGAAAAGGTTGTTTGTTTAACAAATATCTGTGAACAAACTATTATTAGAAATGCATCCTGGAGATTTATTTGTTTGGTTATGGTGCGGTTTTCTGGGTGTGGTTGATTTTTGCCCCCCAACAACATTTCATGTCAGGATTCACCACACCTTTAATACAGTTGCTATCTAAAATATCTAAAATACAAACCTGGAATGCATTAAATGTATTAAACAAATGATCCCTAACAGTTATCTAACAGTAGAAGCTCTGTGGTTGCAGTTTGAGGCCATGTGACTCAGATGATCCTGTTTTTATCTTCAGGCTTTGCTTTATGTCTCCAGTCTATGGAGAACATTTAGTCTCAAAATAAAAATGACGGCTGCATTTGCCCATTTAATGTCTCTCCCCTTAACTGTTGATATCTGAGCTATTTCTAACCAGTTTAATTGAAGCCATGTTCACACTTAACCACAGTAGCTTAACTTGAACAAAAAAAATAAAACGACAAAAAAAGTCTTCTCCTCAAAATTTTGGGGTTTGATCCCCAGTGGACAAAGTGATTTTAAGACCCAGAATGATGCTTTTATAAATCAATAATAGCATAAAAATCTGAAAACACTTGACCAACCAAAACAGGAGAACGATATTTGCTGTTTTCTAATTTTTTGGTATTTCAGTGTTGTCATGTTTTCACATGTAAAAAACATTTTCAGATGTATTTACGTAAAGTTGCCTTGTGGAGTTTTTTATTCAGTGTTGCGCATCAAAACACATACATAGTGTGTATCATTAAGGATGAACTTGTTGAACGCATTTCCTGTCAGTTATTCATGGTTTATGTGCCTTTACTTAAATACTACAAATATTGAATGAAAAGTGTAGTTTTCTGCTTTATTTTGAGTTTTGTTTGGTTGACTTGTTTTGCTTTTATTTGTCTTCCAGCTTCAATCTTCTCCTCATGATGACGTCAATCTGGGACCTTCAGCAAACCCACAGTCAGTAGCTCTGCTCTCGCTCACCAGCATACAGCTCTCCTTCATTTAACACACAGGGGATTTTCACATATCAGCTGCAAATCCAGCAATAAACTATTATAACTATTACAACAAACTATTACTGAGTCAAGAAAGAAAAGTCCTCTTCTAACAAATAACTTTGTTTTTTGCTGATGGCTTTTCATTTCTAAACTGTCATAAATAAAGTGTGTTTCAGAGGTTATTGTGTAATTTTGTCTGTCAGACAGTACAACACATTTAATAGATGACTCTGTTGTGTTTCAGTGCCAGGCCCACTGACTTTGACTTCTTGGCCGTCATTGGCAAAGGGACCTTCGGGAAGGTAACACAGAAACAATTATTTATACTGTATATATATGTATATCTGGCTTTTTCCATGTGTTTTTCTTTCTGCTGTTTCCTTGTTGTAACTCATTCAGTTTAGTGAAAAGGTTTAAACTGGACGAGATCTCTGTGACACGGACCGACATTAAGGACAATAAATGATAAACTGTGTTGTGTAAACTGTGTAGGGATTAATAGTGAGTCATATAGATGGGTGGGTGGATTTATTTAACTGGAGCTGTTTTATTGTGATGACCTTGTGAGACAAAAGAGAGAGAGTAAGAAAGAGAGAGAGAGAGAGAGAGAGAGAGAGAGAGAGAGAGAGAGAGAGAGCTGCTGCTGACATTGCAGACAGGGTCAGAGAGAGTCTACCTGCTGACTACTGTCTGATCAAAATGTGCTGCCTGCTTCATGAATCATTAACTGTACACTCCACTGAGGCCTCTTAAGGTTACCTGAACATCACGCAGCGACTGGAACAGCAAAACACTAGAGGAGTGTTTCACATAAAGAACACAACAAATATGATTATTTCCTTTGGCGGCAGGTTTCTCGTTCTACATAAAATCATCTAATTGTTCATTCAGACCTTTCTTTTTCACCTCTCAGATTTCTCAGTCTCATCTGTTTCCATAGTTTTGCTGTAACGTCTTGACGGCGGTGTGTCGAGATGGTGGCGCAGAATGTTTACCAAACAAACCACTAACAAACAAACCTCCATGCAGGTCCTGCTCGCCAAGCTCAAAGCCGACAGCAAATTCTACGCCGTCAAAGTGCTGCAGAAGAAAGTCATCCTGAAGAAAAAAGAGGTGAACTCTGCCGTCCCAGTGCTGCACTTTCTGTCACGCTCGTCTATTTTTAATCACAGCTCTTCCTTTTTTAGGCCTAATTTATTATTTTCTTTCTACAAAGTCTGTTATGAGCAACAACCTGCAACGACTGTACATGAACTTATACAAAACTACAAACTGAAGATTTGATTGTAAATGGTACAAGTATATTTTGAAGTACTTCAATGATCCAGGCTGAAATAGATAAAGGTGGAAAATATCTCAAAGTGAGCCAAGAGGAAAGGTGTGTGTGTGTGTGTGTGTGAGTATCATTGAGTGTTATTAGTAAACAGTGTTTGGACCCAGCAACACGATCTGAATCTTATCTAATCTACAGCTTGTTCTGTACAAAGGACAGTTTTTACAACTCTGAGAAGAAAAACACACAGGGCCACTTCTGTGTTTGTCCGACAACACAACAAGATTATCTGATCAAACACACCTGTCGTCCTTTCATTATGCGCGTTAATGTGGGGTTTTTTTAGAAAATACAGTGGATGGTTTCACTGTTTCACTGTCTTGTTTTCGTCTGTAACTTTCTAAATGCTAAATTAAGACATCTGACTGTTGGATATGACGACCGTTCCCTCATTATTCTCTAAATGTGTCCTGACTGAGTGTAATGATGATTAAATACGTTTAACTTTCATTTATTTTTTTCCCCCAAAAAAGCTTCAGTATCAGATTTGTGTTCTTATGACAGAGAAGAGACATTTAGACCATTATTACACACTAAAAATGTCCACTGAAAACCAGACAATAAAAATGTTTTCTCTTAGTTGGAAAAAATGACGCAAACTAATGAAATTTGCAAAGAAAATGGACTTTCTCTTTGAGAACAGCTTTAATGTGGTGTAGACAGCCTATAAAGTATCTAAAGTGGGCTCACCCTGGTCAAGCACACATGCCATATAACCGCGACATCCATGGTTCAAATCTGGCTGTGGACCCTCGGTTACTGTCGTCCACTATGATAAAGGTATAAAATGCTTCCCCGGAAAAGAAAAATCTAGTGTGCAAAGACTTTGGTTTACGGTATCTTTGTTCTGAAATATGTATTTTCTGTAGGACTGGTGTTTTTGTGGGATTTAGATTAATGTAGTTGTGCAGTTCCTTGCACACAGCCCGGCGGTGATGCTAACATGAAGAGAAACTGATTCTGTTTTCTTCTTCTCTGTCCTCTGCTTCTATACCGCTTTGTCCCCTCTTCCTCCTTTTCCTCCCCTCAAAACTCTTCTCCCTCGTGATTCTGCTCTCGTTTCCCTTGTGACTCTCCAACTCCTCGTTGGTTTGATTTTCCTCCTTATCTCCTCTGACACATCTTTACATCTTCTTCTGCTCTTCATCCACCTTCGTCCTCAGCTTCACTCCCTCTACCTTTCAGTGTGATTGAGGTCGAGAACTTGCTCTCTGATTGATCCAAACCACATCAGTATTAGTGTGTGCACATCACTTTAGGCCAAAGAAACAGAAACCATGAACCTCCTTAACTTTAACAGAGACCCTCACTGCAGAGTTATAAAGTAATAGGAAACACAGAAAATGACGAAGGCCACAAACCACATTATAAATATAGAAAATACATCATCAAAACAATTTTGTGTTTGGAAAGATTCAGAAAATCACCCGCTGAAAATAAAATGAGATTTCAGCACATTTGCTCTTTCATTTCTGCTCATCGTTGTAATAAACTTTTAAGAGGTTTCTTATGTTCGAGGGTAATGAAATGTCTAATTTAAGGTCTTTTACTGAGAAGAACAAGGGGGCAAAGGTCACTTCCTTTGTTCTGTTTCCATCTTCTTATTGTCTTTCTTCTTTTGCAGCAAAAGAACATCATGGCGGAGAGAAATGTGTTGCTGAAGAGTCTGAAACACCCGTTTCTGGTTCGGCTCCACTACTCCTTTCAGACCCCAGAGAAGCTCTACTTTGTCCTCGACTACGTGAACGGCGGAGAGGTACGTGTCTTAATAAGCATATTTCCCAAAATGTAGAACTATTCCTTTAACATAACATAAAAATACTAGATAATATCTTTAACTATCTTCTAAAATCAATTCTTTGGCAAACAGTAAATATGGATGGAGTAAAATATGGATTCTATTTCAGTGTCAGGGTTGCGTCTGTCCCCTTCTAACATCTCTTTTTTCATTTCCTTTTTATTTCTCCCTCTATCTTCTCCATGTTCTGTCTCTCTGTAGTTGTTCTTCCACCTGCAGAGAGAAAGGTGTTTCTCTGAGCCCAGAGCGAGGTTCTACGCTGCAGAGGTAGCAAGTGCTATCGGCTACCTTCACTCTCTCAACATCGTTTACAGGTCAGACGGAGCACAAAATGAACAAATTCACAAATCACACGTTTTTACTTTCTACCTTTATAATCTGCTTGTTGTTGTTCTACTGCAGAGATCTGAAGCCAGAGAATATTCTCTTAGACTCTCAGGTGAGTCAGACAAACACATTTGCTTCGACTCCTGTGTATCAGTCGTTATTGTAGGATTATATTTGTGTGACTGAGATGTAAACTTGTGTTCAGGGCCATGTGGTGCTGACAGATTTTGGTCTGTGTAAAGAAGGTGTTGAACCAGAAGGAACCACCTCAACTTTCTGTGGGACTCCAGAAGTAAGTATAGTATAGTATGTATAGTAAAAACTATACATTTAAATTCATTCATTCATTCAAGGGTCATCAGATCTGTCATGTACCAGGCATCATCCCTGTTTAAACTTGACTAACACCTACAATTTTTTTGATGATTTGTTGTGAAATTAATGGCAAGAACTTGTTTATTTACAGTCGGAAAGTTGATTTGACTTGAAAATCTGTCCATCTCTTTAATCCAGTTTTCTTTGTTTTTCTTTCTTTCTTTAAACTTATTTTTCATTTTCTCTCTCTCTGAAGTACTTGGCACCAGAAGTTCTTCGTAAGGAACCATATGACAGGACAGTGGACTGGTGGTGTCTGGGAGCAGTGCTCTATGAGATGATCTACAGCCTGGTATGTGTGTGTGTGTGTGTGTGTGTGTGTGTGTGTGTGTGTGGTTTATTCATGGGTTATCCCTTCTGGACGTGTCCCAATGTAAGACTATGAGATATCATGTGAATTAGTTCAACATTTAGACCTGAGGGTGAAAACCAAAATTGAAAGGGTTTTTTGAAACAATAAAACAAATGATTTATCCTCTCGTGACCATGAATATACACAACAATTTTTACAATTAGTCAAAGAGACATTTACACCCGTGGTGCAGCTGCCCAAAAACATGCATCTGAGAAGTCCATATCTGTAAGACAACGTTTTGTAAAAATTATCAGTGGCTGCACTTTTTAACCACGAGACAGTGATCCCACCACTGAAATATCTCAACAGCTATGAAATGTTTGCCATAAACTTTTATACAGACATTCATGATCCAGACAATGAACCCTTATGACTTTGGTGATCATAGTCTTGAGAATAGTTAACAGGCGTTTTCTCCTCCCTTATAAGGAGACATATCTTGGGGAATGTATATATATGTTACGCTGCATTGTGTCATTTTAACGAGGTCTGTACTCGTCCCTCCCCTTCAGCCTCCTTTCTACAGCCGTGACGTTGGAGAAATGTACGATGGGATCCTCCACAAGCCACTGCTGCTGCCTCCGGGGAAGTCTGAGGCCGTCTGCTCTCTGCTGGTGGGTCTTCTGCAGAAGGACCAGCACAGACGCCTCGGGGCCATCGCCGACTTTGTGAGTGTGTTATGTTACAAAAAAATAATGTCTTTCAACTGTTGCTGCACATTAGCAGATGGTTTCCCAGACAAGAAATAAGCCTCGTCTGAGACAAAGGATGTTTTTCAAAGGACAACTCAATTAAATGTTGCTCGAATTGAAGATTAGATTTAATCTGCGTTTGGGAAACTAGCTCCAAACAGTATAAAACATCTTTTAAGAGATTTTTTCTGAGGACAGATCTGCATCCAGTCCCACTGATAGAATTTGAAATAATACTTGTCTGAACTTCAACTGGAGGGCCAGTGCTGTAAAATGTCAGTATACAGTAACACTTGTATAACATTTCTTTCTTTTATTCATAGTTAGAAATAAAGAACCACACCTTTTTCTCTCCAATCAACTGGGACGACCTTTACCACAAGAGAATCACTCCTCCTTACAACCCCAACGTGGTGAGTTGTTTCAGGTCTAAAATAGTTTTAAATATTAATTTAAGTTTTTTTTAAATATTATTGTAAACCTGCTCCTGCACTCTGTCTATTGTCAGCTGTGTTTGCTCGTCTGACATCTGTGTATCTTCTCAAATATATCTTTTACAATCTTTTACCTTCCCTCAAAGGTTTTTTCACTCACATGTTCCAGTAGAATCAGCCAATAAAATCCCCTCTTGCATTCTTCTCTAAATCTCAGTCACTTTATATACTTTATAAATTCTCTCAATCTTTCCTTCCTCTTATCATTTTTGGTCAAATTGTTTTTCTTACCTCAGGTAACTCCCTCACCTCTTATCTCATCATAAATACCCAAACAGTTGAAGTCTTTGACACCTGAACATGACTGGAACCACAGAAAACATTGCTGATTGTGCATCAAGAGGGTTTTTATTGGTTTGACCTTATCAATTACACACTTCTTTCATCTTTCAGAGAGGCCCAGCTGACACTCAGCATATCGACCCAGAGTTCACCAGAGAAATGGTTCCTAGCTCCGTGAGTCGAACCCCGGAGCTCAACGGCAGCACCGGCTCCAACAACGCCTTCAACGGATTCTCCTTCGTCGCCACCGAGGACAGTTTTCTGTGAGACGGGACATTTGTGTCTGAATGTTTGAACAGGGTGATCGATTTTAACAGAGTGATCGCACCTCTTTTGAGTGAAGATCTCATGAAACTAAGAGCACCTCACGTACCGTGGTTGCCATTGCAGACCATGTTTGACTACTGCAGGGATTTCCTAATTGCTCCGCTTGAGTGTGTAGCAGAAAGGGAGCATGTTTAAAACAAAATGCTTGCAATGGAAACATCTCCAGTTAGAATAAAAATGTAAAGCTTTTTGACTGCAAGTTTTCCGAGGTCTGCTGCTAAAGAGGTAGCGAGGAATCTCACATCAATATGAGTTATCCAATAAACAGGGCTCCTAAGAACTAAGAGCATCTATAAGATGCAGTACAAATTATCTTTATTCCATTCATTTATAATGGAAGGGAGAACATGTGAGGCTGGATTTAGCCAGAAGAGGTTTTTATAGTTGTTTTTTTCTCACACAGATATTGTGTCTGTTTAAAAAGGAAAAAACAGTCGTCTTCCTGTGTATAACCAGACTTTGTGTTATAATCCCTTGTGAAACTGTCTCACTAAACACATTTTTTTAAAGAAAACAGGTCTGAATGACTGCTTTGAAACAGGGAGTTGACATATTTATGGCCAGGAAACCAAATGAATGAATGAGTGTGTTTGGCTGAGATTCTTGATAACTGTAGTCTCACGCATAGACAGTCAGAAAAACATTATACCATTATATAAAACGTTAACACTGCAGTGTTTTGCATTTTAACATCAGTAAATATTTACCACTTTTTGTCACATTGGTATGATATGTTGAAGTAAAACAGCCCACTGCTGAGAGGACTGCCAGCCTCTACTGGCTTTTTCTTTGTATTTAAAGTGAAGCAAGGTCAGATTTAAGTGCTGAATGGCTCTATAGCACAAAGAGCGATTCCTGTACATTACTAAGTACTTAATGTACCTGAAGTTAACCGTCTAAGCAAAAAAAAACAAGAATAAGACAATAATCTTCCAGTTTGAATGGAGCTAAAGCTTTTCAGTCTGTAGAAGATCATGATGCAAGTGAAAGACTGACAATAAAATCAATGTTTGTCTTCCCCAGTAAAGACCAAAAGAAAGAAAACGGTTTCATAAAGTATAACTAACAATAATATAACTCTGTGATTAATGCAGCTGGTTTGACACAGACGCTCTCAGTCCTCACAGCTGACTGTTTATTCTGTGGACTGTGGTTTGTTTTCTGTATTGTAACTAAGAAAAGTCCTTGAATATGTTTGACTGGAGATTATTTTAGCCTGTAGCTAGCAGATGATTATGTTGATTAGTTTTATTTCATGATGCATAACAGCCTAACGTGTAAATATGCAGTAGCAGCTTTGCATGTCATGGTCATGTACTGTTCTAATGTAGTAATGTCAGTGTAAACCATGAAGTGCTTCTCTGTTTAGGAAATGAAGTTGATGATTGATGGTGCTTGATGTCGACAGTGACGGTTGATACAGTTTGAAAATGTACATCTGATGTCCTTTTTATTTTTATTATCTCATTCAAATATACAATCTATATACTTAAAAGTTTTGTTTGTACATCTGATATTAAAGAGGCAAGTTACTATTTACCTCCTTAAGAAACTTCAAAGAAAGTTTTAATTTCACAGAGTTCTGTAACAGATGCTTCTTCTGATAAACGGTCTAAAGCATTAATGGAAAAACACTCAGGGACAAACGCTGCTCTGACCCTGCGTGTTCATGATATTCCCTTTAAAGCTGTAACCCTGCGTGCCAAGCTGTTATTCCCCGACTGATCCTGTAAACAGAGAGGCTGACGATAGAGGCTGTCAGGTCACGCTGCCAGCAGCCACGTCATAGTCAGAATCTGTGTGTGTGTGTAAATAGAAAACTTGTCAATAAATCAAACTGCTATGAAAACATGTACATGTTCTTTTTTATGAGCCATTAAACATGTGTGCACATCAGACACTATGTTTTTGGTAATTAACCAGTGACCAGCTTGTACATACACCACACCTGTGTAAAGAGTGCTGAGATTACAGATAGATTATAAATCTAATCTCTAAAGTTACATCAGTGTATTAGACTGTTGTTGGGATAAAAATCTGTTATTGGATGTTGTCCACAGATTATTTATATGATATGATTTTAGTAAATTAATTTAGGGGTCTTAAAGGACGGGTTCACAATTTTTCAAGTCTGTCTTAAAACAGTCAGGTGTAGAAATAAACATTGAAACATGTTTTTCTTGCTGTAATCATTCCTCCTGTTCATACTGACCATTAGAAGATCACTTCATAATGCATTTACAATATAAGTGATGGGAGACAAAATCCATAGTCCTCCCTCTGTGCAAAAATGTATTTCAAAGTTTATCTGAGGCTAATATGAAGCTTCAGTCGTCCAAATGAGTCAAATCAAGTAGATATCTTTCAAAGTCTCTTTTATTACAACCCAAGTCTTATTTTCCTTCCTATTTTACCCAATAGTTTAATTACTGAGGTAAAGTGCATGTGGCATCACAAACACAAGATAAATTCACGTATTGAAACTTCTTTCACCTTTTTTACTTCTGTAGATGTTTGTATAATTAAATTTTCCTGGATTTGATTCAAACCTGTCGGCTTCTTTTTTGTGGTTTTGATGCCCAGTGATCAGGGTGATCACTAGCAGAGGAAGCAAATTGTCTGAAACCCCCTTAGCAGTGCATTTTGGGTATTTCTGTGGAAGTCACATATTGTGGACGTGGGCTAGATTTTGAAGCATCTAACAGTGATTATCAGTGGATGTATTACAAGGTGGAAACAATCATGGCCAGTAGCATCAGCTCATCTTACCCTCTTCAAAAGCAGAAGTCGAGGGTGTCAACAGACTGTATTCATCCATGAACAGAGCCAACAGAAGCATCTAGTGTGATTATTGAACCCAAAACAAACACATACACACTCAGCAGGTAACAGTCCTGTAGATGTGAAGTACCAGAGAGCAGCACTTCAACACTTTGATGTATCTTTATTTGTGTGCTGTATCATCTGTTGGCATGAATGATGATGGGGGAAATCTGAGTTACACAAACTGCACATCAGTTAATTTGTTAATTCAGCATGCCACCACTTTTTATTTGTTTATGTCTTTGGGGTCAAAACTGCATCATTTCAGGTAAATGTCACAGATAAGTTTTCACCATATACATTACACAGCTGGTAAACTTTGATGAATACAAAGTGTTAATTTTTGGGAGATTTTAATAAAGTGTCTGAGTGAACAAAATTCAACACTGAATGAATGACACTGAAAAAGTATAAAAAGCATAAACAGCATAAAAAAACAAAACAAAAATATCGCATAAAGACAGACATAAAGAAAATAATAATAAGATTGTATTTTTTATTGCCTGTGTTTTATTTTTCAGTGGAACTTATTTCAGTGCCAATACAACTTTTTCCAATACAAATGTTTCAATGCCACTGTTTCCTTTTTCAGTTCAGGTTTTGTTTTCAATGCTAAATTGTGTTTTTGATGCCAAATATTAACTTCCAGTGTTTTGGCCCCATACACAACAACCATCTACATTACTGTAGAACTGCCCCACCCAGTGGTCACAATGAGAAATACAACATAAGAGCAGGGTGATGGACACAGATTTATTGCATAAAAACACAACAAAGTCAAGGCTATGTGATACACACATGCACGATTGTGTGAAGTTTCCCACTCCGGCAACATAATTTTACTAGTTTTGGATTTGATTACAGCTCTAGTGTTAATGTGTGTCAAAACCTATATTAATACAGTCTAGTCTATGGTCAAAACCAAACATTTGACATATTCATTTCTCTGACATGGAAAGAGCCAAAGTGAAAAATATAAACTCTACACAGCCTATTGTTGGAAACACTTTTAGTTTAAGTAACTGTGGTAACTCAACGTCACAAACAGTTGCTTAGCAACAGTGTTGAAGAGAGCAGGGATGAGGGTGTACACACACAAACCCACACAGTATGTGTCCAGTATTAATTCATAAAATGTTGTTAATGTTGTGCCATAAAGTTTTGTAATGTGGTATGATGCAGAATCTCTCATCTTATTTCAAAATTACACCTTTTATAGCTTCATCCCCACTTTGAATGGACATCTGATGCATGAGTTTATACATATTTTGCTGTGAGTCTGTCAGCATGGTATGAATGATACCTATGGAAACCTGAGGACCTTCATTAAAACTCAGTTACATGAGTGTGAATAGTGCGTTGCTGAGCAACATGTAGCCTGGACCCATCGATGATTTCCTGAAGAGGTTACTTTAGTTAAAATATGTTGTTCTTACACAAGAGTCAATACAACGTCCACAGATGTTTGATAGCCCGAGATGGTTTTTGACACAAATTTATTCATGTTAATATTAGAGCTAAAAACCGTGATCGCAGTGTAACCAGTCAACGTATGTGTAACAGCAGCCGTTAGAGTCCGTTAGAACCGTAACACACACGGCTTGTTTCCGGGGTTTGTGTAGCAGTGGTGCAGCCGTTGTTCTCTTGAACATACCTCAAATTTTCAGACCCGGGCAATTTTCTTGCCACATTTCTGCTGATACAGCGACACGAACTCCCCCGTTGTTCATGCATTTCAACAATTAACACAAACTTAATTCAGGGCATGTTACTCAAGCTCTCATTTATTCCTGAAAATAGCGTGTATTTTAGTTAGTGTTTAACTATTGGAGCTAACAGTTGGGAGCTGCGCCTCACACACACTGGACACAGGAGGATGTCGCGCGGGTAAGTGTGGGAGACAAACCGTTCCTGGATATTAAAGAAGTTGCCGTTTGGGGGAAAAGTGTGTTTGTGCTATGCTCAAGGTGGAAATGTCTCGCAGCTACAATTACAATTTACATGTGACCATCGTTGCAGCTGTAAATCAGCCGTTTGTATATCTCTGTTGTGTGAGAGTGTGAGAGACGGTTGATGTCCGTTAAATAGCCGTTGCTCTGTTGTGTCTTGGTAGAGAGCTGGGAGAGCTGGACCCGGCTGTATTCCAGAAGCAGTTGCACAAGCTGAAGTTTAGGTAGGCATTTCTGTGTTTTCCACTATTATCATTTAGGCTGACTTTCTCCACAACAGTCACATCGAAATTATGTCTAATAACACCTATTATTTATCTATAAAAAGGGGGCGAAACATGGGTAGGCTTGTTGTATTTGCGACATGCGCCGCAGGAGGCGCTCTACTTTCTGAAGTAGCTCAGTCACAAACACAACGTCTTCTCAAGTGTGCACTAGCAGAGATAGCTAACCTGAAGTTACACAACAAAGTTGGAATGTAAGTGATGTATCTTCTCACTCAATTTTGGATAATTATTTACAATAATTTTACCTTGAGAGCTGCGCTGTGTACTGTTTAGACATGCAGCGTGACGCTTCATATTTATGTCGAGGTAGCTGGTTTCAGCTGCTAGCTACTGTTAGCTACTATCAGCCTTTCTGTTGGCAGTTAGCTCACTGCTGTGGAGCAGCACAGCATGCATGCTTGTTGAATAGGTTGCCCAATGGTAAAGTGAAATACAGACTTTGTGCACAAGCAAACTGATAAGTTAGCTTTGTGACAATTTAGTTATATTTTGTTTGCAGTACTTATGTAACATCTACAGTCAGTCGACTTGGCTGTTTTACAGTTTACAAAACTTAAAATGTCCAACTTTGTTCTCCACGCGCTTCAGCAGTTACTAACAAATCTGTTTGAGCACATTGCAGAGAAAGTGTCAACTGTTGTCTAATTGGTAAAGAGTAGCAGATTAATGCTGGTTTTAAAAACTTAATTTTAGCAGTGAATAGTGGTCTGATAATTGAAAATAATACATTTCCAGTGAAAACCATTCACAGGGTTTCTTTCAGCCCTCATGCAGTAAACATTGTCAAACAGACTAGTTGTGACTGTTTAGACTGCTGTAGTTGTGTTTGTAGTAATGTGGGGAAAGCATGTTATATAATATATTTTACAGCTGTTACGGTTACTAATGCTGCCACTCTGGTAGCAGCATTTAGTAAACCCATTTTCGCTGCTTTTATTAAAGATTGGAATATGTCAGAGTGTGTGCACATCCACAAAACATCAGTGGGATAGGTGCTAGATACAAAAATCAATTGAACTGTGATTCAAAGAGTACCCACACACTAAATCAAAGCTCCCTTTAATTGTATTTGCAACGTTTCGACCAACTACAGGTCTTCTTTCTTGGCCAGTGGGTTAATACCAAGTGACATACAAGTACTTTCACCAGACATTGCTTTTGGTGTCTATCTAATAAAGGCTAGTGCCTACAGCTATTTTTAAATGAGGCAAAGCATTTTAACTTCAAACCATTGTTGACATTGTTAAGCTGTGCATTGTACATGATTTTCAACATTGTGGAATATGGCAACATCTTAAAGGTGTAATGTTTGAGTCGGAGACCTATAAGAATCAATAATGATAATAAGAATAAAGATCATTTGGAATTTGCATTTCAGACAATAGATATATCTGCCAATACTTGCGTACTTCCCTCTAAGTCTATTATGTGTATATTTGCCTTCACCGTAGGAGTTGATGCTAACTCACAGGTTACTGAGACTGTTAGCAGTGGCATTACTGTAGAGAGCAACTTTTAATGGGTCCACCCTGGTCAGCAGTGATATACAACTTAGTATCTTCCATTGAAACAGCAGTGACATTCAAGTAGCATTTCAGTCTTGGAGTCACTTTAAATGGATCATTTAAACATACTCAATCCAAAGATTGTTTGTTTCAGGGGATAACTAACAGTGAGGTTCAGACATGTTTTTATATTATTTACATTATACACATTATTAAAAATGACAAAAACTCAATAGCGCCATCATAAATGCTGTATCAATCATATCATGTGTTCATATCAGTATCCACTGTGCATGCTGAGATGTCTAATCTCTCTGTGGCGAGTATTCTCACTGTCAGTGTGTGTTTGCAGCATGGAAGAAGAGGCTGACAGTAATCTGTGCATTGACACGGACTCAGACTCAACAGATAAAAAGGATGGTACCAAGGGTCAAGTAAAATGGACTCAGGAAGAGGTGAGTGAAAAGAAGACTGTCAGTGACAACACTGTGATGTCTACGTTTTACACACTCATCTGATGATATTGTCTTGAGCAGCTCACCATCATTTAATGAGGTTTTTTACTGTAGTATCGATGACTAAAATGTAATTCTGTATGTAATTTAATGTTACAAAGTATACATTCATTCAAAACCTGAAAGCTGACTTTAAAGCTCACTTTATATTCAACTGTGTCTGAACTGATTTCCTCTTGTGTGCAGGACGAAAATCTCAAAATCCTGATCAACAACTTTGGGAAAAAAGATTGGAAAACTATTGCCAGTTTTTTACCAGTAAGTCTTCATCTGAATAATATTATAGAAATCCTAAAAAATGTCAAGTATGGTAAATAAAGTATGATTGGAAATTAAAAATCAAAACAGTTCAGTGAAACAAAAGAAAATAGGACTTGCATATCGCTGTGTTGTTAAAAATAAAATAAAATTTCTAATTGCTAACCAATCTCTCTATGCTGACTTATTTTAATTTTGGATGATGCAACAACCTGTCATTGCATTTTAAGAAATGGAGTTAAAGATTTTTCTGTTGCTATAACAGGGACGGACAGAAATCCAGTGTATGCAGCGCTGGAAGAAGCACTTGGATCCTGAATTAGTCAAGGGATTCTGGTCCAAAGAGGAAGATGAAAAGGTGGCAAAATTACTCAGGAAATCTGATACATACTTGACTGCAACTGTTTGTTTTTTGTTTGTTTTTTTTGCTTAATATTATCCTGTCTCACGTTGTATCTGTTGTGCTTATATGTATTTCCTCTGGACAGATAACAGAGCTGGTGGGCAAGTTTGGCACCAGACACTGGACTTTGATTTCCAGGCAACTGAAGGGGCGGCTCGGGAAACAGTGTCGTGAGCGTTGGCACAACCACCTCGACCCACTGATCAAAAAAAGCTCCTGGACCAACGAAGAAGATCTCATCATTTACAAAGCTCACTCCATTCTGGGAAACCGGTGGACTGAGATTGCCAAGCTGCTTCCTGGGAGGTGGGTTGGTTAGCGGTGATTGAGGCTGATGCATTATTTGCTTATTCTTAACAGAAGGGGACGGACTTCACATCCTTTTTAACCAGTGATCACACAGAGAATTCAGTGTATGTTTTTTTTTTTTTTTATTATTCCTCTTGCAGGACGGACAATAGTGTGAAGAACCACTGGAACTCCACTATCAAACGTAAAGCAGAGTTAGGCTTGTTCAAAGACGACACTGACAGCATTTCCCTTGATATTCAACAGTTTGTGGAAGGAGAGGTACAGAGCTTACTGACTTCAGCACATTGTTTTCAGTTTGTACTGATTTCCACCATTTTTACAGATTTTTTTCTGAGTGATTTCCCACAAAAAAATTTAAAAAATGGACAATAGATTAGGTTTTTGATATTGTAGAGACATAACAGATAAAATGTTTGTTGGTTACAGTTTAATGCTATAATGCTCCCTGCCTCATATTATGAAATCAATATTGATATAGTATAACACGCTACAACATACTAATCATTTTGTGGGCTGCTGATGAAATAAAGTATGAAAGAAAAATAAAACTTTTTAATATTTTGCAGCACTGACACTATTTTGGATTCACATTATATGTTTTGTTACAGGTGGATTTCAAGTGTGATGTTGTATTAGACACTGAACCAGTTATTCCTGTAGTGGTAAGCTTGCTATAACTAAAACAAAACTATTATCATCAGTTTGTATTAGAGGTGGTTTTAAATGTTCCCAGCTGACAAGCTTGTTTCACTCTTCTCTTTGCTTAGATGCAGCTCAGCCCTGAGAAGGAGAAGAAGCAGAAGGAGCATCAGAAAGTCAAGCAGAAGACGGCCGTCCCGCCTCCGAAGGCTTTGGCGCCAAAGGGGGAGGTCTCCTCCCGCAGTCCCTCCTTACCCCCAAGTTCAAGTTCCAGTCCCAGCTCCAGCTCAGGCACAGCAGGCGCACCAGTGGACCAGAAAAGGTTTGCCGATGCAGCACTGAGGATGATCGCTGAGGACATGATGCCACTCAGGTGACTTGTAGTTCTTATAGCTATTACAGTGTAAAATTATCAAAATACCAAAGTTTGTTAATCCTCAAATTGAAGAAATCCTCTCATGAGTCTCCCTTCCCCAGATGATGTTATATTTGAAGCAGCTACTTTTGTGTATTTTTTGAGTCACTGCACTACATACCACTTGTTGACATAGACAGCCAATCACCAGTCTAGATCACACTAGGCTTGTGCTGATTTGCGATCTGATTGTGGGTGGTGTGGGAGGGGTCTGGTGCACAGGATTTCTCCCGGTGCATGCATAGCGAGCGTGCGGTTGAGAGAAAGAGAGCGGGTGTGTGATGGTGAGGCTGCAAGCAGAAAGTATGAAGTTAGCAGTATAGCTGTGCTGTAGCAGTGCAATGTGTGTGCAGTTCAGGCTATTTGTCAGTGAATAAATGCTCCTACTGTACATTTAGAGATGTTTCTGGTCTCTGCTGAGCCCTGTTAATCAGCACGAGTGACACCGATGTATCTTCTCTTTGTCCCACACAGTTTTGTTGAAGGAGCAGGCTTCAGGTCATTCATGAGTACCATCAGCCCTGAATACAACAAGCTGTCCCAGCGTGCCATCGGCCTGCAGCTTTATGATGAGGTGGAGAGAACCATCAAGCCTCAACTCATCCGTGACCTCAAAGCATGCCTCGCAACAACTAAAGATGGTGAGAGCGCCATTCATGTCACCCTTGACCTCTGGGCCGGTGATCAATCTCATCCAGTCGAGGAGCCCATCGTCATTGTGCAGCTCCACTTTGTCAGTGAATCCTGGCAGATCCGCCGTCCCATTGTGGCTTTCCGTCACCTCAGCCACAAAAACCTCAGTACAGCAGTGGCCAGAGAGCTTGAAGGTGTGCTGCTGAGCTACGGCATCTTCCCTCGCAGCATTGGCTGTGTCCTCGCTAACCAGGCCAAAGAAGCCCTCGCTGCGAACAACCTGTTCTGTAACTACAAGATCATGTGCTCATCTAACAGGGGAGAACCAGACGGAGATGAGATAGTGTCATTTCTGTCAGACCAGATGGCTGAAACAGAGTCCCCCTTTTCAGAACTGCAAATCGGGACCAGGACCACCTGTATAGCCAAAACACTGCAGCTGGTGATCAAAGAGGCACTGAAGAACTCCAGGGTAGTGGAGAACCTGCTCTCACAAGCCCACAATGTGGTGGCTTTCTTTAGGAGCAGCGCCTACTGGAGCGAGGTAGACGCTTTCTGTTCATATCAGCAGTATAGTATAAATTAAATTGATTTTACATCCAAAGATGAATCCGCAGCACTAAGGTGTGATAATCCCTGCTGCTGTTTATGAATTGCTGACATTTGACCATTTTGTATCATTTTATTGTTCAGGTTTTGTTGAAGGAGTGCAGCGTGTCCCTGTGCCCGTCCTCCAGTAACTGTCGCTGGAACTCCATGATGGTGTCTTTGCGTCGTATGGTGCAGGAATCCACCTGGAGCGCCATCATGACTCTCCTGGCCCAGGCTCGCATAGAGGCTAACGACACAGCCAGCACCCCGCCTCTGGTCATGGTCAAGAGGGAGCAAGTGATTGACATCCTGGGTCTCCTTGAACCCTTTCAGGAGGCCTTGCAGGTAAAGATAAAACTGATAATTATAGGATTATGCAGAGATCATAGTCAAGAATTTCCAAATTTGTCTGTAATTACCATTATTAATTACCAATGAAAAAGCAAACCAAAACAGGATGATGAATCCAGTTATGTTGCAGCACTAATTTCATAATGTGTCATTTGTACATTGAGCCTTGTTTCCAGGATTTCAAGACTTTCTTTCTTCATGGACCCTTTAGAGACTATTGTATACATGTATGGAAATACTGGATATTTAGTTTGGATATTATTGTCAGAAGATGATGTGAGAACATTTCCTTTTTGCCTCTTCCAACCCAGGTCCTGCAAGGAAACGGTGTGACCACCTCATTCATCATACCCTCGCTCATTGGCCTGGATAAGACTTTAGAGAGCTGTGTCACCAACTACACCCACTTCAGCAAGGGCCTTCGCACAGGCCTCCACACTCACTTCCAGTCCCTGATTCACCAGAAAGACCTGATACTAGCTGCTGTGCTTGACCCCAGGATCAAACTGAAGGTACTGTGGCTGATTTATCATGCTTTGTCATTTTGCCTCCACAAAGCTGATGGTGGGCTGCAAAATTGCAAGATGGCAACTTACACCTATTTTATATCATTTCATATTGCAGCTGTAACACCAGTATTAATTGGTAGGTTTGAACAACAAACAGATTTGTTGTCTTGTATTTTGCAGTATTGTTGTGCTTTCTGTAGAGCTCTATATTTATATTAAATACATCAGAGAAATAACTACATATCATACGTCATACACTGAGACCTCTCATCCTCACCTGAACCTTTTTTTCCAGCCGTTCTCTGATTCCAAATCAGAGGACCAGACAGGTTTCCTAACGCCTCCATCAAAGAATCAGGCTCGCACCATGGTGGAAGCTTCATTGGGCACCATGGAGGCCTCAGCCTCTCCCTCTGTGGAGGCAGATGAAAACCAGATAAGCAAGGAGGTGAAAAAGGAGCAGGACGGCGAAGAGGAAAGCCAAGCCAACACACTGATAGAGGCGTCTGGTGGCAGCTCAGACGACAACAACTGCGACGGAATCAACGGGAACGACCTCAAGCGCAAGTCTATCTTCAACTTCCTCCAACCACCCGCGAAGACCTTGAAGATGTCAGAGCTTGATGTTTACCTGTCTGAACCGCTGTGGGAAAGCAACAACAGTTTGTTGTACTGGAAATCTGCTGTTCGGTTCCCCCAACTCCGGGGCATCGCCAAGAAGCTGCTGGCGGTTCCGGCCACCTCGGGGGGCTTCGACCGACTCTGTCCGATGGCAGCTTGTATTGTAAGAGCCAAGAGGAACCGCCTGCCACCTCACACCACAGAGAGACTGCTTCTATACAAAAACTCTTTAAAGACAAAGACCGTTAAAAAACCTAGTGGGGTCACTAAACAGCGGTAGGTCAAGTGTCATTAGTGTCTTGTTATTCAATCCTCCACATTTGCCTCTTCACACTTTGCATTAAACAGAAACTCTGCACAAAGTATATTAAAATGTATTTAGAATGAGGGAAGTATATGCAAAACATGTTATCATAGAGCTGCTGTCACTTGTCAGTGATGAGTGGAATCAGACAACTGTAAGAGTTCAGAGTGAAAGGCTGGACTACATTCCCAAAACGTTACAATAGATATAACAAAGACTTGTTATATTTGAGTGTAATTCAGCCTGTAAAATGTAACCCCAGGTGTCAAGATGATGCTTTTCTTTGAAGCTGAGTTCCTCTGAAGACCCTGTGCTGCTAATACTTTCTCACAGAGGAGAAAAAGTTACTATGGTCAAAGTCTACATGTAGAATTTGAATGTTTCTGACTTTGCAGCTTAATCTGGTTGGTTGTATTAAAAAAAAGACCCTCGGGAGGACAACAGAGCAGACCTGCTACTAAAAGATGCTACAGTCAATGAGTCATCAATATAAACTACAGAGAGAAGATAGTTACTGGAGGTCTATTTTTGCAGGTAAATTGCAGTGTGTAGATACTCATGATTTTTGTTTTCACACATTGTAATTTATTTGTTTTGATGCTGAACACATGCAGATGAACTGGGTCACTTGGCAGTAAATTGAACACTTTCAGCTTTTTGTAAAAGCAGTGTTTATTTTATAAATCTTTTACAGTTTGTTTATATTTTTATTGGTCCGTGATGCCTTAAATGTACCACAATGAATGTCTTTTTTTTTTTCAAGAGCATTGATGATTTATAAATAGTTTTTGCTCTTAAATTGATTGTTATGTCCGTTGAAGTTGATGGGAAATGTTATTCTACATGTTAATTTGACATCAACAGAAAGGAAAGCTTGTAAACAAACTTAAGTTCACATTGAATGACAGCTAACTGATTTCATTGCAGTGATGATTGTTCATATTGCAGCAACAGGGTTTATTTAAACAGTTTAGTCTCTTCTTTTTCAGAAAACAGATTTCAGCTGCTTCACTTGAAAAGGACTCAGTGCTTCTAATGGTTTAACCTCTTGTGTCTCCACATGGAAATATACAGAGATTGTACTTGTATATTTAAGAATAAACATGTTTTCTCTACAGTTTTTTCTCTTTCTCTACTATTTTCATATGTTCATGTCTGATGCTGCGTTTTCTAACAGAAATGTCTGTGTTAGAATAAACTAATACTGTAATCAACTGGGAACTGATACCATTTTCATACTCATCGAACCATTCAGTGACCCCTCGTGCTCTTTGGAGGGGGGCATCCTGGAAGAGACCACTCCCATCAGGATAGAAATGTTTCATCATAGGATAGAGAGAGTGTTCCTCCTGTTTTTCATTACATATCACACTAATACACGAGCATCACAGTCATCAAATGTGTGCTGTCGACCACAATTTCCGACATTATTTACTGATGTCTTTCTCATAAATCTAAATGCAGATGTCACTTTAGTCACTGCTGAAACACCAGCAAGTTGCAACAGTCTTTGTGACTGAAGCTCCTGTCATCTGGACCCCAATAATCAACCCTCTTTCAAAGTTATTAGATCTTTTCCTCTTGCCATCTCGATACAAAATCAGAATAAATGCCACAGAGGCTGACTGGATGTTAACTGTTCAATTGTATCATGCAGTGCATCTGTATGGAAGCATCTGCATTTGTTATGTTTCTCCACTCATTTAATCAGATTTTTCCTTTAATTCTCTGTCCGTCAGTAATTGTATGTTGGTCACTGCTCCTTTTAAAGTAAAAAGTCTAAAAATCTAAGATGTCTTTTAGGGAATGTTTTTACATCCACTAATGTTTCTGTGAATGTTATTTACTCTGCGAATCAAAAGTACAGCTCAAATTAACTTCATCATCATTATTATTATTATCATCTTTTAGTTCTCGCCACTGATTGGCTGGACAGACCTCCTACGTCAGACGAAAACTGTGTCAGCTTGTACTTCCGGTGTCACGACCCTCTCCTCTCGCTCTACCATGCGCGTGTTAGGAAAGTAATCATGTTGCTGCTTGTGAAAAACCCAGAAGAGGAAAATTAACCCGCTTCTTGTTACATGTTCAGCGCTCAAGAGAGAAGAGGAGACTTCCACAGCAAGACGAGGAATGTGTCAGGATAGCTGACAAGAATAAAACCTAAAACAAAAGTAAAATAGGAAAAGAAACTAGCGAGGTAGTTTGGTAAAAACAGTCGCTATGGCTCTGTACATGAAAGCCGCTGAGATCCTGGAGAAAGCCGAGAGGAAGCAGGGCGCCCTGAAGACTCTGGTTTACGACAGTAAATTTGGGAACATCAAGCAGCTTTTCGCTTTGGTCTGTGAGACGCAGAAGTTTTCCGCCATCCTACAGGAGATCATCGAGACCACCAAGCTGCTCAAACAGACCAAGCTGAAGATGCACCTGGCCAAGGTGCTGGTCTACGACCTGCTGATGGGGCAGGGGCTGAAGTGCGGCGGCGCCTGGAAGGCTGTCATGATGAAGCATCGCTCCAGGATGCAGGCGGTGCTTGCTCGCATGAAGGTAAAGCAGAAGGTGAGCAGGAACGAGGACCTGCTCCAGGCCGGCGTCAGGCAGAACCCCGGGGACCAGCTGCCCAGGTATGTGCGTGTGAACACCTTGCAGACCACCGTGGAGGATGCTGTGGACTACCTGAAGAGGGATGGCTTCACCTACCTGGGACAGGCCTCCAGGCTGGATGACTTGACCCTGGAGGGGAGAGACTTTGTGAAGGACCTACACCTGCCCGAGGTGCTGGTCTTCTCTCCTAGAACAGACTTCCATGACCACTTCCTGTACAAAGCCGGCCATATCATTCTGCAGGACAAAGCCAGCTGCCTCCCCGCCCATCTCCTCAACCCCTCACCTGGTTGCCATGTCATCGATGCCTGCGCCGCCCCCGGCAACAAAACCAGCCACCTGGCAGCCAAAATGAAGAACAAAGGCAAGCTGTTTGCCTTCGATCTGGATGCCAAGCGACTCAGCACCATGTCGACCCTCCTGCTCAGAGCAGGGGTCACCTGTCAGCAGCTGGCCAACCAGGACTTCCTGAAGGTGGATCCTGACAGCACGCAGTATAAAGATGTTGAGTATATCCTGCTGGATCCCTCCTGCAGCGGATCAGGTAGAGTAACCAGTGTCCCTGTAAACATGTTTAATGTTGTCCAGATTGTCTTTACAGGTACGCCTGGACCTGTGAATCTGTGCAACATGTGACTATAGATTCATAGTCACATGTTGCACATGTTTGTCAGGACAGTAAAACTCTGTAAACATATAAACTTCACCTCCATTTCTCATTCTAACTCATACTGTCTGTCCTGCACTGTGTAAATGAGTATCGATTAACTGTTAACTCTACATATAGATCTACATTGGTATTCATACTTCTGCTATGAATACTGTGTTATTCTGTTTTTTTGGCACACAGAGGTTTTTTTTTTTGGATATTTATTAAAACAGGTTCCTTGACAAGAAGTCTCAAACAACTTTATATCCACTACACAGAAATGTAAATTACTGTCCCTTTCTTACACTGCTATGTTTGGGTTCATGTTTATTGTTTTTTCTGTTGACATCTGGACCACAGTAAATTCCTTTTACTTGCTACTTGGTGAATAAATCTGATTCTGATATGACCACTACCTATCTCGAGCTATTATGTGGTTAAGATAAGCACTTTTTGTGCATCAACAGCACCCCTCCTTGTGTCATCGCTGTATGCTTAAAAGAAATTTTAATGTCCTAAACCTCTCAAAGGAGACCTGTGGAGGTCGGGGTCAAAAATGGGAGACTTTGGACGGGTGATACCTGGATCATAACCAGCAACTGTGTGCTGTAATTGTAATTTCTGTTATCTGTGTGGGTTTCAGGTATGGTGTGTCTGCGGGACAACACCTCTGCTGACCAGGAGAAGGATCAGGCTCGTTTGGCCTCCTTAGCCTCCTTCCAGCTTCGTTGCCTGAATCACGGCCTCAGGTTCCCTTGCCTGAAGCGCCTGATCTACTCCACCTGCTCCATCCACAGCAAGGAGAACGAGGAGGTCATAACCGCCTGTCTGCAGCAGAACCCCGGCTTCAGGTAGCAACAGTCCGCTCTCACTAGATGAAAATAAACCTTTTCATATTTTTATACCTGCAAATATTAGAGCATTTGCTTTCCCAGTGTGCTCGTATTTCTGTTGGACATCACATTATTGGTGGCACTATTACTTTAATGGTTTTTTCTTCCTTCAGACTGGTTCCTCTGCTGCCTCAGTGGCCTGAACGAGGCCTGGAGCCGCTGACTCAGTGTCTGCGTGCCAGCACCTCCAAGACCCGCACACACGGCTTCTTTGTGGCTCTGCTGGAGAAATATGCTGAAGCTGGGAAACTGCAGCAGGAACCAGCCGTCCAGATAAGGTAAATACAGGAGGTGTCACGTGAAGTTAATCTAAATAAAAAGTCCTGTTTGCTCTGAATTAGTATTTTCAAAGGACATCAAAACAGTTATTTAATTTACATTCAAATATGTCACATCTGTATAATATAATGTTGTTTAGTGCCTTTAATTTGTATAGTGAATGTTATTTATTTTTGTTTTTTTATTCATTTAGTTTATTTATTTAGTTATTTGTTTTTGATGGATTTCTATTTCTATTGTATATTGAGCTTCAGTCATTATCTGTCTTAATAAATGGAGGCACCACAGTTAGTAAATAATGTGTAATTAGTGCACATGATGTAAAAATGAATCTGGCAGCTCAGCAGTGACAGTTTGGGTGCACTTCCATAAAGTTTGGGGGCTTGTGAGAAACAGATTTTAAAAAAGAATGATGAAAATTGAACCAGCAGAGGCCGAGACTTTCAACTTTTAGTCCTGCACTTCCCATAATGCATCTTGATACCCTCCCTGCTTGATAAATATCCACCCTCCCAGTTTGTAACACAGGCTTTCTGTTGTAAGTTTAACACTCAAACTGAAGCTGAAATAACTTCAGAAATCTCCCCTCAGAGCCACAGTAGATATTACAGCCTCAGACTGTTCTCACAAGCTGTTCAGTTTTCCCTCTGACAAGTGATCCAGCCTGCATATGTAATATCGGTGGAGTGCCCCTTTAAAAGAAGCTCGTAATACAGAAAAACAATTAATCCTGAAATCAGATGAGCAGGTTGACTGTTGCCGTTTGCTCTGTCATAGTGACTCACAGGTGACGCCACGCAGTCCACCTGCCAGTGAGAAGAGACCTGCAGCGTCTTCAGAAGAGTCTGAAGCTTCAGAGACGGAGGACAAACCGACACCTGCTGCAGGGCAGACTGACAGTACACCAGGGAAGAAGAAGAGGAGGAAGAGGAAAAAGAAGAAGAAGAAGGCGGCAGCAACAGCGGAGTGATAAGAAATGTAAAATGAGACTGCTACAGCATGTTGTCTGGAGGGAACGCTCTACAATGGCTGGCTTTTCACAGCAGACATTTTGACTCATGGTAGTAGGAAGCCTAAGTGTTATTAATAACACTAACGAGGGCTCAGTTCTATGTCTATGTGTGAAATAATCCTGTGGAGATATATGTGGAGGATGTAACTGAGAAGTAAAGATTGTTTTAATGTACAATCAGTGTTTTATCAGCTCTCTGTGTGTCATTGTTGTTAAATATTCTCATTCTCTTAAAATATTCTCTGGTTTTCTTTATTTACATTTCAAGAGTTTTTTTTAAGGTGCAGTAACAGCTTTTACCCAGCAGGGGGCAGAAAACCAGCAGACAACCATTTTTTCAAGACAGTTTTTTAATTAAAAAGGATTAATTTACAAACATCAAGGCATAGAGACCAAAACAACAATAAACACCAAATAACATACGAGGCACATTAGATAAAAAAGATGCCTTAAATTATATAAAATATCATAATGTAAATAATAATAGAAACATTTATTTTTTAAACTAAATAATAATAAGTGTGCCCTCTTCCATAGTTGGTCTAGAAGTCATCAGATATTTTCAGTTAATAATAATCATCTTTGAGGAGAGACTTTGCATGTTTTATATTTTTCTTTTCATTAGTCTCAAAGTACTGATGATTGTTCACAAGGTCTCTTCTTAAAACAGAAAATCAAAGCTTCATTTTCCTTCATTTACATACGTGGATGAAACATTTCGCCTGGAGTGTCAGGCTGTTCATTATCAATTCACTGTTAACGTCTTTCTTGTCAACACGAAACACAATACTTTCTGTTAAAAGAAGATAAAGTACCGACAGACCAGCCACCGGCAGCCGCCTGCTGAAGAAGAAACGGCTAATTTCCGGTCAAACAGACTCCGCTATTGGTTGAAACCCTCGTGGCTCCTGTGACGCACTTACGCAATCTCTTTTGTAACTGTTGAATAATGTTTTCATAACAGCGTCTCTTCCAGCACGACTTTAAGGAAACACAAAGTAAGTCACTTTTATTGATTTAGTCTATTTTAATGTTTATGACAATTGTTAAAACAAAGGAAAAACAATATGAATACTAGCTTCTCCTTCAACTATGTATTTATTTATATTGCTTTCTTATCTAACATGCAAGTAAGTAATGAGCAACTATATAACTCTTGTTAGAGCTGCAGCCCGCTTCAAGCAGCTTCTCCTCCGGCCCTGCAAGCAACATGTTCCCGGTGCCCAAAGTGAAGCTGTCCGGAGGTCTGGAGATCTGCCGAGTCCTGAACGGGATGTGGCAGGTGTCCGGGGCTCACGGCCCGGTGGATAAAACCAGAGCAGGTGAACATTAACCCGCCCGGGGTTCATGGATATTTAAAAACATGTAACTGTTAGGTGTATATCTGTGGATATTACGGATAGCTTTGAATAGAAACATTGTCTTGTTTAGTTTTTTAATTAGATGTACACTATAATTTACTTGTTGAAAGATAGAAGTGTTTATTAATGTATTTGTCAGCAGCTGTAACTCCTCCTGTGGGCCGTTTGTGGAGGCTGGTGTATAAACGATGAATGACAATCTAGTAAAACTCTGATGTAAGGATATAGAATATGTGTTGTTAGGAGAAGTCAATGAATACTTGAAACTGTCCTTATTTGGACAGATCTGCTTATAACTACACTATAGTGTGTCATAAACTATGTTTGTATACTGATTATGAATCCTAAATATGAGGACTGAAAGTGTTATGATTACAGGTCTAGTTTACTGTATGAAGCACTACAATTTGGATTTGGATGTTGTTTGAAAGTTACACCAGGGCCATGGTAGGAGCCCTGTTTCAAGAGTCAATAGTTTTTCTTTTTACTCAAAGGAGACAAACCTAATAATATGTGTTAATCTCACTTTGCAAGGATTGTATAGTAAAGCTGCATGCAAATGAAAATGTTTGAACAATATCAGGAAAGTATTTAAAATGTGTTAGAGGTAGATTAACTCAGATACTACAGATCATCTGCATATGTTAGTGGTGCAACATCTTGACTGTGCAAAAAGACTTTAGCAGATCAGCTGTGACTGTCACTGTTTATACTCTCTTTAAGTACCTGTTACACAGCTGAACGACGCTGTTTCCTCTCTTCTCTCTCCAGTTGAGGACATGCAGGCCTATGTAGACGCTGGTCTGACCACATTTGACATGGCAGACATTTATGGGCCTGCCGAGGAAATATTTGGACAGTTCAACAGCCAGGTACACACACACACACACACACACGTTTTAAGGTAGAAACGTGTGAGCAACTGCGATCAAATAAGCATTTAATTTGATCACACAGTCTGACCTGCTGTTTGGTGAGTTTCCATCTCAATGTATTTTATTATTATAAGAGACTTAATGAAGTGGTTGAATCTGTCATAGCCACATTATCACCCTGATAGTCTGGCTATGATAAGAATTTTACAAAACAAACAAACAAACAAAAAAAAAAAAACACAACAACTTTGAATCATGTTTTTCATTTTGTTTGTGAGGAAATTCAAACTAATCCGACCTTGTCGTTTGGTGAAATCTACATAACTTCAATATTACAATTTTTATTACAAGTTTTTCCCCCTTTTAAGAAATAGTTGTCTGTGATTTTAAGAATCATTTTAAAATAAAGTAGATGAACAGAAAAATGCACATACAATGTTGATTAGACAGATATTTCTAATTGTCTAATTGTCCTACTAGCTTGTGTTGTCAAGTAACAAAATTCTTGGTCTGAAAAGTGCAACATTATTCTCAGTAATAAATATTAGTACAGGACACGTTTAATCAAGAAGAAATGAATCACAGTAACACAGTTAAGTTGCATTAATTCCACATCCTGCCTGATGTTTTTGACTGATTCAAACACATAAAACACAAGAGGGAGCTGATGTACTGTAGTAGACTGAAGTTGGTGCTCCATGGGGGCCTGTGTGTGTGTGTGTGTGTGTGTGTGTGTGTGTGTGTGTGTGTGTGTGTGTGTGTGTGTGTGTGTGTGTGTGTGTGTGTGTGACATAGACAGAAAGGACGAAACGGAGACAGTGAACAAGAGAGACTCAAGAAAAAAACAGGCGACTGAAGGAGTTTCTCATTCTGTTTCCTGACAAATACAAAATAAAACATCTATATTATGTGATATAAATATGAAAATAAAATCCCTAAAAACTATTTATTTGGTTTGCAGTTTGCTGTGACAGGACTCCCAGGATTACTTTGGGGAATAATATTGAGGTGAAAAGGTCCAACAAGCTGCATATAAACCTGTCCTAAATTCAATTAGTCTCACATTTTCTTTAATAAAACCTTTGTATCTCAAAGTAAAGTAAACTGATCATAGTCAGGACATGCTGTATTATTTAATACAGTTTTATTGAGGTAACTGTGATGGATACAGTTGTCATTCACACTGTATATTACTGTAAGCTCAGTCCTGCCTGGTTATTGATTCTCCATCCAGCTGTTAGTGGCAGAGATGTTACTGTGTTCTCCACAGAGCTGCAGACACTCAACACACACATTAAGAAATGCTCTCACAGTCCACTAACACACACACACACACACACACACACACACACACACACAGGGGTCCCAGTGTGGCTCAGATCAGAGTTTTTGTGGCTGATGTGTTGTGACAGTCTAATGGTATTGACTGCAGTGTCGGCCGTTCACCTGGAATAATGTGCAGAGAATCAGAGAGCTCTTCTCTCACCAACCCATCTTTTCTCTTCTTCTTACTATTTATCTCATTACATTTGCTTTCTTGACTCTTTGTCACGGTTACAGTAAATGAATCAACAGATACCTCTGAACTCCTGCATCCTGTTAAATAATTTGCATCACAGTATTTTTGGCTGCAGTACAAAACCGTTACAAACTGTGGTGCAACATTTGATCATTTGCAAGATACTGAATGTGGTAATAATAGATAATATTGTACAGAAACAAGCCCATTCAAATGGTTTGTTATGTTTATGACTCTTTGTCTGATCTGTAGCCGAAGTCCAGATCATCTGGGAACGCCATCCCAGCTTTGCAGAGTCTGACTAAATATGTGCCAAGACCAGGACCAATGGACCGCAAGGTGAGCAGCTGACAAACGGGTTTGGAGGGACATTCACACTCAGTCTGCAGTGTGTCTAACAGTGAGGACAGTGCTAACCTCTAGAGAGCAGTGCCTTTCTATATAAAGAGCACCGGTCTACCTGAGGGAGATTTCATCTCTGGAAATTTGAGCTCTTGGAGATCAGACCAACTTAATCCTTCACACTGCAATATGAATATTCTGCAAACTCAGTATCAATATGTTGTAATTGCAGTATTGCAGTACAGTATTACAGTACTCTTGTACAGATTAAGCAACTTCTTTTATGTTAAATAATTTGGGTTTTCTGAGTCACAGCTAAACGCACCGTCAGGCAGTTTATTTTTGAGCTGATGTACACAGCAAGAGACTTGCTTGAGTCTGGACCCTCATGTTGAATGAAACTCTGCTCATTAAATGCAGTTTCTTTTTTGTTTTTAAAGTCAGTACAGTCAGTTTCACTGTTGAAAGTTGAGACAGGGGCTGAAGTGTCTGTCTGTGCAGGTGGTGGAGAAAGCGCTGCAGCGCTCTATGACCCGTATGCAGGTGGACAGTCTGGACTGTGTTCAGTTCCACTGGTGGGACTACAGAGACAAGAGATACCTGGACGCACTGGGGCACCTGTCCGACCTGCAGCAGGACGGACTCATACGTATGTACACTATAATACACATCCTACATACACTGTAGAAGGTATCAGTCCACATACGCAAAGACACATATTTATGTGATCATACAGTATATCTCAAGTGTCAAAACAGGAAAGCAGACGTGTTTATCTTGATGGTTTCCTGTGATCCAGGATCTTTACTTTCATTCTGGGATTCAAGGTACCAACTGTTGTCTTCTGTTGTCAGGTGAGCTCTCCCTCACTAACTTTGACACACAGAGACTGGAGGAGATCACCAGCAGAGGCATCCGCATCTCCAGCAACCAGGTAACACTTCCCTCTACTCAACACTCCTCCATCACACTCATTTCTGTCTCCGTCTCTTTTTTTTGTGTATTAACAACATATTTAATGTGTCTGTGTTTCAGGTTCAGTACTCTCTGATTGACCAGCGACCTGCAGCGAAGATGGAGCAGTTCTGTCTGGAAAACAACATCCAGCTCCTCACTTACGGCACTCTGGGTGAGACACAACGCATTATATGAATTATAATTATATAATGTGCGTTACTTACACATGAACATCACTCCGGTAAAGCGTTTTACAAAGAGGAGGGCTTCATGATTTATGATGTAAGCAGCACATTTACCATCGTGATGTAAAGATGTAAAATGGTGGGCTTTGTAAGATGGAGTCAGCATGACGACACGACGACACATCCTCTCTCGTCCGCCCTCCCCCTCTCATCTTTACTCCATCATCTCCCTTGTATATCAACCTTTCCCTCCCTCCGTCTCTGCATCCCGTCCTCCTGCTAACCTCAACGGTCATCTCTGCCCTTTTTTTCCCCTCCATCACTTCTCCCCTCCTTTTCCTCGTTTTCTCTCTTAACCTTCTCTTACTTCACCTTCTTTGTCCTCGCTGTCCTCCTCCATCTCATCTATTCTCTTCCTCCATCCTTTTACCCCTGCCACCTCCTCCTCCTCCTCCCACTTCTCCTTTTACTCCATCCCATATTTCCTCTCCTGCCCTCTTTCCATCCTCTCCAACTCATTTAACTCCTTCTCTCCTCTCTCAGCTGGAGGTCTGCTCTCTGAGCGTTATCTGGGAAAGGCAGAGCCGAACACCAGGGCGGAGCTTTACACCGCCTCCCTCTCTAAGTACAAGAACATGATTGACACTTGGGGCGGCTGGAGACTTTTCCAGGACCTCCTTGTCACCTTGGAGACCGTTGCCAAGAGACTTGACTGCTCGGTGGCCAGCGTGGCAACGCGTTACGTGCTGGACCGCCCTGCAGTGGGCGGGGTCATCGTGGGCTGTCGGCTAGGCGTAGCAGGGGCGGGGCGTCACATCAGAGACAGTCTACGTAGCTGTAGCCCTGACCTGAAGCTGGCAGCGGAAGATCTCGCCGCCATTGAAGCAGTGACACGCCGCTCCAGGGACCTCATGGCGCTCATTGGGGACTGCGGGGATGAGTACAGGAGCTAAAAGGGGAGAGGGGGTGGACTGACTGACTGGATGTGACAGAAGGAGGGAGGAGTAAAGCGAGGGAGGAAACATCTCACACAGCACAGTCCAACAGTGAAAAATAATATAAATGGAACTTCTGATGAAGATCAGTCTCCAATCTCAGTTTCTGCACAAAGAGACTGTAGCTGCTCCTCTGTCATAGATTATAAAGAGCATTCAGCCTAAAATGATCTTTTTGCATTTATAAGTGTTATAAGTAAGATTATGCGCCTCATACAAGATGTAGTTATACTTCCACCTGAATGCCTGATGCAGTTGAACAGGCTTTTTTCGATGAGGGAGAGAAGTTTCTCATTCATGCCTGAATACATTTTCACAGAGAGGAATAATCAGTGTTTACATTAAGGTATCCAGCATGTCTTTAAGTCAGAATTTAGTGATAGTTCAGCGTCAAAGTTGTCATTTTAAGCCGTAATAAGAATTTATATCATAATCTAATGAAAGAACATAATGAGATGGTGTCTACTTTTTACTTGAATTTAATATTTAAGTTGAATCACTTTTTTTTTTTTTTTTTTACTAAGTAAATGAGAAAACCACTCTAAAGGAGTGAAAGGAGAACAATAAAACCTCTAAAAAAAGTCATTTTTTGCTGTTTCCCTAGAGTTCATTTATTATAGGATCATTTCACCTAAATCATAAATAAAATGTGGTATCTAGCCATGCAGAGCGTTCAGGAAGGTCTTTTTATCATCCTGGACAACGAGACATTTTTCCTGGAAAGAGATGTTGATGATGTGGAGATGTATATCATAATATACACAGATATTCTTGTGACCTGGGTGAACTGACCCGTTAAATTATATCATGAGACAATGTTCATCAATATTCCTTTGTGTCTGAGAAAATGGCCATGAGGTAGACGTGTTGGCGTGTACAGTATGTACAATACTGAGGGGGCAGGGGCTCAATGATGTGGAAGGAAATGGGGAACCCTGTAGCACTGTCTCGCCCTACACATGACGAGAAAACGCACACGCACACACACACACACACGGAAATGTTAATCTCCCATCACTAAACATAAAATTCACTTTTATGATAATAGCATGTGCTGCTTTGTGTGACTGGTGAGGGATTGTGGTGACTAGATACTGTGTGTTTTAAGGTATACATGGGTGAGGGCATAATTATAGTGTGATTATTATGTGTAGTCTGTATGTAATTAATTAATCTGTGTGTGCTGTGAGCATGTTTTAATGTTGGGTTTTACATGTTTGCATGTACAGTATGTGTACTGAAGTAGCAGCAATGTAGTCTGACAGGAGGGTGTGTGAGCCACTCCACGTGCGTTCATATGCACTATAATGTGTGTGTGTCTATGCGTTAGTGAAGAATCCATACAACAGATTGACAGATATGCAGACAGATGCTTAGACGAGCGACGGAAAGAAACGCCCAGCCTGTCTATGCTCCCAGCACCTACAGTGTGTGAACATTATGAACATACACACAGGCGCGCACACAATCTGTCAGTCTGTTTTACATTTCTGCCTCGCACACACACACACAGCTGACACACTCTGTCCACCTCAAAGACGAGACAGACTGCTGCTGCGCTATAGGAGCGGGGTCAAAGGTCGTCCCAGATATCACATCCAATCGTCTGTGGCTCTTCTCACCAGCTGGAGTTCAGTCAGCGCAGAGCACAAAGGATTGTGAGGTATAGTGAAGACAAAGAGGATCTTTTTGTGATTCTGCACGAAGCTGTTAAACACATTTAGAAACATTTGAAAACAACTGTTTACCTTTGACTGCAGCGTGTCAGAGTAGCTACTGTCTACATTTAAGAAGTCTCTACACAAATCACATGATTTTTATGATTGTCTTCTGAATGCTGAAATATCTCATCAGTAATAAAAGTTGTTTTTTTTTCTGCATCTGAACCCAGATTTCAATCCAGTTGTCTACAAAAAACGTTTCAAAGTATCATCAGTTAGATACTGAGTTACTTGGTTATTGAAAACACAAGAGTTTTGTCGAGCAGTATGTCTGCTGACGTATTTTTACCACATTTTTTGTTGATTTTCATGCACTAAGTTGAAGGCATTTCAAAAATCCATCTGAAAATTTCAAAAATCACACTGTTGAAGCTAAAGTTCAGCTGGTTTTTCTTAGTTCTTGACCTTTATGAATGAGAATCTTCACAGAATCAAACATTTTCAAGTCCCGTTTCTTAACTTGTTTCACATCTTATGTGTTTTATTTTTTTTATTGTTCATTTAGGCAACATAAAAATGCATCAGGATGTCTTTTAATTAGAGTATGATTACAAATGTTAACATTGAGTTACTGCTCAACCCTCCTTTGGAACTCATGTTATTTTGCTAAATTGCAAAACCCAGTCTGACTAAATCTGAGTTACAGTTGAGATGCCGTACAGTAAATATCACGCACATTTGCTGCATGATGTCTCCTATGCACGCACACGTACACATGCTGCAGTCTGAGTGAGTCTTTCAATAGGTCTTTCAATTATTGACACACATAAAATATGCACAGCACATGGTGGATGTAGGCTTGGATGATCCTACAGACTTAAACCGGTCACAGGACACTTGAACCTGAACCTAACGAACAGACCGCAGCAGGTGGGGCTTAGCTTCATACAGAACTGTGCATGTTTATATAAGAGGATTTTAATTTAAGAGGACGTTAAGTAAGTTAAGGACGTGATTTTCTGGTGACTGTCCCTAAAGATCGGACAAAGACTGCATCTCCTGAGTGGAAAACCTGAAGAAATTAATTATACTGAACGGAGTTATTTCTCCATTACAAGTTACAGAAAAAAAAGATAATAGATAAAAGAAAGTCCTCCTGCCTTCCTGTATAGTACATTAAAAAGGAAAACTCAATAATAAGAGTCAAAGCACAGTAGCTCAGTAGTTCCTGTGTGTGTAGCTGGTAGGTCAGGACTGAAGAGGAGTTGTGGGATGTTTTGGTCAGAAGATATGTTATTATGTCTTATTCATTAATATAATAATTATATTATATTTTGGAGTTGGTCAGGTCCAAAAGTGTTGGAGGATCTGTATCTGACTTGCTGACCATCCAGTCAGGAGAAGTGTTATCATCATATTATTGCCTATATCCTTTCAAAACCCCCATTGTTTAATCTCCAGTCTGTCAACTAGATATGTTTTGACTTAGAAGTCAGTAATAATGTAATCTGATGGTGTCTGTGATTTGGTCGACCCTGGATGTTTAGACAGGACATGACAAAGAGATCTCTTTCACATCTTCTGTCTAATTTGAAGGACTGTTTAAAGCAATGATTCCTCTTAGAAGAGGAATTCATAAATAATTAAAAGGCACCTTTGCTCAATACAATACTCTGAAGGGTTTCCCAGCTACAACCTTGAGTGGTCTGGTATAGATAATGTTACCAGTTATTGCTACATAGCAGATGGTACTGAGTCATTCTGATGAATGTATGACTTTTCTCTACTTGTACCACTGTTACACAATATTTTTTATATATTTACCAACATCCTGTTTTGGTAACTTGTTGCCACAGTGACCACTATTCAGGAAAAGTTATGTATGCATGCTTTTAAGTGTGCAAAATAATCAAAAAATGATTTGCAAATAACCTTAAACTGAGGACCTTGTCCAGACATCGGAGGAAGAGCTCAGGTGTTAACATTAATGATGGCTCTATTGTATTCAGTGAGCCATGACAGTGTGACAGTGAGCCAGCATGCACAATACCAGCAGCCTGACACTGAAGCAGCTAGGTGGAATTCAGCCATCATTAACTTAATTATTTACACCTGAGCTTTTCAAACTGTGACAGTTGAAAAAAAAGTCTTCCATGGAGAAAGATGTATTCTTGAATAAATCAATTCATGGCATCTTGGGAAAAGTTTCCAGAGCTCAAACAGATAGACAGGTGCTGCATACCAACAAAAATGAACCATCAGCAAAAGCTGAAGACGTGATGTTTCTGTCATACTATTCAGTCATACTATATACACTATAGTGACTCACACACACCAACTGAAAGACCGTATGCTCCTTAAGCAGAGTCCAGCTACAATTAGCATGTTACCAAGCATGTAACCTTTTGCATGTTATTAAGCTAACAGGCTAATATGACACACTAATTCCTTTGAAAAACTGTAATTAGCGCCAGTAAGTTAGCATTTATACAGATAGTAGCACTAGACCTACCAGCATACTAACATTAAGTTAACGTTAACATCATATTAACAAATACTGTTAGCATGGTGATGGGATTTTGGTCTTTAATGTTTAATGTACATAATTATTAGATATTATCACAAGAGATAATAGTGGTTGACTTCCCAACTACACTTCATTGCTATTGCTAGAGCTATAGCTTGACTAAAAATAAGAGGTTTTTGTCAAAAGTTGCTACATGTGAGCTACATCAGTGATACTTCATGAGATGTCCTAATACAACAATAGATGAGGTGGAAGCAGAAAATAAGTTCCCTCTGCTAAATGTTTATGTACTCATACTGGTACGCAACAGTGAAAAATTCCTTGCTTTCTAGGATGTGAGAAAAAAGGGATTTTGATGTAAAATCAAGAACAAGTTTTGTAATTTGACCCTTCATGTGACCACAACCCACAAGAAAGACTTCAGACACGTGTTGTGAAGAAACCATCCCTTTATTGGTGTGAAGCTGTCCCATCCAAGTCAGGGTCAAAAGGATTAAAAACAGTCAGTGCTCAAAAACAGACCAAACCAGAGTTTCTCCACACCCTGCTGACTCTAGTGGGGTGGGATTTACAAAGTCGTACTGGGTGCAGACGTACGCAGCGCTGCGCCAAAGAAGTGAGAGGGGATCCACAGAAATGATAAAAAATAATTCACTTTACTCCAAACCACGTTCACTGCTTTTACTGAAACACTACAGCAGTACCAGAACTTTCTCTGAGAGGTAGGAAGGGGTTGGGGGGCGGGGTGGAGGTGTGTGTGTGTGTGTGTGTGTGTGTGAAGGAGAGGGGGGGTGTTTACTGAACTCACAAACTGATGGGGTAAAAATCTTGGGTGGGGGGGGGTGTCAAAACCACATCGATGACAGTTAAAAGAGAAGAACCAAGTTATCTTTTTATTTTTTCAAACAAATACTAATAGATTGTTTTATGAGGAGGAGGGCGTGCATGGGCCAGAAGTGCCTCCCGTCCTGTGTTGGTTTATTTGTTTGTTGTCTCCATGGAGATCACCAGTCAACCACGGAGTCCTTTACCATGTTGTTTGCCGCTGCTGTCACAGCTGCAGCATCCTTACTTGGCGTTGGCGGAGCTGCTGAGCATCTTGCGGACTGCCTGAGCGATGGCGTCACGGTCGATGCCAAAGATTCGGAGCAGCTCGTGGGGTTTGCCGCTGCGGGGCACCTGGGAAACAGCCAGGCGGTGGACGGTGAAACCGGTCTCGTTCACTACTGCTGAGCACACCGCCTCACCTAGACCACCTGAGGAATCACAGACACAGAACAGTCAGACAAAAAAAAAACAGAATTTATCTCCTAAAATTCAGATTTAGATGTCTTATTTAATCTTTAATCTTCCATCTATCACCCACCCACCATTCCTGCCTTTGATCTCCACCCCTCTGTCATATAAAATCCCTCACACCTCCATGGGCAATTGAACTCTGCAGTGATGTGATGTGGACTGACAAGACCGCTGCAGCCCTCCCTCTACTTTCTCACTCATCTTGTCTCACTTTTACCCCCTCCACCCCCACTCACGCATTCACATCTCACTACAAACTGTCACTCAAACATTTCTTATTGACTGAACATGAACGCACACGAGGAATGAGAAAATTAGGAAGTCATTACTTAGTCCATCTTTCTGATATATTCCCACCCTGTGGTTGACGTACTAACTGGTATGTACATGTGTGAATGAGAGAGAGAGACATGTTCATTCTACAAAACAATATATAAAGAAATAGACTTGCATATTTGAAACTGACAACCTTTGTGTGTTCTCAGTTTTGTGTGTGTGTGGTGCTGAAGGTCACTGTGGTCCCACAATTCGACACACGATGAGAATGGTGCAGCTACTCACTGTTGATAAAAATATAACTGTGGAGAATTATATCCTTGGAAAAACATATTTTGTAACTATTTGTAAAGGTTTCACTCACTCATCTTGAGTCACTTAATGTAATTACAAACTGGTAAAAGAGTGATAACTTCTTGTATATTTTGATGTTTTGCCTACAGCGGTGGTAATATGTGGGGATGGGCACATTTTTTGGACACAAAAATAAAAAAAACTATTAACTGGCAAAACAGTGTAGTGTGAACATTGTTACACAGCAGTTTATACATTATAGAGTCCAAGTCGCACAACGTATCTGGATCAGTTTCTCTTCCACCAGCTTTTGTAAATTAAAGTCATCTCTGATAAAAAGCTTCTTTCTAAAAAGCTGGAACCTGATATTCTGATTTTCCGTCCATGTTCAGTACTGCACTGGATCCCAAAAGATGTTGTTGTTGTTTTTTTAATATAATCGAACTTGCGCACACAAATTATTATCTTGTTCATGCAAAATTTAAAAAAAAAACAAATTTCTGGGACTTCTGGGGACTTCCAGTGTTACACCATAGTCACCATTTACCCATCTGTTCATCACATTCTCTCGCTCCCTGGATACCACTTAGCTAACACACACACCGCCCAAAAATATTATATTGTTGGACAACTTTCTTTTTTTTAGTTTGAAGATCAACACACATGCATGTATCACGACCGAGCTTTTACATTTTCACTTGTCCTAAACTACTCATGTGGGTTTATAGGTGTGTGTAAGTGTGTATACGTGTGTGTATGTGTGTGTAAGTGTGTATTTGTGTGTATACGTGTGTGTATGTGTGTGTGTGGACTGTGAAGCTAAAGGTGCTGCCTTCTTTTTTTGATTATGGCAAACAGACACAATCTCAAAGGATGGAGAAAGGAACTACATATAGGACAACATAAACACACCGACATAACGGGAAAGAGAGAGAGAGAGAGAGAGAAAGCATTTTTTGGACACTTGTATTTTGTCATGCTGGTACTGTATGTAGGTCAGTGAGAGCCCAAAGGCCGCAGCTGAAATAAAGAAACCCTGACAGCCTCTCCCAGCTCCTCCTCTTCTACCCCCCCACCGCCCCATCTTCCCTTCCCCCTCTGTATTCTGTTTATCATTTCACCTTTTTTTATATCTTCCATCTCTCTCCTCACATCCACAACCTTCACCCTAATTCTCTGCCACAGACAGTATCTTTATACGTTAGTCCTCTTCATGCTCTTCTTCTCTGTCCTCCCTCGCTCAGACTCCAGCCTCCTTGGAGCATCTCTATCTGAAGACAGACCTTTGTCATTTGCTGCTCCGGGCCTGTTTATTCATGAGCTGATAAATAAGCAGCACAAACACGTGAGCAGCTGCCTAATAATCTCTGCTAGTTAAAGCTCCTGCTAATGCCACGGACCCCCCACAGATGTGACTGTCCTGATTTTAACTGGACATGATTTTAACATTCTGTAGATTTATGCAGAAGGATGGCACTTAATCCTCTTCAATGGGTCCAAATAATATAGAGAAATATATGTATAATGTTTGTATAAATAACTCTAAATTGAGATAAATTTGTTAATTTCCTATTTTTGACCGTGCATTTCTGGCATTTTAAGATATTAGTAAATCTATCAATATTACCAAATATACCAATAAGAATTATAATTTTAGTAACATACCACAGGAAATAAAATAGATTTAAGATGGTCTTTCAAAATACACACTTACTGTATTACAGAGTCTGTGGGATAGATTAGAGACAGAAGATAAGGACACGTGATAAAGGTTACAGGTTAGTTGAACCCTGGATTTGTGCTAAAATTCACTTTCTTTGCTCAGGTTTACATTTAAAGAAAATAATTCAGCCATATCTTTGTTGTGTTTTTGGAAGGTATTCTGTCATTTTTGTGGCGCTGTCAGCCTCCTCACCTTCATAGTAGTGGTCCTCCACTGTGATGATGCGTCCTCTGGTTGCCCTGGCATTGTCGATGATGGTCTTAGAGTCCAGAGGTTTGATGGTGAACGGGTCGATCACACGGATGTTGATTCTCTCTGAGGGACGAAAGAGGAAGGTAGACACTCAGTGAACAATCAAACTGATGCTTCATTTGAAAGGCTATACTTTGTCAAAGCCATAAAGCAGAATGTGTTGCTCAGTGATTTCTGCTGACATGAGTTAGTTTCTTTCTTTCTGTCTCTCTTTCTATGTACCTTTCTTCAGCTGTTCAGCTGCAGCCAGAGCCTCATGGAGAGTCACTCCTGCTCCAATCACAGTCACGTGGTCATCATTGGTTTTGTACACAACCTGAGAGGGAAGCAAAGATATGTTTTTATGTAGAATCCATAAAGAAATATGCACACAGTCTTGTCAGATAAATCATTTGTGGTAACGATTGAATTCAAAGAGCAGGAAAAAGTATGAAAAATAAATGGATTTTATTTAGACAGTACATAGAAAAGGGATGATGGTGGGAAAACACTGCTACGAACCTTAGCCTGTCCAACATGGAAGTCCTCGTTGCTGTTGTAGATGATGTTGTTCTCTGGGCGGCTTGTTCGGATGAAACACAAACCCTGAAACAAACCAGAAATAACCTTCATGTGTCTGTATGTATAACACAGAACCAGAGGAAATCAGGCATTTCTTTTTCTTTCTCAGGTCTTATGATAGGTGATTACAGGTACCTTTGTGTTGGCAGCAAGCTCCACGGCCTTCTCAGTGGAGACGCCGTCACTCGGGTAGAAGATGGTTGCCGTGGGAATGGCTCTGAACATGGCCAGATCCTCCAGACCCATCTGAGAGGGCCCGTCCTCTCCTGAATACACACACACACACACACAGCAACATCAACAGACAAAAGTCAGCTACAGTAACACTCACACGTTTGATGTAGGCTGTAAAATTGATTCTAGTAGACTGGCATGCATTCAGACTGGAAACGTGGGCATGCAATGTACCTGAGGAGGTGGAGGAGAAGGTGAAAGGGAAGGAGGAGGAGGAGGTGAAAGAATCAGGCCGCTCTGTCATCACCTCCGTGACACAGAGAGAGGGAGAGAGAGGGAGGGAGGAGTGCTGATACCAGGAGAGGGAGATGGACAACACAATAACAGAGAAGGTGAGAAGATGGAGGGAAAAAAAGGTTTAGGATACAGGGAAAGTAAAATCAAGAAATACTGAGG
The DNA here is from genome assembly GCF_914725855.1 of Thunnus albacares. NCBI lineage: Eukaryota > Metazoa > Chordata > Actinopteri > Scombriformes > Scombridae > Thunnus > Thunnus albacares. Next base: position 12,848,333 of record NC_058110.1, on the reverse strand, counting down.
AGAGGTTCGACCCACTGCAGTGATATTAACAAGGCAACAACATGTGACAAACCAATGAACAACGTAAGTCTGGGTTTACTTTGACCAATGTGCTCATTTTAAAAAATATTACATGAGTTTGACTTGTTTTTAAATCCTTCAGTGGGCTGAATAAATCCAAAAGCAGAACTATGCAAAACTGAGTTTAAGAAAAGTGTGTATTGAGAGGAACACTGGGTGGCAGTAAATGTCATAATGAATGCAGCTACTTCAGTCTAGAGGTCAAAGGTAACTGAGGCTGTGATTGGTTTAATATTGACAGTGGTGTATGAAATGGTGATGAGCTATAACAGCGGTTACAGTGACTTGCATACAAGATCACTCCACAGATTACCACAGTTACCGTATATGCTAACAAATGGTCATCACCCTAATTTGTAATCTATGACATATCATGTGTGTTTTCCCTCTCTCATCTGAATGCCACTGAAAGGTCAAAGGACAGATTATTTCGACTATGATTGGTGGAAGGAGAGGTGGGTGCTGACCGATGGAGACACCGCAGTGGGAGCCGCAGAGGTTGATGTTGCTCTCAGAGATGGCAGCCATGCGCAGCTGGTCGTAGGCCCGACTGAAGAACGTTGCGAAGGTGCTCGCAAACACCACATTACGGTCCCGTACTGCGCAACCTATCGCCACGCTGACCTGTAAACCAGAATAGAGAGAGTGAGCAGGAGGAGGAGGACGACGTGAAGAGAAACAAGAGTGAAACAAGCTCATACACAACACGACATTTAACACACAAAAAAACAGATGAAAAATATTTAAGGTGTATTTGTTTGTATATAAAGAAAGAGGCAGCGAGAGCAGTAAAGATTAAGTGGGACTCGAGTGTCAGAGATCATCAGTTTTGTAAGGATACATTTAGTTTCTGACATGCAGATTATAATCATTCAGGTGTGATTATTCATCACAAAGTAGTAGTAGTAGTAGGCTACAATGCGAAGAAAGATATAAGTTTATTTTACTGAGCTCCTTACTGCAAATTTGCTCTAAATCAGTTTGGACTATCATATGGATTGTCATGACAGTTTGATCATGGTCTCCAGACAATGACTTTGGCGATCTCTTAACTTTTCATCTAACGCCAGCAACAGCTCAAAATTGAAATTTGTCCAATACTTTTATGATAAAATACCTGCACAACTAATGACAGCCTCAGTTGTACTTTGTGTTTAGTGCTAATTAGCAAATGTTTGAATGCTAACATGCTAAACTTTTATGTTGGACATGGTAAACATTATATGTGCTAAACATCAACATACTAACATTATCGCTTTGAGCATGTTAACATGCTGACATGAGTATTTAACTCAAGTACAGCCTCACAGAGCCACAAGAATGCCTACAGATAGTCTCATTTATACCTGCGGCACTCAATACATTCAACATATACTAAACTATCCCCATTGTACCAAATGTACTTGGGTTTAATGTGTAAGTAATGTAATCAGTGTACAGTAAACCCTTGTTGTTGAGGTTACTGTTATTAAAAGGCTCAGAAAAGCCCACAGAGAGCAGAAACACTCTTGACTGCAGTAAAACCTTTAGAAACAACAGAGGATTACAGATTGGTGGGTAAACATGTATAAAAATAGTTAATATTTATGCCAAAATGTTTTTAATAACTTCTGTTATGTACTGATTGATGACAGCATCTGTCATTACAGTCTATATTCAACTAGCAACTTCATTCGGACTGATGAATCAGAAGTTTGGAGGTTAGTTATGGTCTTTTTTAAGATAAAAAGTTCACATATAGAAGAATAATACCTGCACAGACGTTATTAGACTAGACCTGACTGTCAGGATTTTTTAAGCTGTACATGTAAAGGGATCAATGTTTGCTGAGCATGCCTGACGTTTTTCTGCGACACTTCATCTTTAAACACTTTACACTGGACCAAAAACCTTTTCAGCATCCTAACTGGAGAGCTAACATCTCTTTCGTACCATGTTCTGCTCAGCAATGTAACACTCCACGTAGCGGTTGGGATGTTCGTTCTTGAAGAGCTCGGAGAAGGTGGAGTTCTTAGTATCTCCATCCAGCGCCACCACGTGATCGTTGTAACGGCCCAGCTTGGCCAGAGCCATTCCGTACGCCTTCCTTGTAGCAATCTGGTTACAGAGAGACAAACAAACAACTAATCAGTCAACTGCCATTAAATACAGACAGATTATTTATGTACACCAGATATTCCAGCTGAGCTAAAAGCTTTATTGTTATTGTTATTAAGATTATTCAAGACATCTCAGCTTGTCTGCCGCCACTGATGCTACCTTGTCTCCAGGTTTGTAGCTGGGGGCGCTCGGCATACGGATGTTGCGCAGACTGACAGGTGAAGCGTCCTCATTGGGTGGAGCAGGGTAGAGGCGCTTGTTGCAGCTGATGATGCGGCTCTGCAGCTCCTTGATCACATTCTCGGCCATGTCTTTGGGCAGAGGTTTACCGTGCCAGCCCATCTTATCCTCAGCCGCTGAAAGACATACACACACACAACTGAGGACTAATTCAAAATATGTATTTTTATCGTCTGATATCTGTGTGGATTTATCTTCTTTTATTATTATTTTTGTACATTATTATACAGGAGTAAAATTACAGATGGAGAACAAACAAACTTTTTTATTTATAAGAAAAATAAAAGCGATGCCAAATAGCAAACTTGACTCTTTATGTGGTGAGAGTGGTTGCAGTTTTCATGCATGTGTCCATGCATATTAATATTTCATGCACATTAATATTAATTGATAGAATAATCCTGAAAAATTAGGTAATAGGTTCCACCAGAGATTACATGTATGCATTTGTGGTATTAATCAAATTTACAGAAAATGTAAAGTTCATATACTCTATAAACCAAACTCCTGATGTCCATAGTTATCTCTTATGTATGTGCACATGCATAAAATAAACCACAGCCAGCTGTCACATATAACAATCTTCCACTTCAGTGGGTCACAACAGGCTACTTCATAGGTCAAAGGTTAAAGTCGAGAGGCTGTAGGCTTATACCAACACTCACCAGTTCTGAAACAATCTTATGTAAACAAAGACATACTCCTCTCTTACACACACACACACACACACACACACACCTAACTGTTATAACAACTGTCTCTTTACCTTTTCTTTGCATCTCTGCCTCTTTCTCCCCCTCACACACGGTCACACACACACCCCCTCATTGTTATCACAACATGAGCACAATGGGATGTTGCTGGAAGTGTATCCTACACATTTCTGAGGGATTACTGAGTTGCAGCAGCTAAAGCACTAAAGCGCTGTCAGGATTACAGCGAGTGAGGGCCCCTGCGAAGTGACAGCGGGTCCCTGGGGCCGTTTAGAAAACCTCTGACAGAACTATTATTCCCAGTCAGTTGCCGCCGTTTTACAAAGTCATCATTTACAAACAGGGTTTTGGAGCAGATTAGCAATAAATGCCCAACATCACGGTTATGAAACTGCACTGAATTTTCTACTTTTGATATATATGTTGCTGAGAGTTTTGGTCAAAAATGAATTGAGAATTTAAGTGATATTTAGACTAAATAACAACAGAATTACGCCACCTAAAGTAGTTAATTGCGGTTTGTGGAGCACATTTTAACAACTCACATCCTCTATACTCTATTTGGGGATTCCTGAAGAACAAAAGAACTCCTCTTAAACTCTACATATTACAGGATAACACTGATATTTAACCTCACACACTGTGTGTGACTGATTATTGTACCTGGGATGCCCTTGCCCTTAATGGTCTTGGCGATGATGGCGAGTGGCTGATGGCGGGGCTGACTCAGCACCTTACACAGCTCCTCCACACTGTGTCCGTCCACAATGATGGCATGCCAGCTGCAAAAACAGGAAAGAGCCAATTTTAAATGCAGTCCTGCAGGAGCTGGGATTTCTGGACCTCCTGAATGAATATCTCACCCCCTTTTTGATGAAATAATCCTACTGGAATTATAATTCATCCAATAAGATTCATTTATTTGTTATTTATTTGTAGTTTAGTTCTCTTTGGATTGACTACTCAAGTAATCGTAATAAACAAATGCACAAACACTTTATATCCTCCTTCACCCACTCGCACACCCTCACCCCTCTGTCTTCCCCCGCTTACCCGAAGGCCTCGCAGCGTCGCTGGTACTTCTCTACGTGGTGCTGGAGGGGCGCTGGGTCGCTCTGACCCAGGCGGTTGATGTCCAAGATGGCAACCAGGTTGTCCAGCTGGTAGTAGGAGGCGAAGGCCATGGCTTCCCACACTGAGCCCTCAGACATCTCTCCATCACCCAGCAGGCAGAACACCCGATAGCTTCAAACAGAGAGAGAGTTTTCAGTAAATTCAGAGTTTAGACAGACAGATGGATTCTTGGAAAGCGATGAATAAACAGTGGAGAGAGGTAATTTTCCATATCAACTCCATTTTTCCCCTCAGCACATCCTCCCATCCTTCTATAGGGTTCAATGTGACAGCTGAGCCTCACACCTACACTCACACACACATTTCATCCTCCCCGCCCGCCGCGCTCTGATCATCCTCACTAGTTGCTCCCGTGGCGTAACAACTCCTGACAGCTTTCCAGTCAAATAGACACATTCTCATTAAAGCTGGAAGATAGGCCGAGACATGCCGCATTACACCACGCATTCCAACCCCGAGCGCAAAGAAAAAACCACACGGCACCGAAAGAAAATAGAGAAAGAAGGGAAAGAAGAGAAGAGAGGGAAGGAATTCCACAGAGGGAAAGATGGAGAGAGAGAGAGAGAGGAAAGAGGTAAAGATTTGAGACTGGAGGGAAAAAGTGGGAAAAGAGGAAAGTGCTACCAGTTAAACTGATCTCTAAACCCTAAAGGTGTCTCCTCCCTGTCATAATGATATATACAGATGCACTGAGCAACATCTGGAAAAACTGCCAGCTTGTGTTCTTCATTCAAGCTCTCCAAAATGATTATCTTATTCCAGCACATGGTGACTTTTCTTGGTTTGAAATGTATTTTAGTCAGATTCTTACTAGTAAGTGTAAAATTAGATGTTATAAGAGCAGCTGTTGCTTTTTGGATGTGGATTGTGGATAACTTATTTTGTGGATATTTTTAAATAGACTATAAAGCTGTCTTAGTTTTTTTATTCTTTTTTCACTTCAATTATTGGTGGTAAAAATTGCAGTGTGACATTCTGCCAAAGGTGATACTAATATGCAACAAGATCAAGACTAACAAGAGTAAGTAACAAGATGAGATTGTGTGTGTGTGTGTGTGTGTGTGTGTTTGTGTGTGTGTGTTCATCTTTATTTCATCCTGTCTTTGCAAGGTGAGAATAACAGATCAAGACGAGGTGATATCTCTCCCTTAAAACAGCCCAAACCAGTCCAACTGGCACACACGTGCACACACACACACACACACACACACACACACCCCTTCCTCACTCTGTTTCACCCACACCATTACACCCTGCCAACACAATACACTCCTCTGCGAGGGTTTACTACAAAGTGTGAACCAGCATGAGGAGAAACTCTGTGTGTGTTTCGTCCAATAATCTCATATTGTTCATCTTTACAACTGCAGAGTATTGAACGAGACCCACACGAGCATGAAGCAATGAACAGTCAGTTATTCAGTCTCATCTCAGCGCTGCTGATAAGCATATTTGACAGGTTCGTGCATCTATCGTTTTTCTTTAATAAACAACACCCTCAGAGAACCTGAGACGTCTGTCTGGATGTTTGTAGGATTCATTTCCTGTGACAGTTTAATAAGAGGTAAAAATGTAACATATTCCAACATTAAAGTTTTTTATTTCCTCATTATCCTACTGAGCAGTATTTCTTCAAGGTCATGACAGTACGACAGATGCTTTTGTATGCTTGCTGCATTCCAGGAGAAATTGTTTAGTTGATCCTGCAGAGTGGGCTGTGTCTATATATATGTGTGTCCAGGAGGCGGTGATATAGTTGCCACTCAGCAGTTTTTACCCCAGATTGCGTTGTGAAACCAGTGATGCAGCCTTCTAAGTGAGTGTTGAGCCATTATGTTGCATCAAATTAGCTTGACAAGCTGCTCTGAGCATCGCAAGAGAAACATATACGCTCTTGTGCGCACACAGTTTGGCGATCACATGTACGACACATACAGTATAATCAGCCGTTTACACATAGATGCAACAGACACACAAACGGAGATTTTGTCGTTTTTGGAAGAGAAGACGAAGGGATAGAGCGAGGCGGAAGGAGAGGCGAGGGAGGAATTGTGCTCTCGCATGTGTGATTATTAGAGCAGAAACAATCGAGTGCACACAGAATGCAGAGAGAGAGTGTGTGTGTGTGTGAGAGAGAGAGATATCAAGGGCAGCCAACTCAGACTGCAAGTATGGCATTCCCTGCACGCCTGTTTCATTGCATCTGCTGCGTGCAAAAAACAAAATTGCCTTTGAGACGGTCTCCCTCTGATCTGTTCACAGCACAAATGTGTCAAACTACGTCCCTCAAATTCAAGAGTTCAGCTCGGATGCTTCGGTATCATATCTGTAAAAAAATGCGGGTGTTGTGTCCTACTACAGGCCACGCAACTGTCTCGTGCTCTCTATTGTCGCACTGAAAGCCACACGGCTCTTTCTAGATCACGCTAGAACAAAGGAGACACATGTGGACTGATCTGTTAGAGCGATGCAACTCCGCTAACATTCAGCTGAGGTGTGCATCAGTCTATTGTGATGTAAATATGTTGGAATTGTTTTTCAATTTTTGAAAAAAATTGCATTCATGCCTCATTCATCTCTAAATTTGAATTCCACCTTTGTCGAGAGGCAAAATAATCCCTATCACTGATTTCTTTAACCGCTTGATCTCTTCCCGGAGTCATCTCTAATCTCACGTTACTGATCCCTCATTCATCCTGATCCGAAGGTAAAACTGATCGGAGGTCAGCTCTCCTGCTCTCAGAGCGGCTGCTTAAATGCCAACCCAGACAAAACCTGTCAGGGAGGGTTTGATCCAAAGCTCCGGGCTGAAATGTCACATGTCAGCACAGCTCGCTGCAGCACACAGTCTGTCACGTATAATTTCATACCGTCTATAGATGCAAACTGAGCTGCGGCGCTCCTGCATGTATGTGTCTTGTGCATGTTGGGAAGGTCTCTGCCTGCGTCAAGGTCTGTTTCTCTCTAAGGACAGTTTGTGTGTGTGTGTGTGTGTTTATATATGAGTGTGTTTTTATGTACTGTACCTGGCCTTGTCAAAGTACTTTCCAGTGTAGGCCATTCCACAGGCAGCTCCCAGCCCATGACCCAGAGATCCAGTCGCCACATCCACAAATTGCTGCTTCTGTTAGCGCACACACACACACACACAACATACCTTTTGTTCAGAAGACTGCACAAGTTTTAAGCATGCAAATACAGCGGATTCATTCTTTTTAATTTCATAATGTGCAAGAAAACACAGTGACAGTCAAACTGTTTGGACAGTAACAGTACAGTCTGTGTGCTGCAGTGTGTCAGCGTCTGGCTTTATGTGAACATGGGGTCATTAATGTCTGCAGCAGAGGAGAAAGGAGCTAAGGACGGACCATCTCTGTCACACAACAACATCTTTGTCACTACGTCTCTGCCTGCATACAGTGTGTCTGTTATCTGTGTGTGTGTGTGCTGTCTCTATGTGCATCATGTGAACATGCTCTAAAGTAATCATTCACTACCTTTTTAGGTTCGTGACTCCTGACGGTAAAATAATCGAATGTCTCATTACAGGAACTAAAGCTTCATAAATTTATAGCGCAGTGTGAGTCACATTCAAACTGTTTCTAGCAGAGATGATGAGACCATCCTGAACAGCTTTAAGGAAGGTTTTTCAAGGCTACATATTTGAAAGTTTCAGTATGGTTACATCCTGTGACAAACATTTACTTAGTCATGTCATATTAATATTTTAAGATTCTTAGATGCTGTCACCAAGTTTGCCCAAAGCCCAAGTAAGCTGCAAGCAAGAGTCTGACAGACGGCCACATGCTGTAAGAGGTGAGGAGCAAAGTCAGCCTTAACCAGAAGCACAACATGTTTGCAATAAGATGTTTGAGTTGGTGGGAGATTTGTTCTGAACGCATATCAGAAAAATATTTAGGTTCTGACTCTGAGCGCTGCTTTATTGTTGCACAATCACACATGCTTTTCACAAAATATCTGTTAAATCAACACACAGAATAATAGTTTAAGTGTTTTGATGCTTTCTTAATGCATATGTGTTGCTATATTGGAATACATGAGTTATCAGACCGACAACTTCCTGCAGGTCTGATTGCCACCTCACCGGCACAGGATGTCCCTCCAGGATAGAGTCGACCTTGCGGAGGTTGAGGAGCTCGTTCTCCTTCAGGTAGCCCGTCTCCGCCCACACAGCGTACAGCACGGGGGCCGCATGACCCTGAAGGAGACAGAAGTGAAAGAGATTTGTAAAAGCGATAATAGATGAAGTTTATTGTTCGAAGTCGTTTCCAGTCTTTCCTGCACAACCAAACGTCTCGCTGAATGAGATGTGTGAGAAAGAAAAGGAACGTTTTTATTGTGAAGTGTATACGTGTCAAATTAAGCATGAAATTTGGCAGAGTCACGTCTGGAATTTGCCACCGGCACCTTAAAGACATCAAATGATGAAGAAGTTAATCATGTGTGAAAAATAGCCTGCAAAAAGCAAGTAATTAAGCTGAACAAATACAGTGTAGGTGCAGGGACACATGAGGAAATTTTCTGTTTTACCACAAAGGTTAATTAAGACTCACACACAAACACACACCAAGAACACACCCACACACTCAGGAATTTCACGTTCAATCAACACACTATTCATTACTATCTACACCTCATATCTACACCTTATACTGCTTAAAGGCATTTGTGCTACTTAAATCAAAATATCCAGTCAAGTTTGAAACTTGTTTCAGAGCTTGTTTATCCAGTAGCACAAAATCCATCAACTGCAGGACTTAAATCTGAATTTTGTGGCATAGTAATAAATAAGGAGCAGCTTTATATAAATTATTATTTGGAAATCAGTGACACAGAGTGTGCATGCCACCAACACGGATAATGTGTGGATGTGTGTGCTACCTTGGAGAGGATGAAACGGTCGTTGTTGGGGTTACGGGGGTCTTCGGGTCGGTACTTCATGGTATGAAAGAACAGCACAGACATGATTTCTGCCGCGCTGCAACATGATGTCGGATGACTGCAAGAAAATGATGGTGAGAGAGGAATTAGGCACGCAGCAGTTACATAAAAACATTACGTGTTCCTCATTTTTCCATCAGTTTAAATCTATAAGCGTGTCCAGAGCAAACTGTAAACACACAGATGCAGAGAGGAGAAGCAAAACGGGAAAAAAAGGAGATAAGAGTTGCAATCAGAAGTGGAGTTTGACAGTTTGAGCTAAAGTGTAGTAGTAGTGGGTTAATTCATGCTGCACCATCTGTAGTCAGAGAGTTAGGCAGATGGCACACTAGTCTGATTGACGTTGTCAGGGTCAAACAGTCAGTAAGTACATTTAGAGTCTCTTTCAAACACACACACACATCAAATAGTGGAAATGCATTTGGAGGATGTTCCTCTCTTTCAGTCATTCGTACACACACGTGTACAAAAGACATCATTCAGTGTGTAGATTATGATAAGTTTTGATCTCTTGCATGTTATTCGTCTGTTTATTTTCAAACCACATGCCAGTAATACCTCACTCAGGCCTTTTTCCTTTAATTTCCTGAAATGGGAAATGTGATCAAATAATAATAAAAATAAGCAAAATTAAAAACAGTAAAGGATGATGAATAATCACAACCTTCTCAGGGATGAAGGATGTCATATAAAAGGGTGAAACGGTGACTGATGTCATATTTATGGATGCTTCTGTTGAAACGTGATAAAATAATGACCTCTAAAAAAAATGGAGTAAACAGAAAAGGGTCGGCTACAGTCCAGTCTCAGTTTATTCTGTCTATGTTGCAGTTAACACCAACTGACCAACATCTAAAAAAAAACCTCGTCATCAGTGCTTCTCCTGATTGATTTTATTAATAGAAAAAAACAAAAACAGAACTAACTGGTCTCCTGTGAGGCTACAAGTCGAACATTTTAAATGTATTTCAGAAGAACATTTTTTAAATAGTAAAATAATACTCTCCTCCTCTCTGTCACCATGTTTATGGAAGAGCTGAGCCTCAGGCAGGGGTGTAACTAAGCATTTTCTTCACAGCTTAGATCTATTCAAGGTTTTTATGTTTGCATGTCTCAAACTGGAATTTTATTTGTTAATATTTTTGAATGAACTGGAATCAGCTACTCTTGAAACAGGACACTCATCGATACATCTCTTCACTAGAATCATGTCTCAAATGACTATGAAGAAAAAATAGTGCAGCTACGTGTTAGAAACAGCCGTTTAAATCTATTTCCATCTTATTTTCTATCCCTCCAGATAAGTTACAGAGCGTTTGTCATTTCGGATTGTATTTTGAAATTTCTCACCGGACGTGTTTTTTCTATTTCAATCTGTCTAATTGACGCTGCGGTGACAAGCAGCACTTGCGGTACGCAGGCGCGACGTGTCGGCAGGAGCGCGTCCGTGCGTCCCCCCGGTTCCATTCCGCTGCGTCCTCACAACACGTCGCCCCACGAGCCGCTCCAACTGGCTGCACGGGATCATGCACCGATCCGGTCTCTGCTCCTCCTCCGTTACATAACCGATCACATAACGTTAAGCGGTAGAGAGGGAACCGAGCACTGGTGCACCTGCAGCACTCTGTGACCCAATCTCCAAATCTCATATTATTAAGTGTTGTATGATTTGAAGGGACGCTCGTGCAAAGCAAACAAGTCTGTTCATTTAATGCAGAAAGTCATATTACTCTCACAAAAAAATCATAAACTGAAATCCAAACGCGAAAATGACAAATAAATGCGCTCTGACCCTTAAAACCTATCAACCGTCCTTACTGGAGAAGTGCGTAAATTGCGCACAAAACATGTTGGTACTGAACCGTCTTTACGCACAGTAAAAATAATAAAGAACATTTTAAAAGTCATTAATTTTATGTATTACACAGGACGCAAAGATTCTTATATTCTGCATCATCCTGCTGTAGCTACTGGTCCTCTTCTAGGTCCATCAGGAAATAGTCTTAAATTCCCTCCTCACAAATCTGAGCCTGCGTTTCTCCTCTAGTTTAATAATGCGTCCTTCAAAAAGACAAGTGCATGAATCATACAATAACTGACCCAGGACAGTAACTGTGGCTTTTTTTGTGTGTCATACTCTGTCTCCAGCTCGGTTTAATCTCTCCCTCCTCCGCCTCTTACCCGCTGCCCGCTGCAGTTGTCGCCTTGATGGAGTTGATCCGGAGCCGGCTGGCGATGTTCCTGAGCGCCTGCACAGTCTGCTGGTCTGGTTTATGGTAGTCCTCCATCTGGCCGATGCACCGAAGTAGAGCACACACACGCACACACGCGCCTGTTAAAAGGAGTTAAGAGTTAAAAGTCCCCGGTCTGCTGCCCAGAGAATGCAGGCGATGAGTGCGCAGCGGTCGATCGCAGGGGTTAAAAAGAGACAGTGCCGTTGAACCTGAGAGAGCGAGACGGCGGGAGGGGGCGTGTTTGCAAGCAAAGCCTATGAATATGGCTAATCTAGGGCTAAAAGGAGCCGACAGTTACTCCAAACTGTCACGCATGAGCACAGCCAATAGTAGGAAGGCTTTGGGCCAAGGCCACGCGCACCCTTCGCAAGCGCAGGTGCACGCTCACACGCAGTCCGGCACACTCAAATTCAATCTCAATAGTGCAGCAACGCGTCCTACTGTATCTGATGACACGTTTCAAGGAGCGTAAAACATAAACAGTGACGTTCCTGGTAAAAAAACAACAACAACAAAAAAAAAACTAACCAAAAACGTGTTAAACGTTGTGACCAATTCAGTATAAATGAATCATAAACAGTCAGATTTGTGTGTGTGTGGTTTCATGTGAGACAGCAACAAAATACATTATTTCTGTTTGTATTTCTGGCTCATCTTCACACTGAGTGACACAGAGCTTATATTCTTACTTCCATCACTGTATACAACTATACAGGCTGTAAATACGTACTATATACACACAGTAACCTATAAATAGGTTTCTAGATGATCTCACTGTAATGGACTTTTCTTGTAGTTGCACCATGTGGCAGTATGGATGTGAAACTGTCACACCTGCACCAACATCACCAAGAAACCTCCTCTACAGTTAACACACTCAGCATTTGAACAAAATGTACAAAAAGAGGTGGATAAGGCACTGAGATTTAGGCTTTTAGACGTCCACAAACACACAATCAACACCTCTGTCAGTGAAATGCAGCAGGATAATGTCTGACCTGAACCTTCTTATATACATTAAAACTGATCTAAGGATCATTATCAGAGGAGGGTCTGTGGTCTAATGTGTATGTATTCTGGTATGAGTGACATAAAAAAGTGTAGATGAAGAATAGATGAGCGTATCAGTTTTAAACAGTGATGTGAAGCTGTCATGTGAAGCGTTCAGTTGAGAGGAGAGGAAGGGAGTCGTGCAAAAGGAAGGATAACAAATGACAGTAATCTACCTTAATGACATTTACTTCTGAGGCCGACATGATTAGCCGCAGTACAAAGCAGCTACACCTGCAACATGCACTCACACGCCATTCAGGTACTGACTGACACACAGCCAACGGCGGTTTTTACACTTCATATAGAATGATATATTACCTTCCTGGTGTCACACAGTTACATAATTCATTTGAGAAGACTGAACATTTCTCTCATGATAAGGACAACTCTTGCCACAGGCTGAGATTAAATTACACATTTGGCCAGCAGGGGACCTGTAGAGGTTTATAAATAATAATAATAATAATAATAATGATAATTATTCTCCTAGCCAATCAATGAGTCCCTTCTAAGAGGGAAAATTTGTTTTGGCACTTAAACACGGAAATACTCTACATCAAGTTATCCAAGGGGATACACACCTGCAGGGCTTGAAACCAACTGAATTTAATGTTGGCAGTGTTAGAAGCAGATTATAGTGTTCAACAGATTAAAAGTGAGACTCTAGTGACATCTGGTGGTCACACAGAGAAACTGCATCGTCCTGTATTTCTCAACATTAGGGAATGGGTTACTTATTAAAAGAAACTGTTTGTCAAATGGTGTGAAAACTCAGTATGATATAGTTATATCCCCAGTTAACTCATGCAGGCTCTAATACAATCCAACAGGAGAAAAAGGAGTAAATTACAAGTTGTCATGAGTCACAAATCCTTTAGGATTAAAACATATAAAAATAAATAGCTTTCAACAGCTGACAGAAACACGGTGGCTCCTCCCAGCAGCACACAAAAACAGACGAGTCTATTTTCAAATCTTTAATATCACAAAATAGTCAAAATAAACCAAATTCCGCATAATGACAACAATCTTAGAAAATGAATTTGCAAAGACTTTACCAAAAACATTGAGCAAAAAAATCATACCTCTGGCCAATAAGATAAATTATACCAAAGCGAAAAATAACCTAAAAATCTTAAATATGAGACCGGGATTAAAAACAATCTCTACATTCCAATCATTTCTTCCTGTGTGCGTTTATTCAGCCAACACATACCAGAAGTGTTGGCAAAATGAATTATGACAGGGCGACGAAGTGTACAAATTACTGCGGATACTTCCAATGTCTTATATAAATTCTGCCAATTAAAAAAAAAACAAACCATCATCATAAGTAACAGTTGGTTCTGAAGGCGTGTGTATCTGAGCTCAACTTAAATACGCAGCACACAGAAGACTGGCACATACATACTGCGAGTAAACATCAAATACATTCAAATAGCAGGATCAGACACAGGTGTGGTGTCAGTGAGGACTTACGCAGGAATTCATATCACTCACACGGTTATTATCGCAATGTAAAACATTTTTGATTACACGATTTTTTTTTTTTTTTTTTACATGTTCCGTAAGTGACATAAAAAATTTGAAATCAGCCATAATCTCTGAAATGTTGTTTGCAAAATAAAAAAAACCATTAACGTCTATGACTAAAGTTTCCATCTGCGCTGACGTGTTTTATCGATTCTTCAGAGAACTACAGACATCTGAGCGCTAACTTGTGTGAAAAAGTAGCCTGATCATCCACAAGCCGACTACTGACAAATATCACTTTACCGTTTGTTACAAAAACCTTACAATCTAAAATTTCATGCTTTTACGTTATTTTTCGACTGTTTTCATGGTTTTACGTGTGTTGTGTTGTTTCTAACAAGGTAAATGAAACCTATTAGTAACCTGCTGTGTGGTTAGAAAATGCACATATGCCACATAGTATTTCTCTTTTTTTTTATCTCCTTTCTAAATCTTTTTTCTTTAAGCGTCACTTTCCACTCAGCATTGCACATGATGATGAGACAGGTGTGTCACTTCCTGTCCCCGCTGCAGTCTGCAGGGTCAACGGTTCTGTGCTGCAGTAGCCTTTTACTGCAAAAAAAGCCAAATTACCAAAAGTTTTCTTCTTTAAGTCTTTGTGACTGAAGACTTAACTGTGGCTTCGTAAAATAAACTGATACAGGAATGGAGGTAGTTTATATTTTTAGTTTGGATTACTGGTATAAATGGAATTAACTGGTTTAAAATGGACTGAAAATATCAAAAGTAGATCTGTTCCTCTTGGGTTTTTTTTTTTCTCCAATCAATTTAATATCAAAGGGTAAATGTAAACAGTTTTTTTGTGTGTTTCTGCTCATTTTACCCAAATTATAGATCAGCTGCAGAACCCACAGGTTTGGATAAACTAAGCTCTGTTGTACCATCCTAAAATATCCCAAAATACTGGTATCCCTAAAGGCACCGCAGCTGTTGTCTATCGTACGTTCCCCTCTGAGAACAAGTTCTGTGAGCTCAGCTGGTGGGGGGGAGCTGAAAGACGGACGAGGGTGGACAAAGGAATGACAGCAAAGGAACTGGTTGGTGCGTTTGTCGGTGTGCCTCTATGAACACATGGCAGTCTGCAAAGTAACGTTAAAAAAAAAAGTTTGAGCTCTTAGCTGCAAGTGCTTCTCCAAACATTTTGTGTCGTCCTTGGACAGGAGTTGAAAGAAAAGTCCTCCTCGTTAACAGACACTGACAAACACAAAATGCCACAAAAGTAACTGTAACGAAAACTGTGTTCAGTGCGTCTGTATCATTACTAAAACTATACAAGTGTCAGCATCACTTTGAGGGAGAGGGTTCAAAAGTGAAATTAGGAGAACAAGTAGTCCTTTTCAATGCCACACAGTGGGACAGTTTGTCTGCAAAGACCCCTGAAACAGTTCGGAGGTCTTTGTCTTAATAAGCAGCTAGAGTGTGAAGTGTGTTCTCACTCTCGCACTGCGAGAACTCCAAAGACGTGAGATGAGTAAGAGAAGCAGAGTGTGTGTTTGCAAAATTATCTGTGATTTGAGGTTGTCGAAGCTCCACTGTGGTCTTGTCCTCCACGAATTAAACCAGCGACAGATAATCTGTACCAGTGTGAAGCCGTGGGCTTTACAATATTTATAAAGTTAAAAAAACAAAAAAAAAAAACCCTCAAGGCCGCACTGGGATGTTTTATCTCATCCTACTCTCCCTCAGTAGTTCTGGTTTGACGTGTAGACAAAAAGTCGATCCAAGTTTTAACGCGATTAGGACAGCATCAGAGTCCAAATGAGGACTCAAAAAACAAGTTCTGAGTCAGGAACAGAAGGTTAAATGGAGCGCTGCATGCTATAATATCCCTTAGAACAGACTCGTTTTGAAGAGTTGTGGTTTACAGTGCGTCAAAAACCTGTTTGATGCACTTCTTTTAACTCATTAGCTTCTGGTCTCCTCACAGGTTGTAAAGGGGTCGGTCGTAGCTCTGAACGTTACAGCGGTGATGTCTGAAGTAGGACTATAGCTTCATGTTGCTGAAGTCCTTGGACAGACTCTGCAGGTAAGCGTCGTGAATGGTACCGAGGAAGTCTGGGTCGTTCTGGACAGGGAGGAAGTAAACAAGAGAATGAACGAATGTGTGTCAGCTTTATTCTTGAGTCATTCTGAAACTGTAATTGTGCACAACTCTATCTCTGACTTTTTCTACACTTTTATGTATTTTATGGCCTTGTTTTACCTTAATGAGGTGTATCAGAGTCTCCTGTAGCTGCGTTTTGCTGCAGGGGGCTTGTGGAGGCTCAACAGCTCCTACGGAGGTGGAGGAGAGCTCAGAGGGGGCAGGAGGGACCACTGATGCTGCTGCTTTACTGACTGATTGCTGGAAGGCGCTGGGGGAGAGAAGCACGGAAGTGTCCGACCGTGGAACAGCAAGACCTGGACTCATGGGGACAGCCTGAGAATAGAAAAGGAAAGACAGAGAGACAAAAATATGTTGTATTATCGTTTAATCTGTTGTGGTATAAAAGTAAATGTGAGAGACTTCTTAAAAAAAACCTCACAGAGATTGGTTTGATCAGGCTTGGAGCTTGAGAGAAAACATCTATCTCCTTGCCGTGCTGGAGAAGCGGTTTCGCCATGTGCTCCTGGAAGCTGTGGGGTGGGACCAGCGTGCTTGGCAGGAAGTTGGGTGCCAGGATGGGTTTGTGGATGTCCGAGTTCACTGACTGCACCGGCGGTTTGAGCGTGCTGAGTATCTCCTGTCCCAAATAGGCTGTAGGAGCTGCTGACGGCGCTGCAGGACCAGGGGGGGCAGCGCGAGTCTCTGAGCCAGCTTGAGGCATCATGAGAGGGGAGACTGAGCACAGAGGTTGGGGGTCTGACCTGGGGCCCACCGACTGGAAAACAGGGCTGGGGTGTAGCGTGTAAGGAGCCGGGAGCAGGCCGTGGGCTTGGTGCCGCTGGTTTGACCCCGGGTCCGCGGCTGTAAGATGGGGTGGGAGGAGAGGGTTTTGGTGGGCTGGAGTGGGATATGGCTGGTTCTTGAGGAAGGCAGTGGAGGGGTCACTGGGAGCGCTGGTGTTTTGTGCTGGCATGGCGGGTAGAGAGGCGTCCTTAGGGATGGACGAGCCAAAGAGCTCCTCAACTGTGATCTGCTTCACAACGGTGTGAGTGCTCTGATGGGTGAAAAAGAACAAATCTGTGAGCTGGCTGGACATCACACAAACAAATCAGTGCAAAACACTAACAGAAAATAAATCAACAGCAATTTTAATATTTATTTATTAGTTTATTTGTCAAGGATGATGCAAAAAACATTGTAACAGGTTAAAATAACATGAAACAGATGTGTTGCATATAGAATTTCTAGACAAGGTTAATTTGCGACCTCTGTCCCTTGTCAGACTTTTCTACTTAAAGATAGCCGTAACATATATTAGTTAAATAAAGCTCATAATAAATAATAATCAGGTGGTATTTGCTTACATTAGAATAACACTGAGTTTTGGAAAAAACAAGCAACAGGAAAATATCAAAAAACAGATGATTCAGTAATGATAAAAAAAAAACTATTATTAGTTGCAATGAATAAGTACCATGTGTGTACTGCGTGTACCTTTTCAGGCTGCAGTGTGCTGTGGGGATGATCTGTAGCTGCTTTCACATTTGGCTCAGTAGACACGTCTGAATCACCTGCCTGAGCCTGCGTCACACACACACACACACACACACACACACACACACACACACACACACACACACACACACACACACACACACACACACACACACACGCGAACAAAAAAATTAAATGTTATTTTCAAACTTTCAAACAGAGCCAGAGGATAAATATGTCGACTAACAGCAGAGGTTAAGGAACCAGAATAGCTATAAATTATTCCACCTTAAAGCTTATGACACCTCCACACCTGAAATAATCCCAGATTTAGTACCACTGTAAACTTAGCATGTGTGTGACTCATGAGTCTGTATCTGTTGAGTCAAACCTGTGAACCAGTACTTTGATAAGCACATTTGCTGATTTAAGGACCTAAATCACATGTTAATTTTGCATGTGCGAGTGTGTGTTTGCATCCTCACTCTCTGATATTCCTCCTTGGCTTTGCTGAGCAGTTCTAGGATGTCCATCGGTCGTGGATCTGCGGTACCATTGGTCCTCCTCGGCTCTGCCCTCTCTGGTGATTCTCTCTGGGCATGATCCGCTTCCTGTTTCACAATCCTGGGGGAGAGGTAAAGCGTTATATATATACACAGGGAGCTGTGGGTCGACTCCCACCACTGAGCTGACTTACATGCATGTTATAAATATTAATTATGTATTATCTAACAGTTTTGTTGAAATAGAGCATCTTGTGAAGCTAACTGCAGGTTTTTTCACCTTCTCATCCAGAGACGGTTCATGTGTGCAGCTACTTACTTGACCATCAGCTGGGCGATGCGTTGACAGTCTCGCTTGTCATAGAACCAAATACTGTAGATACCCACTGCAAGAAAAACACAAATACTCTATGTTACATCTTGTTTACACTAGTCATGTTATAGTCCATAAACCAGGCAGGAACAGTGGACGTGGTTCTGTTTAGACCTCATTGGGTGTCAGCATACATGGTCATGGTCGAGGCTGTTATATATTTTAGGTGTTTCACATGGACCATCGTGGACAGGTGATGAAATTTACACAAGTGTAAAAAAGCCTAATTTGGGTTTCTGTTCTCTGTCAGTGTCTACAGCCACAGAACTGCTCTGAGCTCAGAGCCCGATGCTCAGAGGTGCAAGTCAGAAGAAATTAGATTTGAAGTCAGAGAAGACACTTTCGGTTGCAGTTATGTGAGTGTAAAGCATGAGTGAGATGAGCTTTTTCAGCATGTGTAGGGAGATGTATCGATTACAACAGAAGCACATCGTTCAGTTACATAAGTGTGAAAGTGATGATTGTTCCTGTGTAGACAAAGTGTTCAATGAATGTCCTTCATCATAAAATATTTGCAAAGCTGATATTAAGTATTTTAGATCCTGCATCGTTTACATCCTTGCAGTCTTTTTCCTGCCTTTGTGCATGAGACCAACAACACATGGACCCACTCAAATCTCCTGCATAGCGCTACTATAAAACTTCACAGAGTTCCCTCAAGCATTAAATCAGACAAAACTCTTCACACATAAAAACAAAACAGTAACATATATAATAACTCATTAAGGTTTTATAATTGGCCCGGAATCATTACTTCAGACACAATATGATCGTATCATCACAATACGGTTCCACTGAAAGTCAATATGTTGAGTAACTGTCCAGGACAACAGGATATAAATGGACTTCAGCATCTGTCACTATTATTAGTTTCAATGCATCATGTAAACTGGGCCTGCACACATACTGACTGATGTATATATATTTTTTAATTCAGTGAGATGAGACAAAACAAGTGAAACGAGACAAGACAGAACGTAACACAACAGATGACATTACAGGATTAACGCATCAAGACTAAACGTGTATTTAGGACGTACAACAGTAACAGCAGAAAAAGAAAAAATCAAACGGATTCCTGTGTGTGTAGGTGTGAGTGTGTACATAAAAAAAAATAATGATGATGATAATATTAATAAAAAAAAAGAAATTTTAGAATTAAAAAGGATAATTACATTGAATTTTCTTGGCAGGGGTGTCTGGTGATGGATTTTTAAAAACAATAAGGACTGAAATATAAAAAGTGCAAAAAGCACAGTATAAAAACAATGAATCCCTGCAACTATGATGCAAATCATCTGTGCTCATTTGAATCACAGTGCGTCTGTCCTGAGAGAAAATGAACAGAGAAAGTTTTAAATCTCGTCCAGACAGAGTTTAAATAGTCAACAGCTACATTACAGTCAGAGACAAACACAAAAACTGTATATGAGTTACAGCCTGTGTTTCATTTGTGTGTGCGTGATGAAACACTGGCGTATTCAAGGTCCCTAAAGAGGCTGAGGTAACCTAGCAACCTATGTGTTTGTCTCCCTGCAGCATCTACTGCGACCACGGGGAATATGGATGGGTGTAAACAAGTGTGTGTGTCCAAGTACACAGGTCTCTCTGAACAGCGCTCTCAACTCAACTTTGAACACACTCATCACCCTCAGGCGGTGACTTCACCAGCGTTTAAAGAGCAACAGACAGAAATAACCCTGGCACGTTAATTATCAACATCTCTGAAGAATTCATCCTCCCTGTGTCGGACTCTCTGCTCTTCAAATCATCAAACTTATATCTTGTTCACAGCGGAGGGCGGAGTCTTAAAAACCATCTCCAAGATAATTCTCTCTCTCTCAAGGACAGTAACGTGAAAGCTCTACCACAACAACCACAGAAGAGAATTCATAAAAAAACAAACAGAAGCAGGAGGTGCTGACCAATTCATGTCTGAGAAGAACTAAACGAACTTTGGCAAACAAGTTGCATTACTGATAAGAACAACTGGACTGAAGGAAACCTGAGTGAGAGAACTACACGAGCAGCTAAAACCAACAGATGGAATAAAAACCAGGAAAGGAAACCATCAGAGAATATTTACTCCGACCAGTTTCCCTGAGGTGACGGCTGGCGGCGGTAGAAAGCATCTCCATCATAACCTGAGGAATACAGTCAACCAGTGTAGCCAGTTTTTAACCGTCTGCGACTCAACCCACTCTGAGGAACTAAACATGATAAGAGCAGCACTTGAACTGATGTGAAGTTACTGGAGAAGCTGCTTTGGCCTGAATACCAACAAGAAATTACATCATGTCTTCCATACCGGCCAGGCTGATGGGCAAACCGAGTCCAAAAGGGGAGCAGTCTACTCTGACATTGACCTTGGCTATGTTGTTTTTTCTGATAAGCAAACAAATGGGAAAACAATCAAATTCTTTATTTGTTGCTGTGATGAAACTCCTGTTCAGACTTCTGATAGATTACCTCGGCGGCAGCGCAGTCAGTTACTTTCTGAAGATCTGAGGAATTTCAACACTCCTTTTTATTTCACTTTACTTCCTGTTGAACTCTTTCTTTCAAGCTAGAAGAGCTAGACTGCAGCACTGGCTCATCTCTGGATAAAGCCATCAGCAAACCACAACTTATATATTAAAATACATAGTAAGAAGAAGTTAGATTCATAATAAAAAGGTCTTTTTGGCTGCTGCCCCAATGCAGAATATCAACTGTGGCCGAACCAAGCTGAAACTGTTACCATCTGATCGGCCTGCGTGAGGTCATGAGTGGAAAAGTCGTCTCAGAAGATGTTTTCTTGCTTAATGTGACTCCGATACGCCAAGATGACTTCAAGCAAAAAGGAAAAGAAATGTTTCAGAGAACACTGGGGAAGTGTTTGTTCGGCATTTTCAGAGGTACTGCTGTATCGTGTGTGTGTATGTGTGTGTGTGTGTGTGTGTGTGTGTGTGTGTGTGTGAATATCATCAACACCAAGATGTGCACAGTGGGTATATTTTCTGTGATAGAGCGGTGTTTCATGGGAGCTGAGCAGAAACAGAATCATCTCCTGTAGTTAAGAAACAATGCTTGATATTCCCACTGACATGATGATTTCGTACAGCATTTGTAAACGGCTGCATTTATATAAAAAGCGTTTTCTACGGGGAGATATCTCACATTTGTCGTCATGTAGATTCTTGCTCCCCTCACATGACACGTTTTGCTGCCTTTAACTTCTCAAGAAACAGTGAAATACTTCAGATATTTGATCTTAGACATTAAATAATAATCTTCAAGTACATCTGATTTCAGTCCACACCGATACAGAAATGTATGTCCGTCTATTGTTCATATAATGTTTTAAAAGGACTCATTCTACAAAAAACTCACAGTTGCCGTTCCTGTAGAGCAGGAAAGGATCCTGCAGCTGGAACTCCAGGTCTTTGTTGATCGGCTCCACCAGGTTCTCTGTGCTCAGTCGGTTCATGATGGTGAAGCCGTGGTGAGGGGAGGCAGACCTTTGACCAACAAAGACCACAAACACTGTAAAATGATGTTCATTCGTTCAAGCTTTAAAATCTTAACTTTCACTTAACTGACTTGACTTTTTCTTCATGATCTGAACTTTTTTCACTTGCATTACTTATATAAAATTATTTTTCACTATATTAATGTAGTTAATTCTATTTTAAACATATTGCTTTACAAAACAATCATATTTTTTGTATCTGATGAAACTGATGGACTTTTGGAGCCCTCTGTAAACAGCAATGAAGAACTCTAACCGTTATTTCCATTATTGATTAATTAATTAATCAGCTCTTCCATTGACTGACTCTTAAAATTGAAAAGAAATGAAATATGGCCATGCTGACGAGGACCAAAATGAGAGAACATATTAAACCCTTTAAAAGTCCTGGCATTAGTTTCCTTGCTTTCTTTTCTTTCTTTCAGTCATTCCAAAGTGCAGCTTTGAGTTTTTATCCAAGTCATTGGAACAGTTTGCTTGAAAATCTGAGAGGAGCTGAAAGTGTTGATATCTTTAGATGTAAACGTTAAACTGACATTTTTAGGCCATTACATATGTTCTAATGTATTTAATCATCATTCTCTTGTTTTAAGCATTTATAGTGAAATCTTCTGGTTTAAATATATTTATATAATATACTTATATCTATGTTATTGATTTTAATATTTCACTTCTATCATTTTACCTTTCAGGTGCATTAGTTTCCAGTTGTTTTACAGTTTATGTTAGTGCTGCTCTGTTATGACTTATGAGTCATTTGTAAAGTGCTTTGAATTGCTTTTTGCACTTGCAATAACCTGAACGAAAGGTGCTGAACAAATTTTAATTGTTTGTAAGTTACCATAGTAAAGACTGATATCTTACAGTCTCTTATATAGTTTGACCAAGAGCCAAAACTGGTTGAGAGAAAAGACAAAAACAAACATGTCCTCATATACAAGAAGCATAATTCATTACAATTTAAGATTCATTGTTGTTAATGTAAAATTGTTTATTTTATTCTAAATAGTTTGTGGTTTTCTTGCAATGTCCAAATTATGGAAAACCATGCGGTGTCTACTGAATAATCTCTGAATGTAATTTTTATTTGTTTGTTTGTTTACAAAGATTGTGGCCTATACACATGCGCAGAGGAATGACAGCGCGAGGAAACGTAAAAAAAGTAAACAACCTTCACGGTCGTCGTGTTAAATCACCAAAAACACTTTAAAATGCTTACCTCGTATAAACAAACAGGGTGCCCTCAATTTCGGTCTTCTCCTACAATAAAAAGTAATGTAATTCGTCAACATCAACAACAACAGACAACAACAACAACAAACCCTGATGCAAAACGTGCTGAACGTTAGCAACGACCGCAGAGTGTAATTAGCCAACTAATGCTAGCTCACATAAAATAACGCTAACTTAATGTCGAAACTAAAACACTAAACAGACACCAGGCACCAGTATCTAGACAGTATGTCTGTGAACACACCTGGCATAATTACAGTTTGATAAATACTGACGTATTTCTTTGGTGTTGTTGTGTTGTTTTTATCGAGGAGCTAACGTTAGCATGCTAACATAATACTTTTTCGTTTGGCTGCACACGAAACAGTTTCGGGTCTTCCGACAAACCAAACTTACCCATTCATTGGCTTTAGAGTTGAAGTTGTACAGAGCCACCTGACCGGTCACATCGAGCAGCTTGTTTATATACGGGTCTTGTCTCTGCAGAGCTGCTAAGCTCATCATATGTCCTGCGTTTGCGGTCTCCATCTTGGATGTGATTGTTGCTCCCGCACGGACAGATTTCTGCGGACACTTATAACTTCCGGCTCTCCAAAAGTTTCCAACACATATTTGTTCCCACGGATGTTTTACAAGAACGTTTATTCTGCACTGATTAATCTCAAACGTCATTTAGGTCACTCCTAATAAGTGCTGCTTAAAAACGAAACGTTTGTAGGAAAGGATGGTCAGTCTCACGAGCTTCGCTTTAAATGACAAAAATCAAAAAGGTTATGAATAAATAAATAAAGACATCCCTCTTGTGATGAAGTACAAACCTAGAAACAATGGATAGACATGGTTATTTGGCCAAATAAGTAGTAATTTCCTTACTGCTGTGTAGGCCTTAAATTAAATTAGTTTAGCTATAGCGTCTATATTTTAAAGAAACACTGTAGAGACAAAAAATCGTATTAATCAAGGGATACATTGCGACAATGTAGAAACTGGAGCTGATTGTAATAAATATTAGACTCATTTGACTTTCACATCATTTTTCTAAAACTTTGACGCATCTGTCTGCAGAGAGAAATACTGACAGTCTACATATTACATGAAAACCACAGGGTTGCGCTGCAGTCCTTATTTTCAAGTGTAATCTGACATGTAGTCTTTAATCTGAGAATCTGTCTGCACTACAGACCACAATGAAGAGCAGTTAACATGTTAACATGTTTTATAGGATGTGAGCCTGCTGTTTGCAGTTTAAGTGAATTCACGTGAAGTCCGGACATTTTGGTTTTAAGCAGTAATCAAAACGACACACTGATAAATAATAAATAAATGAACAATAAGAAATAGGCCATTGATGTAAATAGGACTACAATTCAAACTCAATACTGTATTTTTATTGGGATTATTTGGTTAGAATTATTTAATTTATAGCCTATAAACGCAAAACATAAAGTTTTCTGATCTGCTATTATTTGTCCCATGTTGAGCTGCAGCTGCCTAACTCACCTGCTCTGTTGCGGGAACATTGGAGCAGGATTATAATGGAAGGATTACGCGCTGCCGGTTATCCTCCATACAGGCACCGGTAATCCAATCACTGGTAACCTTCCAGCACGGCTCCGTCGACTCATTTCCCCTCGAATCGCGGCGGAGAGCGGGCAGAAAAACGGCGCTATGAGGCCCCAGAAGAGAGCCAGGTGACAGAATGCCGTTCATTATAAGGGGACGACCCCTGAGGGGTAAGTAAAGACTTGAAGGACTAGGATGAGAACTATCCAGAAACTATACTGGCAGGGAAAGTGAGTCACAGACGCTGTCATAACGTGTTTGGTAGTTTTCTACTGATCTGAATGGTTTCTTAATAGATAAACTGACATTGAACTGAAACATTGACAGAAATATTGATGACTTCAGTGTCACGTGTTGTGGGCCTATTATCAGGTTTAATGCTACTTTTAAATATTGTTTTAAACTAACTTAGATTTAAATATAAATGTAGGTTTTAATCAGGCCTTAATATGTGTGCGTCGCTTTGTGTGTTTGTGACAGTGTCACGTGCTGCTTTATACATTTTACTCTTAACACAAACATTGTTTGTACAGTTTATGCAGTCAGATCTAACTTGTAGCAGACTGTTGATTTCACTGCCGTTTTTTGCTCTGTACATTTCTTTTAGAGCAGTGGTTCTCAAAGTGTGGTCCGGAGCCCCCTAGGGGTCCTTAAGGAGCTTCCAGGGGGTCCTCAGCAAATAGGGGACTCATTGATTTTCACTATATTTCCATCCATAAGTAACACAATGACAGAATGTATGACTATTTGGGTCATGGGTTTCATAACCCATGTCTGTAATAAAACATCTAAAAGCATACATCTTGTCAGATGGGGGTCTGTGGTCTAATTTGTGTCAGTTTAGGGGCGTGAAAAAGTGTGAGAACCTCTGCTTTAGAGGGCTATTTCTCATCACATACAGAACACAGCCTATTATTTGTTATTTTAGTGTCTATAATTAGTTTTGTCTGTCTTAAAACATTCGCCAATAATGTCAAACTTCATTTTGAGTTGAAATGTTTAATAACTTCTTTTGAAGTTACAGCAACAGGTGCATTTTTTTGTTTTGCTTGTAGCCTTTGTGTGATTTCATATCCAGCGCAGTGATTGCTCCAACTTGTGGCTGCAGCCAGGCAGAATAATTGACAGCAGTGGATTGACTGCTGCTGTCAGCGCGTCCTCTCGGATCCGCCGTGAATCTGCAGCCAGGCACCCGGATGTGGCGAAAATGTTTGGCGCTCCTCTCAGGGTTTGCGCTCGGAAAACATTTTATAATTCAGGTTAACGGCTCGGTTCAGGCTCGCGCGTCGACACGTTTAGATGTTTTTTTTTCCAACGATGAGTTGGATTTAAAACGGATCTTTTCAATGTGGATTCGAGGATGCAAGAAGCAGATGAACAGTCAGAAGGTAAAAAAAAAAAAAAAAAAAAAAAAAAAACGGTGCGTGGAGCGCAGGAGGATAGAGAGAGAGAGGGAGAGAGAGAGAGAGACAGAGAGAGAGAGAGAGACAGAGAGAGAGAGAGAGAGAGAGAGATGTCTGTTTATTCTGTGTGATTATATTTTTAGGAGTGTCTGCTTCTATTTTGTTTTTCCAATTAATTTTAGTCCACAGATTGAGAATTAATCCTGTAGATGCTTGTTGTGGGCTGCGTGGTTGCAGTGACAGCAGTTATAAAATCCACTGGGAAACGAGTTGCGTCTACTTCTATGGTTGACTGTATATTTGCTGTAAAATTAAAGTGGTCGTTTTGGAGCCATGAGACAGGATGCTTTGGATTTGTGCGCCATTTGAATGAACTGAGCGACGCTTAATTAACTTTTCAAGTAGTTAAGATAATGGGTTTAAACTGGTTCAAACACTGTAGTATTTAGAAAAGCCACCACAGTTCAAAGTAAAGTCGGGACATCAACAGAGTCAACAGTTGTTATCCAGCAGTGTGTGACAGATGTGCGACTTCTAGCAGCGGAACTGTTTGGATAATTCCTGTTACATCTCTGAAATGTCACACAGGCTGTGATCATCATTAAATAATAGGCTGCACTTGTCATTTTGCTACTGTTCTGCATGAATAATATCCTCTTTATTCAGCTTAAAAAATGACTTTTCCCCACGAATGTCTCACCGTGTTTGATCAGACTGACTTCAAGGTAAACTCAAGTAGAGCTGCATGCTCAGAAATGTTCAGTGTTGGTCCCACTAATAATATTTTTGACACCTTACCTCGCTCATTAGCTTATTTATCTTTCAAATGCATGTTTCACATACATAACTTTCATAAGACAAAGCTTGGCCTTAATAAAATACAATAGAAATGAACAAAAATCACTTAGATTCATGTAACAGATCAAAGATTAAAGATCAAGAGTCTGACAAGGAATTTGGTGCCTGCTACTCTGTGCTAAATAGTTATTTAAACTCTGCTTTCCTTCTCACTCAGGCTGAAAAGTTATGATGCTTTTAGGATACATACTTTGATCCCACAGGCACACCAGAGGATCTGTGTTTTTGTCTTGACCATCTCAATGTGAGAGCTGTTTATGCTGGCTGACATGAATTGTTGGTTAGCTTGTGACAGTGTGGGCCCTGCTGTGCGCTGCAGAGTTGCAGTGAGCCAAAGAGACTGTGTCAAGGGCACTGTCTTTTTAACTCATCGTTTGCATTGATTTTAATGACTCTCTCAGTCTCTCTCATTCATGCAGCCTGTCTGCTCTTTCTGCTCCCTCACACGCCCTCCAAACCGGTCTTCCTCCCGTCTGTTGCCTTGTTCATTTCTACTTTTTTTTCCCCCTACAAATTCAAGTTCAGCTTTTATCTTCTTTTGTCCCGTCAGTTATGTACATTTGCAATGAGTGATAAAGAGTTTTATGTTAAATGGCAGTGCTCATCTAATTCCGTATTTCTTCAGCCACAAGACTTGAAAACCTGAAGTTTGAAAGCAAAATGTCAAAACTAACAGGAAATAAGAACTCTGTCTGGAGACACTCTTGTCCCTGTGGTATACAAGCTTTTCTGATCATGTTAACCAATATATTATTAATCATGTTGAGTAATTTCTAGATTTTAAATTTACATTTTTTATTTATTTGAATCTGCCAGTGTCCAAAGTTCCTCAGTGTAGAAAACTGCATAAAATACGATGCACGCTACAGGTGTCAGTGCAAAGTTTTTTCAGCAGTTCATAACATCAAATCTGGGATCATTTTGCATAACAAAGGTCAAAACATACGTTGTTTAAGAGTTTGTGTTGATGTGCAGTCCACAAATTTTTCTCTAGATGGTATTCTCCTATGAAGCTGTCAAACAGGTGTGTGTTAGATTATAAACTACTTTAATTATACTGAAATGTAAAGTTTGTCCTACAGCTCTCCTGGTGTTCTGTGTTATCTGATGATCTGATCTTTACAGGAGGTTTTGGTTCCTGCACATACTGTAGATGCTAGTAAACTAGTCTCAGTAGGTGTTGACCAGATTATTACATACATGTCCTATATTGTAAAGTTTCTGTTTCCTGTTCTCTCCCTCCAGGGGCACAGTATGCCAGCAACAAAAGGACCACTTCCTCTACTAACGCCTCTGCAC
This sequence comes from Thunnus albacares, assembly GCF_914725855.1. Lineage (NCBI taxonomy): Eukaryota > Metazoa > Chordata > Actinopteri > Scombriformes > Scombridae > Thunnus > Thunnus albacares. The sequence continues at coordinate 12,819,981 of NC_058110.1, read as the reverse complement.
TCTGGTCAGAAACCCACACCCGTCTGCACCAGCTCCATGCACCTGATCCCCTTCAGGCCCCTGCCAGCACTGGCAAGCCCGTCGGCTCTGCCTGCGGCCTCCTCGGAGCCAACAGTGGCATTCAGGGTCCTGGCGGCACCGGTACCGGTGTCAGCCCGGTCCTGGCTTGGCATGCCGCTATTAGCGCTGCCCGCCAAGCACAGGGCGATGACATTGCAAAGCCTGACATGACTTCACGGCCCTCAGTTTGCACCACTGGACCAGCTCCTGTGGGCTCACTGGCGCAGAGGAAGAGGCAGCAGTACGCCAAAAGCAAAAAGCAGGGCGGATCCATCAACAGCAGGCCGCCCAGAGCTCTGTTCTGCCTCACCCTCAACAACCCGATCCGCAGGGCCTGCATCAGCCTGGTGGAGTGGAAGTATCCTTCAGCCCAGAGAGAAAGGCACTGGTTGAGTTTGATGTTTGTTTGTATGGATCAAATATTTGATAGATTAGAAGACGGACAATTATCCAATAAATTAGTTTTCAAAATAACATGAAGTTCTCTCCACCTGTTCTTAAGACAGTGAGAGAAACACAAAGAGAGAAGACTCGACTACTGCAGATAAAATGCAGGGATTCACCAAAGTATGACAAGTTTACACAGTTCAAATAAACACTTCTATCATCAAAGTTCAAAGCCCTGCTATGACTGAGAACGCACTAACTTCACAAACCCTCATCATAATCTTTCTTTTTTATGTCTTTCTTTAAGACAATTTGTTTTCCTTAACAGTTTGTCTTTTTCCAGACCATTTGATATCTTTATACTGCTGTCTATTTTTGCCAACTGTGTGGCCTTAGCCATCTACATCCCCTTCCCCGGAGACGACTCCAATTCTACCAACCAAGAGCTGGTGAGTACGACTGAAAAATAAAGAAACAAGGATCAGTGATGTAAAGGATGCACTGGTGTTTACTACACCTCACTGCCTTTTATACCCCTGCTGTTTTTAAATGCCCAGATCAGTAGGTTGTCAGGATATTGACATACTGGTGACTGGAAACTGTCTTGAGCTGTAGCAGATTGTCAGAAGGACACATTGTGATAATTTTGGGGACTGGCCACAAGTGTACTTTATGTCTTTTGATCCCTATGAGAATATAAAAAAACTACTATCTGGTGTTTTGAATAGAAAAGATCAGCAGACATTATGTAGTTGACTTTTTAGTTTTTTGGTACCAAACGTGCAGTTATCAGGGAGAACATAAAGAACAGCTTGGTGTGCTACAGCAAGTACCTTCATTTATTTGAATAAAAGAGATGCAGTCATATAAAATCAGGAAACTGTCAGTTCATACTTTAAACCCTCATATTGGCACATTGTCTCTCTGGTTAAGCCGTTCAGCTAGTTTTGGTTTTATTTCCAACGTTTTGAGATTTCTGCCTCCACCTCAACATAACGGAGAGGAGTAGAGCTGTGTTTGTGATGCTCACAGAATGAAAAATTACATTTAAGAAGTCGACAGCAGCTTGTGTTTTCAGAAACAATGGATAATCCAGAGACGTCACTGTCAGCAGGTTTTATTGGAACTATTTTCTACCAAGAACAACAAAGACTTGGTGAAAATTACAATTTATTTATTTTTGTTTTAATTTTGGTGACTCTTAAAAAAGACCTTGAATCGTTTGCTTTAAGGGGAGTCGGTACTGCAGTGGTTTTCATGCTTTCCTGGCTTTTCTTTGTGCTGTTTGTGGTTCTGCAGATGTTGCCTGCTGGAGGTGTAGAAAAGGTTAAAGTAGTTTTTTCACACACGCTTGCTGTTTCTAGCTGCTCATGCCACTATTTGTCATCAACCAGATTATACACAAAGGCTAGACACAACACCTTTGCATGAGTGTGATTGGCTGCAAGTGTGTGTTGTGTCAGAGGGCTTTCCCGGCAATATTTGGATGGATGTGTCGGGTTTCATTGTTTTGTTGACACACACAAACAGTGGTGCACACACACACACACACACACACACACACACACACACACACCCAGCAGGTCATCCCTCTGTGTGGCACGGCAGCTCCCCGTGTCATGAGAACAGCGCCGAGGCTATGAGACAGAAAGGCAGTGAGAGATGAAACCAGTTTGTTTTGGAGCCTCTATAATTACAGTGTAATTTGGCAGCATCAAACGATTAACAAAATAATAACTGTTACCATAAAATACAATACAGTGAATGAATCCAAGGCAGATATGATTATGTAATAAACTCAAATGATCTGTTTATTGAAATTTACAGCAAAGGAAGCAGATTTTTCAGTATTTAGTATTTTTTTATTCATACTACCACTAATTACTACTAATTAAATAGTGACAATGACAAAATTACTATCAGTGCTGCTGAGCCCTGACCAAAGATGGAAAAAAAAAACTAGATTCGTTTTTGCACATATAAGGGTACAACTTTTAGGGAAAACGTTTCACCAAACAATAACCTTTTCACAGCAGGATTTGACATGTCACAGCAGGAAAAGCACAGATATTACTAATAACATTAACAATGACTCTCTTCTATTCAAGTGTTCCAGTAAGACATGACATTGTGGCATTGAGCCAGTGTTCACAATATCAGGACCCCGAAACCGAAGCAGCTAAATGGAATTCATTCATTTATTTTTTACACCTGTGCTTTTCTTACTGTGACATATCAAAATGTGAGCAGTGAAAAAAAAGGCTTATTTGGTTAAGGTTGTTGGTGAGGTCAGAACAGACTCTAAATGCCTGATGGAAATGAAGTGAAATGTGAGTTTCAGTCCTTTTAATACTGTTGCACTGCTCATGAAAAGATATACCAACCAGTCACAGGAAATTACTCCATGAGGGTAGTAAGAAGACAGATGAAGATGTTTCACAGCGAAAACACAAAATGCAGTTTGGACTGATGCTGATATTTTAGTTAACAGCCTTGTATTTACAGGCCTGTGCGAGTGCTGATGTTAGAGAGAGATCTGACCGAATCCACCATAGATGACAAAAAACGTTCTGGTTAGAGCCCCTACACAGCCACGGTTCAGCCCCACAGGTGTTTTCATTTATCTTGACTGATCATGCTTGATTGACATAAACATACTCCCGTTAGCTTTGTTGCACCTGTTTTAACTTTTATTAGTTCATGTAATTTGGTGACCTCACTTATTTGACTGTTCGCTAAACCTCCTCCTTCTCTGGCTTGAACAAGAGGCCTGTCAAGCTTTGGATTTGTCCACATGCTGAAATAGTGTTTATGGGGTTCCAGTTGCGATACTAGCATTTTAAGTCGCTAGTAGTTAGTAGTAGTTGTCTTTCCAAAATCAAAAACACAATCATAATACCTATAGCAATAACCTTACCTAACGTATTTTGTGGGGTTACAGATAATGTTCATATCCGCTGTGCAGTATTTTGCTACTGTGTGGAGGCTGGTCATCCTGTATGCTGTAATGTTTAATGTAATGTTAGCAGGTCTGTCTTGCTCTTTAACAGTCCTTAGACTTTTCCTTATCACACTTCATCATACTAACTAACTAACTCTACACAGCAAAACGAGAGCAATACTGCTTCTTTATTTCCACTTCTACATGGATCATCAACTGTGTGAGGAGGCTGACTTTCAGCCTGGCACATGCAGCTTTAGCTTCAGTCTTTTAGTATTATATTATGTATGTAGCCATCAAGTGCATATTTAAAGGTGCTATATGTAAGAACTGGCCACCTGTCGAATTCATACTCCACACTCCAAACCAGTTTGGGAAGGGCAGCATATCACCAGAAAGTTGGGGTGTTTGTTATGTTACGCTACGCTAGCGCAGAATCAATAGTGCATAATCAGTGCTCTGTTAGCTAGCAAACTAAGTAACTAAGACTTTCACTAAGTATGATAGTGATATCAATTCAGTGCTAACATTGTGTGAATGTTTGCTTGAATAAATCTAACTTAGGAGAAGAAGTAGCACTACCTCCGCTTCTCATGTTGGACTGAGGGTAGACTGGACACCACAGTGACTCACTATTGCTTCTTGAGTTACAACGTGGTATTATGAGACAGGATGGACTGGGGCTAGCTCGTGAGCATGCTAACTTCAGTAAATATCTCTACATACATAGATGTCTTTGACATAATGTCAAAACTGTTATTTCTTTACAGTCTGTTGATAATTGTAGTTAACTTTTGATTTTTTTTTTTTACATATAACACTTTTAAGACCCCCTTGACAGGGTTCTTATTTGAAACAAGCTTAGCAAAAACACCTGTGTGAGGTGTGCCTTTAAACCAATCAAAATCAGGAGCATTTTGTACGCTGACTTCTACGCAATTTACATTTTCTTCAAAAGATTGTCATCATTAGTGTGTAACTTATTTGCTATAGTCAATGGCTGATTGTTGTTATCTGTTACTGAAGACTAATGAAGACAAGAAGGACCCATAAGCTAAAGAGCACAGACAGACAGGTCCATCAGGCTCAGTTGTAGTAATGGTGGAAATTTAACCTCTCACTCCCACCCTCCACCTTTTCCCCAACCGTCAGTGTGATGTTTAATCCATGTGGAATAGCAGATAGCCAGCCTTGTCACAGTGGCTTTTCTCACTCTGTCTCACCCGCTCTGATGTGATAATCCTCAGGCATCTGGTTTTCCAAACAAGAAGGACTCAGAAGACTTTTTCATGCAGTGCAAACATTTTCTTTTTTCTCTTTAGGCTGGCAAGGGACCCTCTTAGCTTCATTGGGAATTGTGTACGTGTATATGTATATGTATATATGTGTGTGCGGAGTGGGCGATTGAGAGACGGACGCAGAGAAACGTAGCATGTTCCCTCAACAGATGGGGATTATTCACGCTGTCCAAGTCTACGCTCAACACTCACAGCACAATGTACAGTATATGTGTGCGTGTGAAAGAGAAAGTGAATGTTTGTGTATCGTTTTGCACCTCTGTTACATCAGAGAGAAAGAGTCTCACATCACACTGCTCTTTTCTGCTTTCAGAGAGAGATGTCTGATCATCCTGAATTGGTCACTAATTTATCTTTTTTCTTCGCTAAGGATTTGTCTGATTACAGTAAATGTTCAATCAGTTTTAACAGTATTTAACAGTTAACAATTTGTTTTACTTGTTTTACTCTGTCATGTTGAATTTAGTGTACTATAGATTGCACACACTTTGATAACATGATATACTGTCTTACTGAGAATTGGTTAGAATTGGTTTACAAGGTGTATATAAGAAATATAGTGTGTCATGATGGCAGAGATGTCTTGAAAACAAGAGTTAAAGATCCCCTCCAGATGTGTAACATTTAAAAATAATCTGTTTGGAATAATAATTTGTGTCTGATATGTTGTTTCTGTAAAAAAAGTTTAGTTCTAAATTCTTAAAATGATCTCTACTCCTATAAATATATAAATATTGTTCATTTCAAAAGTTTAACTGCTGGACACAACATGTCAACAACTTGTGTAAGTTGTATACTGAACCAGGATTGACTCCCAGTTATGATGTCACACAGATTTAAGGTGAGCACAGAGAAAATTTTCCCCTTCAGCAGATGAATGTGAAAACAGCCTTTTAGTGTCAAACTGCATAAACATCATTCTGCACAGTGAAGCACAAACATCCAACTGAAGGAACAAGAAGCAAAACACATTGTTGAGTGGAGGGGGACTTTAATTTCAGGCATAAGACTTAAGTTGGAAATATATTGATATTTAATTATGATATTAATTATTTTAAATTAATTTGACTTCTGAAAAATGCTGTGGTACGTGGTGCTTAAATTCTACTTACTTAAAAGTCTAATGTCTGGCCTTTCGTGACAGTCCTCGCTAGATGAGGGAAAAATTGTCTTCTTCTCTTATTAAAGAAAGAGACAAGACTGAACAGTTGTTACTAGTCGTTTGCTTACTGATGAAGTGACTTGCTCCAAAACCTAATTAACAAACATGTTAAAGGAAGAAATTATTAAAGTATCTGTCCACCTGCATGTTCAGTATGATGCTTGTTGCTAGAGATGTAAGCAAACATAGTAAGTGTGACGAGTCCATATAAATAACATTAATAACAAATATATTTTTATGAAAGCCATAATAATACATACTCCAAAGCAGACACTGTGACACACACTCTAAGAACTGTGTTTTTTTTTGTATCCATTCATGTTCTGGGGAACGCAGGTCATCTCTCTCACCTCAGTAGTATTTGTATGACTGCTGCACTACTACATCCTTTTTTAGAAAGCATGTAGGTGTTGTTTGAGCTCCTTCTGGAGCAAAGAATAGGAAATCGACGGCTGGGGGACGCAGCTACTGCAGCTAAAACAAATCTCCACATGAACTTGACATGAAAATAAGTGGCTTTATTATTTGTTCTCTCGCCAACTCTTAGGAAATCATGTACACCACAAATAATTATAATAACTCTGCCACAGCCTTTAAATCACCATGCTGGTGTTAATGCATGTATGAGCCTCTTAACCACAAATTCAGTATTACTCCTATTACCCACAGGAAGAAAATGTAACTTTGACAAAAACATAAAAATAACAAACTGTTCACTGTGTTTCATTATGATTATGGTGTGGGGTGATTTGCATACAATAGTACGAGAGCACTCACTGTGAGGAGCTTCAGCGTGAGTTACTGTTTTCCAGTTAAACTCATATCATTTAGAGCTGCTTGTGCACACGTAAATCTTTCCAGTGAAGAAATGCTCGTAGTGAGTTTGTGTATTTGATTTGATTGCGTTTCTGAACAAGAGGACGTGTGCCAGAACGAGGGGCTGAGTGGTGCAGGAGGAGAGAGAAAGTATGTGTGTGTGTGTTTGTGTGTGTGTGTGTGTGTGTGTGTGTGTGTGTGTGTGTGTGTGAGAGCAGGTTGAGGGATTAAGCTGGGCAGTGGATTAGTCGTCCATAAATGAGTGGAGGTTGCAGAGAGAGAAAAAGAGAGAGATGGATGGATGGATGGATGGATGGATGGAGGATGGGTGGATGGGTGGGGAGATGTAGGGCGGGGGTTTACAAGTGGGAGGGTCCATTGACAGAGAGGAGATTTTAATAAATACTGCCATGTGACTGATTTGATTTCTTCCCCACATTAATAAAATATTATAATTGATATTCCCATGAATGTAAAACTTGTTGTTTCCTGCTGCCAGCGGACATTTGTCAACCACAGTTTACAGGGAACAAAGCTCAGAGGATGATTCCTTATAAAAACTAAGAAATAAATGAGGACAAACCACAACAGTTGCTCATTTTCCTGCAAATAAAAAAACATAAATACAAATAAATTCACATTTTGTTAAAGTAAAAAGTTACATAATGACCTATAATTTTGCTTTATTCTCTGTAGCTTAGCTGAGCCAGTATTAATATGAGGTCAAGAGACTCCTCATAATGTCAAACACAGACTGTAACTGAAATGAAAGTTCATGCAAGAATCTGATGTGTTTTGCTACTCTGGACGTGTTTCTGACATCGCTGTTGATTATTGCTCATTGTATATGTATGAGAAGTCTTTCCAAAATGAAGTGTACAAGCAGCAGTTTGACACTGAGCATGAAGGCCTGCAGCGTAGACTGTAGAAGACTGCATGTTTTCTTGTTTGTTGCTCACACTGGTGCGTCCCGCTCTCTCTTTATCTCTTCGTTACTGTCTGTTCACTAAAAATGATCATTCTGTCTTCTTAACTGCCTCACTCTCTTCCTACTCTTTCCATTCTTGTTTTCCTCTTTGTTTCCTCTCCTCTCACTGCTCTTCTTTCTCTATTTAAACCACCTCCTTCTCTCTCTCTCGCTCTCTCCCTTCCACCTCCCCTTGTTGAGTGGAGAATGATTAATATCCTATTAAGCTGGTTAGTGTTTTAGCAGACTTATGGCCCCTTTGACCGCTAGCTGACTAACATACACTGCTGATCATCTGATAATCCCATAAGACTCCTATATGAATCTGCTGTGTGAGTATATGGAGTAAGAGGCTGTGTGTGTGTGTGTGTGTGTGTGTGTGAATGGCTTAAAGGCATGCTGTATATAAGTGGACATGCTCAGTCAGGTCAGTGAAGACTGACTGAGACAAACTACAATTAAGATATAAAATTCAAATGTGATTGCGTGTATAGTTGGGTTTTTGTTTTGCCTAGATGTCTTTTCACCTGCAGATCAAACCGCACCTGCTGGGATGTGCTGTTACTGTGTGTTCTCGCCATAGCGGCAAACTTCAGTTTTGAAAAAAGTAACGTAGTAACATCGACAAACCTCTCACCTCTGCTCCATGAAAAATAATTTCATATCTCTGGCATGAGATTTTTCTGCTCTGTCTGAAACATCTACGTTACTCTCTGTGTAGATGTGTTTGCTTTCCACTAGGAGGAGAACTCCTCTTCAACAAACATATGTTTCAGATTTGTATTAAATTATGCATTTTATCTGATTACAATGCAAGATATTGCAAGGATTGAAAGTCTGTTGGTAGATAAACACACAGTTTCCTTTTGTCTTGAGGTCGCTTTAAGGCTGTTAAAACCATTTTACTGTCTGGCTGCATCAGCTATTTACACGTCTTTATTGAAGCAATATGATGTTTACATTAGGTAAAATGTTCAAAACCAAGACTGGCTGCACCATACTATCAAAACTAAAATCATTTTACACATTTCCCAACATTCTACCTGATATATCTGGTGTGTTTGGAAACTTTGGGATCTTCACTAGAATTCAAATTTAAAGTTCAGTGAGTTTGAACAGAGTCTGGCTGAGAATGAGTTTGTAACGTCTGACCCACCTGCTTGTTATGCCCCCGCATTAACGGCTGCATCACAACATATAAATCAGACGGCAGATGAGTAAATAAACTGAATCACAGATAAAGGTCACGTTGGTGTGCAGAGAGTTTGTCAGCGTCTCAGGGACAGTTTGTTCGGACCCTGTATTTGACGTCTCATCACATAAAACAGGAAACATTTGTGATGCAACTGAAAAACTGTCATGACATACCTGCGCTCAGCTATCTCCCCCGTCCCTCTGGCATTTAAACTTAAAAACATGTCAAAATAGTACAACAGAGTTATTGTTCCAGGTTCTGTGTATTCGTAAATCAAAGTATACATGCAGCCTTCTGACCAAAGTGCAGTAAAATGACTTCCGGTTTGAATTAGATCAGTTTTTAGGATTTGATGTGTCTGTGCGTTCTACTGTCTAATTAAAGTTTGTGGAAATAGATTATATGAAATAACAATTAAAAAATCTAATCGAGTTAATGCAATTGAGTCAAATAGTTTCTGCAAAGTTTTACTAGAGCACAATTTCATAATAAAATATATCTTAGATGCCACACTGCGATGCATTTTTCTAACTTTGAGTCACAGCGAGTAATATGAACATTTTTCCATAATATACAGTACCAGTCAAATATATAGAAAGTGTGTCTTAACTTTTGACTGGTACTGTACATATAGAAAGAATATGTTGAATCATTGTGAATCTCTGTCTGTATGTAGAAACCTGCATGAAGTGAAGGGATCAGGTGTGACAGTCAGTGAAAGAGTAAATGTAATGTGAACAGGCAGTTTGAGGATATTTCAAACTGATATGTGAATAATGACCAACAATGAAAAAAGCGGACAGAAGCATATCATGAAAAGTCTATTAGCTGTAATTATCAGCAGATGTAGAAGCATATCTGGCTGTGTTTCTGCCCAGTTAACCTGACTGGTTGTGTGTGTGTGTGTGTGTGTGTGTGTGTGTGTGTGTGTGTGTTCTGCTCTCATTAGTGGAGCCCATTTCACTGCATGTGGGTGAGTCTTCACATGAACAGCATGAGTCAGAGATCAAAGGGTAAATAATCTTTTGGCTAATGCAGGGTTGGATATAGAGTTAAAACCATGGTAACAAGCCACATAATTTTCTGATTAAAACCATAGGCAGACTCTGCAGCAGGGGTGTTTTACTCTGCCGGAGCTTAGTCATGACATACGAGTCAAAGCACGCAGCAGAAAACATCCCGACTTCACCTGAATTCAATTCGCTTCAAATGTGAAATGAAACTGATTCTCATGCACCTGCCTCCAAAAATTAAATCTTCATGGTAGTTTTTTTTTCCAGTGTTAGGCCAATTTTATGATTTTTAATGTATCTCAGAGTCTCCTTTCAGTAAACGGGCAGATGAGTTGTGGATGAAACGTGGATGTTTGTCAAGCAGAGAGTCTTCTGTTTTTTTTATAAGTTTCAGACAATAATCCTGTTTAGTCGATTAATCAATTAGTCGATCAACAGAAAAATGATCGCCAACTATTTTGATAATTGATTAATCCTTTTTAATGCCAGAACTCTCTGACTCCAGAGTCTTAAATATGAATATTTTCTGGTTTCTTCAGACTTCTGTGATTCTTTAGTCTTCTAAAAAATAAACATCTTTGGGTTGTGGGCTGTTCGTTGGGATAAAACAACATTAGAAGACGTCACCTCTGGCTTTGGGAAACAGTGATGGACATTTTTCACCTTTCACTGACATTTTATAGACCAAATGACTTATCGAATAATCGAGAAATTAATTGCCAGATTAATTGATAATGAAAATAATCGTTAGTTGCGGCCCTAATCATTTTACCTGGGAAGGTTAGGAAACTTTTGACCACTGTAATTCTCCAATTTAGTGCATTATTTATAAAGAAAAGTAACATCTTAAAACTGTTCTTAGGCACAGCCATTAGTCCAACTACTGAGTCTCATAACTGCAATTCACTCCATCAACAAGAGATCAGGCTTCTGTCTTTGGTTAAAGGTTTGTGTTACACATTTGTCTTCACCAGGATTCAGAAAGAAGATGTTTGAGTTGGTTGTCATGAGACCTGAATGCTACAAGGTGGGTTGATCCAAATCACCGGTACAGTAGTGACTTGATTCAGGTTTGTGTTCGTACATCAACTGAATGTTGTTAATCTGTCTCACTGTGAAAGCACAGACTGCTTGTTTGGCACTTCTGTGCATAAAAACATTGCCCAAAGGACGGTACATCTGCACAAACTGTCCTGTGTGTGCGCGTTTTCATGTGTGTTTTTGTGCTTGTGCACCATTTGTATGTGTACATCTATAACTTGTACACATGATCTGTATGCATTAGTGTAAATGTCTATGTGTATGTGTTGCAATCATATCTGAGGTGTGTTTTTTGTTTGAATGTGTTTTTGCCTGTGTGTGCGTCTATGCTTGTATGTGTTTGTGTGTGTGTATGTGTGTGTCTGTGTGTATGTGTGTGTATGGGTGTGTGTGTGTGTGTGTGTGTGTGTGTGTGTTTGTGTGTGTGTGTGTCTATGTGTGTGTGTGTGTGTGTGTGTGTGTGTGTGTGATGCTCAGAACAGAATGTCAGGTTGCGTCATTTTTCTCTCAGTCAAGGATTAAAGGTTTAGAGAGGAGGGGAAATGAGAGTCACACTATAAGCAGCCACTGCTTCAGCAAGCACATGAGTGTGTGGGTGTGTCTTTTTCTATGCGCGTGTACGTGTGTGTGTGTTGTAAAGAAAGTGAGAGATACAGACAGACCATGCTTCAGAACCCAGAGGTCTTTTTTTTCTCCTTTTATTAATCTAATTAATAGTCTGGTCAAAAATTCATTATTAACTTTTAGTTGAACTGCATCATGATCATATGATATTATCATTTCTAAAAATGTCTTGTTAAACAAGAAATTTCTAGGAGCCCAAATTGACACTATCAAACTGATTTTTTTTTTTTGTCCCATCAACAGTCCAAACCTCAAAGATATTCAGTTTTTAATGATGGTAAAAATCGTAAAAAGCAGCAAATCCTCATATTTGTAGAGGCTGCACTTGATGAACGGTCTGACAACTGATCGCTGAATCGATCAGCTGACTTGTCACTATTGCTGTAATGTTTTTGTTTAATTGGTGTCAGATTTAATACATGACAGCGGAAGACGTTTCATTTATTTTATGCAATTGTCCATACATTTGCGGATCTTGAGTATAATATCAGAAAACATATTCTTACTATTACACTGATTTCAGCCATGTCTTATACTGTATTGGGTATCAGCTGTCATTTTAAAGCATCTAAAATGAGAGAGAGGGAGTGAGAGAGATCAATTGATTGTATTGGTGATCAGACTATGGCAGTGTGTGGCTGGTTGTTGACCTAGCAACTTGTCCGCCTTTAGGGCAGTATGGTGTGTTTGATACACAGTCAAACGCACAATATACGCATCCTCACACATATTCTGCAGCTATTTTTCATTTTGCAATATTTTGTGTTTGTATCCATATTTATGTGTCTTCATGTATCTGCTGTATGTGTGTAGGTGGGTGTAAGAAAGGATGTAGGTGTCTTTATGTGAGTGTGCAGTATGTGAGGTGAAGCCCTCTCATTAGCAGCCAGGCACAGAACAGCACAGACTCTGTGTGTGTTTGTGTGTGTGTGTGTGTGTGTGTGTGTGTGTGTGTCTTTGTGTGTCTGAGCTGTGAAGGACTGGCAGTCGTACATGTTTGGATACTAAGATGGATTTTTATTAAAAGATTGTTCCAGGTAATGGTGAAGACAGTCATGTCACATTTGTGAATCACAAAACTCATAAAATGACCACATTGCTGGCTATTAAAAGTGCATCCTAAGCACATGTTTTAATTCAGCGCTCAGTGTTTTTGTGAATTATTGAAAATCAAGTATTTTATTCTTGCCAAGCGTCATCAGTTAAGCAGCTGAGAAACATTATGCAAACAAAAAGTTTAGGCGTCTAAACACTTTCTGTTTGAACTTCAACCCATAAAAGATCCTGCAATCCTTAACTTAAATTAAAACATGATCAAGACTGAAGTTGCAGTAGGAAGTTTTTATACGTTAAAGGGAAGATGATGCACCTGAACATAATTATGCATTCAGGGAGGCCAGATCACAATATCACGTTGCTTCACCCATTTTAATTTCTTGGTGCCACAACAGATTGGAATCATTTGTATGGAAAGAAAAGACAGACCTGGTCGATGAGCAGACGTTCCCATTTGCTTATCTTCAAACTGCTGAATTATTGGTCTAAAACTACAAAGTCAGTCATAGAAGAGTTTATACCTTTCACAAAGGGAACATAACGGTTCATAAACTTTTTAATCAAGTCTTCACATTGTTTTTCATCCAGACGTCCACCAAATGGCACTTGTTGTTCCACTACTTGTACCCGTGAAGTGAAAAGAGTGGAACAACAGGCTGTGTTTGTCTACACTGTGATCAGATAACAAGAGGTCACACTGCCCACACACTGGCCTGCGACAGAAATAGAACAAGTCCCATAATTAGTTTATATGCTTAAAAATGTAAAAAAGAAAGAAAAGTTTTAGAGGAAGTTGAATGAAACAGATATAACAGGATATGCACGGATGATAAAAAGCAGACTTAACATGCAGACAGACACCAACATAACACTACATCGCTACCTTATTGCTGTTATTTGATTATATATAAGGGAACTGCAGCATTAAGGGACTGACGGATGTGTGTGGATGTGGAGGGGGTGGTATAGCGTGAAGAAGACCACAGTTAATGTTCTTAAAGCTTCATTTACCCTGTTGGTTTACACTCTGTTAAAGCTCATTCACTGTCCACGTGTTGTGTGTGTGTGTGTGTGTGTGTGTGTGTGTGTGTGTGTGTGTGTGTGTGTGTGTGTCTTATGAAATATCAACAGCAGGTTCACGCTTCAGGTTGTGGGTGTGTGTGTATTCATCCTTGGTGGATTGCCATGGGTATAAAAAGTGTTTTTTTTGTTTTTTTTTTACAAGGCTACCACACCATGAGCGGGAAAGCAGGAAAGAAGGTTCACATGTGAATCTTGTGTAAACATTGTGTTGTTATCAAGGGAACTGCAGTATATCCAAGATCACAACATTTTTACATGTGTATATGTGTGTGAGTTGTAATCCAGAAATGAACAACAAAACCAACAAAAATGAAATAATTATCTATTTTGATGATGATTTAAGTCATTAATCATGTAAAAGTACCATATTACTGTCATATTTTCTTCTCATATTTGTGAAGTTGCTGCTTTTTTCCATTTTAAATCACTGTTAATTGAAAATTTTTTGTAATCGATTTTCCAGAAAATGTTGATATCAATATGTATTTAGATTGTGTTATAAAATTACATGTACCATGATGGAAGATTTTATCCATTTATCCATAGTGCACGCCCCTATTTATTGGTCATTGTGTCCCTCAGCAGCTACTGTATATGTCCTGAGCACAAAATACGTATTAAGTCTTAATGCTTGTGTTCAGTCACCCTTTTTTAAATTAAAGAAGTCTGACTAGGAAGTATTTTTGAGCCCCTGTATCTGTGTATCTGTGTATCTGTGCATCTGTGTGTGTGTGTGTGTGCACTCCCTATTAAAGGTGCCTCAGGACATCTGTGATCATACAGCTTTATTAGAGTGCAGTCCCATCATTGTGAGTCATTTCCTTCCTTGTCTGAGCTGTCACTCCTCTTCATCATTATCATGTGTTATATATAGACTCTCTGTGTAACTGCAGCAAACATGCTTGCGAATATACTGTCTGTGAAAGTCCAAAGAATACAAACTCTTACAGAATATTACGTTAAATATTTATTTCAACTTTCAGACATTAGTGAAAACAAATGATGTTAATTATGTGAAACTCCAGCTGGAGGGCAAAGTCACATATTTTATATCCATTTTTGACATAAAACTTTTCTTTTAAATGTTCATCTGACAACATTACTTGCAAACTTGTGACCAATTATATTGAGAACGTCTTGTCTTCTTTCTGTATGCAGATACACACATTCACATGAACACCTCACTCACACACACACACACACACCAACACTTGTGTGCACGTCTGACTGTTATGCGAGTGTTTGCGTATTTTAAATGGAGCCCAGGGGCTTTACTGGTTTTTAGGCCGCTGGGTGACAGATGTCAGGAGGCCTGTAGGACCGACTGCTTAGTACCCAAAGGCCCAGGGACTGCAGACACTGCAGGGAATGTAGGGCACAAACATAGACACTGTGTTTGTTACTCTCTGTCTCTGTGTCACACACACACATTGTATTTTTAAAGCTTTGTATTCCAAAACCACACTTAGTTCAGACATTAGCCGTGGAGTAGAGCACGGTTACTGAACGCAGCGTTAAGCCTTGTACACCCGACCATGTGACTAAAACACAGTGTTCCTCTGAACTTGACCCAAATTGCTGTCTTTTGTTTTTAAGCTTATAAAAAAAATTTCATTGAAAAGACGAGAAGCAAAATTATAGCAAATGATATCGATTTTACACACGTTTAAGCACAAATTAAGCATGTTAGTATACAGCATGTAATATCTACCTACCTGAGGCATGACCAGGTGTTGTGTTTGATGTGAACATGAAAAAAGCAGATTTTAATTGCATCTGCTGTAAAATACATATTTATTATAAAGGTTATTTTCTTGTATAGAAATAGAAACATTCAAAACATGAAGATATCTGTTAAAAAATTACTGCATCACCTTTCATCATTCAACAACTCTAAAATATTGATAATCTGCTGTTTTAGTGTTTCATCGTTTCTTGATTCATTTCAGTCATTTATCATCCTTTTAAAAACAAACGTGAGTCGTTGTGATTCAGGTGATCCTTGTTGCAAATGACATATATATAATTCTCAAACGAAACTGTTCAAAATGAATAATGAAAGTGGCAGTAGATTGAATGACCAGGAAATGTGATGAGGAGATTATCTGTTATAGCTAAGCAGGTTTATGGCTCGTGGGATAAATGAGAACTTAAATCTCTTTGTAACGTTCAACAGTTTTCTCCTTAACAGCAGGGCGCTTCGCTCTGCAAGTGATGGAGCAGCACTTAAACCTGCAGCTCGTCTGTTTGGCTGAAATCTTTCACTGGACGCTGCGACTGTTATATCAAAGGTTGTAAACTGTCAGTTATATCAATTCATGGAGTTCACCTCTAAGCAAAATGGAGTGAGACATTTTGCTATACAGTATCTCGCTGGTTAGAGGCTTAGTGGTAACCTGAACTGGATTTGTATACGTTTGTAACAATGAAGCTGTGAGAAGCTACAGACACGTCTGTGGCTGCAGTTCAGATTAATTACTTTCATCAGCACAGGTTTAAAAATTCCTCTAGCTTGCAATGAAAGAATAACACTTAACACGAAAAACTGATGGCTGTCAGAAGTGCGATCTGTTGCACCTGTAACTACACCCAACAGTGATGTCACGGGTTGCTGGAGTACACCTGCACATCACGTTAGACGTTAAACCAGTGGAGGTCAGCCAAGAGTGTCTCTTTAAATAACTTTAAATACATTTTTGATTTGCTGTGCTATACAATTAAATTAAATTAAATTAAATTAAAGAGTTTTTTCCTCCTTCCTCCTTTCTCTGACTCACTGCACCACGCTTTAGCTGGTTTGTTGCGCTCATTTAACCTCAACTTGGCCCTGAAATCTGGCAGATGTCTTATATTTTGGGGTCAGAGAATGACATTCGTCTGCTTCCCTAAATCGATCTCAGCGTCCAGGTAAACTGATGTTTAGGCTCAACATGTGAGGTCATGCAGGTGAGAGGAGAGAAAGATTCATGATGTTCAGCATTCAGTGGTTTTGTGGCTCTTGTGTAACATCAGACTTGCTGCTACGTTTCCCTTCTTGCTCTGATCTAAATGATGGGGGCCTCACTCTTCTGTCATCAGCTCTCCTTTGCTGCGCTGTCAGGGTTATAAAGAAGACTAAATCTAAACCTAAACCTAACCAAACACCTCCTGCTGCCACATAACGTTCAGATCTTTCTAGCTGTGAAAGACTAGAAGACTTTCACAGTGACGTCACTGAGGCTGGAGACTGACTGCTAACTACTTGTTTGATAAATGTGGGTACACATGTGATTGTGGACATCACCGGGTGTTTTCAGGTCATCACATCAGTTTTTAATGTTGAAAGGCAGGAGTGTTAGAAGACACATCAGTCAAAAGTGAAATGATTAGAGGAAACAGTGCAGGTGACAGGTGCTCTTTGGAAATTGTTTTCCTGTGAAAAACAGCAGCATCTCTTGTTTGATTCGCTGACGAGGACCTTTAGCAGCAGTTATGACTTGTCTGTCAAGAGCAAGCGTGGAGTGTAGCGTGACACTATTGTACGACAAAGCATGTGACTTTCGCACATTGTTCCATAAACTTACACCAAGTAACAAAGTCCTTTTTGTGCTTAAACATAATCAAACCATCAGAAAACAGTCCAACCAGACAAGCATGGGCGTATGCACACACTTAATACGCACACACAACACAACAGTGTTTCCTACTGCACTCACTCACACACACAACTTCCTCTCAAGGCACAACAACCTTCAGTAAACAGTAAACAGTATACAGGACCTCTCACCTGTTGGAAGTCCACCACAAAAGTAATGAGTGTCCCATCTCCCTGCTTGAATTCGAGTGATATTGCATCTCTTTCATTGTCCACCTCCGAAACCTCCTCAGCAACGAGCAGCACCAGGGTGCAGAGACAGGTCAGTATCCGATCTGAAGCCGCAGTGATGTATAAAAATCTATCACTGCTTTTCACTTCTGGGCGCCGAGTTCACTTCCTTTGAAAGTCTCTCGCTTTGCGTTATTGATAAGATTATGCACTGTTTAGTTTCCCGTGCACTACAGGTGATAGTCTGATGATCGCAGGTTGCTTTTCATTCTGCTTTCTGTCTTTTTTCCCGTCACTTCCTATCCGTCGATATCCTACTGCTAGCTCGGGCTCCAAACTTCCTGTTTTGTCTGCCTAGCCTTGTGGAAGCCTTGGACTGAATGAAATGATTGGACGAACTTATTACAGGCCTGCGACAGCCACAGATACCAGATTTATTTCTTTTTATTGTCAGAACATTTGATTTATTGATTACTGTCAGGATGTAAAGAGAATTTCAACAAATATAACAAAAAATGCTTCTAAAATGAATCATCTACCTAGCTATAAATGTGTTTTTGTAAGCGTGCAGATGCGGATGTTCCCAGCTTCAAGTTTCCATGCATAGACTGTTCTGTATATGTATTTTAACTAGCTGTGTTCATATTCATTGTGCTGCTCCCTCACCTCGTTTTACATATACAGCACAGCCTGCTGCCGTGACAACTGTGGCCATGGAGACTTGTGGAGTACGCGAGGAGAAGGCTCTCAACAAGAGACAGAAAGGACATGAGAGAAGAGAAGAGAAGAGAAGAGAAGAGAAGAGAAGAAACGAGAAGAGAGAAGAGGCAGACTGAGAGGAAGAAGAGAGGAACAGGAAATTGAGAAAAGAGCCGAGAGGACGAGAGAGTGGTCAAGAGAGGGCAGAGTGAGGAGAACAAGGAGGTGATAGTAAGAGCAAGAGAAAAGGGAACAGAGAAAGGAGGGAGGAGAGGTTAAGATTGTAGGTGACGGTGAGAGGGGAGAACGAGGATCGGAATTAAAGAGGAGAGAACGATACGTAGATGAAATTACAGCAGGAGAAAGGAGTGAAGAGTATGAGAGAGGAAGAATAAAGAGGAGATGAACATTTCTTGTCTTTGTTTCTCATCCTCTGTTTCCAACTAGACCTGCTGTTTATCTGTCATTAACATGTTAAAACTCACTCCACCGCTAACCGAATCAACGCTGGTCTGACGTGTGTGTTCGCTTTCTTACGCATGTAGACTGAGGACACACACACATGACTTTTTGCATTTTATAGCGGATGCAGATCTTTGCTGCCGCTGTGGTCGTTAATCTTAATACCAACTCTGGATTAGTAAATCGCTTTTGGTGGTCAGCCAGTACCAACGCTGGCTATTTGGACTGCGTTGTGGTCGTGCTCTCTGTTTTGACATCGGGATTAAAAATAGACACAAGCTAGAGTCGTATGGGCTTAATTGGAAAACAAATGGAGAGAACAGGGAGGCACACAGGCCGAAACTCGGCTGCTGAACCATCAAAAAACGCTGTCTGGAAGGAAGGCTGCTGCCACAGAGCTAGAGGAGATAGAGAGGATCAGTTCTGGGAAATGGTGAACAATGAGTTAAGTTGTTTTGGCAGCAGGGCAAAGATGAAAAAGTTCAGTATGACATCGTAGTATTTGTTGAGGCGAAGCTTGCTGGATTAAACTCGGCTGTGAGTGTTTGTGTTCTTCAGGCTTAGTTGTTCCTTTTTGGTTTGATCACAGGCAAAAAAAAAAAGAAGAAAAGATTTGATTTGAACATATACTGTACAGCACACGGCTTGTCTTATGCACTGATGCACATTAAATCACTCTCAGGCAAGACGAATCAGTTTAATCATTAGCAAGTAGTGATTACACCGTTCTCATCTGTATTCATATCTGGTTTCATCTCTATCTAACATGATATCACAGGACTGGCCTCTAATTCTGGAGATGAGAGAGAAAGGGAAAGAAAAACAGACACAGATGGAGAGAAAAAGAAAGAGAGAGAGAGAGAGAGAGAGAGGCTGACGGAGGAATAGGGACACCGAAAGAGAGCAAGACGAGGGAAGCAGACATGCTGTAGAGAAGAGGCGGGAGGCTGACAATACAGATCACATCTTTGTGTTTCTCTATTCCCGTCCCTTGTTCCTACTGAGTGCTCCAGGACAAAGTCGGATCATTGATAGTCTTCCTTTGTTCGTTTCTTCCCTACCTGCAAGTATTTAACAGGCGGTAACACAGAGAAGTTAACAGTCTGCTTACATCACTTGTAGGTTAAATGTCATCAACCGAAATGAGCATGAATTTTTCACACAGCGAACAACTTTTCTGAACTATTATCAAAGAGATCTTTGGGTCATTTTTTATGAAACAATGACAGCAGCAGATGTGTAGTACTGTAGATAAATTCTCTGTGCCATTTCTTTTTTCTGTCCTTCTTTGGTTCTGTACTTTCTGCCCTAAAAGTCACAAGCTTCAGGATTAAATCAGGCTTTATACTGATAAAAAAAATCAGGATGTTTTTCCCCCTGATTTCATGTGACCTCGCGTGTACGTTGCACATGCAGGATCATTGGGGATTTTGTCTTTTTTGACATGCTACATTTTACCAAATTGTTTGGAAATGACTTAAAGTCTGCAAACTTTTGCAAAATGTGCAGCTCGAACCGGCGATAAATAGACGGGAGAGGAGGTGAAGATAATTAACCATCCATAATATAACCACTTCAATTTTTCTCATGAATATAACATGGAGAGAGAGAGATGGACAGTAGAGCAAAGGAGACCTAATTCCTCTGTTAACAGGGCGTACTCTGTGCGTGTGTATGTGACGATAATCCTACCTTACTCTTTGAAATTGAGCATTTTCAGAGAAGCTTAAAATGTAAAATACACTTAGATGGGTGGAATCAAGTGATAAAAAGGATCAACCATCACTTACTGACATGACAGCCTCGTAGAAGAAGACAGATGCTACGGTTTTAAGAAAAACACTTCATTAGTCTTCTTGTAAGAATAAAAAGAGCTCTAACGCTGGCGATATTGGTGGTCGTGTTCTGAAGCAGTGAGCAGCACATCCTCAGCCTCTCTGACCCTCATTAATCTTATTAGGACCAATGGGAACACAAGCTAATAGGAGGTGATTAGCCTGCTTCTGGCCGCCTGGCTGATTCACCTACATGTACCCGCACATGCACACACACACACACACACAATAGCACACTAACACAATCACACACGCATATCTCTAACTAATTTAAACATGAATTTATAGACTGTATGTGCATAATCACTTGCGGAACTGAGGTCCTGTGCTCATATATTCATCAGTCAGCCATCATTGCTACATGTAGGCATCGAGGTTGAATATCAAACCTCAGACTCCAACTCATTGCTTGACCCTCAGAGCTGCTTTTTTCTTCCTGTGTGAGTTATTACTCACATCCTCATCTGATTACGACATATTGAGTCATTTGCCACCGATATTTCCCAACTGAAAAAAATCCCAAAACTTTTTTCCCAACATTGCTCTGAGGTCGTATTGACAAAGGGAATTATTTCACCATTGGGATTCCTCCTAAATGGAGCTAAAACTTCCCAGTTAAGAGTTTCCTCTTTAAGATCTGTTCACAAAGAGCAACTTTTACTAAGGAGCTCCTAACCTAAGAGAAGGAGCAGCGCTGACCCCATTGCTATATGGATGACATCATGTTTCTGAATTAATTTACTCACATTCACAGTGACTGGTATTCATCAATATATAGGAACGTTAAAAGGAACAACAAACACTAGAAAACTTAATTTTCTGCTTGTTACCCAACACCATTTATTTGCTATGCTGAAAAATGTGTATCAATACAAATAAAATTCAGTTTTAAAGAACTTCCAATGACTTCCTGTTTACATCATGTGACTCGGACTGACATCATCACAGCTCTTAGTCACACAGAGAGCATTATGGGATGCTGCAGTACCTGTTGGGTGGGGTGGGGGATGACCGCCCAAACACACACACACACACAAACATACACACCACATACACACTGGCCTGAACCACATGGCATCGAGTGTTATGTCAGCTCGCATTATCATTACTGTGGGTAGTGACATCGAGTGAACCTACGTCTGCTCTGTGTGTGTGTGTATGTGTTTGTGTATGTGTGTGATGCTCCCAGCTGATCTATTAGGCAGGTCAGGCATGATGGTGATGCCGGGCCAGCCCTCCTCTCTGATCAATTTAAACGCACACACGCACGCACGCACGCTCACACATAAAGAACAAAAGGATGAATACAGTCACCTGAAAAAACAGAAAGCAAATCTCTTGTTTACTGAAAAGAAAATGTCAGTACGGCTCCCATCTGCAGAATGTCACTCTGTTGTTGTGTAGCTATTATACAATTAACACCTCTGCCCGCGTCACCTTCTGTCACTCTCACACTCTCTCTGTCTGGATAGCTTTATCCTGCTGGATTATTTGCAGCCTCAGGTCATTGGGTGACTGGATTTGTGTCGCTTACTATGCAACTTAAAGTAGCTCACATACTGTAAACTTGGCTCTGGATGGATTATTTGTTCTGCAAAATAAAAAATTACATATTGTTTAATTATTGTTGCTTGTTCTCAGAACAAGTTGGAAAACTAGTAAATTAGTGAGTTAAGATTAAGATTTAACTTGAAAAACAAATAAACCTTGGTTTATTGATGTAACCCTCTCACAACACCAACAAAAGTTATAATTCAAGGGGTTTAATCTTATGTATCCATAATGTTGATCATTATATACTTTTCAATATGTTGCTCTAGTTTACATTGATATGTTGATGTTTTTTTAAATCTGATGTAGTTGCCGCTGTTGCTCAGCTGCAGCCAGAAGAAACGAATGCAGAATACAGTCGACAGAGGGCAGAGAGAACTCTGTAGTGGCAACAACTGTCTGCATCTGTCCTGCAATTTACAACGTAGTGTTTTTTCATGTTTTTGTAATCATGTACGTGTGTATCTGTTTGTCTCGATTTGTGTGCTTACACATTAATGCACGGTAGTCCTCTTCAAGACACACTAACACATGTTTGTACATTGACATCACGCATTTTCTAGCTCCAATCCGAACTGTAAATGAGTTCTTTACTGATTTAGCTTTGCACTCTATAACATTGTTGGACTCACGATGGACAGTTTTTAAATAATTATCAAAAATGATGAAGTAGAATCAAAGATACTGCCTTTTTTTATTTCATGCATTCTTCTTCAAAACTTGGTAATGTAGGTGACATTACCTACAATGAAACTTGACCGCAGACAGTTTGGTTGGAGGTTGGGGTGTGTTAGCAGTGATTCATGTAGCCTTGAGTCGCTGGCCTCAAGAGATGAGAAGCAGATGTTGGTCTGGTAACATCACTTTTTTTCTAACTTTTTACAGGCTTTAAGCAACATTTCATTTATACAGTATTACTCCCCAAGACCTGTAAACACCAAAACACTGACCCTCGAGTGTCTCAACTTCTAACATAAACCTTAAACTAATTCTAAAATTACCCCTTAAATCAAGTCTTAACCCTCAAACAGCCCTTTGAAAAAGTAAAAAACTAGAGGAAATGTTTCTAATACAGTACCAGTCAAAAGTTTGGACGCCCCTTCACATTCCCTTGAATGAGAAAGTGCATCCTAACTTTTGTCAGATATACTTTATGTCCTCATTGTCAGTGTCTAAACTTAAATTGGTCCTGAATAATTCACACTTCTCAACAATATCAGAATTCATATCAAAATGGAAACCATCTCCAACAAAGTCCTAATCAAACAGTCTTTTGTTTTGCACTATTGCAGCCAACACAAATCTTCTTCACATCCTTTCTTTCAGTGTGTTAAACAACAACAGACTTGTGTCAAAGCAGCTTCTCAACATAAACAAAGACTGATGGGAGGGAAGCGTGGAGGAGAAGTGAGGGTGGCAGGAAGGTTTTTCTTTTCCTTCAGGCTAACAGTGAAGAAACTGAAAACAATGCAAACTGCGAGGAAGATAAAAGTACGCACAATCTTACTTTTATGTATTCAGTAATGATCAATGGATGAAACAAAATCGAGCAGCTGTTGAGCTGAGCCACATAATCCAACATCCATAAAAAGACCAAAAACACGTACTGTAGATCGATGCAAACATAAAAACCCAGTTGAACTACCAAATGCTGGTTGTTACTTTTTAGCCAAGTTAAAATGTAGGGCAGAATGATTCTGGTGGAATTATGATATGATCTGATACTCTGTGTCCATTTGCAGTTTGTGGTCAGAAACAAGTCTGATATAAATGTGAAGCACAAGGAATCATGCTGCATAATTCATGTTGAGTGTTCAGGACTAGCTTTGTGTCTTAGCAACACTCATTAGCTGCTCACCATCTTCACATGAACAACGTTTTTGAGAGACATAAAACATTTGAAGACTTTTGCTGTTGTTCTACAAGAGGCTGTAGAGACTGAAGCTGTTTTGTTGCTCATTTTTTAAGATGACCTATGAGGCTACTGAGGAGAGGAACTTTTCCCACTATGACAAGTCAAAATGTCTGCTGCAAATAAGACCTACCAGATGTTAAATAGTTTCAAGTCTGAGATGTCCTAACATGGTACTTTTTTGGTACGTGGAAGTTGTTTTCTAAATATTTGGTTAGATTATAACTAACCAGACAGATAAAATCACATTCAAATAATTAATTAGGTGGTCATGTGCAGTGGGAATACAGAAAAAATAACTTGTTAGTATAACTGCAAAGATTCACACAACACAATGTGGCACTTACAGAGTACAGCCAATTTACCACTGCTGCTACCAGTTTCTCTCACTGGTGAATTTTTATTATTTTACAGCCTGATAACAGAAATGACAATCACTTACTTTTCTCTTTTCTTCTCTACAACCTGCTGTGATCGCCATTATAATCTTTTACCTCATCAACTGTTTGGTTGTAGTTTTCCAAGCTAAGGTCAAAGGCCACAAAATAATTTAGAACTACATATCTTCATTTTAAACTGTATCTCTTTTCATCATAAATAAGCCATCCTGTTCCATTTAACCAGTCTATGTTTTTCCATGGAAAGATTCAACAACTGATAATGTTCTAACATCTCAAACTCACATAAACACAAAAGGTAACATATCTGTAACATTAATGTGAAACATGTAAAACACAAAACAGTATAACACTTAGAAATAGAAAGTGACTGTGATGTGTTGTGGCTTTATAAGGTTGCGGATTACTAATATAGGGGGGATATCCTTGAACAGCATGAATCACGCCCCCACAGTGGCAGGTGTGTTGTGTCACCAGCAGGCTCATGCATGTGCATGTGTGTCATTGCACGTGCGTGTGATACAAACACAATGGAGTCCCACTCATAAAAACATTACTCCGTAGTGCTACTAGTGGTCAAGTGCTCCACAGGGCAACTTCAATATGACCCGACTCTTCTCTAAGCTTTTGAACCTCTGTAACATCTGTTATGGTGAAACAAGACAGGTACAGTGTTGTACAGACACTGTAAAAAAATGAATGATGATGGTAAACTTGGTAACAAGAAATTACAGAAATTTATTAAAAAATGTGTTCAAACATAAATCTGTCATAAGAGCTCCTGCATGGCCTATTTCTCACTCTTAATTTATTCAAAAATAATATTCTGGGAGAACTTTGTCAGTGTTACCAGAATAACTGTCATGTTTTCCAGATGGAGGAACGTTGACAAAGTAAAGAAAGACTAACAGCAACCCAGCAAGTTGTGGATTTGTCCAGTCTAGTGTGGAGAGGGTTCATGTTGATGTCTGAGTGCAGGAAAGTCCTGTCAATCATTAGCTGAATACCTCAAGTGAACTCATCTTGTGCGTTACCAGTGCAGCAATAAGCAAAATAGTGATTGTAGTCGATCAATGAACCCATGATAACATAGAGCATTAAAGTAGCTTTCATATAGCAGAAACCTAAATACTCTTGATTGTTTTTAACCCAAACTGTGCAGACAGTTCTGGACTCCTGACTGAAAATACGCTCCACAGTTTCTCTGTATCCACAAACATCATCTAGGACATTTTGTTCATCCTCTGCACAGACACTGTGCGCTCTCTTGGCTTCAGCTCAAGCAACCAAAATTTCTTGTCCTGCTCCCAAAACAGGGGATTTGAGGGCTTACGGGACAAACTGCTCCTTCTTAAATCAATTAAGCTGCTTCGCTTTCTCTCTGCTGTGAGTGCCTGGGCCTGTGTTATGCTGTAGTCAGTGGAGAGTAAATACGTCTTAAAGCCACGGAAGGTAACGTTCAAGGGAAAGCAGGACAAATGCACTCAGTCCTACAAACGTAGCCAGTGGCAATTAATTACTGCAGAAAAACATGGACATAGAGTTCATTAAATTTTCCGTAGAGTAGTTCACTAAAGGGACTTCAATGGAGTCTTTACTTTGGGATTACTACTCACTAACACATTGTTTGCTGTTGAAGCCAGTAAATCAAAATCTGGGAAATGAGATGGAAGCTGGATGGAGCTGCTGCGGTTTGATGAGCATAACGTAAAAACTATGAGACAAAGATCTTGTCAGTCAAGGTAAAAAACCCCCCCCAAACATATGTATGTGTCTTTAAGGCTAAATATAGTTTTAAAAGAGCAATTATTTTTAAAATCACCACCAACACACACAAAGAAGAATAGAAATTAGGTATTGAGACTCTCAGTATTTGAGAAGAAAAATTACTTTTTGTATTTCCAGATTGAAGTTGCAATCAGTAGCATGTGGTGGCTGAAAGCTACAAGCTGCATTGTCTTCAATAGCCTGGGTGGTTGCCTTTAGCAATTAACAAGTAGTTGACAAGTCCATTAAGCCTCCCTGCTTCAGAGTTTACATAAAGTGGTGTGATGGAGATATTAGTGTAAGACATAACGTTGGAGTGCATCAGTAAAAACTCAGATTCATCTGACACAGTGTGTTGTACCAGAGGCAGTTGTCTTGAGTATCCCAACTTCAAGTTTCATCTCTGCCCACACATGAAACAAGCCTGATTTCCATAGCAACGTTATCCCTATTGCAGCCGTACTACAAGCGCAGAGGGAGATTACCATGATGCACTAGTGTAGCGCTCTTCACTGCTTGTACACACAGGAGACAAGAACAGTCAGATCCAATAACTTTTAATTAACAGTTTAATTTATCCTTTTGATGAACAGTTTACATGCAACAAAACAAAAGCTCAACAGCTTTCTAGCTCTTCAGTGTAGCTGCATGAGTACTGCATTTCCCAGCTCCCTCCCTAGTTCTACTTGAGCATCCAGAGAAGAGGGCTGAAAGAGTTCGGGGGCCACTTGTTGTCTCTCTCTCCACCTCCGGATCAGCACTCAACCCCATTCTAACTCTGTCACACAGAAACAGCTTCAGGCCTGCGCCACATGTCACTCTCATACACCACTTACTATCTAGGAACCCCCGGGGGATGTGAAGAAAGGGATTTGATATTTATTACGTAACATGACGCTGTGTGTATAACTTATCATGAGGTGTGTAATAGGCCAGAGGGCAAAGACTATTATTTTTCTACCTATACTTATTAAATCTAGTCTTTAGCTTCCTAAATGGTGGACTTTGATTCAAAATGTGTGTTTGTTTGATACAAGTCATCTGTCTCTGTCCAGACGATTTGCTGAATTAGACAAATAACACAATTGAAGGGTTGAACAACAAAATACAGTGCATATATATATATATATATTTAAGTATATTCAAAAGTTCACAACAGTTGAGCTGTTGTTACTACGTTAGTTAAATTAGTCTATTTATTAAATATTATTTACCTGCTACTTAAAAAGGTGACAGATGATGAACTCTGTATCAGATATAAGCATCAAAGAAATATTCTTCTTCACTCAGAGTGATGTATTTTAAACCTCAGTTGAAACTTCAATAACCCACGCTCAGCTTTACCTTAAGTAATTAAAGCTCTTCCTGCAGCTGCCTCGCAGTAAAAGCCATAATCCAAAAAGCTTTAAAGGTGAAGCAGCTGCAGGAAGTGTTTAGTTTTCATTATCAGTGTTGCATTCATGCACCTGCCCTCTGAAAATACTGTGGCTCTTGTTCTCGCAGTGTTTTGTGAATGATTTCGTCAAGGATTTTCTTTTTCTGTTTGGTTTAGGTGGTTGAAAAACAGTTTGTCAGTTCATTGTGTGTTTGTACAGGCAAGAAAAACACTGAGATACAGAAGACTTTTAGGTGTTTAGGAAACCATGTACTGACTGTTAATGTGTCTAAAATGTAATAAAAATTCTATATAGTCCTTTATCACAAAGTATGTCTTCAAAGACATACGTTACATTGTTGGATGTAACTATTGAACAGTCACTTAATCAAATGATAAAACACAGTGTGTCCTTGACTTGACTTATGAAAAGTAAATGATGTATGCTGGACAATGCACCGGCAGTATAGTATCATTTTCATTTGCTACTAAATGAATAAATAGTTGATTTCACTTTTGATTAACTAACAGTTTTGTCAGGTGTTCATATAATTACTTAATCTTCCATGTGCATTGTTTCTGTTGTGTGTGTGTGTGTGTGTGTGTGTGTGTGTGTGTGTGTATACTGTATGTATTTCTGTATTAGTCTGGTATAAGATCATGTGACCGCTCCATTTGTTGTCTCTATTGTCCTGTAGTAAACTCCATTCTTCAGCCCTTCTGATTATCAGCCGTAGTCTCCGGTTGCAACCTGACTGACACACACACTGGCAGATACACACTCATCTGCACACACACACACACACACACACACACTGTCAGCTGTTCACTAAGCAGAAGAGCGGACATTTCAGGCCTACGTAAACAACAGGACGATAGAGCAAGAATGTAAAATTGGATGGGGGCAGGTGCGTGCTTCGAAGGCTCTTATCAGTGAGAAACAGCTCTGAGTCATGGCGTTTGTTGACCTTAGCAAGTCATCACCCAGCTTCTGTAATGGCACACCACTCAGCTTACACCAGTTAACAATTAGGAGCCGGACAAAGGCAACCGTCATTGTAGAAGAACCAATATTTACATTTGCAGCTGAGTTTGATCATCTGAAGCATCTGTGTAATTCTGCAGGACCATAGCAATGATTTTTTTTTAGCCCATTAACTACAAATCAAGAATATTTCATATTACTGCTGAATATTTGGCAAACCACACTGTAATGTTTCAGATTCTTGAGTGTATTTTTCCTCCCTTCAAGGAAGGTTTGAACGG
Source organism: Thunnus albacares (assembly GCF_914725855.1). Classification (NCBI taxonomy): domain Eukaryota; kingdom Metazoa; phylum Chordata; class Actinopteri; order Scombriformes; family Scombridae; genus Thunnus; species Thunnus albacares. The sequence goes on along the minus strand of NC_058110.1, from coordinate 12,791,268 downwards.
CACTAACACTTCACAAAACACACAGGTGGTACGTCTGTGGTGTTATTACAAAGCCACACGTCCTAACTGGCTGATTCTAAGTCGCCTTTGCCAGGATCATCTATAATCCCTACGTAAAACTGTCTGTCTGGTTGGCTTGACGCCTCTTAGAAGTACGGTTTGAGTGTGTACTACTACAGGTCTCTCTGCCCGCACATGTGGGTGTGAAGTCTGGGTGTTACTGTAGTCGTCATTGTCTTTCGCCGCTCGTGAATGCGTCGGTGTCTTTGTGCGTGCCGTCCGAGTGTGCTTTGCGTGTTTGTGTCCTTTAAATCAACAAGAGAAGTGCTTAGCTTAATGGGCCTCAAAACCTGTCGACTCACTAACCTTTTGCATTGAGGGAGACGCACAGAGAGAAAGATAGAGAGAGAGAGTTTGTGTGGGAGAGACAGAAAGAGAGAGAGAGAGAGGGAGATAGAAGTGAGATACGTAGGAGAGTGAAAGGTGTTCCTGAGAGAGAGAAAGAGAGTGGAAGTGAGAAAGTATAATAATGTGTAAGCACAATAAATAGATATTGTGTGGAAATGTAAATTCAGGGACCTGTTTCCATTAACAGACACACTGTTACCATGGAAACGTGCTGATGATGCAGCAGGACACACAGTACGACTGAAGAGTGCAAGTACAGTACCAGTCAAAAGTTTGGACACACCTTCGCGTTCACTTGAATGAGAGAACGTGTCCAAACTTTTGACTGGTACTGTAGTTCTGTATCTTCTCGTTGTTATTTTGTGTTGTTGCAGTTTGAGATTGAAATGTTAAAAGCATCACTTCCTGCGCTGTGCTTATTAGGATCACCTGAATGCATCATAATGTGTCCAAGGCAGAAGGGCTGTCATTTCATACAGATCTTCTCCACCCACATCCCAGCATAAAAGGCCAGTTTTATACGTATCACAATGCTGCTCCTGCTGCATGAAAACCTTGAGCTCTCAAATCTTTTAGCTTAGAGTTTTAGCTCTGCTTTCAAAATGACTGACAGGATTGTTTAAAGTTCTTGTATAGGGTCAGAATGAGTTTTCTCTAAACGCTACAATATTATCACTCAACATGCTAAAAAAACAAAGATCCATGTACAGTTTTAAACCAAGAAGAAACATGAAGATGACAGAGATGTGTCCCTTTTCCTAAAATATGAGAGACCAAGACACACAGATCATATCTGAAAACCAGAAGACATGTATGTCAATGTACTGTTACTGCACTTAATAACAGAATATATTAAACTGCAAGTGCAGCATGTGGATATTTTACCCTTAGGAAATTATTTTCATGTCCCAAAGTGGAAAGATGACAACAGCAAACATTCACTGATTTTGATCAAATATCTCAGCACTGAAGTTCTGTGTTTTTTTCTTTAATCGTTGCATATATTGTAGGTCTTGTTGTAAAACCTCAAGTCTCAGAAACCTGGACCAACCCAACATCATATTTGGGATCTGACCACCCAGAAAAATGGGACGTGACACAAATATACAATACATACAGTCAGACATTTATTGCACCCACTCATGAGATTCAGTCCCTTCCTTGCATACAGATTTCAGATCTGATAAATGTATCATTTATCTCTGATCCCTTTGCTCCCTCTCATGTCTGTCATCATTTAAAGTGGGTTAATTAATTCAGCCCTGCATGGCTGCTTTTCTTGGTACAGCACTAAGCTTAATACATGAATGAATGGTGTAATAACATATACACATATGAACGCATAGAGACATTCAAACATACAAATAAAAAACATACAAACTAAATCTACCAAACCATATAAAGTTATTGTGTTTCTGTAACATGTATTAGAACAATTCAATATGACACAGTATTAATCTATGATAAAGTGTCACTGAACTGTACAGTTTGATCAATCGATCAATTCAGAAAATTCTATTTGAATATGTGATTTTTTTTCTCTCTTGAATCCATATTTTTTGTTTTTGTGAGTAAAACAAATTTGTTTTTTGATCATTACATCATTTTTCACCCAGCTGAAAAGAGCTGGGATTACGTTTAAAACATGATGAAATCATATTCAACACTGTTTGATTGCCAGAGTTCATTTTCTTTTTATTTTCATCTCTTTATATTCCAGTCAGCATGTCCTCTAGAAGTGAAGAGCAAATAAAATCTCAGCTTGAAGGGAAGTTTGGTGAAAGTTCTCAACCACGCTATGTTTTATGTTGAATTGAGGCTTTTGCCTCAATGGAGTGGAGTTGCATTCAAACTGCGGTCGCTGTGGCAAAACTAAGTATAAGTGTGTCATTATAAAAAAATAACAGGAATGCACAGAAAATTTGCCCTTTTTTTTGAATGTTTTGTTGATGGAGACCTGATCTTACTGTAAGTCAGCAGGAGTCATGAGCCTGTTGATCAAAGTCAAGTCAAAGATACTTTTATGCTGGCATTGACCAAAAAAAAAAAAAAAAAAAAGGAATCAGTTGCCATGCCAACTCTTGGTGGTAACCAGGGAAAATGTTATCTTCTTTGCTGGGCCTCATGTGTGTCTGCATCGTTGCTTCTGTATATTACAAACTGTATATTATGTGTATTATATCTATTCACATTATTTGGCCCTCAGTGAATTTGTTTCATAGAAATTGCTGATGAACTTAGATGAATATAATCTTACGTTCTCCCTTCCTTCTGTCCTTTCTTCTTTCCTTTCTTTCCCTCTATGCAGGAAACAGTAGAATATGCCTTCCTGATCATTTTCACTATAGAGACATTTCTGAAGATTATTGCCTACGGCCTGGTAATGCACCAAAACTCCTACGTCAGAAACGGCTGGAACATGCTGGACTTTGTCATCGTCATAGTGGGGTGAGTTTATAGGTGTAGCACTTATACGTGTAAACGCACCCAGTCAAAGGCAAAAAATACACACACAGACACACAGTGAAGTCGCTATCTATCGCTCATACAGTCCTTCGTGTACTTTGACACACAAATACACACATATACATTGTACAAGCACCTTTTCCAAACACACAAAAAATGTTGTAATGGTGGATTTCTACTCTAAAAGCTCTCATAAATCATTAGCAATAAAAAAAAATGATTAAAATACTTTATTATGTGTTATTTTTCTGTCCATTCCAATGGGCGGAGAATCTGAACGCAAGAAACCACCTTATAGTAAAAATAAATAAAAAGTTTTAAGAGACCTTTTTTCAACAAAAATATGAGTTTATTTATTTTTCATGAATGGTTGACTCATATCAATGAATAAAGTGATGCTTTAAAATGCATTGCATATATATTTTGTATTATTTTAACAGATCCACTGACCATTCCAATAGATGGATTTTTTGAATAAAAGCTATAAATCTGTCATATATTTTGACACGTGTAAGTAATAAAACATCTCATGTTTACTTTAAACACAGTTTAACCACAAATTATGTATTTTAACAATATGAGTAATAGATTAAAATGTGCCTAATGCTTCCTCTTTGCCTCACGGTCGGCCATGTTTGCTGAAAAAGGGGGTTTGGTTCTACTGTAGCCCACTTTAGATGATGTGGAGCACTGTGATTGGCTCATAGACATCCAATCAAATCAAAGTTTGTGCATTTGGGTAGAGTCAGATGACAGTGATCATAAATCTAGACATCCTAGAAAAGTTATGCCCATTGGAACGGATCTGAACGGGTTAACTCAACATTTTCAGTCAGTCTCAAGTGCATGTTTGTAGTCAAACGCTAATATATCCACAAACACACACTCATACATACACTGATGTGAGATGACTGATTAAAAAATGGCTTTCACAACTGCACATGTACGGAGTCATATAAAATGCATACACACACCCACACACTGGTGCATGTATACACAATCATGGTGTTGTTCATAGTGATGCTTTATCAGTAGACCACCTGGACCCAGTAGGACTTTGAGATGAGTTGTAAAAAAACTAAAGGTAAATATGCACAGACATAAAGGACACACACATAAACAATGCATAAGCACACAACTGTACACACAGGTGCATGTACACAGAGACAAGTACAAAGAGGGTCCAGGTCTTTGTTCCTTGCTTTCTGTCTCTTTGGCTTTAATCTTTTTGCTGTTTTCATGACATCTCTGTCACTGCTCTTTCTCCTTCTCTTTCAAACCTCTGCATCCCTCTCCCATTACTCTTCCTCTCTCATCCCTTATCGCTCTCTCCTCTGCAGGTTGTTCAGTGTGGTTCTGGAGATGATAACCAAAGACGCTGACTCTGGCGGCCAGTCGGGGGGCAAACCTGGGGGGTTTGACGTCAAGGCCCTCCGAGCCTTTCGCGTGCTACGACCCCTTCGCCTTGTCTCTGGAGTTCCCAGTGAGTTCACACAGAGCTGTTTTTAAAATCTTTAACAGTGTCTCAAGCCTTTGAGGGCAAGTCCAAGTCACACGTCCTCTTTTCTTTGACTTGTGTCTTTGTTCCAAGTCTGCAGTCCTGAATTAACGTACTATCACGTGCAATTAATTAAAGCTGCACTAGGAAACCTTTCATGTGATGGTGACATCTAATCCTAAGAGAAGAAAGGTGTAATTACATATACCAGAATTTCATTTGGATAAAGAAGGAAGGAGGAAATTAAGTGTGGAAATTTTCATCTCATACTGGGCCCAGGTGGCTGTGGGAGCTCGGGGGGTCCAGACTGGTTTGGTCAGTTTGGTGTCTTAGGGCCAATTCCCTGTTAAAACCCCCCTTCAAATAGAAAGATGCTCCTCAGACCCAAATGAACAGACCCCTCCTGTAGGGATGGGGGCTTTTCTAGAGGGTATCTGACCTGCAACAGGCCAGCCACCTCCTATGGGTTTGGAGGCAGCCTGAAGCAGGAGAGAGCAATGAGAGCAAAGAGGGGGGAGGAGGAGAGAAAGGGGAGTGTGGACTGACAAACAAACAAACTATAAAAAGAAGTGGTTGGATAGGAGTGAGGAGGGGGAGAGAAAAAAAAAAAACTCTGCCCTGACTCATCCTGGTTTCACCCTGGCACCCAACCAGAGATCCCCACAACAACACTCTTCTCCCTATATCCTTACACACAAACACTAATAACGCCTACCTTCACTAACACACACACACACACACACACACACACACACACACACACACACACACACACACACACCACGTGCATCTACTATTTTGCATGTTATTGTTTTAATGGGTTACTGTCTGGTTCTTGTTGCCTCTCCTGTTTGTACCGTCCTGTGTCACATGTGTTTTCATGTTAATCAATTATCCTGCACTCAGTTTGTGTTATTCACACATTTTGAACTAAATAAAAGGGAAAAAAATTACATATTCATAGATTCTTGGTTTTTCAAAGAGGTAGAAGGAGTAGGTGTCATTATGAGAATTTCTAACCAGATCGCTTAATTGAACTTTTTTTTAAATGTAAAAATCAGACACTTATTATTATTCAAAGCACAATAGTCTGTCTTAAAACATGTCTTAAAATGAGGGAACAGTTGCTATATTCACCCTGTGATGTTCAGTTCATCTCAGTGTTTTGTGAGGAAACAACAATTTTTGTGTTCCAACTTTCCTTTATCCTAACTCTTCCACTTCAGTCTCTCTCTTACTTCAGTTGCATTTCTATAACACTTTATGCAGGGATGCTGGAACAATAAAAATAACTTGCAGTGTCCGTGAAGGTCCTCAGTATTGAGAATGGCTAAGTGAAAACAACTGGACTTACTTTAGACTCTTGAAGATGTTTTTCTCCTCAAGAATCTACAGCAAGAACTTGAGGCACTGACTGAAATATGACAGATGGAGTGATGGTGCAAAAAATAGGCCCCATAGATATTTATTCTGTCATGGCTGTTGATATTTTCAGGGGAACCAACATTTCTAGCTGTGCAGTACTATTATACAGCCGTAAGTAACATTTGTATCAGAGTTGTGCTTGTCATACAAATTTTAATCTTTTTAAGCTTTATACATACACCACGATCGGAGTGTTTGCTCGGAGAAATAATTACATAGTAAATTGATTTATTTTTGTTATTGGCATCGCTGCCTGTCATATCAAAAACAAATACTGCACTTGACAATGAACGGTTGTAAGTTAACTAACTAACAGAACAAAGAGAAGCTGTTCAGCTGTTTTTGTAAATTAACACTGTGTTATCTAACTATGCCTAGTTAGCTGGTAAGGTAGTTAAATTAACAAATAAGGGGATTTAAATTGTTTCAACTGCAGTAGCAAAAGTAAGTTAGTAGTATTTGTCTGATTGGTGTGCATTGTAGTAGTATATAATATGTAAATACAATATTGTAACCAGCTACACAACCAATCAGCATCCACAACAGAGCCATTATTAATGTAATTCATTACACCTGCTTTTTCTGCTTTCTGCTGTGAAAACAAGCCTATACTGGTTATATTTAAGTTATTGCTGCCTCTATAATAAAAAGTGGTACTTACAAATTTAAAATATATCAGTCTGCACTGCTAGAAATATAGATATTATATCATCTATATTTATAAATATGAATCTGAGTATTTAAAAACAAGTGTAAAATTCCCATCCTGCAAAGAAAATATCTGCTTAGTCCTCACAGTTCTGCCTAATTCATTTATCACCAGGGAGATGCTGTTTCCGTCATAGTTTCTGTTCTCAGCATACATTTAACTTTACATGGAGTTGCCCTCATGTGTCTGCATCCCTTGAGTTTCTATAGCAACGCATCATTCAGCGGTCTTAGGGAGGAAAGGACCTCTGGGGAAAGATAAAGTTGAACTGAGCTGAAACGACATTTTTGGTTCTATTCTGGTTTAACATTTGTCTTGTCGGATGACACATGCAGTTTAATTAAGTTGTGATATTTCAGCTTGTCTGCTGATGCCACAGAAGTCGGTTCGTTGGCTTTCATGTCGATTCAATATCACGAGGCTTTTAGATTTACAGATAATAACAGCTAGCTATGCCAGCTAAATAACCATCTACTCAACACCAGCTGATCTTCTTCTTTAATTAGAGCCAGTCAATTAGAAAGAATGAATCCATCAAAAAGAAAAATAATCTGCAATGATTTTGGCAACATCAATTAAGTAATTTTTCAAGCAAAGATACCAAACAGTGGACAGTTTCAGCCTCTCAGATGTGAAGATTTACTGCATTTCTTTGTGTCATATGATCATGTCTTTAGTTTTTGGACCATTGATTAGACAAAATAAGCAACTTAGTGACATCACTCTGGGCTTTAGGAAGTTATGATAAGCATTTTGCACTTTCTGATATTTTATAGATTAAACAATTGATTGATTGAGAAAAGAATTGAAAGATTGTTTGGTATTCAAAATGAGTTAGATATATTTGTATCCTTGTCTCGCTTTAATGTACACAACATACTGTATATGTGTAGTAGGACTACTTTGTGAAGTTGCATTCAGCACTGGGAATAAATGTCTTGTTATTTAGACACAAACACGTTTGTTCATTAATTACCTATTTTCTCATATGGGTGGCTTAAATTTGGGAAACTACAGATAAATGTGCACATTTCTGTAAGTGTTCACTCTGACTTTGGCTTCTGTGTGTGTTTGCAGGTTTACAGGTGGTTTTAAACTCCATTATTAAAGCCATGGTTCCTCTGCTTCACATTGCTCTGCTGGTCCTCTTTGTCATCATCATCTATGCCATCATCGGCCTGGAGCTCTTCATTGGCAAAATGCACGCCACATGCTACGTGATACAAACAGGTAAGGTATTGGAAAAAAGTTTAATTTTGTTTTCGACTTTTTTTTGGTTTCGTTTGATCAGTTTTATTAAGTCGTGCCTCTTTCAGCCACTGGAGTTATCTGGTGAACTGTCTAAGGACGTGGTAATTGGATTCAGTTTTTAAACAGTGATTTTTACCCTAAAACCCTTTTTAAAATTAACTCCTAAGCTAACATACAGTATGAACAGACATATACATCTCAGTTTAGGATAAATACAGGCTCTAATCCCTGAGAGTGAATGAACATGCATACCATGTATGTGAATGGTGGCAAGCTGCTGAAAACAGGACAGAACAACAGATGGTGGATTAAATCCAGTGATTAAATGACTAATATCTGGCTATTATGTAAACACGCTTGACCTTTACTCTAGCGTTGCTTCCAACATGGCAGAATTATTCAAGGAAATGAGGATAAATTGATGGATGGTTGTCAGCAGTCATAAATGTCATGTTCATATATACACACATTAAAACCATAGTCGTATTCTAAAATGGCTGACTGACAGGAACAGCTTAAGTTACAGCGATGGCGGGCTACACAGGAATACGACAGCAATTTTCATTCATTCATTCTCGTGCTCACACACACACCTTTCACCTAATCTCTTCCTCTTTCCCTCTTTCTTGCTTTGAGCTGGTTACTTGTGGACGTCAGGAGAAGCATTGTAGACTTAAGTTGAGGGGTCATGACAGAGTGACATACAAGCTCCCTTTAATCCCCTCTCACTTGTGTCTGTTGGCCCAGAGAAAGGCACTTAGCTTGTGTTTTTGTGTGTCTGCTGCTGCTGCTGCTGGAGTTGGGGGTGTATGTGTGGATTTGTATGTATGTGCTTGCGTTGCGGATATTTTATGGAGGAGTTTTAAGGTGTAAGCTCAAGTTTAACATGTCGTGGGCTAATCTACTATTCATATGTATGCTATATTTATGAAGGGATATATGGACTGGTGACCTCTGTGTGCTCTACTTAAATTACTGTGTATGATTATTTTCATATAGAGTTATTATAATAATGAGCATAACTTCAGAAGCACTTTCCAGAAGAATTAAAAAGGAGAACTCAGTGACTTGACATTGGACAAAAGCAGAGAAAAATAAAAATGTTTTATTAACACAAAAGAGTGCACAGTCTTACAAAATGAATACAATTTCAGTATAATAGGAGGCTTAGACAGGGTGTGGGTTAATCAGTAAAAAGAGATGATAAAATAGTCTGATTAATTGCAGTGCAGTCACGAACATGTACTGTAATAGTAAGAAAGAAATTCAGTAAAAAATGGGGTTTTAGATGAGATTTAAGAAAGGAGAAAGGTGTCATCTTAAATGAAAGACTGTTAAAAACACTGAAGCATCAGCACAGCAGAAGAACAGTCAGCCTCAGATGACCACAAGATGTAAACTGTTTAATCTCTGTTGAGATCAGAAGTTCACTAACAACAAAAAGACAACCATTGCCAAGATGCACAGACATGTAGACGTTTATACTGTGAATACCTGGCGCTCTTCGGTGCCCTAATGTTTGTATTTAATTTCAGTGTTTCTGTGTTGATGTCACATCTCTCTACTACAGAATCAATGTCTTATCATTGTCATTATACCTAACATGGTGGGCTTATGGAGTGTTTTAAAACATGAGGATGCAATATGTTTCCTTTTATATCAACCAGTAGAAGCTAATAAATATTACAGAATAGTCAATTCATCTTTCTATCTCTGTACCTCCCAGGTTCCATTGCAGAAGAGGAGGCCACGCCATGTGCGGTATCAGGGCACGGCCGTCATTGCATGATGAACGGTACGGTCTGCAGAGAAGGCTGGCAAGGCCCCAACAACGGCATCACCAACTTCGACAATTTCTTGTTTGCCATGCTCACTGTGTTCCAGTGCATCACCATGGAGGGCTGGACCGACGTTCTCTACTGGGTAATCAATCTGCCACTCTGCATCAAAATTACTCTGAGCACATGGTTCATTAACTTACTTCCAGCATGTTTGAAATGATGCTGAGTCACCAAAAAACATTCGATGTCAAGATATAACCATTGTATTGTTATATTCACATTACAAATGCCTGTAATTTGGACATAATTAATAAGATGACAAACTGTTCACAAACATGATCACAATAATGATTTCTACATAAAATAAATTACAAGGTTTATTCTACTGAAAGTGTGAGGGCTACAGGAAAAAGAACAGCAACCCATTGAAATGACTAAATGATAATAATCTGTCACTCCAACATGTTGAAGATATGATTTTATTTTATTAGAAATTGTTTTAAACTGTAGCTCCAGTTTGAACCGTCACCCTTTGTTTAGTTGATAACAAGTATAAAAACCACATTCACTTAAAAATCCTCAGCAGCTCATTAGCAAAAATTACCAACAGCTTCTAATTAGCCAAAACACTCAGCATTGAAGTTCAAAACAGAATGAGTTTTCACCACAATCCACCCACATCTCTTTATTGACGGAGACCCTCATTTATGAAATAATGAAGCTCTCTCTCTCTGTTTCTCTTTCTTCGTCTATGTGTCTCACTCTCTCACTCACACACTCTTTACCTCTCTTATGCATGTACGTGTTACCATGGCAATTTCATGCTAATACCGCTGTAAAAGTGTTGAAGGAAGGAGACTTGATAAACCTAAAAGATGGACATATAGATGGATGGATGGATAGATTCAATATGACCTTTGACCTTTCTTAAAGAAAGCAGTGTAAATGAAAAGTAGGAGGCAGTTGGGACTTTGTCTTGTTTCTTTCAGAGGGAACATGAGTATCTAGTAGAAATCAATGCATGCACTGTACATGGTGTGAAGAAAAGTTATGTGTTAAGTGTGTAGAGATTATTTGGGCCGTGTAAAAACCCAGTTGCAAGGTTATAAATGGACAAACTCCAACTATTAACTCTGGGTGTCTCTTTTCAAAACAGTTTTATTAAAAAGGGCACTTGAGCTCTGTAGTGAGGTCATTTGCCACGGTCACATTAATAATAGATTAGTAGACTAATAGATATCTCAACTTCTGAATACCTCCTCTCGCTCACCAGGAGCCCAGTTGTCTCTCACATGGTGCCCTCTAGTGGTCACAGTTCCTGTCCCAGTTGTAGTTGACGATCTGTTTCCCTCTGAAGGATATTATGGACTTTGAACTGCCTCCAGTCCATTACATTTTGTTTAAAATCCACTGCTGGAGTAGTGGCACCATTGAGCCGAGCAAGACTGACTAGTTTTCCAAGAAGTACAAACACACAATAACCTACACAGTTACACATTTTGTACTTTCAACATTTATGTGTGGTAAATATTCACATTTTCATCAGACATAGACATGAAAACACACTGTTAATATTTCGGGGAAGAAACACCAACCAGTTGACACTACTCTTTTATTTAGTTTATGTCATGAACTTAAATTTCATTTTTAAGGTTGTGCCTAGAAATTGCTCAGAAGCACTAAATACTATTTTTTAATTCATGGATTCAGTTCATAGTCGATAACGTGAGTTAAATTTGTGTGTAAAGATGCAGGTGATGATAGGTGGTTCTTACTAACAGAAGCTGTGAATAATGGCAGACACACACCTTCATTCCCACCCATTAACCATCCATTAATACTTTACTAATAGTTTGCACAAGGTTGTTTTTCTGTGTTACTTCTGGGAATCGCTTCTGTGTAACCAACAGAAAACACCTCACTCTGTTATTAAAGAACTGAGGGTTACATAACGTAACCCAAAGATTTCTACACAATTAAGTAGATCTGTATAAATAAACAGTTAATTTCAGTAAGACATGCTTTATGGAACAGGAAATAAAATACATGCATATGTGACACTTAGATATTAAAATATAACGATAAAAGAGAATAATGTACACAATTATGAAAATACCATGTATACAATATGTCTTATTCACTTTTCTCTCTTTCTGCTTGTGTTTCTATGTAGATGAACGACGCAATGGGCTTTGAGCTGCCGTGGGTCTACTTTGTCAGTCTGGTCATCTTTGGATCCTTCTTTGTTCTTAACTTGGTTTTGGGTGTGTTGAGTGGGTAAGTGTTCAGTGTGCTTGTGTTTGTTTTCTGTTGTGCTTTTGCCAAAACGTTTTTTATGAAAAGAAAAATTCAATTCAGAATAGTTTCGTCCCTCAAAGGGCAACGGGAGGCAAGTGAGTTTTCAAACAGAAGTAGTACAAATAGACAATTCATTAATTAAAAATAGGACAATGTTAGAAAGAGTTGAAAGGAAGCCGTTATGATCCTGTACAGTATAGACTGACATTATGCTCTGTCCTGTCCAGAGAGTTTTCCAAAGAGCGAGAGAAGGCCAAGGCTCGAGGTGACTTCCAGAAGCTACGTGAGAAGCAGCAGTTAGAGGAAGATCTTAAGGGCTACCTGGACTGGATCACTCAGGCCGAGGACATCGACCCTGAGAACGAGGAGGAGGGAGACGAGGAGGGCAAGCGTAACCGTGAGTTACCTGGATTAAATCCATTTAGTCCCTTTCTCTCAGTCTGAAGCAGGGAAATGAAGAACAGATTTTTGAGTAACCTCGACTTAACTTCTTCTGCCTTTCAAATAATGTCACACATCTTTGCTCCGTCAGTAATGACAGGAGGGAGATGAGGAGGGCAAACCATTACTCATCTAACTACTGTCACTCCATTCAGAGAAGTTCACTGACGGTTTGCCTTTAATGCATCACAAAGGAAATGTTTTATGTATCTGAAACAAATGGCCTTTGTTCCAGACTGGAACATTAATGTATACATTGATACGTGAATCTTTCCCCCAATTGGATGTTGAGTAAACAACCTCTTTCGAGCATGTGAAGAGTTTACATACAAAATAAAACAGTTGCATTAACATTACAGTTAGAAATTACATGCTGACAAACAAACACAATCAAATTTCATATTCAGTACAAAGGGACAGTATCACATGCAGCTGATTGTAGACCAACATGTCATCTTAGATATATTTATAATTTCTTTTTTTTTTCTATTTTACATGTCCTTTATATCACATCACTCGTACTGTATGTGAAACACAATGTGTATACAGTATAGTTCTAGATATTGTGTGTGCTGACATGCATACAAATAACACTGATGTATCACACATGTAGATGCTCATGATTATTATTGAGATTGACGTTGAACATAAGTGCAGACATCAACTCTTTGCAGGTTAGGGCAGTTGTGATCCAGTTTATAGTATGTGTGCAACTCAGACTTCAGCACAGTGAAATGTTTCCCCTTTTTTAGTGCTACAGGATTTTAGTGCTACAGAAAAAAAGACTCTTTGAGATGGAGCAACAGTGCTATGTACTGTAAGCAAGTGAAAACGGTGACTTCTACCGTGGCAGCAACATCAGAAGCTGCACTAAGAAGTGGGCGACAGCAGCAATCATTTGTGGTCTTTTCTATGGTGTGGCCTTGTGTGAGCTTTTCACCATGACAACGCACCGGTAAATGTGGTTTTGTGTGTGTGTGTGTGTGTATAAAGAAAGAAAGAGAGAGAGAGAGAAAGAGAGAGAGAGAGTTTAGGGATCTGGAGGACACTTATTGTGTGAACACAATGTTTCCAACCTATGTGGTTTTCAAGTCAGACCAGCGCTGGTGCAGAATTCAAAAAACTAAACTTCATTTACACATACTGAACATTTTTGACATTTCTGACCAGTTCAAATACATCAAAACACCACAAAATCTTTTCATGTACTCTGCTGGTACACTCTACTGTAGGTAGTTATATTCTCCTTATATATATATAGTCTCATCTAATTTACTGTGTTCTCAAATTAAGCCAGTAACTTGTACAGAATTAGTGGCTTTATTTAGGGTATTTGTTGTATCCCAACAGCAGGAGCACAAGCCGCAGTTTGGAGTGACAGCACACTTTTGTGCCATTTACTGTACGATTCCTGCTGTCATCACACACAGATCTGAACCTGGCTCATGTCAAATAATGGGCTGCAGGCAATACGTACTGTAGACTACAGAAATTTTCATTGAGATTTTCTCATTTTTTACATTAGAACAATTTTAGAGATGCTACAGTCATAGAAAAGCAATCTATGCATGAGGGCTTTAAGGAAATGCTGAAATGTTGTATTCCTAATAACAACATAACAATAATAGTGTTTTATATATAATTTGCTATAATTTTCATCATAACTCCTTTTAAGATATTCAGATGCATTATACAAAGATAACAGCAAACATTTAGGACAAAATTATTCTTGAGGGAAGAAGTGTCAATGGAGGACACAGGCAGTATGAACTGCTCAGAATAACTGAACAAAGGATCCAACAACACTAAACTGAAAACCAGGACTTAGATACAAACTGAACTAATGAAACAACGAGGAACAGGTGGCGAGACACAAAGCTGGGAGTTGATTGGCTGGGGGAGACGCAGGGAGCAGGGCAGAGCTAACAAGACTGGTGCAGGGCAGGTGTGGAGGGAAAAGCAGGCTGAGGAGGAGCACATGAACACAGGAGGGAAACACAGAGCAAACGGAAACTAAAAACACAATAAGTAGGCTCAAGGAAGCCTAAAATGTCAGCAGGCCAAATGCAAACACAAAAATAATCTGGTAATTAAACAAACATTCTCATTCTTAACCAGGTGAAAGGAAAAGAATCACAGATTACACTTAGTTCTGTTAGCTCTTCAAGTGGAGCACATGTGAACGAGCTAGGCGGTTAAACATCTGGACAAAGGTTCAATACAATGAGTAACAGTATCTCAAGTGGTCCTTTAATATAATCTGCAACCTCTCTTATCAATCTTACTCCCACTCAGTCCAGTTCAACAAACGGAGAAAGTTTGAGGGCATCTGGTGGATTGATGGAAGAACAAAGAGCCAGACATGACCATCTTTCTTTTATGAAAATAGATTTAAAGATTCACCACGATCCTAAGATCATCTTTTTTTAATGGTGTTCCTTTTCTTTGTTTCCTTCTTTTCCTTTTGAAGACCTTTTCATCCGACTGCTTCTTCCAGCTCAGTTTGATGTCTTTGCCTTTCAGTCTCTGTTTGAGCTGAGACACAAAACTCACATCATTACTCACACAGACAGACTGTTGGTCAGCTACATCCTGGATTGTTTTTGATGTTTTCTTCACCTGCTTCTCATTCATACAGTTATTTACCTTTCTACTACATTTATAGCTTCTTCATTGTTATTTGCACCTCTGTCTAGTTACAATGCATATAGATGATCACACTGCTTTCAGCATGTATAAGTTACTCTTAAGAATGAGCTGAAATATACAAGTCATTTAGTTTGTTTTTGTATAAAATTACGAAGGTGAGAAATGATTCACCTCCATCACAGCAGGGTCAGTCAGATTCAGGGAGGGTTTCTTTTTCACCAGACTCAGTCTTATTACTTGCTTTGTTGTGACTTTGAAAAAGCAAACTAACAAATCCAAATATAGAGACTAATTGAATCATGGGTTGCCACTCACACTGACTGCAGCAAATAAATGCTCTCTTCCATTCACAGGATGAATCCTCCCATTTGCCAGAGTGGTTAAAGTCTGCTGCCACAAATTGCTCCATGTTATTGATGTTATTAGTTTCCTGTGTTAATTCTTTCCACTACCTAAATGAGGAGTTACTTCCATCTGACCATTTCCAGGAATCTCTGAAAAAACCAAACCAAGCTATCTGTCCTGTCGGTACCAGCTTTTTTATCTTTTGGTTCTCTGCCATGTTTCTCACACTGGCCAGGTCTGTGTAGTGGCTCTGGGCCTCAATCCATGTCATGAAGTTGTTGATGAAGACAAATGTCACATTCAGCCCTGAAAATAGACCATAGTAAAGTGCTTCACATACAATATGCCATTATTAACATACAGTATGTTGTCCATGGCATGAAGCAAAAGTGATACACAGAAGTCCAGTTCATAACTGAGGCAATATTAGTGACGTCATCAATCAGTTTAGATATAAAAATTAATGAATGAATGCATCTGTAAATGCACCAATCAAAGACATCTTAATTAATGTTGAGTATTTTCTTAGCCTTCACACTTCATAGATGCACACACATATTTTTGCTTTGTATGTAGAAATGTTTTTTTAATATTTAATATGACTCCTGTTTCTCATTATAAATCTCAGACTTAAGGTGAAATAATGATGCAACTGTTTAGATGTGAACATTTGAGTATTCACTCCCATTTTCACCGATACAGTGACAGAAGTTTGTTTTAGTCCTTGTTTCACGTGTCCTTTTTAGTCCAACAAAATGATCTGCCTACTATATCTATCTTTTGTTGAGCTGGATGTGTGCACATGTGCAATATGAGCTGGTTTAGTGCCCCTGCTTTTAATTTGAGTTCATGTTACCAGCTACTTAACGCTGTTTTAATCATTACTTTTATATTACCACTGGATCACGACTATATGTATGTGAAAGGGGTCGCTTTCAGTGTTGAACCCACAGAGATGTATCACCCAACACCCAGTTCAGTGTCTTTCAGCTCATTGTTTTGCTTTCATGTTCTGTGTCTTTACTGTTTTGGTTTTTCTCAATGCTCTCAGCGCTGTTGTCAGCTGAAGGCAGCTGAAGGCAGCTCTCTCAAAAAGCTATAAAAAAACGCACTGTTTACCACCTGCCAGCAACTAGCTGGTGAACATAGTGGAGGATTTAGCAGCTAAAGAGCCAAATATTTCCCTCAGGGCTCAGTGGAGAGCATGTGTTAGTACGTCAGTGTTAGAGCTCGTTTCCCCTGCTGTCAAGTGGCCTAAAATCTGTTATTATCTGTATGAAACTATATTTGCACAATGAAAAATATGGAAAAGAGAAATTACAAAATGGACATTTGCAACGAATAAGCATTTTGTCTCTGCTCAGACTCAAACATATGTCATAAATCAGTAGTTATATTTGCACATAAACAATATGTCCATCTACTGTGTAAGTGGGGAGTAAACATTAAGAGCCACAGCCTCCACATCTGAGCATGAACTTAATAATAATAATATTAATAATTATAATAACAATACCAGAAAAATTATACCAGAGTGCCATCCACTACAGTACCACAGCAACATAAAAAAACAACTTTAGATCACTTCTATAATCATTATATGCACTATATGCATGGAATGGATTTCCTGTCAACACTGTGGTATTTACAATGCAGCAGGCTGGTGTGAATTTAATGTGAATGTGTGTTGTTGTTGTGTGTGAGGTAATGAGGGGAAAGAGGATTATGTTAGGATATAAACTGTAGTAAAAATTCTCACCTGTGACATCAAAGCAGACTGAATGAGTTCCTTACAACTGTAATCACGTCACTGTCCATTATCATGCAGGACAACACAATGTTCTTCACTTCTGTAGTTGTCAGGTTTATTAGGCACCCAGTTCCTGAACTTAGTCTCCCTCTCTTTGTAGAAACTTTTATCTGCCAGTGACAGTCTCCAGCTGCTCACATCATCATACAGCCCTATCCAGTATAACAACAGTATAACCTCAATAAATCATTGTTGAGCTCTTGTTAAGCCTTAATATTTATGGACAAATCTGCCCTTCCTCTATTAGTTTGATGTTGTTGTGTTTTTGATTATATGAAACAGACAGAATAATAGAGAAAAGTTAAGAAATCACATCTCTGTGTTCTGCGAGAAGCAATTTGCTTAAATCCAGATGTTCGCATCCTCCATGTTGTCTATAGTGCCAGGTCTGTGTATTTCTTTCTGCAGTGCTTCAGTCAAGTTCTTTGAGTCATAGACAAAATGGTTAAGACTGGGAACATTTGAGGACACAGCACACAGCCCTGCAGTGACAGACATGCATATTGATTAGGTTTGGACACTGGAACATTTCACAGTTTTCAGGCGTGTCAATGGGCCTCGTGCAAGAACATTTTTTGTATTCTTCTCCTTAATCTCTCTTACTTTTTTCTGTTAGTTCGGGTTCACCAGACTCTTACTACAAAACTTGTAAATCACTTGTTTCAGCCTGATGAATGCCACTTGTCCATGAGGAGGTGTGGTTTTGTTAGATTTGATTTTCCTAAACTTGCCATATGAGGCGACCTGTTCTGCTCTGTTTGTGGGCAGGTTTCATTCACAAAAATATTACCAAAGAGCCAAAAGACGAATGTCACACTGAAGAGCTTCAGGTCCTGCTGTCAGAAATATACATTTAGTATTGTCAGTAGTTGTATTTTAGGACCTCAAATAATTACAAAATATTGTAGCAACCGGAGGAGGCGGTCGCTCTAATTATTGACAGTTCTGCTGTTAATGTTCAAGTTTGAATCTTTGTTTTAGTGATGTTATTTGTACCTCAGGCAAAGTTATGAAAAAGTATGAAAAATTTGTGAATTTTTGTAAATCTTTAGTCACTCGTATGTGCCACTTAAGAACAAATCTGTTCGTGAGGCCTGTTGTTTCTGCAGTAAAAGCAATTTGTTGACCAGGTGAGAGAAGCAGGACCCTTAAACACTGTGGAGGTCTTAATCAAGCCATGTGTATGGATATCATAAACATAAAATAAATCAAATACTAGAATTTTTATTCAATTTCCACTAGAGTATATATCACTTAATGGAGAAGTATTGTGTAACTGAAGTATCATGTATCATGTTATGATGAATCTCTGAGAGTTTTGTAGTCACAAGGATATAACAATGTACTAAAAATAATGAAAATATATAAATGTTTAGATGCATATAAAACAGATAAAAGACAGAATCATTTCCATCTTTGTTTGCTTTCTGTTTTTTAGAGACTTATTAGGTTACATAAAAACAATACCTCAGTACTGTAAGATCAACTAATTTGACTTCATGCAAATTAAAAACAGTTATTTGCCTATTAAACAGATTTGAATGAATGATGAGGTCATGTTTGATATTTTATATTCGTTCAGGGATTTTCCTTTTTTCAAAAACATGTTTGATATTGATTTGTTTATTTATTTTTCACCATAGCCACACACAGTGACCAAAATAAGTAATTAATGATATTTATTTCATTTATTTCAAGGCAGTAATATTTACTTTTAGCTACTGTGCCCACATGCCTTATACATAAACAGCTTACACCTCAGTATCATTTGACTTCATGGAAAGAGGTCATGATCAACAAATATTTCAACCTAAACCTATATATCATTAAAATGATTTCATATTGAATGATATATAGGTTTCCATATACTGTATAGTGGATCAAGAATGTCCCCTTTTTCAAAAACATGTTAGATGTTTTGTTGTTGGACCACAGCCAGACAAACCATAATATGTAATTCATGAGCATTACTGATATTGAGGCATTTATATATCCAGTACATGAAAAACCCTTCATTTGACAATAAATACATGTTTACATACTTGAAGACGTTTGGCATGAATAGTGACAAGTTCAAGATGGTCAAACAACAGAAAGGGTAACAAAAGTAAAATAACCATGTTTTGTAGCGTTCATACAAAGTTTATTATGTGTTACATTGTGTGTATAAAGATCACTGAATGGAAATCATCTCCACATTTAGATGTTTTGACCTGCAGTGTTGTTGCTGGCAGCCTCCAGTCTCTTCTTAATACTGCTTCAGTGCCTTAAAACCATCCACAGTGCACTCAGTGCATCTGTCAGTGTCCTCTGTCCTCCACAGATTGGCCCCCTTCCCCTTTTATGACTTGTTACTAACTTGCTCTCCTTAATTCCTGTTATGCCAATTTCATTTACAACCATCTCGTGAACAGTATTAAAAGTGACTTATTTTATCCTGTTTGCAGCATATATTTAAAAATATCTTAATTAACCCTTCTCTTTTCTTTTATCTGCCAATCTAGAGATAGCACATCACTTTCCGCCCACTGTCTCATTTATTTTCTTTGTGGATGACCTGAATCATTTAATGAATTAGAAACATATTAACTGACAATGTAGGATGTGTACGGCATGTTGTGGAATAGTCAGTAAATGTACGGTGGTTTTGTTGTGTGGCTTGTGCTACGAGAGGGTCTCCCTTCCTGTTTGATGAGATGAATTAAGGAGGTGTTTTCTCCAGTCAAACACTTGCTATTGTAGGCTTTGTTTAATCTTCTGAAATGTGTTGAAGACTGACAGATGGAGGTGGGAGCCCACCAGGAGTTTGGATTGACAGCATTATTTCGTGTTATTTGATTTATCATTCAGATTATTTTTTATGTTTATTTTTCAAAATACCTACTTTACTTAGGTTTTGCTACAAAACTAGCACTCGTCCGTTGTTTTAATGGTGCCTTCATGAGGGAAAAACAAGCATTTTATATTTTATGAATAGCTAATGACCAATAGTGCCACATTTCCGCAGCTTGCAGCTCTGCCAGGAAACACAGTTCAGACTGCTGGAGCCTCATGAGATTTTGTCCCTCATTACTTACATTGAAATCATATTAGGAAGGGAACTCCTCATGACCGGTATTAACAGGAGAAACAATTACAAAGACTAAAAACTGTTGCGGTGTACGTACATATAATCATGTAAGTACTGTTTTAAGACCCACATGACATGAAAAATATAAATGCAAACAAATACTAAACCCCAAATTCTTCAGGGAGGAGAATTTTCACTGATTGTCCATCACAGTCTCAACAAAGCAGTTCCTCGTCACATCTGCAGCACCCTAACTTTGTTGCATCCTTGTTTCCTTCCTCCTCTCTTCCTTCTTTCCTCTCTCTTTAGCAGCTGCCCCTGACAGGCTCATATTAGATAGCTGACTGAGACCAGTGCATATGTACCTCTCAGTTTTTATGTCCTCCAGTAATTGCCCTGCTTTTATTGTACCTCTGCTGTCATTGATGTAGACATCCAAGACAACACACTAACTTTCTCTCCTTGATTCCTGCAGTGTCTGTGTGCCTTGTAAAAAACTGTCTGTAGATGCTGCTAACATTAGTTTTTTCCCCTTCTTTCTCCTTTTTTGTTTCCTCATATTTTCTGCTCTTGTCGCCAACAGTTCTCTTGTCTGTCTTCTATCTTCAGTTTTCTTAAAGAAGTTTTGTTTATTACTAATCTTTTCAAGTTTAATATCGGATTATACTGTATAGTTACTATGTCCAGAAAATATAGATTTTAAATGATGAGATATAGACCAGCTGACATTGACTTATTGAGGTCAATATCAGAATTAGTTAAAAAAAAAAATACAATAATGATATATCAGCTAATATTCTTTTTTTGTTTGTTTACATAAACAAACATTTTTGATTGGGATCCATTAAATGAGTTTTTTATAGCATTGTTACCATGATGTGTATTGAGCAGCATGTTTTTCAGTTAAAAAACGAACTTGTCAGAGCTCTTGACTGACAAACTATGTGATGCAATGTAAAGTATGGCCCTTATACTCAGTCTATTACATATAACTATCTTACCTCAGTTAGCAAATATATTGTGTAACAGGTGAACTGTGCTGAGTTTTTATGTAATTTGATTTTGAGGACGTTATGTCCATCATCCTCTCTTCCTGCATGATTGACTGGTTTTAAATGTTCAGATTATTGTGAATATTTATATAATATGTTAGTTCCTCGACTGAATTGTTGCTATACTGTGCTGTATTGTAAGGCCTTCTTTAACCTTTGTCTTTCCTGTTAGTGTCAATCTACTTAATGCTAGGACTAAATATAACAGATGAATTTTACTGTAGCAGGATAAAATATCCATACTTCGATTCTGTAGTCAGTCTGTTATGGAAAGATGTTACTATACATTTGTTTTGAAGCTTTTCTGGACACAGTAACTGTGTTCGTACTATAGATTGTATTGCAGTTGTCTCTTGCCATACCTTCCTCTCTCTCTTGTTCTGCTGTGTACTGACTCACTGCTTCCTCTGCTGTCTGGCTGTGTGAACTGCATGTTGGTAACACCAAGGGGTCACGCTAGCTGACCTCACTCAGAAGAAGAAAGGAAAGTTTGGCTGGTTCACTCAGTCCACAGAGACACAGGGTAAATGTGTTTGTGTGTGCGTGAGAGTCCGGGACTGTGTGTTCTCATGTGCATGTTCATACAGACAGTTCATCTTTGGTGCCTCCGCTTGCTTGCATGTGCTTTGCTCATGCTTTTGTTTGTGCTTTTGTGTTTGCATGCTCTTTGTTTGGAATCATTAATCATTATCTGATCCGTAACATCATATCATGAGCATTTCTTTCAACACACACACACACACACTTTATCATCCATCATCGCTGAACTTCTTTAGACAAAGCCTAATAATAACAAAGTCTAACTGTGAGTGAAATTAATCAACAGTTTGTACTGTAGAAGATGAAAGGTGGATCAGGGGAAAAAATCCTCCAGTCAAATGTGTCCATAGAGGCAGACGGGCACCAAGCAGCAGCCAAGTTTATGAGAGATGTGGCAGTTTAACAATAACACTAACACAGCTCGAGCTGAGGTTTAATTTTTGTTGTAACTACACAGAGGCACATGTAGCTCCTTCAAACTGTTTAAATATACAGCATTGACCAAACTCAAAATGCATGTTTTATTTAAATATAGAAAACATCAAAAGTTAAACTTGAACTTTGAACTTTAAGTGAATAATACATTTCAAAGTCTTACGTAAATGATGCAAATTTGCGTAAATTTAAATGTTTTCAGCCAATTCTTTGCCACAAGACACATAAGCTTTACTTCAGCATTTTGACCTGTAAATGATTTTTTTTTTTTTTTGCCAGTAAAATGTATTTAGCTTGTGTTTATTTTAGTACCACTTTAAACATTTCATTAAATATTACATTTTGACACTTTGTAATGTATAAAAATATATTTTTCCGTCAATCTCGACTATATTTTTGGTTGAAGTAAACAGAATTGTCAAACTGTTTGTGTTCAGATTCTTCATCCAGTCATCATCATTTTGAATTCCTTTCATTGGTCACTTATAAAGACAATGTTTTATGCATGTACAGTATATATTTTCAATATACTGTATGTTGTAAATGACTATGTGACTATGTAAATTATACAGCATACAGACCTGGACCAAATAGTTTGAGAAAATATTTCAACTGGACAATGTTGAAAAGATTAAACAACAACACTTGGTACTTGTTACAAGTAAACTATTTTGTCTCACTGTCAATATCTGTAATCTGTTTCTAATTAATAAATTGTTTCAAAAATGACTAAAATCATGTACAAATTCCACTTTGACTCAGGTCTGGCAGCATGTAGCTACTCACTGTGATTTGATCTATGCAGAAACCTCAAAATTCATCATTTTGTAGGATTCCTAAAGCAGACCAGTTGGTTTCACATAGTGCAACTCTAACATCCAGGGGTCGACATTTAATCAGACCTCGTCAGTCTCTTTCAGGACTAAGATATTGTAGAATTAAGGAAAACTGGCTGAATTTCATTTTCATTCATGTCAAACTTTGAGAAGAAGTCACCCCAGCATTTTCTACTTGACACCTGGATTTTTCACATTGTCAGTTTTGCTTTCAGGTGGTTTGGCTTGGTCTGTAAGCCATGTGAAACACAAATGAAAGATAAAATTTCAGGTGACACAACTACAGGCAGGAAAGGAAAATAACTCAGTGCTTCCAGTCAACAGCTAAGATGCACCTGAGTCTATCTTGTAATAGTTTCAGTCTAATGTTTGACTCTAAGTAGATTAGAGAATTGTTTCTTCTTTCTGTGTTCAAAAAAACAAACATTGGACTTCAAAAACATATTTCATCACCCTGGAACCAAGCCAAACCAAACATGCATGGGTGTCAATAGGAAAATCTATTACAATGTGAATTTTACTGGTGAAAAAGTTAATATCCTAAACGTCTCTGTTAACTTGACATCATATCATCTCATGTTACCTTTTTCTTGGTGTGTGTTTGTGTGTGCGATACGACAGCGAGCATGCCCACAAGTGAGACAGAGTCGGTGAACACAGAGAATCACAATGAAGAGGAAGGCAAGTCACCCTGCTGTGGACCGCTGTGGTGAGTTTCACATATTACTATGGACACAACAGTCAGACATTTATTTGACAGTCCTAACAGTCAACTGATGATGAGTTAATAGGAAGAAGTTCGTCGTATTTGACAAGGACACAATGACTATTGTATATATGAAACATGTGACTCAAACACAAAGCACATGTTGCTGCCTTTTATTAAAAGTTATCTCATCTTTTATTCTCCTCAGTCAAAAAATTACTAAGTCAAAGTGCAGGTTAGTATCTTTGCATGGTTGCATGGTAGGTGCGTTCATCATTCATTTAATGGATTCAATTCATCTGGCTGATTTTTGAATTACGTAGATCCTTAATGTTTTCACCTGCGTTTTCGTTTTTGCTGTCGATTCACTGTCTGTTATGTTTTATTGTTGACCGACCAATTATTGCCTTTATCCTCATTTCATCACAGTTTCATTGTGTTTTGTCCAGTTTGCTCACTCGAAATCCACCCCTGCTCTTCTTTATAATCCATTTCTGTTCAGTTTGATTTATAGTGATGCTGCGCTTTCAATTTATTTCACCAGCTGTGTAATTGCATATGTGAGAAAGAAAACATTATAACCAAATATATACAGTATAACTG